>NC_134707.1:76092986-77292986 GCF_043290135.1 Rhipicephalus microplus | reverse complement strand
CGCCACTACTATATTGACTTTTGTGTCGTTTAGGGGCCATTTAACAATGCAAGGCAAACGTCCTATCTGTCTTTGCGATCGGGCGTGAAACATAGAGCTCAGTATTTGTTTCAATAACTGAAAGCACAAAAGAGGCATCCAAACCACATGTTTTATAGAGTACCTGCAAACTACGGGACCACACTAACACGCTTTCCCAACTAAGATTGCCCTGCAGTTGCTTTGAACTTCGCACGAAACCTGCGCACGACATAGTGTGGCTGTTCCTTCTCGCCGTGTATCTTTCCCGCTTCCATATACAAAAAGAACAGCCGTCCAGTAAATCATTCATTTCATTCCATAAATTATTTATGAAATGTGTCGGAATTTGCAGAGAACAGAAGAGCAGCGTGAACACATTGCTTGACGAAGGGAAGAAGTTAATCTTGCCTAAAGTGATCGCGGAACCACCAGTAGTTAGGCACAGCGGCCAGAAATTTATTATTTATACTACTGTACAATATTGCCAAAACATACGTCCCTCTAAGGATGCGTGTTGTTTGACAGAGCCTTTCTGGAAACTCATATTTCCCGGGTGGGATCGCAGCCATCTTTTTTCGCCTGGAACCGTATCTGCACGTTTATAACGCGCGCAAAGTGAACACAATCTAAAAAGCAAAACAAAATATGAGGACAACGTTGTTTTGTGAATATGGTGCTTAGTATCGATGATGGAACGGGATGACCATAAGGGCGTAGCGAATGCCACTGCAGCGGCCTCTTCAAGATCATGGAAAACGGCGCAATAAAAAAAAAACACCACGGCACTTACTTGCAAATAAACTTTGTCCACACTACATGCACACTTGAAGGCTGACACCCACTCCTCATGAAGGACGTTGGAAAACCACCATGGAGAATTTAATAAACCTAAAAACTAAATAAAGTCATCACTTGGCTACATGATAGATAATACTTAAGTGTGTGTAGAGTCAAATAAAGTTTAGTTGTAAGTGAGTGCCGTGATGTATTTCAGTATGTTGACCATGTAGCTTGTTTACGCATTTTAGCACTTATTTACATAGTAAAAACACGCATATCAATTACTTATTAAGACAGTGTAGACGTAATAATCTCTTGTAACCTTGAGTAGTTTTTCCATGTGCGCAATTTCAGCTCTTTATGATCAACAACAAATGCATCGTATATGTATGAAAATAAAGTAGCTTTTTCTTTGTCAGGTTTGTAGCAATACGACGCTGTGTGATGCCTATTCCATCCATGTGGTGCTGTTTATTTAACGCAAGCTACACTGGCCGAGGTTGAGCAGCTTCGCATGGCTTACGGTAAGTATACTTCTGCGCAAGCGCGAGGAGCAGTGACGTCGCACAATCCACAGCGGTCGCACCGAAGGTCTGGAAGCTCCCCGAGTCACTATACTCGCAAATAACTTTGTTTCACGATGAAAGGAAAGCTGCGGGGGTGGAGCTACTGCACATGTACTCTTCCGCCAAGTAGTCCGGTTCGGGTCGCGCTTCCAATGACAGCCGTGTTCGACTAATAACACCACTCACTTCACTCTGTGTGCCTATAGAGAGCCATTCGCGAGTGAAATACGTTACAAGTTTCTTCGGCGACTTGTCGAAATAGCTGGATGGTGACGAGCGCTCACCCAAAGACGAAGGTGCCATTTTGACATTGAGGTGAACATGTCTCACAAGTGCAAAAATGCGCAATGATGCTGCATAAAGTGAAATTATTATGAATATTGTTATGGTGCATCATCAACAGGAGCAAACGTGGCACTTAGCGAAGATGAAGAAGACGCCTGTGCGTTAGGCGCTTGCGTGAGGGACAACTCAGGCATCTTGTTCGGCTGCCGATTCTCGGTGGACGCTATCCTGTAAGCCTAGACCTCGCCGCGTCACATTTGGCGGAGGTACTGGGTAACCGCCTCGCAACGGAACGTCGCAGCGGCCGACGTTTGAAGGGTCATTCCACAACGATGACGGAGAGTACGGCGTCTGCATCTTCTCCTGGTGTTCCTGCGGCCGGAGATGATGCGGTAACTACATCTCCTTCTGCGACCACAACCTTCGTGCTCGAACCCCCGCGGGATCCTGGCACGTTCAGCTGTTCCGGCGATCCAGATGAAGTTGACGTTGAAGATTGGCTGGCTGAGTACGAACGTGTGAGTACTCGATACCGATGGGGCCCGACTCTAATGCTGGCAAACCTGTTATTCTATCTTAGGGGAACCGCCAAATCGTGGTATGAGAACCATGAAACAGAACTTGGGAGTTGGGCAGTGTGCAGGGAGAAAATGTTGGACCAGTTCGGAAAGCCGATTGGAAGAAAAATGGCCGCGAACAAAATGCTCGCGTCTCGGGTGCAGACCTCGACCGAGTCTTACGTCTCCTATATCGAAGACGTGTTGTCGTTGTGTCGCAAAGCCAATGCCGAGATCCCGGAGGCTGACAAGGTCGGGCATATTCTTAAGGGGATTGCGGATGACGCATTCAACCTCCTCATCTGCAAAAATGTTTCTACAGTGGACGCCATTATAATAGAATGTCGGCGCTCTGAGCAAGCGAAGAGCCGGCGGATTAACAGCGTGTTTACCCGCCTTCCGAATACGGCTGCAACATCATCTTGCGAAGACCGTGCAAGAACACAGCCACCACCTCTAGATTCATCGGATCAGGTGACCCGAATTGTACGGCGCGAACTTGAAGCCATTGCCTCTGCTCCTGCTCACACCGCTGCAAGTGACGCCACCCCACTCACTGCTAACATGGTTCAAGCCATCGTCCACCAAAAACTCACCAGCATAGGTATTCCCTCGGTGTGCGCTTTGCCCAGCCCGCAGCGAGCTTCATGGCGTCCACCCTCGTCCTATCACGAGCAGCAGTTTACGGCCCGATCTCGTGACCCTGCTGCGTGGAGAACCGTCGACTATCGACCAATTTGTTTTTATTGCCACCGTATCGGTCATGTCGTCCATTACTGCAATTACCGCTGGTTCTCGCCACCTCGGACTTCATCTCAACCTCACTACCGACAGGACAGCACCCGCTTCGCGTCTGCCACGCAGCTCTCTCCGCCAAACAACTACAGAAGGTTCAACAGCCGATCTCCGTCACCGCATGGTCGTCAGTCGCATTCACTTCCAGGACGTCGCCAGTCGTCTCGCTCACCACAGACTCACAGGCCGTCGTCCCTAATGAACCCCGCTCCTGCCTTCCCGGAAAACTAAACGGTGCAGCGCCCGGAGGTGACGCTGCATTTTCGACTCCCTCCACAAATCTTCTCTTGACACTTCCGACGAGACAAAATTTGTTAGACGTTGACGTTGACGGTGTGGCTATTTCTGCCCTTATAGATACTGGAGCGCACATTTCTGTAATGAGCGCGAACCTTCGCCGACGCCTACATAAAGTGCTCACGCCTGCCGCTTCCCACAAGCTTCGTGTCGCTGATGGGAGGACCCCTGATGTTCAAGGGATGTGCACGGCCCGTGTGTTCATTGCTGGTCATCCTACATTAGTTCAGTTTGTCGTCATTGAAATGTGTCCTCATGACCTAATACTTGGTTTGGACTTCCTGTCACGTCATTCTGCGCTCATTGATTGTGCCACTGGTGCTCTTTAGCTTGAACTGCCGCAGTTTGCCGATTTTCCAGCTGCCTATTCTCCCCGTTTATGCTCTCGTCACCACGTTCCCTTGCCTCCGCAAGCTGCTACATATATTACTTTGTCGTGCTCACGTCATGTGCCCGATGGTGGCTACCTCGTCGCTCCTATAGTTGACGTACTGATGGCCCAAGACGTCGCCCTTGCTCACACTGTTGTCGCCGTCGCTATTAATACAGTGGTTATACCACTACTAAACGTGAGTCTCTTGACTCAAGTTATTCCGCAAGACATGTCTTTGGCCACCCTATCTCCACTTGACTGCTGCAACGTTACTGGTTTGGACACCGATACTACATCCCCCTGTCTTGGCCGCAATTACACTCTGCCTGCAGATGACATTAACACGATGATTGCTCCCGACCTCACTGCAGTGCAAGCTGCCAGCCTCCGTAGTCTGCTAACATCATATAGAGACGTTTTCGACTTTGACCACCACACTCTCAGCCAAACAACTGCAGTGACTCACCGGATCAACACTGGTGATGCCAGTCCTGTACGGCAGCGTCCATATTGCGTATCTCACAAGAAACGCGAAGTAATTCAGAATGAAGTGGACAAAATGAATACTAAAGACGTAATAGAACCCTCATACAGCCCCTGGGCCTCCCCAGTCGTGCTCATTGAGAAGAAGGATGGCAGCTGGCGGTTTTGCGTGTACTATCGCCATTTAAACAAAGTGACCCACAAAGATGTCTACCCTTTGCCTCGGATTGATGACACCCTCGATTGCCTTCATGGTGCCCAATACTTTTCGTCCATCGACCTTCGGTCCGGCTATTGGCCAATTTCTGTCGATTCCATGGAACGTGAAAAAACCGCTTTCGTTACGCTCGACGGTCTCTACCAGTTCAAAGTCATGCCGTTTGGACGGTGTAATGCGCCGGCAACTTTCGAGCGCATGATGGACTCCCTTCTCCGAGGATATAAGTGGCCCATCTGCTTATGTTACTTGGACGATATCGTCGTCTTTTCACCTACCTTTGACAGCCATATAACACGTCTGTCAGCCGTTCTGGATGTTTTTCGAAGAGCTGCTCTCCAGCTCAATTCTGCAAAATGCCATTTCGGACGTCGCCAAATCACCATACTCGGCCACCTTGTCAGTACCGAAGGTGTTCAACCAGATCCCGAAAAGGTGCGAGCAGTACAACAATTTACTGAGCCACGCTCAACCAAGGACGTCCGAAGTTTCGTAGGGATATGTTACTATTTTCGTCGATTTGTCCGCAACTTCGCCGACATCGCTCAACCGCTTACTGATCTCTTAAAGAAGGACGTTCCCTTCGCATGGGGTATAGAGCAAGTGGACGCCTTTTCGGCTCTTATCCATCTGCTGACTACGCCACCAATACTGGCCCATTTCGACCCTGCATCACCTACAGAGCTTCGGACCGATGCCAGTGGCCATGGAATTGGAGCGGTGCTTGGCCAACGACAGCACGGGAAGGACCGCGTGATTGCTTACGCCAGTCGTCTTCTTTCACCTGCCGAACGGAAGTTCTCCATCACTGAGCGTGAATGCCTAGCTTTAGTGTGGGCCGTGGCGAAATTGAGGCCTTACCTGTATGGCCGAACTTTTTCCGTTGTTACGGACCATCACGCTCTTTGCTGGCTGTCATCGCTAAAGGACCCATCTGCAAGTCTTGGTCGCTGGGTGCTCCGTCTGCAAGAATACTCATTCGTGGTCCACTACAAGTCGGGACGCCTGCACACAGACGCAGACTGTTTGTTACGTTATTCGGTTGAAACGCCCGACTTGACAGACCTTGATTCAGACCCCTGCGTTCTCTCCATTCACGCTTTGGGTGATATCTTCACCGAACAACGACGTGACCCGTCGTTACTCTCCATCATCAAGCGTCTGACCTCTGCTCCAACAGACCCTTCCGTTTGCCTGTTCGAACTGCACGACAACATTCTGTACCATCACAGCTTCAACGTGATGGCCCGGAATTACTACTCGTGCTTCCCCATCATCTGCGTACCAGCGTTCTCGAACAACTACATGACGTACTTACAGCCGGTCACCTAGGCGTCCCTCGTACCTACGATCGTGTGCGACGTCGCGTTTTCTGGCCCGGACTGTATCGTTGTGTGGTTCGCTACGTCACTGCTTGCTACCGCTGCCAACACCGCAAGCGCCCCTCTGCGCTACCGTCTGGCCTCCTACAGCCCATTGACATACCGACGTAACCATTCTTCCGTGTTGGCTTTGACCTGTTGGGCCCATTTCCTACGTCCACCTCCGGAAATAAATGGGTTGCAGTCGCCACAGACTACGCCACACGCTTTGCCATCACTAAAGCACTGCCGACAAGCTGTTCCACTGACGTCGCTGACTTTCTCTTGTATGAAGTCATTCTTCATCACGGCGCTCCGCGGCAGCTGCTTACTGATCGAGGAAGGTACTTTCTTTCACGTGTTGTGGATGACATTCTCCGCGCCTGCTCCACTGAGCACAAGCTTACCACCACTTATCATCCACAGACAAATGGATTGACCGAACGTCTGAACCGAACACTGATGCAGATGCTGTCAATGTACGTTTCGCCAGATCACCGTGACTGGGACAAAGCACTCCCCTTTGTCACGTTCGCGTACAATTCTTCACGGCACGACACAGCTAGTTATTCGCCGTTTTATTTGCTATTTGGTCGACATCCAGCATTATCATTTGACACGCCCCTTCCTTCGGCTGCCCCCTTGTCTACTAGTACGCCAGCGATGTCGTTTCTCGAGCCCATGCAGCCCGTTAGCTTGCCCGTGATCTGCTGCACCTGTCGCAAGCGCACCAAAAATACGCTATGACTGTCGTCACCAAAGCGTGCACGTCTCGCCGGGGTTTCTGGTACTTCTCTGGACACCAAACCGCCAAGTCGGCTTATCAGAGAAGCTACTATCACACTACCATGGCCCCTACAAAGTGTTACGACAACTTAGTGACGTGAGCTACGAGATCTCACCCCTTAACAATGCCTCTTCGACCCCATAACTCCAGACAGACGTTGTACACGTTTCCAGACTCAAACCGTATCACCCTCCTCGTTCGTCGCCACCGTACTAAGCGCCGTGACGGTGCTTCCGCCGCAGGGGAATGATGTTACGGTGCATCATCGACTCCCAGGAGCAAGCGTGGCACTTAGCGAAGACGAAGAAGACGCCTGTGCGTTAGGCGCTTGCGCGAGGGACAACTCAGACATCTCGTTCGGCTGCCGATTCTCGGTGGACGCTATCCTGTAAGCCTAGACCTCGCCCCGTCACAATATGCCACTGATGTGCGCTGCGTCTCTTTAAAACAACATCCTCTACAAAAAAGTGGTGGTTTTTATCATCTTCACATGGAAAATACGGACACAATGTGAGACTACATTCTTCAGTGGTGGCACATGCATGCCCAGTTCGGCTCTTGTAGCATTTCCTTCATTGGCAAGAAAAGTTGATCTTACCCGAGTCAAGTGCCAGCCCACTTTACTCGCAGACACTTTTAGATGCGGAGCATCTTATACTCGCGCCTTGTAGTGCGCCGTCCGCGTCGTCCGCGCCGTCCACACCGCTTCTCGAACATTCGACAGCTGACGCGCGCGCATGCGCCGTCGCGCCGTCGCCCACTCTTCCACCATCTGTGCATCCCTTCCTCCTCTACACACCGCGCGCGCTTCACTCCTCCACCATCTGTGCACCCTTCCTCCTCTACACACCGCGTTCGACATCTACAATTCTCCTGATTCTCCAGTGGACGCGCATGTGGCGTCGCGCTTCGAGAACATTCTACAGCTGACAGTGCATGCGCCGTCGTGCTGTATATATACTCAAGGTCGGCGCTCGCTCGCTCAGTTGCCGCTCGTCGGTTGGTTTGTACGGCGCGTCGACGTCCAAGGTCGCGGTGAAATGAATTCCAACGAATCCACAAACACAATGATCGACGTCCCTTCGACCAGCGCCGCCCTTTCGCATACGTGTGTACGTGTTCACTCATTTAACACCCCCTCCTACAACCACGTTAACCAATTTAGCCATCGACCCAAGTAAGTCGCAATTTAACACCCCATTTCACAACCACGTTAACCAATTTAGCCATCGACCCAAGTAAGTCGCACTTTAACACCCCGTTAACCAATTATAAGGTCCGCATCCTCCTCAGTGTTCCCCCGAGGGAAGCTGCGGGCAATTTTTTCGCTATTCTTTTCGCCCGTCCGTCGATCTGTGACTCGTCCGTCGACCATCCGTGGCTCGTTCGCCCGTTCATCCATTCATTCATCCGTGGTCATCCGTCCATCTATCCGCGGTTCGCCCGTCCGTACATGGTTTGTTTGCTGACCTGTCCATCCATCCGTCCGTCGGTTGCTCAAGCTACGTATATCCTGACATAGCTGAGCTAGGTCACTCCTAATATTCAGAGCCACCCAGGTTAAGATGCACAGATAATCCCACTTTGACTTAATATAAATTCTTTGATGTTTGTATTCAGGGAGAAACCGGAACCTGGCTTTGGACAAGCTGGCTGAAACGGCACTGTTTCCGTGCAAGTACTTCTCCACTGGCTGCACGGCAGCTTTGTTAATAACGGCAAAGGAGAAGCACGAGATGACCTGCGAGTACGGGTGAGCAACGCTGCCATAAATATTAATTTATTTATTATTCTCACCTTCATTATCACACTTTACCCCGCACAAATGTTCGTGGTTCCCATAACTGATACTTCTGCAGTGGCTAGGCACTAAGTGAAGGTTGTTGCAGGTCGCAGCTTTGATAACGGATTCCTTTGTGTGCTGGGCGAACAGGCAAGGTCAGAACGCTTAGCGTTGATTCAACTGAAAGTACGTCTGATATAATAGCAAGTTATGATTGGTAAATAACTCACATGAATGAGTATTACAGGAGCTCCGCAGATTAAGCGGGTACAAATGAAGTGAACAGTGGTAATGTCCTTGAAAGCAACGTTTCAAAGCGCCCATCTCCAGAGAACAGGTGGCATTGCTGTCACAAAAATGACCAGTGTAGGTGACTGACTCACCGAGGCATGTTGAAAGCAGAAAGATTGGAATCAAACTCACGCACACTAGGTTACACGTTGCGTGCTCAGACACGAGGGTGAACTATATTATAATGCTCTTTGCATGGAATAAACGATTTCAACATGTTTCATTGCAAACATTCAGGAATAATTGCTGGAGAAATGCTAAGAAACGTGATCCAACCACCCTTGGCCAGAAACCATGAGGCATCGATCGTAAAGGTATTCTTTGAGTAGTAGCGGTGCAGTTGCTTAATATTTGCTGCAAAGGTGGTGCTTTTCTGACCTACATTGTGGTGACAAACATACGAATTGAGCGACCAGAGTTTTCACAAACCCAGTTGCTCCACGTCTTTCCTACAACTTAAAGTAGACATTCAGTTTTCGCTGGCAGCCCACCGACATTTCATTGATGCGCTGTGGTGCGATTTCTTCCACTTCAGGCCGGCTTCTTGTGTGCTCGGGCGGGAGACCTGCAAGTGGACCGGACCGCTCAGACAACTCGTGGACCACGTTCTTAGATCGCATGGTTTTATTCGCAGATTTCAAGGTGATAAAGAACGATGAATGTTTACACCTATTTGGAGCAGCTAGACTCTGGCTTTCTATTCTAGCATTAAACATTAAGGCCTTCAATCCACGCATTGAAAGCTATTTACAAGGGAACCAATTATGTCAACTTATATGAAGAGCTAAGACAACCTAGACTCGAACAGTTGGAGAATGGACTACATGAAACTATTTATAGCAAAACAATTAAGTCCACTGTACCATTGTGTGCAACATGTCATTCGAAAGTGGCAACGATGTCTGGTTACCCCATACTGCTATCACAGGTGAATTTGTTTTGTCCCGCCACGGTGGTCTAGTGGCTAAGGTACTCGGCTACTGAGCCGCAGGTCACGGGTTTGAATCCCGGCTGCGGCGGCTGCATTTCCGATGGAGTCGGAAATGTTGTAGGCCCGTGTGCTCAGATTTGGGTGCACGTTAAAGAACCCCAGGTGGTCGAAATTTCCGGAGCCCTCCACTACGGCATCTCTAATAATCATATGGTGGTTTTGGGACGTTAAACCCCACGTATCAATCAATCAGGGGAATTCGTTTGTCCAAGTTCTTGTCCAAATTTGCCCCGTGAATTTGACGCATGTGCGTTTCAGCACGTATGACGTCCGTTCATCACGAAAAGAAGGAGACGCAGTGTTGCCTGAGTAACGCCATGGCATGGAGTAATGTTACTCTATGGCATCGGTGCGAAATGCAGCATGTCGCATTTCGCACCGGTTGCCGTTGGGCCACGCTGACGGACGCTGGTCGCGCCTGGCGTCAGACTATAGAGTGCTCGCGTTTTGATAACGTAGTGTCGCTGCGCCCAGCCTGCGCGAATGTCAATGCTACATTGGAGTATATTGGACCCTTCGTGATGTGCTCGCGGCCGTTTTGCTAGCTCCACGTATAGACTAATGCCATGTTTGGAAACACACCTAGGCGGATGTCGGAATTATGGGTAAAATTATAGCGACGTCCGCACGTAACTTCCGCCATAAGCGATGAGGGCTGCGATGTGCACGTGCCAACAAACAAAACTAAGTTTTGAGATGCGACTCACATCCAACCGTGACGCAGCTCGTCAACATACCGTTTTTTTTCTCGTTGCTTGACTGAGAACACCACATGAACTATTGAAAACGCAGCAGAAACTGTGGTAGGCAGAGCGTCTCTTGCCTACCAAGACAGCGCCACCACATTTTCGTGACGTAAGTCTGGTGGAATTTGTCTATACCCAATTTGGTGTTACGTGACGTCAATAGACGACGAAATATATGACTGGTGCAAACAGGATAATCCTGCCACGAATGTCATATAAGAACATTACAACATACCACGCTCATAGCGTGCTCACGGCCGTTTCGCTAGCTCTACATATACTAAATTTTGTATCACGTGAGGTGAATAGATGTTGAAGGTAAACCACACTTCCAAACGAGATAATCATGACACGGAAGCCTTGTACGGCACCATATACCTCCCCCTCATATTGTTGTGCTGATTTCAAAGTGACATATCAACATTTTTCATTCATGCTTCGCATATCATTGATTCCCACTGTACGTGGGATCCGCCAGTTTTTTTCTCTAGAAATACTTCAACGCAGAAATTTCGGTCTGTCTCTCTTTCTGTTTGTCTGTATTTCGCACGACTCAGCCTCCCGGTGAAAGTTTAAGCCCTTGCTCAACACCCAGTCATCTTTATCTGGTGGCTGCGTTGATGCTTTGGAACACCGAAAAGCAAATATGATGCATATATATGTAATGTACATATATACGTAATTCTGAAGACCGCAGTTTTTCTTACGCTGCGCTGACAATGCGACGTTAGGAACGAAAAAGCGCGTGTTTGCTACGCTTTGCTAAAAGGACACGGTTGTGCCACCTACCAGTGGCTCTCCGTTCTACGCTAGCTTTTGCATCTGGACATCACGGCCAGATGGCGCCCATATCTGACGCAGCACCTCAAGGTAGAAGTCTCATTTTTTCACGACATTTGCAACGTATCACGCGGATTCATTGCCATTTTTCTACCTGAGGAGTAATAAGTCGACCCAATGGATACGAAGTGCGGTCGCCAAGTGTAGTTGCCAAGTGTTGATTTGATTGATGTGTTGTGTTTAACGTCCCAAAACCACCATATAATTATGAGTGATGCCGTAGTGGAGGGCTCCTGAAGTTTCGATTACCTGGGGTTCTTTAACATGCACCCGAATCTGAGCACATGGGCCTACAGCATTTCCGCCTCCATCAAAATTGCAACTGCCGCAGCCGGGATTCAATCCCGCGACCTGCGGGAGTTGCCAAGTGTGGTTTTCAAGTGTATTTATTTATACGACAACGACCATATTTATTTATACGGTCGTTGTCGTCTAGAATACCTTTGCTATATGTTAATCATGACACTACAAAAAAGTTCTGCGATGATTGATTGAGATAATAAGTACGACTGGTAAAGTAAGTGTAAATACCAAAGAACAAACGAGACAACGCTAACATCGACGTTTAAGTTGTGTTCTTTACTTTCCTTGTGTCCATACTTGCTGTGACAGTCACGAGACTGAAAAAAGCATTAACCGTGAAAGGGTTGGGACCGGATATAGTGCTCAGTTTGGGCGTCCATATTCGCTTACATATTTAAGTTTTGTCTTACTTGTGCTTGAAAGATAAGGACATTTAGAATGGCAAGGAACGCTGCAGGTGCATTTTATATTGATATCCCGCACTTTCCCGTGTAGCACCACCTTAGGATTGAGAGGAACCGCACCCACCGGGCACAATACGCAGCGCTGCCAAGTCTACACGAGAGCATACAATTAGCCAAAATGATACCAATGCTTATTCAACATCAAGGAAAATAGAAATTCTGAACGATAAGCAGCCAGGGTCATCAAGAAGAGTTTTTGAGTGTACTCTGGAAGCATAGCATAAGGAGGCATAATTAGAAAAAGCAGATTCGTTGTTTTTATTGAGCGGTGTTGCTGTTAAATTTCTCACGCAGGCGAAAACATCGCAATCACGGCAGCGCGTTTTGACCGCGAAGAGGCTTTTTCCTGGCTTGCTCTTCAGACTTGCTTAGGTCGGGACTTTGTCGTTGTCCTGAAAACAAGCAGCAACAATTCCTCTTGCAAGCAGTTCATCGCCCTTGTTTCTCTCGTGGGGTATAGCCAGGAAGCACGAAATTTCGCCTACCGGCTCCAGCTTTCCGGACCCCAACACCGGCTCACCTGGGAGGCGAGGACGCAGGGCATTTATTCATTGGCCGAGTGCGTTGAGAGCCGAGACTGCCTTTTATTCGACTTAAGCACGGCGCGGTTTCTCTGCAATGGCACCGATCTCATCATGGACATTTCCATCAGCCATACCACCTTGTGCGGTGATAAATTTGTGTAATGTAGCCGGCACCATGCTGAGCGTAAAATAATTCGAACAAAGGTAAAATACTCGCTTTAGTAGATTTGTGCACCCCGCGTGTGGTCACGCCTTTACATTGGACTCCCTGTATGTAAATTATGTTAGGTATATGTGCACGTGTACGTATATATTCACATATGGGCTGTGTTTCGATTGTAGACACTATCGCAGACAGTCTACGCTGACAGCTTAGAAGACAGCATCGAGCCCATGTTGTCCCCGAAATGGAACGCGTCTGAATGGCATCTACAGGCGACGACACGCCACTTCACGTCGAGAAGAGAAAGCTGAGATAAACAAGACTAACTCATATTCTCTTACCCTATTTCGTCTTCAAATATGGAAAAAAAACTGATGTTACTCACACCGAGCCTCGAAATCAAAGCTATTCGAACAATTCGCTGAGCTGCCATCTTGTTTAGACAGCAAAGTCACCCGCCCCATTTTCGTCTACGATGCTGTCTTCTCCATTCTGTCTATTTTGCCAGCTACAGGAGAAGTGGAAGAACGCTCAAAATGGGCGCCGTCCACTTAGTTGTCAATTTAGCCGTCTACTGTGAGTATTGGAACACACCCATGCATGCATTATACATAACATTCAGTTAATGTGAACGACCATAAACGTAAGCTAACGCCAGTGATATATGCCACATGTACACCATACTTGCTCGGTTAAGCGGGATTGCTTGGTTAAGCGGGATTCTGCTCATGCCTGGTGTTGCTGAACTACTCACTGGCAATGCATTGCGTTGCTAATTCCGCTACTAGAGCTTTGTAAATATTTTTAAGTGCTGACCACCATTGCTAATACAAAGGAGGTTTGAAGAATCTGTAGTATGCATGTAATCCTTGAATGACCTAGCTAACAGACTTCAGTGAGTGAGTGCATGAATGAACGAAACAACTTTATTATGTCGACAATAGGCACGAGTTAATTGGACGACCCTGGCTAGGCCCACTCGTGGACGGTCAAGTTAAACGTGAGCGCCCTCACTTGGACCCTGCCTTAAAAAATCGCTTGCTGCCAATGAATATTTCCATCCTGGCCACCAAGTTGGTACGTGGTTTATGGACGTACACACGCCGAAGAACCACACCAGAATGCAAGGAAGCGCGTACTGAAACTGCGGGTGTCAAGCACTGAAGATCCTTGAAAGCTAGGATGGCGTGTCTACAATTAACGCTGTGATTGTTCTTTAGTAGCTACTTTGCGACCTTGTATTGTTCGTTACTTCGGTGAGTAACGCACTTTCTCCCCAGAGAAGGATTGGCCATCCTGGTGCAGTATCCGGCCACTACCTCCCACATGCATACATCAACTGGGAGAGGCCTTTGTCCTGCAGTGGACGTAGTCAGGCTGCTGCTGCTACTGCTGATGATGATGATGATTGTTCGTAACATTGGCCACCCACACATAAAGCACGCCATCCGCTTGCTTTAAAGTGCCGTCAGTATAGCATGATCAGAGAACGGCTTGAGATGACTCACTTGGACATTGTCTCTACCCTGATGACGTGAGTAGTGCTACGGCGTGCAAGCGAAATAACTGGCGAACTATAGGTGAATATGTGGTGCGGCCCTTAAAAAGTAGCGAAAAATATTTCGACAAAACGCCGGGAGTATTCAATGGAATCCAAATCCAAGCGAGGACTTGTATCGGTATAGTAGGGGAGCTCGGTCAATGTTGTGCCATGGCTCTTTCAGCCTTGATCCTCTGCTGTAGGCGAACGGGTCCACTGTTCCACTTGAATCTCGAAGAATATTACGACGGAGAACTAGTTTTGATAGAAAGAGAGCATCATGTTCCCTGCATTCCTTTGATTACTACTATTCATCGTTGTAATTGTTTGCTCAGTGACTTTCTCTGTGCAATTTGGAGCGTGCGAAATTCTGCCGTGCCAAGCACTCACAGCGAGCCCGTGAGAGAGGAACGTGTTAAAAGACTGTGGCGATGACGGGACTTGACGTCGTACGTTGTACAATGTTTGCCACCTCCACTTCTCGGTGGCAAAGTTTTACGGAACCAGACGCAATCGCTACGGCACAGCGGCTTTGGCGCATCAGCCAGAGCCCTTTTAAGGAGCTTGTCGAACGCACAGTGTTTGTTAAGAATACACGAGACTGAAATGCGGCAATAGTGCCTGTAGGGTTTGCAACGTGAGACGCTTCAGCCAGCACGGGGATGGCGTGAAATACGTAGATTTGCGCAGTGCTCACTCTTTCGGTTCAGACTGGCCTGCATCGGCTTTGTCGCACGATGAAGTTCGGCAAAAAGCTCAGCAGTTCCACTTCAATACTTTGATCATTTCAGTCTTAACAATTCAAATCAGCTCACCAGGTTCGCAACGATCTGTTACTTCACCTGAAAAAAAAAAGACAGAACACAACATTAACAGAAGCCACAAGCATGTTTGAAGCCGCAAGCACGAACCATAGGTAAATAGGCTTACTACGCATCCGTACAACGGTGGCTGAAAAGTCGCTGCGCAAGAGCTCTCTCTAATAAATATTATAGGAAGCTGCCGTGTCGATTGTGTCAGGTGGTTTTAAGAACGGGAAAGTTTTTTTCTTTTGACAAGGCTCATGAAAGCGTTAATCGAACTAGGGTGCGTATAACCTGTGTAAGGGTAACACGTGGCCTCTACCACCGAAGCGAAAGCTGGGTCTAAAACTGCCGCAGGAACCACCCGTAGCAGCGGCAGTGTAGTGGGGAAATAAAAGGCAAAACCATGAGATGTTCCAAATAGAAGGGGAGAAGGAAACGCATAAGCAATATTGAGGCAATGCCCATGGCTGTGTTCGAATTCTTAGACAGCATGTAGACAGTCTACGCAGACTGCTTAGAAGACAGCACCCAGCCCATGCTGTCCGTAAATTGATGATGATGATGATGATGATGATGATTCCAATGCCATGACTCATACCCACTCAGGGGGATCGGCCAAGAATCGATGACTTAATTCGAAAAGATTTTTTCAAATCGAAACCACCCACCAGAAAAAAGAAAGAAAAAAGAAATGACACCCTAGGCAGAATGAGAGGAGTGCAATAGTTGTTTGTCACTCGTTCAGATAAGACAATTATACATTATCTTGAATAAGAATCAGTATGGTTAAACAATGCTCTTGTGTTCGTTGGAATTTTTTTCGCACGAATAATAATCACGCAATTAAAAGCTTAATTCTTTTACTTTCATTAAGGTACTTGCAAACTGCATAGAAAACGTTCTCGTGGCTGAAACCCAGATCGTAAGCACCGAAGGAAAGTATGTTTTCAATAGTGAAATTTAGCCCAAGGCTAGCAAATGGGAGTACTAAGAATGTTTTCCTGAGCAATTTGTATCGGCGACATGATAAAAAATAGTGCTCTATTGTTTCCAATTCTGAACAAAAGTTGCATAGTGGTGATATTGCCAGACCAGCCCTATGTAAATAGAAATTTAACGGGGGGACACGACATCGAAATCTGGTTATTATGGTTTCCAACTGTCTTGTAGGACACCAATGAATTTTCCATGGAAATCTTAAGTGAGTAAATTCTGGTGTTTAAAATATTGCTTCCATAGCGTCTGCACTAAGCGCAAGCTTTCTGTATCTTGTCGCAGTTATAGTGGCCACTTCGGGTAGGACTGATAGTACTGGCCCTTCCAATGCTGCTCGTGCTAGAGAGTCGGCGATTTCATTTACTTCTAAGCCGCAATGACCGGGTACCCATACTAATCTCAGTAGCTGCAGCTGAGGAGGAACTAGCATAAGGAGCGTCTTTAAGGCCATCGAATTTGTTGACGCCGTAATTGACGTACATACTGACAGGGAATCCGTGATTATGATCGCATTAGCGGCATTCAAAGGTAGCTTGCGAACAGCAAGCTACCTTTGACAGAATTATTGCGAACAGCTCAGCTTCAAAAACTGGGGTGAAATCCGGTAATCTTAATGAAAAAGTCCAGTCAAGCGAATGGGAGTATATACCTACACCTGTCTTTTCATCCATTACTGAAGCATCTGTGGCTATAATATTATTCATTTCTGCGTGTGCAAGATAATCCTGCAGTCGGCTATTTAAGACCCTATAGGATTGTAATTTGGGCTTAGAGGGAAAAATCTTATCAAATTTTATCTTAAGAATTTGATTTGTAACCTGCGCCGCAAGTTCATCTCGAATTTTTACATTAAACCTATCTAGTTGTTTCTGGACAAAAGCAATTTGAGGTGTTCTAAAGCGTGGCCAATGGGCAAGAAAAAAGCTGTCTGGGTCATTTATGAAATCATATTCAGATCGTCTTGGCGCATAGCTATGAAACTTCGGAAACGTCTGAACCGTTAGGATACGAAAACGGCAAGACAATGTAGGTAATCGTGCTTCCTGATACAAAACATTGTTTGTTGCAAACCTCGGAAGTGCCAGACACAATCTCAAGGCTTCTCGTTCCAGCATAACCAGAGGCTTTATTTTATAAGCAGGGCCACCTGAGAACAATACGCACCCAAATTCTAGGATTGGTCGCATATACATTTTATAGATCATCACCATTGTGCTTCTGCGTAGACCATATTGGCGGCTGCTCAGTCTACGAAGAATTCCTAAGGCGCGTTGTGCTTTAGATGCCATGCTTTCTATGTGGGGAGTCCAGTTTAGGTTGGCATTGTAAATTACTCCCAAATATTTAAGAGATTCCACCTGCAGAATGGGCTCTTGTTTATAACATATTGAAATTGAGATGGGATCGAATAACGGGAATATCAATACTGCACTCTTATTTACATTTAAGGTCATGCAAACTGCATCTAGCCATCTCTCCAGCATATTGACATATATCTGTAGCTTTTGATATAAAGAATATATGCCACTATGTGCAGTGAAAAATGCAATATCATCAGCATATACAAACACCTTCACGTCCTGGCAATGCAGTATAGTGCTCATTAAGATGTTAAATAGAACTGGCGATAATACAGCGCATTGGGGGACACCGCGTGTTTGTTTGCACTTTGACGATGCGCAACCATCCTTAAAACAATAGAACTCTATTCCTCTCAAAAATTCCCCCACCCACGCCAATATATATTTTGGGAGATTGTGGCTCTCTAATATGTCTAATAAATCTGAATGTTCCACACTATCGTATGCCTTAGCTATATCCAATGTCACTAGTGCCGCATGTTGTCTTTTTTTGCGAGCAAGCTGAATGCGGCTTTCTAAATCTGCGTGTGAACACCAGATTGAGCAATCTGTTCTGAAGCCAATTTGAATAATATTTTTATCATAGCAGTTGTGATTCTATCCGGACCAGGAGCGGACGAGGGCAAACCTTGTTTCACTTGTGCTAACTCTTCCTCTGTCTCTTCAGCAACTTCAATCGTTAACGCTGGTTTTTGTGGATCGTAAGGGTTCGTTGATGTAAATATACACTCCAGGCCTTTAGCCATGGTTTCTAAGGATTTCTTTGTTTCTTCCAAGAACATAATCTAACCCTATATTATTTGGAGATGGCATCATTTTACGTGACTTCATGAACCTGAACAGCACCTTTTTGTTACAAGCTTTTGAAAGGTGATCATAATGTTTTCTATCATATTGTTCTTTAGCTAAAGAGACTGTGCGTTTAAAACTTGCAGCGTGATACTTGTAATCAGACCAGTTTTGGGGGCACTGGTTATACATAGGTTTTTTCCAAGCCGCCATTTCTTCGCCGGAAATCCCGGGCACAGTCCGAGTTCCACCACGGACTATGGGTTGTGCTCTTTGCGGATTCCACAATGAATTCCGCATTTTTATATGTTCTTTTGATCAGTGCACTAGTCTCATGGCTTTGTTATCTTCTTGCTCTTCAGAATGAGTTGCTGAAGCAGATTCTAAATCTTTGCTAAATTTGGTGTAATTAATAAACACTAAAGTCTGAGAGCCTGACATTATAACTTGGCAAGCAATCTCGAATAATATAGGCAAATGATCACTGTTAGTTGCACAATCACACACACTCCACGACAAACTAGTGAGTGATGAACTCACAAAGCTTAAATCTAAGGCTGAACGAGACCTATCACTAATGTAAGTGGGTGTTCTGGAATTCAGACAACACAAGTTATTATCCGCTGTCCACTCCCACAGTCTCTTACCGCATTGATCAGTTCGGAAACCCCAGCACGTATGATGAGAATTGATATCGCCGATTAGAATTTTATTTTGATAACTAGAAGTCACTGCAGTGTCTAAACATCGAGTATCTTTTACATCTTTAGGAAAGTATGCATTCACCACCAAAAAAATGCATGCAGCCTGGTAAGGTTATTTCTAAGGCGAGAATTTCACTGTCGGGTGACATGAGCTTATGCGCAATTTTTGCTTTGAGACTTAGTCTATTATTATTAAAAAAATGCCAAACCTCCATCTTTTGATGGACAATCTAGACGGAAAGATCTGAATCTATTTAATTGAAAAGACTGATGCATTGAAAGCCAAGTTTCTTGTAGTGCAATAATATCTGGAGAAAATTTCGATGCCAAATATGTTAGATCAGTTGGGGCAGAGTGAATCGATAGGCAATTCCAATGAAGGGAACACGTCTAGACGACTTTTACGCGACAAGGCGCCACCTCGCGTCGAGAAGAGAAAGCCAAAATAAACAAATGTTACAGCTGTATTTTGTGGCTTTATTTGTGTTAAAATCTGAAAAAATTAAACGTTACTCACAATGAGCTTCTGGAGAAGCGTCTGCTTGTGTGCATACGATCATTCCGGCGAAATTCGTCTATCTGAGCCAACGTTCCTAGACTAGGTAAGTTGCAAAACTGAGCGATGTTGCGTGGCGCGGCCGCTGCCAGCGACAAATGTGGCGCTGCTGTCGCATCCAGATTCACTCACTGGATGCTCGCTCACAGAACACCTAGCTCGCTCGTGTCACTCCCGTAACGTCCTTCGCTGTGCATGTTGCAGTGCGTCGATATCTGTGGAGGCTTCTTTCTGTGTGAACGTTTTTGTGCTTCAGCGCGCCCTGTTCTGCTTTTAATGTGTTGCGTGTTTTCATCATGCCTGGATGTTGCGTTCTCGGCTGTAGAGTAGCTACAGGAAATGAGAGACACCACGACATTTGTTTTGTACCCACGTGTACCAGAGCAGCGAGAGGTATGGGACTACGCTATTCCTCGTGCGGATTAGAAACTGCCCAGCACTTCACTTGTGTGTGATATTCACTTTCATGAGAAGGACATCCTAAAGACTTTCACTCACGTCATATGGTAAGAAGGTACAAATCGCAAGAAGAAAGTGGGACCTCATCGAACGATGCGCTCCACGAATATTCCCGAATTTGCCCGCTTACCTTCTTCGCGGGGCCCGCGACAAAGAAGCGAAAGCTGCCCGATACGAGGATTGAGCGTCTGAAATTCCTCTTCCAGTTAATTCATAATCATTTTAAACTAAACTATTCAGATTACTTCCAGGTCAACACACAAGAACACTCCAGACATCGCCATAATATGTATATACCACCCCTAGTCCCACGTAACGATTGCTTTAAGTTCAGTTACTTTCCACGTGCTATTGAAGATTGGAATATGCTGCCAGAGTCTATAATTGGATGTTCCTCGCTTACATCATTTGAACAGAATCTAAAACGTTTATTTTCCGAATAACAGTGACATATGTTTTTTTTGCGTGTGTTTTTTTGCGTGTGTTTTGCGTGTGTTTTACGTGTACTTTTTGTTGGTTGCATGATTCTGCAGTAGTTGTCTTTCAAATCTTCAGCGCGGTGCAAAAGTGCCGCCTCAAATGCGTCATGTGCTGTTCTGCGCGTATGTATTGCATCGCATGTGTGTTCCATTTATGTATGTTATGTATAACTTCGAGTTGCTGGTCACAATAATACCGAGAAATTATCTCGAGACCTGTACGGTACTTCTTTTTTGCAAATAATTGTTTGTACTTCCACCCTGTAACGGCCCACTTCTGGGCTAACAGTATAAATAAATGAAATGAAATGAAATGATAGGAGTGGGGTATTTTCCAGAATATCATCGGCGAAAACGAATAGACTATCTCCGAGCACTGAGCTTGAAGACAGTGAAATAAGTCTCGACATTCCGTCAACTAGTGGCGTCATTTCGCTTCAAGACATAGAAAACGTTTTTTTTTTTTGCATGCTGGCGGAACGTTGTTGAGAATGGCGAGACAAAACGTCTTGTGGTGTTTCTAGGGCTCAAAGAAAAAAAGGAGTGCTATTTGTGGAGAAATGCGTTGTCGTCGCAGAAGACATGATAGTCACCATTAGCAGCCGTCACTATCGCTTAGCCAAGTCGCCTGGCAAAGCAGATACCATCATCCAATGGGCAGAACTTCTGGAGGACATAGAAAAGCTGCAAGTGTGTTCATGTTGTCCCAATGCGTCTGCAGGCAGACTCGTGAGTAATGACTACGAAGTGCTCCCCGATACCCCAAAGTGCGGTCTCTGCTCGAAGCTTTGGCTGCAGCTGTGTTAACAGGTTTTATTAAAGGAACTCCAGAAGAAGCAGAGGGAAGACAAGCTCAAGAAAATGGCCGCACGCGTAGCTTTCCAACGGTCTAAGTTGCTAAAGAATGTGACTGACATGAAAAAAAAGCTCACTACTTAACCAGACAAAAGCCACAAGATTGCGCCACATAGTTGTAATTTATTTTCAAGCCCGAAAAACACAGCCACTAAAGAGGATGCCAGACATTGTAATTGGGTTTTTCGCGTCTAAAAATCTATTGCGAACGTACACCAACTAGCAACTAACCGACAGACTCGTATGTTATGCTATATATATCAAGCATCGTTTATTGTGGGCAGTTTATAAAGCCATAATTATACTGTATTTGCCTTACACCACTAAGTATTACGCAGTATTAGGTTTCTGCAGCAGCACAACAAATCTCGATATTATATTGTTGGCAATGCTCTTTCAGAACGGCCGCCGCGGCGTCTTGCCACGACGACCACGCGTTTTCGTCTGCTAGCGGAAGATTGTTGCGCCGCCAGCGCCACCAAACCGGAAGCTGTCCCGGCGCCGTGTGACGAGTAGTCTGACGCGGGGAGTTTTGCAACTTACCTAGTCTAGAAACGTTGATCTGAGCGATCCGCTCAGTCGCCATCTTGTTTAAACAGCAAACTAGCTAGCATCGTATTTGTCTACGATGTGGTCTTCTCGAAGCTGTCTACTTTGCCGGCTACGTGAGAATTGGAATGGGACTTGATATGGCCGCCGTCCATTTTGCTGTCTATTTAGCCGTCTACGGTGAGTATTGGAACACACCCTAAGATGACCTAAGTCGTTACCACATGGCCATCAGCGTATAGGATTCATATAGAAACCCGCTCTTGTACGCCGTTTCAGTAACCTTCAACAGAACTGGGCTACACCGATTAGCAGCAACGCTCCGTAGTAGCGGCAAAGTCAAGCGAAACGCTTTCGTGTATTTTTTCATAGGAATGAGAAAAGTTTATTGTGTCTTAAAAATTGAGAGGTCAGCCTGAATCTATTTTCTGGCTAATAAAGAGGTGCGAAAAAAAAAGGAGAGAGATGGTGTTGATGGTAATGAGAAAGGAAGGAGGCGTTACACGAGAAAACTCGGCAAACGACGATGCATTTTATACGAACTTGTATTTGAACACTCTGAGCTGATTGATTGATTGACTCAATTCTCAACACTGTGCCACATACTTGCTCTGAGGGAGAGGCTAAGAGTGACGTCTGAAGCGAGCATTTTGCTTCTTCTTCTTGTCCTTGCTTGCTTGCTTGTTCCTTTCTTTTGTGGCTCTCACCCACTAAGGGGGATTGGCCAAGAAGCCGGTGGTTAATGCAAGTAAATACCTATAGATTTTCTAGATTAGGGGAATATGATAACGGTGTTTTGACTGTGAAATTAATTTGGCGCAGTGTCAGAAAAAAAAGAAAAAAAGGGGGGGAGAAATAACAGAATTTGTTGAATATCTATGGTGGAATCGTTATATGAAATTCTCCTGAAAGTTGAGTCATTGCAGTGTATCAGCTAAATATTAAGTGGTAGTGTGACTAGTAAAATTCGAGAGCTGATCGCTGACTCAGCAAGGTAATCTTCTTGTGTTATATATGAATTCGCAGAGAGCCCCGCAGATGTTCCTGTCGCTGTGTCCCAATGAAGTGGCCCCAAAAGACAAAATATTGGGAGTATTAAGTGATATTCCTAATTTTCTGAATAAAACTTCGAAGCAGTTTTTTCTTTGATTTTTGAATCGGTCACATGTGATAAGAAAATGGTCGATATGTTCAGGTTCGTTACAGCTTGAGCACAGAGGGGATGGCACCAGACCAGACCTGTTTAGGTAGAAATTAAGAGGTGGTACACGGGAACGTAATTTTGTTACCAAGACTTCCAATTTACGCGTGGGACACCATTTATTATTCCATGTGAAGTGCACGTGCGAGAGATCTGGATTCGGTATCATGGTTTTTGATGAGTGTTCAAGAAGGGGAAGTTTTCTAAACCTCGCTGCTGTTACATAAGCTGTAGGAGGCATGATTGGCACAATCGGAAGATCAAGAGATGTTCGCGCAAGTTTGTCAGCCATCTCGTTTATAAATATACTACGATGGCCTGGCACCCATATCATTCGCACTAGACGAATGTTTGCAGGGATTAATGATTTAAAAGTCTCTAGTACTGCTGATGTCGACGACGATGATAAGAATGAACACACGAAATACGAGTCAGTCACTATCACAGCTGTCGAATGAGTCGCAGAAAGTTTACGAATAGCTAGTATAACGGCCTCTAATTCCGCTTCAAATATTGGTGTATATTCTGGGAGGCGTAATGAAAATGACCCGAATAATGAGAGAGAAAAAATACCCACACCTGCCTTCTCGCCACTCATAGATGCATCCGTTGCAATTACTGTATTAGTACCTAATTGAGACAGGTGTTGTTCTAATAAACCAATCAAATATTTAGAGGGCAAGTGTTTAGCGTTCATGGGGAAGATATCGTCAAATTCTATTTGCACTTGGCCGATTGGTTTGACAGATGGTGTGATCTCGAATATATTAACATTTAAAGCATCTAGAAGTGTTTGAACAAATAGCACTTGGGGTTTATATACACGGGACCAATGCTCATTGAAAAAGACACCAGGCTCGGCAAAGAATACAAATTGTCGCCTTCTTAAAGTGGATTCAGAAAATTTTGAATAGGTGTTTACTGTTAAAATACGAAATCTGCAAGCAAGGGTGGGTATCCGAGCTTCTTGATACAAAACATTGTTAGCTGTGAATTTTGGCACACCTAAACAACTACGTAGGGCTTCCCGCTCTAAGAGAATGAGGGGGTTTATTTTGTATGCTGGTCCACCAGAGAATAGTACACATCTGAATTCAAGAATCGGACGAACGTGCATGCAATAAATCATGATTAGCGTATCTCTGCGAAGACCGGAACGGAGGTGGCCAAGCCTACCTATCATTCCAACAGCGCGTGTAGCCTTAATTTTAATATATTCAATGTGGTCACGCCAGCTCAGTTTTTGGTCGTACAGTACACCCAGATATTTAATACAATTAACCTGGGGTATTATTTCTTGATGGTACTGAAGAGAAATAGTAACTGGTGCGTCCAACAGAAAAACTATTATAGCACTTTTAGTTACGTTCAGGTTCATATGAATTTTCTGAAACCAGGTTTCCAATTTTGCCAAATAACACTGTAAAGTCGAATGTAGTGAATAAATATCGTTGTCAGATGCAAAGAACGCGATATCATCTGCATATACATATACGTGTACCTTATCACTCTGTGGTATTGAACTTAACAAAATGTTCAATAGCACAGGCGATAGAACAGAGCCTTGAGGAACACCTCTCGTTTGGCTATACTTCGGCGTGGAAACACCTCGTTGGAAGCAATAAAATTTTCTGTCTTTTAAAGATTCGTATATCCCATTTGTTATGTACTGCGGGAACGTAAGCTCTTTCAGGACATTGATAAGAATAGCATGTTCAACACTGTCATATGCCTTGGCTAAATCAAGGGTTACTAGGGCCGCATATTGTCGTCTGTGCCGAGCAAGCTTTATACGAGCCTCTAAATCAACATGCGCCCACCATATAGAGTAACCTGGTCTAAATCCAATCTGGCACGCACTGAGTATCGCATTATCTGTTATGAACTTCGTAACTCTAATGTAAAGTATTCTTTCTATTAACTTAACTACGTGTGATGTTAAAGCGATTGGCCTAATGTTATCTATCTGCATTCCTAGTCCCTGTTTTTTAAGAAGCGGTATTATTTTTGCAAGTCTCCAGTCAGGAGGTATCCAACTATTTTCAAGTGAATAGTTGACAACGTTAAGGAGGTCTTCAGGAGAGATGTCGAATAATATTTTTAACATTTCTGAAGTGACGCCATCTGGTCCAGGACCTGTGTTTGGCAGAATACGAACGACGTGCGCAAGTTCATCTCTACTTACTTCAATGAAATCATTTCCGAATGACGGTTTTGCACACTTTATTTTGATTTGTGATGTAAATCTCTTTTCCAATTCTCTTGCAATTTCCGTTAATGTATCTTCCAAATCAGTTGGAGAAAAAATAACTGAGTCAATATTTACGTGTGCTGTAATAGCTTTACGATTACGGAGAAATCTGAATAGAGCTTTCTTGTTGGCACTCTTGGATAAGTAGCTGTACCGTTTTTCTTCATAATTGTCTTTCGCTAATGAAACTGTTCTCCTAAAGGTAGCTTTAGCAAATAAATAATTTCTCCAATTAGTCGGACATTGGTTGGTGAGGAGTTTTTTCCATGCAGCGTTGCGGCGTCTATAATCTCTGGCGCAATCCGCATTCCACCAGGCAGATATGAATTTTCTCTTTGTTGAAGATATAGTGAACTGTGATTTTTTAATTGTACACTTTAGGGTGGAACAAAGGCTCATAGCTTTCATATTTGCTTCCATATTGGGCAAGGAAGACAGCGTTGATTGTAAGTTCTGTTTAAATTTAGAGTAGTTTACGAAACTTTGCACCTGGCGATCTACCGTCACTAAAAGAATGCTGACTTCAAATACCAGGGGGCAGTGATCACTACTTGTAGCAGTATCAAGAACAGTCCAAGACGATATTGTCACACTTGAGCTAGCAAATGTCAAATCTAAGACGGACCTCGAATTACATCGAACGAATGTCGGAACTCTGGAGTTCCAACAAATAAGGTTATTCCGATTAGTCCAGTCCCACAACCGTTTTCCTGATGAATCAGTGCGGAATCCCCATGAAACGTGATGGGAATTGAAGTCTCCCGCAAATAGCATACTGTTTCTGCAAAAACTCGCTACTGAATTCTTCTTCTTCTTCTTCTTCTTCTTCTTCTTCTTCTTCTTCTTCTTCTTCTTCTTCTTCTTCTTCTTCTTCTTCTTCTTCTTCTTCTTCTTCTTCTTATTATTATTATTATTATCATTATTATTATTATTATTATAAAAATTTATTATGTTTAAAATTTTTCTATGCTTGTCTGCTTGTCTCCAAATTTCTGCTGTTTAAGTAGTATTGCTTCCGCTAATTTGATTCTCGATTGTTATTGTGTTTATATGTAGCGTAAAAAAGTTACATGTATTCGTTCTCTTATTGTTTACATGAAAAGTTTTTAAATATATATGTCATCTCTCGTCTGCCGATGTGCCGGGCCAAGTCCTCCAAGCCACTGTCTGGCTTTGACAGGCCTATTTGTTTTGTACAACTGAAAATGACAATAAAGGTTATTATTATTATTATTATTATTATTATTATTATTATTTATAATAATAGTTATAGTTCCGTTAGGTTTTGTATTGAAAAATGCGCTGAACCTACTTAGGAGACAATCGAAAGCTCTGGGATCGTTCCTTCTTGCGCAGAGTGCAACACACCATTCAAGAGAGAGAAAACAGAAAAATTGCCGGTCTATGAGTTGCAAAGTTTATTCGACGGACACAAATCAGTGTTTTTTCTCAATAGAAGCAGTGCTCGTTCTACTTACAGATATCAGGGCATGCGCCTTAGGGCATGCGCCTCTGCCAAATGTTCTTTGTATCTGCCAAGCACTTCAAACCAGAAATGTATCTAAGTGAAACAAACTTGATAATATTGCTCAGGTATTACGTCTATACCTCACACAATATTGTGAGTGACGCATGGATAAAAACTACAGACCTCGCCAGCACTTCGGTGCAGCGTTACGACAATGATGCCCCTTGACACCAGAAAGGTAACTACTGATGCGTTTTTTTTTTGTGATTGTAAAACCATCTTCTTACTGTTATACACCATTTCTTAACTGGGTAAATGTGCGCCTGTCCACTTGACCTCTTGCTGCAGATGATATTTTAGCACAAATGTGCTTCATGCCGGGGTCCGTTAAGAGTTCAGTGACGTATTTCCGTCACGGAAATGGCATGCAACAAGGAACGAAATCACATGTCGGAGAATAATTAAAGCTTCCCGAATAGGCATCAAATCGACGGATTCCTTGGTTCACGGCAGCAAACGACGAGCCCACTAACCACTGAACCACAGCCACAGAAACGAACTGCTTGACAAACGCACCTTTTATATTTCGCACTTTCATCCCACGATGCACTTTTTCACAGGGTGGTGTCACCATCTTGAAGCGAAAAGAAAATTCGGCAGATCCCACGTACCTGGGAATTGACGTTATGCGAAGCATGCCAAAGGAAGGTGACAGTGTTGCAAGTTTTTATTGAGCAACACGCCATGAAATGACGCTAAATATATGTACATGCGTCGCATGCACATACGTATGTCGACGAATTGCCGATCTTTCTATAACAAGTTGTGTGTACTTGTGCAACGATGCCAACTGGAGCATGCGTATTAGCAAGACCAGAAGCTGATATGAAGCGATGATGCTCGCGAAAATGCTGGTTCTGGGTACCGCTACATAAATCAACTTCAGCGCATGACAAATAACCGCAATGGACATTAACCCGATGGAACGGCTGTATCAAAGGAGTACATATGTAATGTTTATAAAACTGGGTAGCCAACACTGCAACCACTATTGACGTTTCACGAAGATTAGTGTCCATTCAAAAAGTAGTTCCGAGACCTAGCGTAGCTCTCTGGTAAAATGCTTCAATGCCACGCAGAATCATTGGGTTTGATTCCAGCTGCGACCCTGACATCTTTCTTTGCTTTCGTCGGGTCGACCCTACCGATGTCCGGCGTTTCTTAAAGATGGCGCTTTAAAATTTCCCATGTGTGTTCTCGTCGTTCCTGAGTAGATACTAGGTGTCAATCACCTGTGACACATACCACCCATCAGTGGTATGTGGCAGCACATACTGGCCCATGGGTATGTGCGACTGTCTGGCGGGAAGTGTTTGACTACGTGTGCGACGGGATTGTTACATTATTCATGTCATGACCAGCGCGTCGTATTCGTCAATCCATCTTACCCTCCCATGCTAATTTTGGTTCATGCCAAGGTAAGAGGGTGACCAGGAGAGAACCCAAACGTAAGTGGCTGCACACACACACACACACACACACACACACACACACTATATATATATATATATATATATATATATATATATATATATATATATATATATATATATATATATATATATATATATATATATATGAAGCTATGATGAATTAGAGACGTGGCCTGGCGCTCATACGCTTTGTTTATTCCATTCTCGCTTCTTCCTTTTCGGCCTTTACCAACCATCGCTTCATACGTCACACGATTCCCCCTCCCCCCGAAAGAATGCATGAATTACAAACAAAAAAAGTAAAAAAAGTAAACAAGGAGTGTTTGAAAAGTCACAAATGTCAAAATTCATAATTGGTTCAATGCTCCAGAGGAGTTCAGTACACTTTCAAAGACTTCAGGGGAGAGTGCAGCAGTCCGGTTAACACAGGCGTTCGGGTGGGCGAGGCTGACTGTGGCGTTCTGGAAAAGATAACTACGTCTTGCACAACTGCACTGACCATGACACGGCTTCAGCAGCTGCGAAGAACGAACGAGGTTGGTCGTCCTTGTAGCCTTTGAAGGTCAGACGTCGTATGCGCCGAATTTTCTGTCGTGGGTGCTGTATTTTGTGTTGTGGCTGAGAGAGAAGCATTGCTTTCAGCTGGCATTTGCCAGAACCAAAGATGTACGATGTATGTGTTCCTGCATTTTGCAAATTGTAGCGTTCAGTCTGTGTCGTGGTTTTCTGTGGTGGTATTTCCGTTGGTAGGGTTGTACATGATGCCTTGATATCTGGTACAGAAGACTTCCTTGACGTTTTCTTCCACGAATATGACTCAGATGTTGACTTGGTCTTTCCTTTAGTTGGCGTCGTTCCTGACGACCATCTTTAAGCCGCAAATCTGCTTGTGATCTTATTCATGTTCGTCGTAGGGCTTGATGTAACTGCCGTACTTTCTCAAGTTCTTTGAGCTCTTGATGGCACTGCTGATGTTGCAGAATCTGTCGAGGTGGTACTCCTTTAGTAACAAGAGCCTGCTTTTTTTTATAGTTGGTGTGACCAACAAATAGTTGGTAGTCGTTGGGTTGTCGTGATTCTCAAAAGAAAATGAAGGTGCTGCACTAGAATCTACAGAAAGGTCTTTGGAGGCTTCTTCTGCACTGTTCGCTACGAAGGGCTTTTGCGCTTGGCAGCGTACGGTGTTTTCTGAACGCTGTACTTATCATTTTCGGTGATTTCAATTTTCCTGCCATTAATTGGAGTGCCCTTACTGTTCCACCAAGTGATGTTGAAGCGCACAAATTTTTGCAGAGTTGCCTGGACTTTTCTTTAACTCAACTCATCAATTTTCCTACACGCTGCTCAGTGACAAGTTCAAATACCCTTGACCTAATTTTAACAAATGAACCCGATGTTTGCTCGAACATTAATATTTTTTATGGTCTTTCCGACCATGCGATTATTACCGGAAACTTGATTCGCCCACTTGTCAAAAGAATATCAACTAACAAATCGATTAGGTGCTATAACAGAGGTAACTTCGATAGCATAAATAATGAATTGTCTGCCTTTTACGAAGAATTTATACATGGTCACCTCCAGCGCACCATTCAAGAAAACTGGTTGCTGTTAATAAATAAACTTACTGGCCTCATCAATAAATTCATACCTGTCATCACCGTGAAAACCCGAAGCACGGTTCCTTGGTTTACCCAGCAGCTCCGACGGTTGAACAACAACAACAAAAAAACGTTTATATAAACAGGCCGTCCAAAAGGATACCTTTAACTCTTGGACGAAATACAAAAAATGCGATAAAGAATATCAGTCGCTTTTGAGATCTACTCGCCGCCATTTCTTTAACCATGATTTATCATCTATACTTGCAAATAATCCACGCAGATTCTGGCGCGTTGTTAACCCCAAATGTTATCCTGATATAGTCCTAAGCAATAACGATGGTGTTTCAGTTCCCACATCTCAATGCGCAGATGTCTTAAACGAGGCGTTTTCCTCAGTTTTTACCAGAGAAGACGTTTCATCCGCTCCCATATTGCATAGTTTCAGCAGCACAGTCATGCCGGAGATTGTTATCAGTGAGGCCGGTGTTCTGTCCCTTTTACAGAAACTAAAAATTTCTTCCACCTTGGATAATATAGGCTTAAATAATAAAATCCTGAAATCTATATCATTCAATATCACCCCCTTCTTATGCGCTCTGTTTTCACAGTCTTTGTCTACCGGAACTCTACCCCAAGATTGGCTATCAGCTAAAGTCGTTCCCCTCTTCAAATCAGGTGAACGTTCCTCACCGCTAAATTACAGGCCCATTTCCTTAACTAGTACCATTTGCAAACTCATGGAGCATATCATACACACTCAAGTAATAAACTATCTCGAACGTCATAATATCATTTTCAATTTTCAGCACGGTTTTCGCAAGGGATTTTCATGCGACACGCAACTTGCCGGTTTCGTTCACGACCTTCATAAATCCATGGATGCTGGTTGCCAGGTCGACGCCATTTTCTTAGATTTCGCTAAAGCTTTTGACCGCGTTCCTCACCACAGATTACTACTAAAGCTAGAACAACTTAACATTCACCCTATAGTTCTTGCATGGATAAAAGCTTTTCTTTCCTCCAGGTCTCAATTCACCTTTGCTATGAATTTTTATTCTTCCTCTTTACCGGTAACATCTGGTGTACCCCAAGGCAGTGTTGTTGTTGTTGTTGCCCCTTCGCACTGGCACATACCCACTATGGGGGATTGGCCATGAAATCTAGAAGTATCCTATATGAGATATATTAAAAGGTTTATCCTTAATGAAAAAACTAATGATGTAATAGAAAATAATAATTATCTAAAAAGGAATATTAAACTAAACAAATAATTGAAGATTGAATCAAGAAGAGAAAAGGTGAGGTAATACTACAGTGGAAGACAGAAATTTTGAGTAGACCAGACAATCGAGCTTATCTCACCCGGTCACAATCAAATGAATATGCAAATTTCATTCAAAATTAGACAAGTGTCGTCAGAAATATATTTAAGCAGGCATTATTATGACATGCGCTTTGATTCTCGAATGAAATTGCATACAGCATCGAATACGCTCCTGTGGCAATGTCCCAAGCTAAAGGCACCGAAACTTAGAACATTATCTGCAGTTAAATTTAAACCTACTGCTTGAAACGGAACAATTAAAAGTCTTTTCCTAATTAATGAATAGTTTTTACATGTTATAAAGTAATGCTCTATTGTTTCCGTTTCTTCACAGAATGGACACAGGGGGGATATCGCCAGACCAGCTCTGTGCAAGTAAAAGTTTAATGGAGGGACACGACATCGAAATTTGGTTAAAATAACTTCTAACTTTTTAGATTGACTCCACTGAGGTTTCCAGGGGTATGTTAGGTGCTGATAGTCCGTATATTTAGTAATAGTTTCCATAATATCCGTATAAATAGCCCATTTTCTATATCTGATCGACACTATGTGTTCCGATTCTGGTAGTACCGAGATCACAGGGCCATCAAGTGTGGCTCGAGATAGTGAATCGGCTATTTCATTCAACCGTATGCCACAGTGTCCCGGGACCCAGACTAACTTCAGGAACTTCACATGAGGTGGAACTAATGTTTGTAATGTCGCTAGAGCTCTTGATTGTTCTGAAGCTGTGAGAGTAGTACACAGCGAAAGAGAATCAGTAATTATCATTGCACTCTCTTCGTTTGAAGGAAGTTTTCGTAGCGCTAAAATAATAGCCAGGAGCTCAGCTTCGAAAACCGGAGTGAAGTCTGGTAGTCTTACCGAGAATGACCAACCGAGGTAATCTGAGACGATTCCTACTGCTGCCTTTTCTTTATTCACAGAAGCGTCTGTGGCTATTATGTTCTTTATTTCCGCATGAGCTATGTAGTCTTCTAACCTGTCATTTAAGTAACTCGAAGATTGAAACTTAGATAGTGGGGGAAAAATTTCATCACATTCTATCGTAATATTGTGATTTAATGCTTTGGTTCCAATTACCGATCTGATATCCACCTTTATGCTTTCAAGTTTCTTTTGTACAAAAATAATCTGGGGAGTACGAAAGCGTGGCCAGTGAGCGAGGAAGAAGGCGTCGGGGTCACTAATAAAGGCATATGCAGACCGTCTCGCTGATAAGCCGTAAAATTTCAAGTATGTTTGTACTGTTAAGATACGGAATCGGCAAAGAATAGTTGGTATGCGAGCTTCCTGATATAGTACATTAATAGCGACATACCTGGGGAGTCGCAAACACAACCGTAACGCTTCTCGCTCTAATAGAACTAACGGTTTAATTTTGTACGTAGGGCCACCCGAAAATAATATACACCCAAATTCGAGTATTGGGCGCATGTACATTTTATATATCATTAATAAGGTGTGTCTACGTAACCCATATTTTCTGTTGCTCAACCTTCGCAATAAGCCTGAAGCTCGTTGTGCCTTTGCCACGTTATAGTCTATGTGAGGGCTCCAGTTAAGTTTCTCGTTATAAATAATGCCCAAATATTTGATAGACTCTACTTGTGGAATCGGTTCCTGATTATAAAGTACTGAAATTTGAATAGAATCTGCTATAGGGAACACCAGGAGCGCACTTTTACTTATGTTTAGAGACAATGAAATTGAATGCAGCCAAATTTCAAGAGAATACATGTACTTTTGCAATTTTTGATGCAAAGAATAAATGTCACTATCTGCAACGAAAAAAGCAATGTCGTCTGCATAAATGTAGACAGTGATATCTCGTTCAATGGGAATTGAGCTCATCAACACATTGAATAACAGCGGAGATAGGACCGCCCCTTGAGGTACTCCACGTTGCTGTTTGAATTTAGATGAGTGACATCCATCCTTTGCACAATAAAATTCTCTCGATTTTAGAAACTCTGCTACCCAATCAACAATATAACGCGGAAAGTCACATTCGTGTAAAGAATTCAATAAAATTGAGTGCTCAACGCTATCATAAGCTTTAGCTATGTCTAGTGTTACTAGTACCGCGTATTGTCGTCTTTTTCGGGCAAGCTGTATTCGGCTCTCTAAGTCGGCATGAGCACACCAAATTGAGCATTCGCTACGAAAACCTATTTGAAATGGTTTCAATATTAGCTTGTCAGCCATCCAAACTTTTATTCTATTATTGAGAACTCTCTCTATAATTTTGATCAGGTGAGATGTTAGAGAGATTGGTCTGATGTTGTCAATGTTAAAACCTGACCCTTGTTTTTTTAATATGGGAATCACTCTAGCTATTTTCCAGTCATGTGGTATCCAGGCATTGCTTAAGGAATAGTTTATAAGGTTGAGGACGTCGCCGGGTGATATCTGGAATAAAATTTTAATCATAGGAACTGTTATACCGTCAGGACCAGGAGCCGAAGAGGGTAAGTTTCTAATTACGCTTGACATTTCGGACAATGTCACTTTTTCGTAGTCAGTCTTTATAGAGGACTTTTGCCAGTTGATTGTCAAAGTCGACGAAAATCTGTTAGCTAAACCTCTTCCGATTGCCTCTAACGAATTAGTCATTTCTTCCGTCGATAACCTGTCATAATCAGAGTTAGCTAGAGACGGCAGAATTTTGCGCGATCTCATATATCGGAATAACGCTTTCTTATTTCTAGGTTTGGAAAGAAAGTCGAAATGTTTTTTGTCGTAGTCTTCTTTAGCTTTAGCCACGGTGCGCTTAAATGTAGCAGCAATAAACTTGTAATCTGCCCAATTTTTGGGGGACTGATTATGAATTAGCTGCTTCCAAGCCGCTTGTCGTCGTCTATGATCACGAGAGCACTCAGAATTCCACCACTGGCTACAAGGCTTTCTCGTATCAGACTCAATAGAAAATTCTGCTTTTTTGAACGTTCTTTTAATTACCGCACTTAATTTCATGGCTTTATTTTCATCGTTGTCTTCAGTGGGGGTAGTCAAAGCAACTTCTAGGTCATTTTTAAATTTGGAATAATTGATAAAGGTTCGAGCTTGGGAGTGAGATGGAATAATGGGGCAAGAAATTTCAAACAGTACTGGTAAGTGGTCACTGTTGGTGGCGCAGTCTAGAGTAGTCCAAGATACGCTAGAAATACCCGAGCTTATAAAACTCAAATCTAAGGCAGAGCGGGATCGGTCTCGGATAAATGTGGGAGTTCTAGCGTTGAGGCATGATAAATTATGGTCTATAGACCAGTCCCACAAGCGTTGTCCACATTGATCAGTCCTAAAACCCCAACTAGTGTGGTGAGAATTAAAATCTCCAACCATAATTTTTTCTGTGCACCACGAACTAACAGCCATGTCTAAACATCGCGTGTCTTGTACACCCAGAGGAAAGTAAAGATTTACCAGAGAGAAGGGAGAGCATCCAGGCAAGGTGATGTCTAAAGCGAAAATTTCACATTCGGGGGATATACTTTTGTACGAAGTTTTGATCTTTGAACTAATTTTATTATTGACAAAGAACGCTAAACCTCCACCTTTGGATGGGCGATCCAGGCGAAAAGACCGGAAATTAGGTAGGTAAAACGAATTATGTGCTGACAGCCACGTTTCTTGCAGTGCAATAATGTCTGGATTGAATTTACAAGATAAATACAATAAATCTGTACTAGCTGAATGAATAGATCGGCAGTTCCAATGAAGAATTTTGATAGAACCTATCATTTTGACAGAATTGTTTCGGCAACTACCTTATCTAAAATGCTGTCTTTAAGAAAATCGCTCTTCGATAGGTTCTCCTTCTGGTATTTTTTGTTTTTTGAATGTTTTGAAGAGCCAGTATTTTTGGAGACAGGGGATCGAGTGCGCTTTAGGGATTTGATGTCCATGTCCATATCATCATAATCCTGATCATCCTCTAGTATGTCTTCACCTATCCTCTGGTTGTCTGTACAAGAGGGCCCTGCAGCCTGTACCCCTGAAGGAGATGACTCTGCGTCTGCTTCACTTGGTGGGAGAGTTACGTTGTCTTGGGAAGTATCCTTCATATCTCTTGGTGTCCCATATATTTGCGTCAACTGAGTGGCTACAATATGAGATAAGGAGTCACAAAGGGTGGAGGCCAGGCGATCTATAGCTTTCTCCATCGCTTTTTCAATCATGTCTGCAATGGACACTGAAAGAGAAGCTTCTAAAGTTGCATTATGTCGGGCTGCAACACCAGCATATCCCTGGGTTCTTGCCTGAATTTCAGCGATGGCGTCTTTTCGTGAACAGCGTCTGCGATCAACAATTTCCAGGCAGTGTTCTTGGTCCTCTACTCTTCCTCGTTTACATTATTGATCTACCGAATTCTTTATCTTCACACGTTCGACTTTTCGCGGACGACTGCGTAATATACCGTAACATTTCTTCTGATTCTGACCACTTAGCTTTGCAATCTGACCTTAACAAAATTAATCATTGGTGTTAAACTTGGCTTATGTCGTTAAATGTTTCTAAAACAAAGCGCATGTCCTTTACTAACGCTGCTACACGTTTTCCTAGTCAATACTCGTCGAATAATATGACACTTGAGTTAACATCTACCTACAAGTACCTCGGTCTCCACTTTCAATCGAATCTATCTTGGCACCATCATATAGAAGTCACTCTTGCAGCTGCTAACCGGTCTCTCGGGTTACTGAAACGAAATCTTTATCAGGCTCCATCGCAGTTAAAAAAACTTGCTTTTACCAGTTTAATTCGCCCTAAAATAGAATATGCCAGCGCCATTTGGGATCCTCATCAAGCCTACATCGTATCAAATATTGAATCTTTGTAAAACCGAGCTGCTCGTTTCATTTACCCAGATTATTCTACCTATTCCACCGTAACTAACTTAAAAAACCGTGCTGAGCTAGAGGATTTGGCCATTCGTCGGAAATATGCACGCCTATCACTTTTCCACAAACTTTACAATCACCCATCATTACATGACAGTTTCTTTGAACCCGCCTGTTCACTCTTTCCCCGCCGTGATCATCCTAACAAAGTCAAACGCCCGCTATCTCGCACACTTCGTTTCGCTCAGTCATTCATCCCGCGCACTATTATTGAGTGGAACAGTTTGCCTGCACATATCGCCACCGAGAAAGACTCGGTAAAGTTATCAGAGCTCATGCGCACTACGGTGACTAACTAAATATTTTTGTTTTGCTTTTGTTGTTTTGTTTTCTTTCGTTTTTTAACTATTGTATAACGCCATGCAATTGCTGCCCGTATTCACGGTTTGCGCTTTGTTGCGGTTGTCAGGTTGCACTGTATCTTGCTGTAAACTATGTTGCATTGGCCCCCCCCTTATGTAATACCCTCTTCTAGAGGGCCTTTAGGGGTAACCTGAATAATTAATTAAATAAATAAATAAGGGCTTTTGCGCTTGGCAGCGTACGGTGTTCGATTTGTCCGAGCCGTCTGCTTTGTTTCGACTGTCTGGTGTGTGTGCACCACAGGGTGATGAATGAACCCGTCCGAAAGGAGCACGGCTTGACAGGGTATTTTCGTGAAGAGTCACGTCATCTACCGTGGTCGCGGCATACACATGAGGCAAATAGAGAGCGATAGGAGCGCTTGAAGAGCCGGGTGATGGAAAACCACGTGGTGGGCCGCGTATGCGAGGAGAAGAATTAAGAACATCAGGTGGGTGAGCAACGCCTCGCGTCATATCCTGGAGCGAGGACTTTCGAAATGCTGACTTTCGTGTAGAAGGGAGGCGCGCTTGATGGTTAGGTTTTCCCAAAACACGCATGATCTTCTGAAAGTAAACTCATGTGCCACTTCGTCTTGTGTCAGTTGTCGATTCGCGTTGGGCTTTCGAATGCTTGAGGACTGCTTAGGAAATTGACGATAGTGTGCTGTTTTCTCCATATGGTCGGCAATAAGTAGGTCTTGTTCATAGTCGTTAAAATGAGTGAACATCTCTTCTTTGATCTTTTGCCAGGACTCATCATTTTCAAAGATGTGGGGGAGGTAAAACCTAATTTCCTCACCGGAGATGTAGTCAGTGAAGTTGAAATCATCTCCCGTTCCGACAAGAATGCAGCGGCGGCGTGGAGCTCGAATAGGTTGAACCAGTCCTGCACGGGTCCGTCGTCCGCTGATCCGGTGTACTTGGGGATGTCGAGGTCAGCCGATGGTTTTGTCATGGTGCTGGTCGTTGTCCTTCTAGGCGATGATTCGGTAGTCAATGTATGGTTAGGGTGTCTTCTGGGGAACTGCGTCGATGATGAGTGACTGGTGAAGGGGCAGGCAGGTCTCCATCCTGTCGACTCGTGTGACGCTATGATGATGGGGACACGTGGCCTGGCTCATACGCCATGTGGAATCGTGTTACGCTGTGATGACTGGGAGACGTGACTGGCTCGATGATGATGATGATGATGATGATGATGATGATGATGATGACCTCTTATAGATGGCGCTCACCCACAGAGGGGGATGAGCCAAGAACCGGGCGGCAGGATACTTAAATGAAACTAAAATGAAAATGAAACCAATCTAAAAAAGTATTTTAAAAATAATACTACCAAAAAAACAAAAATGTTTGCTGAGCAAGCGGTCAAATCATCTCTTGTTTTTGATAGACATAACTAAGAATTATAAACTAAACATCTGAAAAGGTCGAGGTTCACTAGCACGGTAATCTTTTAGTTGCGTTGATGTAATCAAACACAGTGGAGCATACATCCCTGTGGCAGTAACCAAATGAAGTTCCGCCAAGTGATAAAATTACTGGTAGATTCACTTGTAGTTCTAGTTTTCTAATGGGGCCACTAAAAATCTATTTCTCTGATAAGAATAACGATGGCAGAATAAAAAGAAACGTTCAACTGTTTCAATTTCGTTGCACCAAATGCATAGCGGTGAGGTCTTGAGTCGAGCTTTGTTAAGGTAATAATTTAGTTGTGGAACTGCACAGCGCAATCTGGTATAAGTGACCTCTAACTGGCGAGATACAGTACACCACTGTTTATTCCAGCAATAGCTCAAACGCTTGAAATCTTTGAATTTATCCAAATTACCTTTTCCCCATTGCAGGCAAGCATTTCGGAACCTTAGCGCTGTCACGTAAGCCGCATCTGGCAAAGCTGGGATGGTGGGCCCACCCATGGATACTGCTGCTAAAGAGTCATGTTTATTCCATTCTCACTTCTTCCTTCTCGGCCTCTACCAACTATCACTTCATACATCATATATATATATATATATATATATATATATATATATATATATATATATATATATATATATATATATATATATATATATATATATATATATATATATATATATATATATATATACATATACATATACATACATATATATATATATATATATATATATATATATATATATATATAAAATTTGGTATAGGTGAATCGAGCGAAACGGCTGCCAGCGCATCATGAGCATGGCCTGTAGTCATGTTCTCACATGACAAGCATCTATGGTTATTGTGTTCGCACCAGTCACATACGTTCGTCATTCATTAACGTACTGAAATACCAAATTTGGTGTATGTAACGCTAGCGAAATGGTCACGAGCGAATCATGAGCGTGGCATTTAGTCATGTTGTTACATGACACGCATGCCGGGATTCTCGTGTTAGGACCTGTTGCTTGTGTTCGCAGTGCAATCATGCCATACGATACCAGTTTTACAACGTGTCATGTGAACGAAACTACCGCAAGAGCTGCAGGACCATGAAATGTAAATCATGACATTTATGACAAACATGCCTTGATTTTCATGTTATGACTAGTCAAATACGTTTTTCATACAGTTATGTTATGCTATACGAAATTTGGTATTGATACCATTATCGAAACGGCCAGGGGAGCTAAAAGTCGTAGGCGGCTAGATAGATAAATAGATAGATAGATAGATAGATAGATAGATAGATAGATAGATAGATAGATAGATAGATAGATAGATAGATAGATACGCTCAATGTTGCCGAAGTTCGCTAAGAAATGCTTCGCATTTAATAATGAGACGCAATAAGAGAATGTGAGCGTCTTTTTCCATTTTTTCTTCCCCGAATCGCAACGAGATGCGGGTATAATGTGTCGGCGTTTCCCATGCGTTCGTGTCTCCGCGGTCAGCGCATGGAGCAGATGACCACCGTGGAACGCTCCTATGCGTTCGCGCACTTACTGTGCTCGTCTATCCTACCACGTCTCAGCCAGCGTTTCCAAACCATCGCGAAGAAACAGGCAGAAGACCACAAAATAACGCTGGTCAACAAAGCAACGCCGCTCGCGTGCTCGGGGGTTGGACTTGTTGGGCGCGTCTGGGCACATGACCTCTTGGTCGAATGCCGGAGAAGGTGAGAGAGAGAAACTTTTTATTTCAGTCATAGAAAAATGTCGGGTGGGGCTCTCAGCCCAGAGCTCCAACAGCCTCTGCTGCGTCCCGCGCCCGCCGAACCAGCGCCTGCTGGCCACTCGGGCTTTCATCACGCAGCATTGCCTCCCAGTCTTGTAGGGTAGGAATAGGAGAGGAGTTGGCAGAGCCCCTGGCAGGCGGACGCTGACATTCCAGCGTTACGTGAAATAACATCGGTACCGCTCCACAGCCAGGGCATTTGTGAGAGTAAGAAGTGGGATGGAGGATGTGGAGGAAACAGAGGTTCGGAAATGTGTTCGCCTGCAGTTGACGCACCGCAGTTGCATCTTCTAGTGTGAGCTTGTGGTGTGGTGGTGTGGTGGAGGGTACCGAATGCGTTCTCGTCTATAGTATCGAGAGTGTCTCGATATCCTAGAAGTTCCGTGTTTGTGTCCTCCTCATCTGGGTTGGACAGCTCTTCCTCCGGATCTCGGTTAGTGAGTGCTCGGGTAGCTGCATGAGCGCAGTCATGGCCGGGGAGAGAGGCGTGCCCAGGGGTCCAGACAAGTCCGAACTTGTGTGGCGTGTGGAATGCGGTGTTAAAAATTCGGTGTGTGTGCTGTGAAACAATACCATAGAGAAATAAAAAAAGGTGAAGAGTGGACACTCCCGTAGACCCCAGCGGCCCAATCGACTCTAGCACACCTAGTGGTTGATGAGAGCAAGTGGCTTGCGCTTCCGGTTTCGGTTTCACTGGCGCAACTTTTGAATTACTTTGCATAACCGACGTTTGGCTATGTCGTAAGTTCATAATTTCAGACCACTATTCATCGCCCAAATGTATAGTTTTTGTAGGTCGTTTTGATTTAGCGATTCCCTGTTTTGTTCAGTGGTTCGTGCGAATCGGTCGTGACGTAATTTTTATTTTGATTAAGTTATAATAAAAAGAGATGCAGGTAATGATAATTCACTAGCGTTTTATTCATCGCGCTTGTGTTTTTCTTTTGGAACAAGTGATCAATGTATATATCAGTCAAAGAAACAGAGCATCCGCAATGTTTTATTCAAAGGCAAGGTAGAGTATGAGAATATAAAAAGCATAATATGACAAAGGTAGACAACAAATGCATCTCGCCTTACAAATAAATTGTAACAAATATTGTAACAAATACATAGAGAACACAGACAACGCACACATCGCTAGAGTTGGCAGAAGCCGAGAAGCTGGTGAAGTATGACACACCGGGCCAGTGGGTAACTAAGGATCTACGGCAAAAACATAGCGCACAATGCTGATGAAGAAGGAAGAAGTGACATATACACAGCAATGAAGTCGCGAATCACGCCTGGGCTTAACTGAAATAATGCATAGAAAAAAAGAGCGCACAGAAACCACACGACACAATATAGCAGAAAGGCAAAGGTGCAGTGTGCTGGCTGTGCTTAAGAACAGCTAGTCCAAAATGAAAAAAAGCAGACTTGATGCCTGCTTGTCCTCAGAAAGGTAGGGCTTTGCAGCTTGCTCACTACGTGAAAGACAAACTTTATGCTACAACACTGGCAGGTCTTGTGGCTTTTGTTATGCGTCGCCTTCATCAAAAACTTAAGATCCCAAGTGATTTGCGTTTGGGTGTTGCTGTGACGCTTGCGAGCTAAAATAGATTGTAGTCATCACTTTATCCAGAATTGTGGACTTTAATTGGTGCTACGAGAGCGGTATTACAGGGCTAATAAATAGCAGAAGGAAACCACTTTGGCTCATTATTTTTCACAAAGGCTCTCCATTGTACGTTATCACTCACAAGCTATATAAAAATAAAATGGCAGCGTCCGCAGCCCCATCAAACGCTACAAGTTTGGGTATTCTTTTGAAAATTTTGATGGGCAAGATGAGGAGGTTGATGAGAAGCTAAAATACGAAAAGCGTGATAACATGAACCATGCCCACTTCATACTGTGTTCCTTACCCGCTCGAAGACATTTCAACAAGCGGTTTTGTTATCGATATATTACTTGAGCTGGAGAGATAAAGCATACACAGTGACCAAGCGACCCACAGTAAAGTGTACAGTTCGCCCGTATTTGCTACAAAAAATACAGACAGGATACCCTACATTCTTTTTAAGGTTATGCAAATCACTTCGAGCGAATACACAGTGTTTGTACTCCTCGTAGCGGGTAACCAAAACAATGAATGCAACGAAGGAGTGGTTAGTCCAGTTGAACTGAATATAAGCATATAAGACCATAATGAAGTCTGCTGTAACGAAGTAATAACATAACAAAGCTATTGCAGGATTCGGCTCAACTCGAATACTTTAGTGTAAACCCGCCGCTAATTGCTAACCTTTGAACTTGTCAAGCTGCATGCCCGAGACTGAAGACTGGAACCTAACCCTGTCTAAGTTTCGGTTCACAAAACGCACATGCCAACATAAACGAACCCGGCAAAACATTTTCAGAAACTTAGCGCGACACCCAGCAGAGCAGAAATGAAAATCGCCAACACTTGACAGATGGTGATACAAAACATCGCACACTTTCAGGTGATGTGCAGTGGCCTCAATTATGGCAAGAAAGTGAGATTCAAGTTGTTGTACGTATGCAAAAGCTGCTTCTGATGGCACAGTGAGATTCCCAAAAAGTTTGCTGGGGACGTGGTATGCTTTGAGCATTGTGAAATACTGGTGGGTACCCTTAAGCGTCTCACTGTCGTCTTTCAGTAACTGTGGGCAACTGCAACCGTCACATGCATTCCGAAGGAAGTGTTTGATGAGAAAACCAGCTACATAATATGCAGCGGAGTCATCGATAATATGGGAGTGAATGTTTGTCGCAAGTTCAGAGAGATCGTCTAGAGCGGGAAAGTCGTCAGGCTGTGGCTGTACACACTCCTCATTATCCACAAGAGACGCACTGGTGAGGGAGAATGGCGACAGCTGTTCCTGGAGGAGGTCACATTCATCATCCTCGACATTTCCGTATTCTGACAGCTTGAAGAGTTTTCTTATGCAGATGTGCTTCAGGCCACAAATAAATTGTGCTACATTGGGGTTGGTGTTGCAACCCTGTTTTTGCCTAATGTGGCCAAATATGTTCTCCAGAGGATCCTGTTGAAGCCTGCGTGTTAACAGGTATTCAAAATTGTAATTTTCGGAGAGGTCGTCCCATAGTTGACAAATTGCCTGAATTGTAATTTGCCAACCTACGATGGTTTGTGGTTGACGTCTGCCAACAAACTGCCATGATGCAATCCAGGGAAGCTGGCCTCGGAGGAAGTCAATCAGCTCTGAATCATTTTTCATGATTGCATGCCGCAGCTTTTGCGAAGTTCTTTTTTTACTCGAGCTGTTCAAGGCATCGAAAATCCTGTCCATACGATCACAAAATTGAGCTGTAGGGATGGTCGAGGCAGGCAGCACCTTCGCATACACCATTGCCGTGATAGCAATCGAAACTGATGCACTGAGGACCTGAGTTGCTCTGCTGACCTTCATATTAGAAAAAGGTTTCTGATGAACGTGCCGTTCAGTCAACTTTGGAGCCAATCGCAACCGCAACTCATGTGAGGATTGGTAAAGGCTTACAATGTGCGACCAGTTAACGATGTCATCCCCAATGTATAACTTGTGTGCTTGGACATTATTGCGCGTTGTTTTAATTAAATGCGGAACATCAAAAATGTAATATACCCGCTCACCATTAACTTCAAAAAAAGGCTTTGCTACAGTCACTTTTAGTTGGTTAGAGAGACTTACATTTGAACTGCCCTGGTCACAAATGACTGCTTTCACTGCAATATTAATGCTCCTAAGCTCCAAAATGAGTGACACCAGCAAGTTATGCATAACAGATGATGGTGTTGATGTGTGCCCTATAGTAAAAGCAACCGGTTGAACCCACTTTCTCGAAACGCCAACAAGAAGAAAAACCAGTGCTCGATCAGCGATGGTGGAAGTGCGATGAGTGCCATCATCTGTAAAACCCTGGACAACGTCTCTTGAAGCATCATAGTACAAATTCTTTTTGAGTGCTATTTCGTCGAAAACTAAAGCGCACACTCGGTCCCGTTCATTCCAAGCTTGAGTATTTGTTGCAATTGAAGAAAGGATTCCTGGAATTATGCCTGGAGTCATCTTTACATTAGCTAGCCACCTCCTTAATGAACGCCGGGAGGGCAAAGAAAAATACGGAGCCAGAAATCGGTATGCTCGCGGACCTCGGAAGTTTAAGTGAAGAGCGAATTTCTTGAACCACACGGGAAACCGCTTGCCCTTGCGTTTGGGCCTCAAGCGAACATGTGCAGAAAGAAGTTTAAAAACCTCCTCGGTGACGTGCGGTCGGATAACTTCAAGGGCCTTCGTAGTCGATGACGGTGCTTGGTGAGGCTGTCTCTGCAGTCTTTTGATAGTTTTCCGCTGTGCTGCTACTTTGGCTTGCAGATGTTTAATGGTTTGCTTGTACTTCATTAATGGAGACATTGTCGCTGGCACACAGGAACGCACTGCAATAAACAAAAAAATTGATGTAAAAGCGAAGAACAACTAATCCCATACGAGCACTTTCCTCGCTCTTTCAGACCCAAGGTGCACAACTTTCTGTGGTACAAAGTTTTCGATTCCACTACCTAAAAACAAACCATTCACAATGTTGACAATGCACAAAAAAAATGAAAATCACTGAGAGCCCACCCTTACATTTTGTAAGTGCACATGTAGTGTCCTTTTGAGGATAGTTTCCTCAGAATGTCCTAAACATAAAATAGCACATTAAAAACTGCTGCAATAAAAGCATAGTCACCATTTTCTCTAAGGCACTCAGGCGTGGAGCTGTTGGCGGAGACGTCTTCTGGAGGGTCTTGTGAAGCTTGTTCAGTGCCTCGGACAATGCTGTCGGAACAATCTTGCGAGCGGCCTGCGGAAGTCTCTATATCAATCCACTCTGGTGTTGAAGTGAACATACAACTTACCGGCCACACAAGTTCCTTTTGTGACAGCTGAACGACTGGTTAAGGTTTTCTCCGGCAAGACGAAATCATCAGAAATGCTTTCACCAGCTACAAGGGAGCTGCCACCTGCAGAGGTTTGGTCAACAGTCAATTTGGGTAAAAAAAAAAAGAAATCGCGACACTGAACGCACCCTGTTCATCGGGGCACCTCAATGTGTGGGAGCCGCTTTTTGAAGCCTCTACCGCAGGTCCTGAAGAGATGAAATTACGACAATGTGTCAGTAAGAGGCTTAAAATAACACAAACTGAAGCTCATCCGCACCTTGCAGTGCAGCTTCTGCAGCCATGTCACAGTCACTACTTGAAGCGACGCTCAGAGAACCTGCATATATGTGCAGTTGGTACAAGTTACAAAGCTTGTAGCATGGGGAAACTTAAACAGCTCTTTCAAACGCATAAATTGGTCGAACGTGGAAGAAAAGAGACGGCACCAACTAGGAAACAAGTAATTTGTGATTTTTGGAATTATCAACAGTGGCAGCTTTCACTGATGAAAGGTATGCGTACATGTGCACTCAGGCTTGAAGATAACGTGAAATAGCCCTTTAAAGTCTTTCAAAACAAGTTGCGCAGGTCCAGAGCATCAAAAAATGACAGAAATGTAAAGCTGCTGTTAGGAAGGTGATAGCCCACAATTCACAGAATTTAAGACTTTCCAAGTGTTACTTCTGTAGTGAGGTTTCTCTATCGGCTACAAAGATCTTCACGGTTAACTGTCGCCACTGATTCAATACAAGTGGCTGCTATTGCACATATTTGAGTTTCAGTCAATCACTTACATGGTGCAGCTGGTTGCACACTGGGAACAGCCATTCTTGTAAGCCTTGTGTGCCCAGGGTCCATGAAACTTTGAGCAGTAAAATGGTCGCTACAAACCCTGTACGTTGCGTACAATAGGCTGGCCGGCTTACTCAGGAGATCATCGCGTCCAGCATACTGCATCCATGCTTTCATCCTGCATTGGCAATGAACTATCAGCTGAAAGGGGAAGTGCTTGAATAGTGATTTTTTATTGTTACCCTCACTTAGCAAGTACGAACAGTAAGCCTACAGACATGCAAACCATACAAAAGCTTTAACACACCTGCCGTCCCGTGGTACGCGGAAGAAACTCGTCCCAGGCTTCTTGTGGGTTCTGCCATTGTTGAAGCACCACGATACACAGCAGTAGCTGCCGTAGCTTGGACCGCCGGACGGCATGGCGTCAGCGCGGTCTGAAAATGTTAGTAAGTGGATGCTTCGCTGTCAAATTACAAAAAAGATATGTGCACGTCATAAGTGTACCAGCAAACCCCTTTGAATGATTAGCTAATCGATGCACAATACAAAACCAGTGATACATCTCTGACCCATAAAACTCTGACTTACAAAGATATACGTCAAGACCACGAACAAAGATCTTCAGAAGTTTCCAGGCCGCTATCCCTTGTAATGCAATGGTATCGCGGCCTGGGAACATTAGAACACCTTCGTGCGTACGCAGTATCAGCAGTACATTGGGAAGAAAAATCGTAGTTGAAATTTGTGCGGTAAAATTATATTGGAAACGTCAAAAAAATTTGTGGGCAGCTTGCACTAGTGGCACAAGGCTAGCGAAGAAACGAAGATGATGGCCACTTGGCTAGTCCAGATTTGCCTCCGGCACACCAAGAATTATTCGTGTTCCGAGCCTTCGGGAAATGCGTCGTGAAGCATGCGAGGCCCAACAAACGCTTCTCAATATTTTGCACCGAGCCTACGACCTAGCTGCCCAGCTATGCTCAGCGCACAGACGCTCGCGTCCGTGGCAGACGCAGCACGCGTCGCCTCGGCTTGACGCCGTGCCGCCTTTGCTATACTGCATACGTTGGACAATGTTCCCGTCTAACCGCCGCATAGAGCCACAAACTTTCTTTTTAGCGAACCTCCCAGTCCTTACAAGCTTCAGAAAAAGGTTACAACTGCGTGAATGAGACGCCACGTAAGAAACAAACTCGCACACACGAAGCGCAACGTGTGTGTGTGCATCTTTCTATGTTTGTTGCATGGTGTCTTTTTCGCGCAGGCGTAACCGTTTTTTGAAAAAATGACCCAACAAGACCAACAACATGTCATTCAACAAGCTTCGCTTGAAAACGTGCCTCACCTGTTATCTCACGCTTGAAAACGCCGACGCAGCCGACGTTGACGAAAGCGACGAAAGCTTCTCGCTGTCAGTCATGCATGGGCTTGTCGCTGGGTAGATGGTGTTTATGACAGTACGGCTGAAGAAAAATAATCGCGTAAGGTGTGTTGAATAAATCGTTTTTATGTATAAAGAACATACCAAATTTGGGCGTGTAATTATTAATTTGTGAAAACAATTCTGTTGCATTGATTATAACTGTGTTTTTTTTTTGCGCTTGCGCCCTCTGACGTGTGGTGGGAGCACTAGTTCGTTACGTAGTCGTGACGCACTTCCTGAGGCCAGGTTTTGCAGAGTGTCCGCTCTTGTCTTCTTCTTTCTCTATGACAATACCCCGAGTGAAGGCACGGCAGGTGTCCATTGAGTCGGTAGAGATTAGGTGAGGAAGAGATTTGGCTTGCGAAGGCTTCACAGAGGAGTGGCAAGGGTTTCGAGCTCGCCTCCTCTCATCCTCGTTTCGCGCCGCTTCAAAAAACTTGTTTTGTGCACTCGTAATTAACCAATTCAAACGTTTTTGTGGCAAAATGTTCCTCATCGGACAACCAACAACTTCAACTGTTTAACTAATGTTTGGTAAGGGGCCGGGTGAGTGGCCCTTCAATTCATTACCATGGGGTTTTGCATTCTAAATTTCGCCACACGTTAGCCGGGAATGCCCAGTGTATGAATTGCACTCGTCAGTTCGAAATTGGTAAACATGCTGAGGGGACCATTGGTGCTGCTCCTCAATACTGATTTTCGACCGAGACTCATGTGGTGCTTGTGTTGAATGGAATGAAAGTGCATGAAAAGCATTATGTAGAAGAAGACGAAAAATACCGAAGGGTTGGCTCAAAGTCACAGGTCAACGAGAAGAAAAAGAAGAAGTAATACAATTGGTGTGACCGAAAATTGACGCGGCCCTAAGGTAAGCCTATCGATTCTTTGTAATTAGGGTTGAATGAGTGGTCCCGTCTGAATCTGTGCTTGTGGTAAAAAGGAGCGAGCTTGTTAGAGAAAGCGCGAGAAAAAATCTGTATAAAGCTCACTGCAAAAAAGCCTTCGCTAATAGGACGATCATTGCTTTCACACGGCTGTGCTTACTTCACCATGCTCACTTTTGCATTATTTACAGCATCGCCAAGGTACACATCGTAATACGATATCAAGCTACGAAATTTTCCTTCGAACGTACGGGGTAAGCTCCTGCATTTTTGAGTTTCGATGTAAAATGAATTCAAGTTTGGTGCGCAATCTGGCCACTGAAGAGTCTGTTTCTTTTGTTGGCGTTGTACTAATTTGAAGAAACGAAAAAAAAATAATTAATAGGTGGTTTGCCTCCCCAGAGAAGAAAATAACGCCTGAAAGCGTTTACGAGGATCGCCACAAAGAGAAACAAAATCACATTAAAATTTTTTTAGCATGCAAGGGCAGTTTGACCCCTGCAGGATTCAACGAAAGGTGCGATAATCCTCAAAACCTAACGCAAACAGCTTTTTTTAGCGAAAATAGAAGGCTTTAACCACAAGGCTTCTTGAGACGCTGAACAGACGCGGATTCCTCGATTTGTGCGGGCCGCGGTTCTGGCAACGGTACTCTATGACTCTCCTTGACTTGAACATAACTTGCCACCACCTTCAATGCAGCACGTTAGAAGCGCGTTTGCGCTTTTGTGCTGACTCGGGAACGCCTAAGGTGGGCATTGAAGGTGGTTTTCAAATCAAGTTGAAGTCAAGGGGCGCTTTTGAGAACGGGGGTTAGTGACGGAGGCCACGGTTGAAGGCACGAAACGCGCATGCTCAAAACAGCGCGCGTTTTTTTTACTCAGCTTACGAAGTGCATTGATCGGAGGTGAAAGTGCATTCAAGTTGAACGTGTCTTTAAAAAAAATCGCTCACTAAACCGTGAAATCTGTGCAGTTCCTTGCAATGTTTCAGGACGCTACATTTGCGCTTTGCTAAACGTAAGCAGCGCTCAGATAAATTATCTTAGTGAGTGGCCGAGCTTTCTTCTGTCGGAATGCAGAGTGACTCCACTAGAAGAACCAAAGTTGTAAGTTGGTAACTTGTTCTCAACAGGATAAATGCTGATATTTCCCTTCTGCCAGGTGATATGCAATTCGTGAATTGCGTGTTACGTTGTCATCTCTGCGGATGATCAGTGAGGACCAATCAAAGCCCTTTTAGATGCGAAGCACCTCTTTCACTAGCCTGTGTAACGCTGTCCCTCCGTACACCCCTACTGTGCATGCCCACGCCACGCGTCTTGTGCCGCATGCTCGCGGCTTGCGTCCCGTATTCGAGACGCCCATGCTCGCGTCTCGTGCGGGCCCAGGTAGACACCCGCAAAGTTGTCGCTTCTATCTCCCTCTGTCGCCTCGCAAGGCCGACGCAGGCAGCGTCTGCTAGTAAGAAACCGACTGCTCACGCTGCGCAACCATTCACTGGCCACCCAGTTTATGTAGGCACTGCATCGCGCGTTCGGAATTCACTCAAGTGTATAATGAATTAAAATAACATCTATTGGTTCGAGTTCACTTTAGTGAAGGGCGTCTATCTTGGCTTTCATTTGATGAGTGCCAGCGTTAACGTCGCCGCTAGTGTAAGCGTTAGCGCCCGCTACTTCGCATCTACACATGGCCCGCCTTTAGCGGGAGATGGTAGAAATTTTTATAACTTGCCTTTCAAGAAGTTTCGCTAGGAAAGCAGTGTCCAATTGTAGTTTGTGTATCATGCTCTTGCGAAATGGCTCCGTCTATCGACGTTGTTCAATATCTTCATATTGATCTTATGAGTAAATTGGAGGGGCTGCATCCCACATGAGTCACAGGAGCCCACATGTGGGCTCATGTGGCTTTTTTCGCATTTTTTTGTCGGTACCGCATGTAGCCTACATGAGCCAACGAGAAATATTGGTGGAAATGATTGTGCATGCTGCAAGATGACCAAAAAAAACCAAGTGGACGAAATGAACGCAATGTTTCAACTGTTCTTGTGACTGTATACCCGTCGATTCACATGTCTGGCGTATACTATGTCTTGTTTCAAAAAATGAACAAAACTATTGACTTTACTCAATTCCGCAACATCTAATTGTTTACATGCGTCTCAGGGGATTCATTCTACCACGCTGTCGCACTTCATTTCCACTAGTTCAAGTTATAGGCACGTATTTCTTGATTAAACGTATCACACATTACGAAATCATGCCTTTCCGAAACCTCTGGTTGGAACAGGATTGACCAGTTTTGAATTCCTATGTGTGATATATAGAATGACAGAGAAAAAGAAAACTTGTACCTATCAATATAGAACTAGGAAGAGACTTATTCTGAAGGTAAACTAATATGCACTGTTTCGTTGTAATTATATAGGCCGACCCTCATTTGGCGTCGCCGACGAGTGCCGCTGTGTTAGTGCAATGCCAATGAGAATCGAGGTAAAGACATTGCCACAACACTGACGTTTCATTTCTCAACAACCTCTTTTAGCAACGGAGGCGGAGTTGTTCTTGACTAAAAAATTGTAAATTTTTTTTCAGCCTGCTCAGACGCTCGTCCTGTTCAACTGGGCCGTTTACCAGGAGTCCCCAGTGGTTCCCATCATGCAGCGTGATAAGAGTCATAACATGTGTCCCCACTGCGGCAAGCCTGCAGCGTTGTGTCCAGTGTTTCGCGAGTCTGAAGGTGAGTATGATGAGAGCTGTCGCTTTCTCTCCCGCAAAATAGCTACGAACTTCTATCCGCTTGTTGGACGTGCAACCGAACTTCAATGAAGTGCTTACTGGACGGCGTTGCTAGGACGACGGTGAAAGCTAGAGCAGACGCAACAGCTCCGCGCGCTGTGGAGAAAGGCCTCCATCGACGCTGCTGTTACGTTGTCAATTGCCACAGATCTCAACAACTTCAGTTTTACTGATTTTGGTACCTATCGCGCGAGACAGATGGGTGGCAGCACTGAATATGGGCAGTTGCGAACATGTTGCGTAAACGAATGACTCGAGTTCTCCTCAGCTGGTCACGTCAGAAAAGATGATCTAGGTCTCCTGTTACTGTTTTCAGTAGCCTTGACGCAGAACCCTGGTACCCTTGGCTACCAAGCTCTCCAGCAACTCTGACCGAGATGCCTGCCGTATGTGCAACAGTTAAATGCAGACCAAGTGACGCGGATGATAAAGATCGCTCACTCCGCCACTACCCGCAATCTGAACTGGTTGTCAGCACACAGCATTGCAAACATACGTTACCTTTTCAAGTCTCAAAGTTGATTGATATGTGGGGTTGAACGTCCGAAAACCACCATATATACTAAAGAACTTCCAGATAAACTTGAAAGTGTAGAATAGAGCAATTCGATTTGTCCTTGGAAATTACGACAGGATACTTAGTGTGACAGAGAGCAGAAAAACATTAAATTGGGATCTTCTTGAAAACCGTCGTCGAAACCTCAGTATAAAATTCTTTCATAGCATTTATCATTCGAGAACAGGAATCATCAGGCCATTGTATTTTCAACACCCCAACTATGTTTCTCAAAGACGCGATCATCACTTAAAAATACGCGAGATTCCTTTTGGGGGTGACGCTTTTCGGTACTCTTTCTTTGTCCGCACTATAAGAGAATGGAACACTCTGCCACAGGAAATAGTCTCTATTGAATCAAGTGATAATTTTTTCCATGCTTTATGAATGTTTTTAATGTGTTTGATCATATGTACTGTACCCTCCTTGCTGTAATGCCTTATGGCGAAGCAGGTACTTAATAAATAAATGAATAATAAAATATTATAAGAGACGCCGTATTGAAGGGCTCCGGAAATTTCGACCACCTGGGGTTCTTTAACGTGCGCCCAAATATGAGCACACGGGCCTACAACATTCCCGCCTTCATCGGAAATGCAGCCGCCACAGCTGCGATTCGATCCCGCGACCTGCGGGTCAGCAGCCGAGTACCTTAGTTACTAGACCACCATGGCAGGGCCAAGTCTCAAACCTACGGCTTTAAATAGCAGTTTTCTAGCAATCTACTCTTCTGAATCGTAATTCAGCTTTACCATCTTTATCAAAACCACACTATTGCATCATGATATTGAGTACGCTATCTGAAGTTTGTTTGATTTTTGATATTTTGTCTAATATTTTGTCTTTGTATATCTTTGATTTTTAATATTTTGCAATATGCTACGAGGATGTCATTTTGTATTTTCTTGTTGCGAAATAATGAAGTTCAGCTGAAATGTTGCTTTGTGATAAATGTTTTTTTTGTTTATTTCACACTTCGTAGGGAGACTACGCCAATGTTTGTTGTATTTTTGTGCAATAACACATTTAAAATATTCTTTAGATATGCAGATGGTCTGCGGCCTGCGTGCCAAACTGTATTTAGGAGCAGAGGCCCTTTGTCAGGCTGTATAGTCTTTAATCTCTGCTCCTGCTCTTGTAAGGCCTTTTCAGGGCAAATAAACTTTCAATTCAAATGACAGCACGAGTGCCATACAAATAAATCGCGAAAGGTTGAAATTTTTGTTGCCCGTGGTCTCCGCGAATGCCGGAGCTATCTCGGAGGCCTCGGTTATGCCTATTGCCGTATTCCGAGAAACTGGTCACTCACGCATCCCCATTTCCAATATATACAAACGGAAGACAATTGTCAACAGGACGTGCGAGGGTGCGTAGTGAAACAGTCCCACGCACGGGAAGCGAGAGATGGATAGAAAACGCAACGTCAAAGACGAAAATCTCCGGAGCCATTTGTGCCGAATAAAGTGAGCTTCGTACCACTGATCTTAAAATACATGACTTGTGTATGTACTCCACCGCTTTTCAATTATGTGTATGTCCAAATTTAACGAATTTAGGCTTTACGGAACGCACGTCAGAGTAGCTGCCTCGATACTCCTTGTCATGCGAGGCTGCTCGCTTGTACATGCCAGTTGCATCACGGCGAAGTAACTAAAACATCTTTTGAATTGCACCCTTAGTTGACTTTCATTAGCTTTCTACTTCTCTGAAGAGATGGTAGATTGATAGAAGCCTCACAGGTGCTTTTTTTAAAGAAACCGCATGTCAACAACAATTAAACAGGGAGTTTCTATAGTGTCCTATGCACATTAGCTTGCAGACTGCTCACTTTGCCCCTACCGAGTTATGGCCAGGGCGGTGATGGGACCGCTGGTGGTGGCTTGTCGCAGGGTACATTACGCAGAGTCTGACGTCTATGGTGCCATGATTTCATAATATATGGTATTTGTTTTCACAATTCGTCCCCGAAGCCACGGGTCGGTGACCACTGACGGTGAAATTTTCGGTTTCATCATGCCGCTAGAACTTTCGCCTTAATAATACACGTTTACTGTCAGTTAAACAGCATTGACAACGAAGGCTTGCTAACCCGTTTTAAGCATGATTTCTCTCCTGTCGCAGAAGCCCTGGAAAGCATGAACCCTGTGGCCAACGTATTTAAGGCGATCCCGGCCCAGACGACAACGACAACGGCGACGCCGGTTGAAAGCTTGCCAAGTCTGTTGGAGTGCCCGGTGTGCGGAGACTACGCGCTGCCGCCCATCCTGCAGTGCCAGAACGGGCATCACCTGTGCGCCCGCTGCCGGCGAAAGGTAGCCCGTTGCCCAATCTGCCGCGCGCCCAAAAGTGAGTCTGCACGGTGCTGAATGCTTGTAATACAAACTCAGAGTGTTAATACAGAGGGGGCAACAAATAACTCAACTTGTGCCGTATTCGCTTGGTTGGTTGGTCGGTGAATGTACCGAAACATGTCAGACGTTTTGATTCTGCACTACACGCTGTCCATTGGATGATCTTTCTTCGCCTGCAATGTTTGCTTGATAGGCTAATATATTTAAACTTCTTTGATGATGGCGCACACATATCAACACCCTGTAATAAAAGCTAACAGATAATGATGCTTATGAATGATTAGGAGACGTTAATTCACAGTCTGGCTCGGCAAAACTTGGGAAACTCCTTCAGACTCACTGACGACATAAATTTAGTCCTTAGAGGTAATTATCATTATGACTCGCAAAACTTCCTCAGTGGGACTCATTCGGACAGAAAGTCACGAAAGTTTCCTTCAACCGGACTCGAACTGAACAATACATGGCTCACCAGCACTTACTCAGACTCAAACTCACGGCATGTTCTGAGTCTCGGCGAGTCCGAGTAAGTAGACTGATCCGTGCGTTAACCGAGAATGAGCTTTTTTTTTTGACCGCGTTGTCAATGAGTTTTAACGCCGATATCTGAAGCAACGTGTGCTATTCTTGGCGCCTTTTCATATAGTACACCTTTGAATACGATGTATGAGTACTGACAAACCAGTAATGTAACTTTTCTTGAAAGAGACAACAAAGAATAAATTGATCAAGAGTCTCCAGAGTTGGTGTGTGGAGGTCAAGGCACCCCCTCCACATGCGAGAAGACGGGAATAACGTGAATCTAGATACGGCTGACAGCAATGCTAAAGATAAGTAAACAGGACCGTAGATCAAAAACAAAAACACCATAGGAGCTCACTGAGACTCACTCAATAAATTTGCATGTGCTTTGTACTAACTCTGACTCGGACCCATCGAAATTCTCTTGAGCCGAACTCACTCGGACTCACAATCACGCAAATTTTCGTCAACCGGACTGTCTGGAATTGAAACTCAGCTGAATATTATTCAAGCAGACGTACTCAGACTCACATTTGCGGCTAGATATGAGTATGAGTGTGTCCACGTGTGTCTAATGACTGAGTTTGTTGAGCTGTGATTAGCAGTAATTATAAATAAATGAGAAGAAATCGAAGTGGATTAAAACATAACTTGCCGTGGGCAGGGATTGAATATGAGAGCATCAAATTACGCGTCTCTACCAACTGAGCTTCAGCAGCTACCCCCCCCCCCTCCGCCACCCGGCCACTTTGGTAGATATATATTAACCTTAAGCACTTAGCTTTAACCAGTACCTCTAGTTGTCATGGCGGCCTGGAGCCAGTATAGCAGTGAATGAGAAGCGCGGGGCGGTTCGTTCTGTTTGTAAGGTTCTATACCCCATGACATCATATTGTCTCATATTGTCATATCGTCCTATCGTCCTTACGTGACGGGTTGCTAAAACTTGGGACGTAACTAAGAAGTCTAATAAAAGCGCAATCACGTGAAAATAACGCATCTAATATAGAAGCCATAGAAACACAAACTGTGGTAAAATAAGCTTTGCAAAGCCTACCGAATCGGAAAACAGAGCAAATTGATGCTAGGTGCAGAAGGCTTGCAAGATCACCGAGAGTCAGCATAAATACTTTAAAGATGACATAATTCGTAATTGGATATAAAAAGGGGAGATGTTTACACTTGCTGTAGAAACCGACACTGAAACACTAGGTGAAAACCGCAAAGTTCACTATACTGCAGCAGCCCTTGTAATCTACCTGCAGACAGAAGCAGGAACCTGTTCTTGGACCACCTGGCGGAGATGAATCTGTTGAACTGCAAGTACCACTTCCAGGGTTGCTCAGCTACTGTCTCAATAGCCACCAAGGAGAAGCATGAGATGTCATGCGAACATGGGTGAGCGGTCGTGGCAGAGCTGTTCTTTTATCTTCCTGATACTACAAACATCAAGTTTGCAATTTTTTCACTACAAGTTGTGTGCTTGTTATCTTTAGAATGATTACAATTATAAAATAATATGTAAAGCTTTCGAAGTATGCATCAATTCATGCCATATTTATATTGTTTATTTTGGGTATTGTGCTTCATTGTCCCCAAATACTTTAGGTTGTCAGAAACTCCGTAGTGAAATAATCGGGGTGATTTCCAAGGCGGGGGAATAATTTCGGGTGTACACAAAGCAAAAAGTGCACCGAGAACTGTAATTTTACACCAAATGTCATCTGCTGTAATTTTCGTAATGTGAGGTCATTTGATTGTTGTCCACCCGTTGCGAATAGTTTAGTAATGAGCTCATCATGAATAGCGACCTTCTATTGATCGGTGTCCGTGTTTTTCGCATTTGTAAAGACTAAGAACAAATGTCATGTCTGAAGAAATTGTTTTGCTCAACAAAAATACCCGCTAATTGGTTTGCACTAAGACCCTCACAGGGTCTCCCCAATTCGTAAGTTGGATCAATCGAACACGCGCCGGTTAGGCAAGGACCGGTAGGCTAGATGCATTGAAATTGTTGCCCCAGAAAGATGCGCTATGCACCCTGATTTTCTAATGCTTTGCAGGAGTGGAAGTTACATTGCGCTTGCATAGATACTGTTATAAATAATGAAGCAAGGGGGGTCAGCGGGCATGAACTACAGCGACGTAATCTGGCTAGCCCACTTGCCATAACTAGATGCTCGGGTCCGGGTCTTCTTCATTTCTCACACTTCGTTTTGGTGCTGAAAGCCACCCGGTAATCTGGTTCTCGACTCTCGTCCATGGATGAACTCATCACCAAGCACCACTTTGTGTTAAAAGCCATTACGCAACACCTATTATCATTCGATGCCCTGCTAGAAGACTTGTCAACTCCTGTTGAGAAGCTCCAAGAGGAACTCGCCCTCATCGTCGCGACAAATGCCAAGGTCACTTGAACAAGGACATACAAGCCACTCTTCATAACGAAGAGTTGGTAGCGGACCTGACCACAGCCAGTGAGTTCCAGGGTAGAATCAACTGCGCTAAAGCAAGAGTTCCCCACGCGACCAAGTCGTGGCCACCAACCCCACCTCTATCAGTCGCCGTCACAACCACTCCACGCAGTGACCCTTTTGCGTGCAAATCACAGCCCGCCGCGACCATGCCTCCATCCGATCTTCCGAGTCCAGCAATGTGGTCTTGAATCGAACTGCCCAAGCTGCACATCCTGAGTTTCTCCGGTGAACGACGTGACTGACAAGAATTCTGGGACCAGTTTCAAGCCAGCTTCCACAACAAAGACTGGATCCCAAAAACGGATAAGTTCAAATACTTAGTAACATACCGGACTGGAGCAGCGAAGTCATCCATTCAAGGTACTTGCCTGGCGGAAGTGAACTATAACGTCGTCATTCAAATCCTGTTGAACCACTTCGGCGGTCGCGATGTGCTAGCCGATGACCATCTCGGCAGTTTGCTGTCAGTCCAACAAGTCAGAAGTTCCGCTGGCCTGACCAAGCTAACAAATCTATATGATGAAGCCACCTTCTACACCAACGCCCTAGAAGGGGTCGTAGAGTCTTCAGGAGAATATTGCATAGTGCTGCGGCACGTCCTCTTGCAGGTGTTGCCTCCTGACCTCAGCATCCTTTATCGGCAACGGCAAAGGAAGCTATGCTAGCAGAGAAACTTACGTCATCTCAAAGAGCCCAGTGAAAGACATCATGAGCTTCCTCAAAATTCAAGTGGAATTCAAGTAGAAGAAAGTGGTCTCGAGGGGCCGATATTGTCTGCTAGCCGCCTCACCCATCGGACTTGCCCGAACACCAAAATAACGAAGAAAAGTAAGATAGAAGAGAAAAAAAACACTGCCCGGCCTCAGTCGAAACACAGGGCCGCCAGTCCTCTTGGCCGCAGTGTTAGTAGTTCGGATGAGTTCATGCGTTGAAAAGGATGGTAGTGAGGTGCCAGTAGGCCACCGCAGAGCGAAGATGATGTCATGGCTTAATTGTGGCGTGTGCTCAGACAAGGACAATGCGGGAGGCAGAGGCCGCCGAGGTTCTTACCCTCTCCAGTGTATGGCGTACAGGACAGCTCTACTTCCACATCATCCCAACCATGCGGGTGCGTATTTGTCCGCTACCCCCTGGTTTTTCCCTGCGTCTTGGCATGCCAATATAACAAGAAGATTTTCGCAGGCTACGTACTCAACTGACGTCAGAAATAGTGTCTCCTACAAGCTTAACAAGTTTAATGAGCAGCATGTGGTTCTTTGCGTATTGTAGCAGAAATGCATTCCTGTTCTGCTTGTAGTTAGCGCATGACTGTATTTGTGTGGCCAGATCTCTGGTTAGGAGGTATTCAAGCAGATAGTCATCAGTTTCATCGCAAACTGAACTGTAAGAATAGAGCAGCTCCGGAAACAGGTTAAACCAGTGCAAATAGAAGTTAAACCTACCATGCCCCCTTAGGAAGGTGACGAGGGCTTTGTTAGGTGGGAACCAAAGAGGTGCGTCCAAGACGTGTGGGACCTATTTCAATAGGTCAGGGTCAGCGTTATCCTCCCTGCAGTCGAGCTCCCAACGCCGGAGTTCCTGCCTCCTCAAGGCACTGCAGACCACCCTCGGTATCAGGGGAACCTGCCTCATGTCGCCCGATCGGGCCGCATGTGCAGCGAGAGTATCCGCTAGCTCATCGCTAAAAAGTTCCGAATGACGTGGCACGTGGTAGAGCGCAATTGAGGTGACGGTGGAAATATTCCGTAAGAGGATATTTATTCCTTGAATTGTGGGGTCAGTAATCCGGAACCCTGAGAGTGCTGGGAGCAGGGACAAGCAATCAGTGTATACACGAAATGTGGCGGCCGAGCCCTTGTTCTCTATGTAACGTAACACCTGGATTAGTGCGATGACTTCCGTGCAGTACGTGCTCGTGGCGTGGTCGATATGATAGCTGTCTATCGAATCAGATTCGCTCGCTCAGGCCCAGCGCGACGAATGCCGCCCCTGCCAAAAGATTTGTGTGCGACCCATCCATACATACATGTATTCGCTGCCTGCGAGCAATCCTCCGCTCCTCGTACCGCGCGAGCCTACGAAACGGGAAGGCGTGTCTGGCAGCGGGATGGTCCAGCCAGACGCCCAGAGTGAGAAAGACGTGGTCAGGCCGTAAGGACAGCTCCCCATACTAAATCGGCTGACGCGAGACTAGCAGCCTGAACTCCGCGTTAGCTCTGTCAAGCTCTAGAGTGATTGGCGGAGCTCTCATTAACAGCTGAAGCGCCGCCGTCCGCGTTGTCCTGAATGCCCCTATCAGGTTTAGGAGAAGCGCGTGGCAGGGAGATGACACGGTACTTGAAGCGACAGTTTGGGCATAACTCGTCCCACCGGACCAACGAACCGTACGTGATGGCGGGTAAGATAAAACTGTGATAAAATGTTACCTTTTGCTTGGGACGCAAGGAGTCACACAGGCCACCTGACCCTGCCTACGAGCTAAGGTCCCTATCTTCGTTATTAGTAGTTGCGTCTTTCTGAGAATTCAGCATGACTAAAGGAATAGAGACGCGTATCTAAACCAACTCCAAGAATCCGTAAAGAATCCTCGTAGGTCAAGTTTTGTCATCTCGATTCCCACGTGTTGATGAGCACCACTTCCTCATACCCCGATGCCCGTGAGAATACAACACTCAGTGTGTCGTTTCTGTGCTGAGGATAACCTTCGCCTCGACAGCCCACCTGACCACGTGCCTCGGCACAGCAGACCCGACCTCTTCTAGGTGCTCTTGGGAGTCTGCCGGGATGGCGATGGTGGTATCACCGGCGTACGTTTGGATCGTAAGCCCTGGCGGCAGGGAAGGCACACAAGTTCATAACTGGTGGCATTAGGTAGCAGCGGGAAAAGCGAGGACCCCCGTGGACTCCCCAAAGAGGGGTAGGCAACCAGTTCGCCAGAATCTGACCTGAAGACCACCGAATGCGGCTACAAGAATGTCCAAAATAGGTGGTACAAGTTCGCAGGCACGCGGCGCTCTAGGAAGAACCTGAATCCTCGTGCATGCCACGCGCTTTCGAAGGCGCCCTGAAAGCCTATTAACACCACTGGTGTCTTCAAGATCCTGAGATGAAGAAGCGTCTCGAGATGAAGGAGCCGCCCGCCCACTCTAGCGGAGGCAGGTGCCCTAGAGAGCGGGATCTGCCGAAAGCTTCTCGGTAGGAGGACGAGAAGATAATTTCCCGCGAGCACGCCGAGTGACACTATTTTCCAGAGTTCGCCTTCGCCTCTCTAACCCACCGGCGGAAGCGTGCCTGTGCACCGCCATACTCTATTCGCAAAACAGCACGCACGTCATCGCTCTTCGACCCCCTGGAAAAGTCATGGCGCATGGTAGTCACCTTTTTACGCTCTTGCACCAGAGCCGGCGTTCATTAGAAATTTCCCCGGGCATTTGACCTCACCGGCCTGAGATAGATAGGGTCAAAGAGAAAGAGCAGGATTTGCTCCAGAAGCAACAGTACGTGGAGCACTACTTCTCGCCCTACATGTTCCGCAAGCTCAATTCGGTGGCAGGCTATCGAGTTGCTTTTCCATCAAGCGCAAGGAAGTAGAGGACCGGGACAGCGAGCTGCAGCGCTGCTAAGAGCTGCACTCAGCCGAGTGTCTGCACCTCATGACCACTTGCAATCGACACCGCCGAACATCACAAGAAGATGGCGCCTGATGCGAAAGACCTGCGCTGGATGTATGATCGCCACACCATACAGCTGTAGTGCTATGTCATGTGCATCACGCTAGAAACCGGTGGAAACGAGGACTCTCGCGAAGAGGGACATAGCGTGATCGACAAGTCGTCGAAAGACCCTCGCATTGAAGTCTTCGAAAACGCCGTAATGACTCGGAGTCATGCATTCGAAAACGGCAAATCAGTGTACGCCATCGTCTGCGACGCCAGGACAGCAACAACAGTCGGCTACGGGTCAAAGAGCACGCGGACGAATCTCCACTGCCTTCGGACGTGGCCGAAATTCCCGTCCTTAATGAGGTCACTGCCCGACAGAATCAGGACGCTTCGGCATCATCATCATCTTTGTCAAGCGAGGAAGCAGAATGGCTGTCGATACCAAAATCGTGATCCAGCGCGGATGCACTTTTTTGAACCAAGCACACGCTCAGGACCACCTGAACTCGACGTTGTCGAGCAGACCATGTACGCGCACTTGCTGGAGAAGCTTGACGTTGAACGCCAAGAACATCCTAGGGAACCCAGAAATTATTGCAAAACTGCACTATTCTAAGGAAACAGGCCAAAGTCAGACTCGTCCTACTGCAAGCGAAGCAAATAGGGCAAAACCCACAAGAATATGGTACGCAACGTGACCGCGAAATCTAACGGACCTTACAGCAGTAATGAATGACTTCCCACCGCAAGACAAGCTGCCTCCCCAAGCTAGATTGTAATTGGCGAGCCCTTCATCGTCTCCCTGCAAAACCCATCCTGGCAGACTCACTCAAAGCTTTCTTTAAACGTGCGCAGCTTTGGCGGCCGCGGGAGTGTGTTACAAATAAAGGAAGAAGGGGTGGTAGGCACGAGCTACAAAGATGGTCGCTGGCTGGTTATGTTGTACCGTTGACCTTGGATGTAGTTAGACTCTTGGGTCTGAGTCTCATGCATCGGTTCTCACAGACACATTGACACATACTATACTTGGTGGATCAGTTTGCGTCATGCACATTCTGAAATGTACTGACATAAATGCACCGTGTGTATTGTTCTTAGGAGATTATTTATGTATGCAAGTTTACTTACACTTACTAACGCATGTCCATATGAAATGTATGTGCTGGTTTCTTGCCTAACAGATGACACAAGCAAACGATTGAGGATTACCTTGTTGATGTGACTTAGTAAGACATCCACTCTTAATATTCGTGCGAGTGCAGATATTCATGAAGATATCTTTTACCGAGTTGAACCGTAACTTTTGTGGTGGACTACGTTATGTAGATGAAGAGTGCTAGATCTTGAGGACCATGCCTGCTGTGGGTCACACGCCCCGAACGCCATCTTGAAGTCATTTGGCACACACGCAATATAAGTGAATAACCATTAGAAACGTCAAAGCGCATCTTTGAAGTTATGTGCACATGACTTTTTTCCACTGTAGTGCGTAGATGAAGATCCTCAAATATTTAGCTCACACATGTTGTCGTCTATCTGCCATTGGAACGTGTTGGTGTTGTTGGTGTGATGCATGAATTCCTTCTTCGTCGTCTACTCGTTATCGCTACCTCGCACTGTGAGACAAGGAACATGATCGAACAAATGCCATTATCTCAGTTTTCTGGCTTGACCTGAACTGAACAAGCTAGCCTAGTCCCCCGGTTTCCGCTTTCAGCAACTCTGGAAGGGAACTTGCGGTAATCTACTCTGAAATGATTTCTTGCTGTGCATTGCAGGCCGTGTTCCTGTGTGCTCAGAGGGGACAAATGCAGCTGGATGGGACCGCCAGGGGAACTTGTCGATCACATTCTCAGCACGCACGGCTTCATACCGAGAATGCAAGGTGAATACCGCAAAAAACGTACTGAATCTATTGACCTTAGAAATGTACTCGCTCCTATTGTCAAATGCAAAAACGTAGTCACTAGAGAGGCCGAAATAGAGTGGTGCTCTAGGTTTCCATGTTAGTACTCCATTTCGCGCTTAACCTTTTAGTACAAAATTTGTGCAAACTCAAAATGTTTACCTTTGTCTGGTGCAGCGTTGGTGGCTCTAATTAGGGTGAATCGATGGCACTGTTTTGTGAACATGGTTATAAACGGTTACCGAAATATATCGGTACCACAGACAGCTGATTCTAGCCTAAATGAGTACGAGAATAAACGGCAGGCAAACTTAAATAAAAAATCCAAAGGAAACGAGTTTTTCCCTTAAATATAGCATTCGAAGTCCCTACGGACTACTTTACGTATATATAGAACAGTGCGGACATATCCAGTGGCTAGCCGTTCTTTCTTAACGTTTAGAAATGAACAGATACATGTGAGGCAGATTCTTTTGAATGGAAACACTTGTTTAACCAACCAAGGTGGTGAAAATTGCGTGAGATATGTAAACTAGTACATTAAGTTCCTATTGAAAATCCTGGGTTGGTGGATGCTCGAATCGTTGCTGGATATGGTGGGAAAAATAGTGGATATGATGGAAATATTAGTGGATATGATGGGAATTGTAGTGGGCATAATGGCTGATGACGGCGAGAATGAAAAAAAAATGGTGGCAGATGGTGGTGGTGGTGGCTAGCCAATAGTGGTGACGGTGGAAAATGCCGGCTGATGACGGCTAGAGTGGAAAAAAATGGTGGCAGATGGTGGTGAGCCAATGGCGCTGACGGGGAAAAATGTCGGCTGATGGTGGCGAGGAAAAACATGCTTGGTGGAAGGCATGGTGAGCATGGTGGATAACGGTGGCGTTATGGAAGTTGTTGGATGATGGTGGCGTGATGAAAAAACACATGACAATATGTCAAATCAGTTATTTGTAGTTCTTTCTTGTATGCGCAGACATATATGTTTACGGTCAAAAGAAACCAATGATGCTCATTACGCTTTCTAGCACGTTTATTTTTTTACTCCTGTGGTGTCAACAACGCTTCAACTTTTGTGGAGCGTAGAATATGTGGCCGTGAATATGTTTACATTTCACGCACGTACTTACACCAGTTTGACATCCGCAATGCGTTTCTTTGTTGTGATGCTTAGAAGACTAGAGGTGTCACTGTGAACAGTGACAATAAATGTTTTACATCGGCGCGCAGTTGTCGAGAAGTAAATGGGCTCCACTTCGGAATTGCCCCATTCAATGTTAGAGCAGAACACAGCGGTCACTTGATGTCGCCATGCTTGAAACGGAACTCTTGAAATTATTGCACACTTTAATGCTTAAGCTGTTTTTTAAAGTTAACTAAGTGCGGGCGAAAATGCATAAACTTTCACTTTCGATATGCGTCGAGGTGAGCGCCAGTGAATTTGACTTTTACCCTTCTGTTCTACCATTATGATTTCCACCAAAGGTTAGTCATACCGACCGAGCCCGTACAAGTGTTATCGGCTCTTCTGTGTTTCAGAATCCACATTTTTGACGAATAAAAATGACAATACAACACAGCTGTGCGATAATTACCTCTAAATAACGTCTTTTTTATTATGTACGGTGTCCGCGCAAGAAACAACAAACATCGTTGTGACGCACTTGCAGCACTTCTACCAAATGTACGCCTCCCCTAACCGACAGCCGCCGGTCGCACTCACCGGCACTTCACTGGCTCTTATGCGAGAACACAGACTCGTCAATTCGTAGGCTTACTTAACCAATATGATAACGTATTCTGGCGCACTGCATTCGTTTTGACCAAGCCGTTATGCAGTTGTTCCTAACGACAGCGCAACGGCGGTGCGCTGGCACGACTGCGCTGTGCGTTTCGCGAAAAACATCCCACTCAATTGTGCGGGCGTATCTATCCAATGAGCATAGAAGCGCCATAAAGGCTGAAGAGATAACGCCCTTTGGAAGGAGCGAGAAACAAATATTTAACTTGACAGTAACCGCCGATAAACTCCACCTGCTGCTCAGTTCACTGATTTATTTTTCTTGCAGTTGTAAATTGTAACAAAAACATAGCGCTGTAGCCAATATCGCAGTGACAATCGTTACAGGCAGCAGTGGGTCCTGTTTATCAAATGTGCAAATGTCAGTAAGGTGCAGATCCCGTTCATCTCAAATAAGCGACAAACAAAACTGAACAGTTAGTTTGTTAGTTGACTACTTCTTTAACACCAAAATTGCCATCTGTCGGCGTGGCGCAGTGGATAGTGTGCTCAGTTGGAAATCCGCAGGTGGCAGGTTCAATTCCAGGCTGTCTCGTTTTTAACGGGTGCTTTCTACCTCGTTTTTTATAAAAATATTTTTTATTATTTTTAATGGCAGCTCGTCACGGTGGTTCTGACGCTGCTTCGTGCTCCAGCATTTGCAGCTGGAGCACGCCATCCACCATCCGCTCCACCATACACCATGTACCACCTGCATTTCCACCACCATAATCCACCATTCCTATGGTGGACGTTTTTTTTCCAGTAGGGACGCACATAGATGTACAGCTTACAAAGTTGTTGGGTTTGAGAAATGCAGACTACAGGCAATCAAAACAGGGCGAACTTTGCTCATGTACATTGGACATGTATGTAAGTTGTTCTTGATGTAAACGATGGCGCAGAACAGAACGCAAGCGTCACAGCTGAAAACTTCGACAGCGGGCAGGACTTCACCTGGTACGCGCTTCAGACATGCCACGGCCGCGACTTCATCGTGATGCTGAAAAAGAGCAGCGAAAATTCTTCCTTCAAGCACTGCTTCGGCGTCGTTGTGCTTGTGGGGTCGAGCGAAGATGCGCAGCGTTTTCAGTACCGGCTGCAGGTTAGTGGATCTAATCACCGGCTCACCTTGGAGGCCAGGATGAAAGGCATCCACTCCCTGTTCGAGAGTGCCCAGAGCGGAGATGGCCTGATCTTCAGCACCAGCATGGCCGAGCACTTTTGCAGTGGTGGGAGTCTCAAAATGGACGTCACCATCAGTACCTCGCCATAGTGTGGTGCTTAAAAATTGCATTGTGGGCGAGCAGCGTAAACGACTGTAAACGTCGTCGAAGAATGGCATGAAAATTGAAATGATAACTGTAACAATACATTTCAATGTCCGATATGTCATAGCGTCTGGCTGTTTGCTGTTGTTGTACATGAAACACGCAGACACACAAATGAAACTGCCTGTACGTAGACTACAGTTGTCATTACTGAGACTGGAATCAAAAACACGTTGTGAAATATTTCAATTAATTACCACGCGAATAAGTGTAGATGTTTCACATCACAAACTATGATGTGGTTGTCAGAGATGCCGTAGAGCACGGTGCTAGAAATTTCGGATACTTGGGGCTTTTGAACACGCTCCTAAATCTAAGCACTAAGCCTTCAGGGATATCGCTTCAATAAAACTGTGGCAGCTGGGCCTGGGACTCAATCCAGGGACCTGCGTGTTAAAAGCTAAACGCCATAGCCATTTCACCATTTCGATTCACAATCCAAACTTGATAATGAAACTTGCATGAACAATTTCCGTGTTTGCTAACTAATGTTTGCCTGTGACCATTTTTGCTTTAAATTCTTCGGGAAACAAGCTGTCCTTAAAGAAGTCACTGGTAGCCAATAAAGCCGAATGTCCCAGGACGGTGTAATCCGTCGTCATTGAAGCTTCGGAGAAAGTAGAGCATTACCCGCCACCATGGGGCAGTCGTTAAGGTGATTGAATGCTGACCACGCGACTGCAAGATCGATTGCCCGATGCAGGGGCAACATTTTCGGTAGCGGCAAAGATGCTAGGGGCGTGTGTTCATATGTTAAGATGCACGTTAAAGAACCCCCAGGAGGTCACCCAGGAGGTCCGAGATTCCGGAGCACTGCACTATGGCGTCAGTCGTAATATTATCGAGGGTCTGCAACTTTTAAATGTCAACCATTATCATAATGAAAAGAACAATGTTTAACCGCACAAGATAGATGCAAATTGTTTCATGGGTTAAAAATAGGACGCTGAAGACTGCATTGCGTTTCAACCTCGACTTTGGTAAGTACATGATGATAATTAGTGGGCGCAGAGTGTTATCAGTATTTGGTACCCATAAAACGCACACTGATTTTACCGGTATAAAGATTCTGTCCTTCTGTGACAGCGTCTGTGCTGAATCCACTCAACGGAGCCTTATTAAAAACAATTTGAATGACCGCTTTATAGATGGGAAGCCTAGATACCTGAGGAAGTTGACTCAGCATACGACTTAAACTAACTGGTTGACTGCCACACATTACATATGGCATTGTCTAGACCCCAACGAATCCCGTGTTCGAACGTCATGCAATTCATTGTTGATAGAGGCATGACAAAAAACTAAGATGTAGGCAGCTTCGCACTAATGGTAGCAAGCTTAAAGCAAGCGTGCACAGCTGGTTGGCATCCTTGCTTTCTTACTTGCCCCTGTTATCCTGGCACAACCCACGATGGGGGATCGGGCATGAAACAAACGGTGTCTTGCTATTTAAATGACTTTGTTCTTCGTCCTTGTCTGTACTTGTGCGTCTTTTTACATCTCACTCTTTCATTTTTCACTACAGAGGGAGAAGACGTTTTTTTTTATAAAGGCGTGTTTCTTAACGTGCAACGGACCTTAATTCCAAGAACCCTCCGGCCTGGACCATTCACCGGGCTCGGACCACGAGTTAAGACTTTTCTTCATCATTTAATTTCTGATTCTTTTCTACATGCTGTCTTTCTTTTCGTTATTCTGCTCACTCTCCATACTTTGTGCTCCTTTTCTCTTTCTGTTTCAGTCTAATTCATTCTCTTTGGGTTCACCGTCTCTTTCTTTCACTCTAGTGTTCTCTCTCTGTCTCTTTCTATGCGATACTTCACCACCTACTCTCATAAACTTACTCCTTGTTCTCACATCGCGCATTCTCACTTTTCCAACTCTTTGGTATAATATGCTATGAAATGATCCGCCGCGGTGAATCCGGGCCTATGCTGCTCGGCTGGAGACCCGAAGGTCAAGAGTTCGACTCCGGCTAGGGCAGTTGAAATTCAACGTAGGCGAAATGGTCGAGACCCGCACGCTGTTTGATGCGAGTGCCCATTAGAGCATGCCCGATGGTTGAAATTTCCGAAACCCGAAACCATGGCGCCTTTCATAATGATATCTCAATTTCGGGACGCAAAACATCGGATAATATTATATAAGATATGCTACGCAATGCTATTTGCTGATATGCCGGTGTGCCTGCATAGTTGAGTGGTTACAATGGTCACCTTGCGACCTTGGGCTCACGGGCTGGAATTCTGTTTCGTGGTGAAAATTTATTTTAGGGCCAATAGTTTCTTTCACTTTCAAAGTATTTCTCTCTTTACTATCTTTCGTCGTCTGTTTCTGCTATTAATATCCCGCTCATCAAAATTATTGCAGGCCACGCTTGGTAGATTCGTACACGTGCAGAGCCGGGCAGAAAAGAGAGAAGAGGAAAAAAGAACGTCCGCGATTTACGGTGATAATTATTTATGTTCCCCACCACAGAACGATGCTCGGCTGAAAGAGATATGCCATTAGAAAAGGCATGAAATGCACGTAGACGACATGAAGGCGGTCGTGTAAAAGTTCGCATGCTTTTCAATACACCGGAGGAGTTGCAATGAGATAAACCAAAAAATGACATTGTGATTAGTTGCGTTGGTGGAATACAAAACGCAAACGTGAGTCAAAAAGTGTACCATAACGAAGGAATGTTACTGGAGATAAGTAGCACGACTTCAAGTCGGGTGCACTGATAATGCCTTATAAAAAATTGGCCCCGTATGTGCATGTTACACTGCAAGTGTCGTCGAAAGACGATAGTCTTGCGTCTGGAGAGATTGAACAAAACGTTTATTTGTTGTTCTGCGCAAGCAAATTGGTGAATGGTATTCTGGAGGCGCTGCGTTAAAGTGTCTCGAGCGTGCAGCGGAGGCGAACGAGCGCACCGAGTAACGTAACACGTGAGACACGAGCGCCATCTGGCAGTTATCTTAGAAAAAGAACACCCGGCATGCGCGCCCGTCTTGGAGGCGATAAGGTGTAGAACGCACAGTGACGGGTACGTGCCACCACCGTGTCGTCTTAGCAAAGTGTCGGAAACACTTGCCCTTTTGAGCATCTTGTTGCACTGTCAGCGCAGCGTGATAAACGCTACGGTTCCTAGAATTACTTATGTGTGCCTTCTCTAGTATAAAACCACACATAGAAAATATCGGCGTGTTGTTATGGCACCTCAGATGTGCGCAATAATCGCTTTCGAATTGACCATCGCACAAGTATGAACGTTAAAACTTGATCAATATTGGTAGGCACTGCGGATGGGGTCCACCGTCTGCCGTATCGTTTGTTGTCGTTTGGAGTGCCGACCGTACCGTTAAGGGCGGACAAACAGATAGACCAAAATTTTTGCGTCGAAGGTCCCAAAGAAAGACTATCGTCTTTAAAAATAACTGCGTATGGGCCAAGCAATGATGTTGAAAGTTGAACGTGAGCGTCGTGGCGTGTCCACTTCAATGTCTATATCTGGGTGAATGCACTGTAAGCTACAACAGACAATGGTGGCCCACTAAGAGCGCTGATTCCACACCAGCGATTTATTGGTGCATCCAGATGTGTTAAATGTAAGAGTTAATAGGCAAGATAGGTTCTACTTTGCGCAGCGCCGCCGTCCGCCGCCCTGGTGGAGGGAGAGTAAAGCTCCGGTCACTCGGACGCTCACGTTTGCTTGATTTTCATATCGCGAGCACGGAAAGCGTGTTCCTTGTGACTTTTATGTCACATTTGACACTCTATAGGCGCCGCTCCTTCAGCATTCTGGAAAGCAGGCACACACTCCTGCTGCATTGTAGGCTGCTACAAAAGTTTAAGATGTCTCAGAGCTGAAAACTCCCGTGAAGTTCTGCCATTTCTAATGTAAACAGTACGGGTAGCAATGAAATCAAGAGTGGATTACGGCCATTTGTTGATACTTCCGCCGTCTTGCTACTTTGAAGAATATTTTGTCGTGCACAGTATTAGCAACAATTAACGGGGTGGGGGGGGGGTGATGTAAAACAGTACGGGGAGCAATGAAATCAAGAGTGGATTACGGCCGTTTGTTGATACTTCCGCCGTCTTGCTACTTTGAAGAATATTTTGTCGTGCACAGTATTAGCAACAATTAACCGGGGGGGGGGGGGGTGACGTGATGGCCGGAGGCCAGAGTCATATGAAAGGGAAGTACGCTTGTAAACTAAAGCTACAACAAATAGAAAACCGCTGTAGATGTCGATTTGAACACTGGCTTTTCGAGACAACCATTTGTAATACGACAGTGGTGGAGTTATTAGCTTAATACACCACATATTAAAGTAACGCATCGTGAGCTCTCCAATTCTTTTAGGTTGCGTGTTCATGCTGAGCGTGTACACTTATATATTTATCAAACAACACTGACCAACGAGTTAGCAGGCTGATGTGTTGCGATACTAAGATCAAAGTTGCTAGTTTGGTTCCCGCATACGCCAGCTGCATTTCCACGGAAGCGAAATGTAGTCCAGCGGGCTTACATTTAGGCGTAACAGTGGCATGGATGGTGTGTTAGCTTAGCATATTTGAAACGTAAGGCGGAACGACACTCTATGTAAAGAAAACTGGCGCTCAGTGTGTACGCAACTTCTGTTCGTTGTCGTCGTCGCGCCTTGCACTTCATGTAGGCTAAGGTGCACGTAAAAAATTCCAGGTGGCCCGATTTACCCTGTAGTCTTGCGGCTTGCCTCTTTATGATATCTTGTTTTCGATACGTAAAATAGTTCATCCTCGAATACGTCTGAGCTGCTGGCGATATAGAGATGTCGCTTTGAAAACGAGCTCAAAAAAGAAAAGAGGCGCCAATTGTTCCATGGTTTCGTGAAAGCAGACGCGGTTATCAGAAAGTGATTCTCGGCGCAACCATAAACCTACTCGATCCTAGTGGGTAGTGTATATTACCTCCACATCTAAAACAGTGACGGTGGGAGATTTCCCCGGTGCGTTGTTGAACAATACAGATTCACAGCGTGCACGTTAACTCAATGCTGACTGTGGGTGCCTGTGTCCAATCGGAGCCTTCTGTCGGTCGTTGCCCTTTAGCAGCCATCGGCATGTTCCCGTATTAGACATTTGTACATCACTGTGTGCTTTCGCCTCCCCAGGTTTCTCTCTTGCGCAACACCACGATGAGTGGCAGCATCAAAGTCGCTGGCAGAGTAAGCGTGAGCGCCCGCCACTTCGCATTTATGCATGGTTTCCTTGAGCGGAAGATAGTGCATTTTTTTTTAGTTTGTCCGTCCCAGCCTGGGCTCGAAAGAGAAACTACGCCGGAATCCTGACTATATGGACGTTTTTTGTTGAAATATGCGTACTCAATTCGTGTATAGTTACAATACGTGTTGATATAAAGCGTTTTATGAAGTGTAAACGCGCCCCAGAGAGAGGATTAAAACAAGGTGGCAGTGTCGGGAAGGCAAAAATTGGTTATCATGAGCCCCAAAATGGCCGTAACGAAACATCAACTGGGTGATGATATCAGTAATTTCATCTGCATAACAAAAGTGGGAGAAATATTGATATTGGAACTGCAGAGTTTTTGAAAAATTCGTTCCGGCTCGATTGAAACCGCTGACAACTAACGCTACGCAGTTTCATTTGTTGCTCACGCCATGTTTGGAAGAACTCCAACAAATGAAATGAATTACAACTGGGGGAACACTAGCAGAGAGCATTTTTAAAACCGATTGTTCACAATGACAATTTGATCTTTGGATATAATGAATACCATCTTCATACGCATATAGAAGCACCAAACCATGAAAATATTTAGGCAGATTAAAATCGCTATCGCAGAGATGGCTATGATAATTATGTCTTGGTAGAAAACTAAGGAGTTCTAATTCATCATCCAGCTTCCAAAAATGCTGCAAAAGAAGAGTAGAAAAAAAACACAACAGAGAAAAGAAGCGTGGTTAGTTCAGCCACCTCACACGCATGGAATCCACGAAGCGCTATAGAGAGTGATGTCAGAGGCAGCAATTCAAGTTGGAGGTAATGCATCAGCGTAATTATTAAGGCAATTCGAAAGCCCTATTACTGACAATGGCAGACGAAAATGAGTAGTTTGCCATGACTTGTTTTGATAAGGTCACAGAGAGAAAAGTCGGTTGTACAGAAATATTAACGCCAAAATTAGGCTCCAAATAAAAAGTAATCTGCTTACGATGTACTTACTGATTGATTTGATTTATATGTGGGGTTGAAATTCCCAAAACCATTATATGAATTTGAGAGATGCCGTAGTGGAGGGCTTCGGAAATTTCGGCCACCTGGGCATCTTGAACGTGCACCCAAATCAGAGCACACGGGCCTACAGCATTTCTTCCTCTATCAAAAATGCAGCGCCGCAGCCGGGATTCGTTTCCGCGACCTGCGGGTCAGCAGCCGAGTACCTTAGCCACTAGACCACCGTGGCAGGGTGGTTTTCAAAAATGACTACTTCCTTTTCAATAAATTACAAAATTTCACGTAGGCAATTCCGAAAAGCATAACGGAAACACGCCAAAGAGAGAGAAACATTAATTTATATAAGCTATAGTGAACTATACATTTTCTAGTTTACTCTAATGTAGGCCGTAAGGATTGTCCTCGTTGTCTGGAGCGGCAGCTGGCCCCATTGGCTCGCGCCACATCACGTGCCCGCTGGTTCTGCTGAGGCTGCTCCTGCGGCTACGAGCTGGTCAGCGCAGTCTCCCAGGATGATTATGAAGGTTAAGTAACAAGGTGGTAGCCCAGTGGCTCTAGCCATTGCTTTAGAGTAACCCAAGAAGCAAGCTGGCTACAATAAAGGGCGTACTGTCTTACTTTAAAGCTACACCTGAATTGAAGAAGAAGATGAAGTGAGCGTACGGGAGCCGAAGTATTGCGTTGCATGCATGAGGTACAGATTAGTCTTGCTGTCACGCGAAAAAGCGAAAGAAAGAAAAATGGCCCCGTATCTGCATGTTACACCGCAAATATTGTCGAAAGAAGATAGCCTTGCGTCTGGAGAGAGCGAACAAAACGCTTATTTGATGTTCTGCGCAAGAAAATCGGTGAATGGTATTCTGGAGACGCTACGTTAGAGTGCCTCGAGCGTGCGGCGGAGGCGAACGAGCGCATCAAGTCACGTCACATGTGAGACACGAGCGCTATCTGGCAGTTATCCTGGAAAACAGAGCGCGCGCCGTACGCGCCCGTCTCTGAGGTGATGAGGTGTTGAACGCAAGGCGACGGTTAGGTGCCACCACCGTCTCGTCTTAGCAATGCGTGGGAAACATTTGCAGTTTAGTGCAAGCGTTGCATGGCCAGCGCAGCGTTATAAAGTCTACGACCTTCAGAACTACTTATGAATGCATTTTCTAGTAAAATATACGCATACATAATATTGACGTGTTGTTATGGTGCCTCAGATATGCGCAATAAATGCTTTTTAATTGACAATCGCACAAGTATGAACACTGAACCTTGAGCAATATTGGTGGGCGCTGCGGATGGGGTCGGCCGTTTGGAGTAGCGTTTGGTCCCTTTGGTGCCGTTTAGGGTGCCGTTAAGGGTGGTCATACAGACAAATGTACAGACAGCAAGACAGACAAACAGACAGACAGATCAGAATTTTTTGCGTCGAAGTGCCCAAGAAAGACTATCGTCCTTAACAAAGGTTAAACGTTTTGTATTTACAGATCCCGTGCAAGTTTGGGTTTTCATTCAATAGAACGAAACATCCACTAATGTATGCTCGCAAGATTATTCATGACGTCACTGTGTTTGTCAGCCACCAGAGCGCCAGTATTGTAGGCGTGAGGTCACGCCACGTGAACCTCATGGCGTCATCCATTGGCGGATTCGAAGTGGCCCACGAACTCTGCGCTGGAGCACTCCACTCTGGCGGAGGGCAACAGAAGGGAATCTACCAATGGAACACACGCACTCCCCCTAAAGCAAATGGCAGAGTCAGAATGGAACGCGATGCGCGCGTCTCTCTTCTTGCATGAGCGGGCATGCTGGGCAGAGCGATGCTACGCCAGCAAAACGTGAGCTCCAACGCGAGGCGCAACCGACGTGAGTGGCGTCCGTTGGCGAGCCCAAAGTTGGCACTGTTTCAAGACACGGGGCGCTTGCGACCACTGGTTGAATCCACCGATTTTCGAGGAGTAGAAAAAATGCTTTGCGGACTGGATCTCATGACGGAGCTGCTGCAGATCTGTCAATGGAACGTACAAGGAGCACTCTCGATCCGCTAAAGGAATAGACTTACTCCGCATGGAGCACAAGAAAGTATTACCGGAAGTGCTCCGAATCTGCCAACCATAGAGTTTCATTCAATAATACCCAAAGAAAAATCTGGCGCTGCTAATGTTTACCCTCAAAGGAATTATGAGAAGTACAGACTTCGGATTGGATCGTGTTAGTCAGTGAACTGTCTACGGATTTCCCGCTACAGTTTCTGTTTCGTTCTTCGCGTAGAGTGGGTAGTGGGGTGGGTGCAAAGGACTGAAAGTGCACCTTTGTTGTTCAAAGCAGTGGAAAACTGCTAGGCCTTTTAATTTACTTCAACGCTGGAGCTGTATAAGTCGTGGTCGACAGTTTAAGCGAAGCGTTGTTCACTCACCGCTGCGCATAGATGTGGCGTCCCATGGCAGTGCTGGATATTACATCGAGTTCACGTTTGTTGTTAGTGCGTCTTGCCAAAACTCGTTGAAATCAACTGCAAAACGACGGAGACGCGAAGTAGATGCACCGCCACGCTCTTCTGACTTGACTTCACAACAAAACGAGAGGTACATTGGGGGCAGACCACTTGAACAGACGCACCTGGCATCGCAGCAGAAAAACCGTTAAGTGTTACTCACTTAACACTGTGCTGTTATGTCTAAGAACAGATTTGCGTACTTTCGAGGGCAAAACAAGAATGTTTTGAAATGTTGTAAAAAATAATTCATAACATCTTGATGCCAAATCTGGAACGCAATGGCAGAACAATGCAAACCCCTGGTGGTTAAATTTGTCCAGATTTCACTTCTATCGTCTAGTCACAAAAAACCATTTGCAATAAAGTTTGCGGAGAAAAAAAAATGAAGCAGGTTTCAACTAAACTTCAGATCACCTTGTTTTACACCCAGAAAACAAGCATCGCAAATCTCAAGAACGTGATCTATTCGAAGCAGATCCGAAGTCTGTACTTCCCATAATTCCCAAGGGGGTACAAGCGCCGCTGAAGGAGCCCGCGTAGACACTAGTGCCAGATTCCTCTATAGGTATTATTGTATAAAACTCTATGCTGCCAATGGATGACACCATAAGTAAAGCGGCGTCACAGCGGTGCTCACTCTGTGATTCGTGGTTTCTAAACCATGTTACTTGGCGCAGATGATTATCAACAGACGCTCCCATGCTTCACTCCGTGCCATTCCGCAATCTCCAACCGCCGTTGGGACTGTAAGACAGGAGCACCGATCCTTCTGACTACTACAGGAATCACGACCCTTGGAGACAGTTAATCAAGTGATGTAAAGAGCAACATACAGTGGGTGAACAGGAACCTAATTGTCTGCTACCAGGTGCACACTTTGCCTAGCCAAGGGCTAGGTAGCATGACTGTGAAAGCGAGGGGGAAAATCTTGAGAAAAGTGGAGAGATGAATCGACAAATAGAGCGTATACGGCGTGAAAACTTCCTGTGGAAATACGACAAAAGCTACGTGCGCACAGCTTTTAGCAGATGTGTTGTTACACCAACTAGGGCGTTTGCGGGCTATTTCGGTTTTGGTTTCGCAAGTGCATCCAACATGTACGCTGTCGCATGAAAATGTATGGTTTATGTTGTTTACAAAAATATTGTTACAAAATAAAATATTATATACTGCTTTAGTCTAAGCATTGACAAGCGTCGATATACTTGAGAAATAAATGATTGATATCTGCTTCTGCAAATTTCATTACAACAATATACTGCCTGTACTTCAAGCCCTTGCGCAAAGCGAACCGTCATGTAGTAACGGTTGCATGATTTTTCAGAAAGCAATAAAGCATTGTTCATCACGAAGAAACACAAGCATCAGCTTTATAGAATTTACACCCCTGAAGGGTTCCAAAGCCAGAGTTACAATAAGAGCTAACCTGGCAAAGGCGAACTTTCCAGTGAATGCAAACAGCACCGTGTTCGTGTCCTCTCGTCTTTATCCCGCTATAGCGCTGCTATTTCTTGCAAAATGCCAGCTTTAATGGAAAACTGTGCATAGACTTAACCCAAACATACTTTTAGTTTACTACCAGAAGGTCTAGATCAGTTATACCACAATAAATTTTTATCATATTCAATGCCTAAGAATAGTTATGCTTTGTTTGTTTTTCAGTTAGTTCATCCTCCTCTTAACGTTGCTTCTTTCACTTAAGCTACTTTTTGAGACTGATTTCTGAACAGTCTTCATGTATATGCTTAATGAATGAATGAATGAATGAATGAAACACTTCATTTCAAAAATGTTTTCCGTTGAAGGTGGAGCCCTTGTGGCCTTTGCCATCTCGGAAGCTCTGTCGATGAGCTTGTAGTGCGTAAGTTGAAATCAAAGTGCATCAACAAAATTACTCAGAAAAAGAGGAAGATCGCAACAGAGTTGGTGCGAGGTCAGAGGTCAAGAAAAAGAACAGTTTGCGTTCCCAAATTACGTAATGAATTTCTGGCCAATCCCACTGAGCGGTTATGAGTCATGGTTGTGCATTCGTCGTCATCATCATCATTGTGATCAACAATTGACGTGGCGGTAAGGTAAGTCTCTCGTTTCTTTATTAACTAAGGCTGAACAGGCTGCTCAATCTTAATGCGCCTTTGTCGTAACAGTGACCTAGATCGCTATAAGAAGGTTGTTACAGAAAGTGCGAGAAAAGATACCTATATTAAGCGCATCACAAAAAGCGCTACTTTAGTAGGATGTGATGGCCATTGCTTCCATACGAGTGCGCTTACCTGAGCGCGATTCGTCACCGTGTTGTTTACATTACAGCATCTTCAGGGCACACAATTTTCTAGATAACAGATAAAACTAGAAAATTCTGGTTCGAAGGCAAAAAGTGGGTGCCTAAATTTTCAAGTATCGATCTGCACTTCGTGCTGTTGAAGGTACAGGTACCCTCAGCCAATCATGAGTGAGCACGTTACATAGGTATGTTCCTACGCTTTTTCGTGAAATGAATGGGTGACCCCGTCTGTGTTAATAAATGTTCATTTTTGTACCAGATGGTGCTTGGCAGCTTTATGATCTCTTTTGTTTAGTATTGGAATGGCCGACTACCATACCAATGAAACTGAGCCGAATTTTTTATTTATACTGGCTTTCACCCCCCCCCTTAAAACAAAAAAAATAATAAAAGCATTCGTAGAGGTAACCGAGTGAAATCAGCTGCACATTCCTGACAGCAACCTTGGGCACTACAGACAACTTTTTTTGTAGTCAATTAATCTGGTATATAAAGTTATTTGACTAAATTACTAAATATTGAATTTAGGCAAGGTATGTGTTTTGCAAAGTTCGAGATCGTCTTCGAAACCCCGATTGCATTATTTTCGATGAACTAATTCTCACGTATACCATTTTTATAAGCTGCAAATAAAGCGAAATACAAAAAGAACGCTGTGGCCAGCGCATTCACGCGTCACGAACGTGCTGACCTCAGCCGTAGTTTGAACGAAATAATACCCGTGACACACGGGCAAAAGTAAAGTACTTTGAAGTAAACCCCTTTTGTCGCCGAAGGGGACCATTTGCAGAAAGGAGTGGCGCTGATGACACACGGCACCGGACTACTGCTTTAGGCGGTGCCTCAGAAGAACGCTGCAGAAAAAATGGCGCTGTTTGTGGAAGCAGCAAGATTGGAAATAATAAAAGAATCTGCGCATGTACATCAGCGACGCCGGAGCATAAAACCGTTTTTTTTATTGTCTGGTGGCTTATATTGCGCATACCTGTAATTTTCTTTTGCTTTTTTGCGTTTTTAGCAGCAACTTAAGTTCGTCTGGCAACTGTGAACAGTCGGTGTTTTGCTGTTTTTTTTGTAGTGCTTTTTACATGGCTGCATTCAGTTGGGTCAGCACGGAGGAAGGAAAGGTAAGGAGAGGCCCTGACGTCACTCGTTGTGAAGCCGCGATGAAGCCGGAAGTCGGCCATGTTGACTAGGCAAATTCTCCTCTCTTGTTTACATATGAATGCGAAGCAGAAGGCGCGACTCCCACTCCGGCTCGGAAAGCACGTGGGCTGTGCTGTTACGTTGAGATTACATGCAATGCTGGTGGAGAGTGTACCAAGCGGAACAGAAAAGGTGTTTTAATACGCACATGCAAGTTGTTACTGTACACACACAACACGAAACTACGTATGTGCACATGGTCCTCACGGCGTCTTGATGGGCTCTACAGCGTCGTCCGTTCTCACAAGCAGGAGCACTGCTCAACCGCCACTGACCTGCAAGGCGTTCGTCTTCATTCAGCTTCGTCATGGTGCCTAACGCAATTTCGCTGAACACTAACTGCTTCATCCGTGTTATCCGCCGCACGACACATGGATATGCACTTGTTCTACGCACTGTTGAAACCCCGGGATGGACAAAGAGATTTGTAAACGTTGCTAAGAGTAATGTAACAGCCAGGAGAACACTGCGTAACCAATAACGCGACGCAGAGCACGGATATTGTCTGCCACGGCTCAGCACGAGACCTGGGGAGGGACACATTCCGCCGCCAGCCACGGCCGCTCACTGCTAGTTCTAGTACACTGTACTGCTAGACCAGCTCCACTGCACAACACGTAACCATAGCAACGCCGCCATTGCGCCTAGTGAATATGGGCGCCATGATGTCATTTCCGCCACATTTTTTACGCCCTGCGCCGGCTGGGCATGCCCTCTCCTTACCTTTTTCCTTCCTCCGTGTGGGTCAGTGACGGCGTGCCGCGTTTCATCGTGGTCCTGCGATGTCTCAGCGCAGAAACAGAGATAAAGCAACAGTTGAGGTGGGCCTGACTCTTGTCGCCCTCGGCTCCATCGAAGATGAGCTAAACGCTGCGAAGGCAGGATTCATGAGCCTTAAACAAAGACTCGTCATGAACAGCTTCATTTTGACTGCTTCCGCACTGTCACCCCGAGCTATCAACCGCGAAAGTCGGGCCTATGTGCGCAACGAATGCTGGTTCGAAGACACATTGCCGTTATTAGGCGATGGCCACTTTAAGCAGTGTTTTCGAGTGAGCCCGACGCAGCAACTGCCGTTGCCAACCCTAACATGATCGCGCTAGTGACGTAATGCAGGCGTTTGAGAGTATAGACAGACTATAGGCCTTCACTTTAGAACAAATCGCACTGCTGCTGAAAATGAAAACATTTTCTCAGCGCAAAAAAATACTTACAGGGCACCGCAGTGTTGCGACATGTTTTCTTGTATTGATAAATTATGCACACTGTATGCGAGAGTACTCCGTTCCTGCCAGAATAGTAGATGTGGGATCTGCCTTTGCGAAAAGGATCTTTGCCGGAAAGGTGTTACTTCTTCGTTGTGTGTCACTGTGCCCGAACGCCTTTCCGAAAGATGTCCCCTTGTCTAAAGGACTTCAGGGTGCCCGTGTGTCAGGGGCATCAATCAGCTATGGCAAAAGGCGCGTGAGAAAGCCACACCTTTTACGGGCACTTAAAATGCCAAGTGGCGTCTTCCTCGCTATGAAACACTCATCATGCTCAGTCATCATTTTACACGGCAGTACAGAACGCATGACACACCGGGCTTTATGGCTTAGGGGTACATGTGCCTCTGTCGATTTTCTTTCATTACCAAGAAAAGATGTCCGTGAGTATGGAATCGATCTTCGTCAGCAACCTTTGCATGTGGTTATAAAAACGGTCGGTAGCGTCTCGTACTCGTCGAAGTGCCATTCCACCTTGGCGAAAGTTATAATTTGACGTATCTCAAAGCGCAGCTATGCACCAGTCTCCAGAAGACGCTCATGTCAAACTTGTCCGGCCTCTTTGCCCGACCACGGCCTTTCGAGCACAATACTCCTTGAGGTCCGCTAAGTGGAGTAGGGAAGAGAGGACATGCTCACAGCACGCTCCGCTTTCTGAAACGCTTTCATGTAGAAATTTCATTCACATCTTCTGAAAGTGCGTCATCTTTTATGAGAAGTTGCGAACATTCGAAGGATACCAGAATCTGCGACCTGGACCGGCTTCATGAGAAACTATCAACATTGGAAGACACGACGAGCACGAATGCAGCTCACCATACCACCGGCGTCAGTCCGTGGCGCCGGGACCCTAATGCCTAGTTCACACTGAAACATCCGCTTTATACAGCGACCGAAATTCCCCTGCCGCCGAAACGCAGCGTCGTTGCACTGGACGCGCCCCGCACCGCCGAATATGCCATCTACCACGGGGCGAACGCGGGATGGATGCGCTGTAACCCGGTTGTTGTCGCGGCTCGCAAACGCTACTACGCTATCAGGTGGTGTATACTTCAACGATTGTCGTACGCAAGAAACAAGAAAAGACAGTACTGCTTACTTTGCTGGCAAGTGGCTGTCTTGTGATGCACGAAGAGCAGAAAAACCACCGACGCCAGCGGCGTTGGTGGGTTCGTTTTGCTCTGCAAGACCACAACAGGCTCGGTCACGCCAACATCAAGCTCGGTCACCTCTTTCACGAAATACGGAGGCGAAGTAGACACAGGGTAGGTTAAACTCCCATTGGTTTCAACATTCAGTTACGTGCACTGCGGCATAAAAGTGAGTAGGGCTTGGCCGCAATTTTTCAAAATTCCTTGACTAGCGCTCCTATTGGTCCGCGGTGACCGACTCGGCGGCAGACGCCGCAAAAATCGGTCCGAGAGCGATCCGCGCGGAGAGGGCTTTCGGCGGATCTCGCAGCCGCCGAACCGGATTCGGAGCACTTTCGGCGGCCGGAATGCTCAGTGTGAACGCGGCCTAAAACTTGCGGGGTGTGGCGACGGGTGTGGCTGCATCGACTGGCTCACAACACGGCTGACTTTCTCCGACATTTTGTGACCGAGTAAAATGGTGAGTGCCACTTAACATTCCTTTCAGAGTTTATGCCTTGCGCAGAGGAAAACGGAGGTCCGCCCATTCCTCTGTTTCTACTGAGCATGAGTGCATAAGTTATGCGTAGCAATTCTTGGTCTGCATGTACGTCGACGAAGACCTTCATGGCACATCTCAAGGTGTCGGAGAATGAACCGAAGGACACGAGTAGCGTGTCCTCAAATGTGGAACGATGTAATGACGCGCGAGCGTCCAGCGGCGCGTCTCTCTATAACAAAAAACGACGATGACCTGAGTCTCTCTCTTGCTTGGATGGGGGACGGCTAGCATACCGTTCTTTCACGCATAGAAAAAAAATCGTTTACGAGTAGAAGACTACAAAGAATATTGCATGAGTTTCCGGGTACGGAGGAGAAGTTACAGATAAACAGGAGAGAATACCAATAGTTGCAGTATTTTAATGCAGTTCACTCGTGCAAAAATGACAGACTCGGCGCCCCAATAACCGAGGAAAAGGTTTTTGTGGCTGCAGGCAAGAGAATGTCTACCCCTGCTGCAGATCAAATCACAAATACAACAATAAGGAACCTTAGCGATAAGGTCATAGAGGCACTGACAAACCATTTTAATGACAACTATTGGGTCAAAGAGAAAATACCGCATGAATTCAAAAAAGCAAAAATTATTACAATACTGCAACACGGGAAGAAGCCATTCGTGCAGGCGTTCAGACCCATATCTTTGACGTCATGCATGGGGAAGCTTTTAGAAATGATTTTTCGCGATCGGCTAAAAAACTTCATAAAGGACAATGGCCTTTTTCCAGCCTGTATGCTGGGTTTTCACTATGGCCTCTCCACTCAAGACGCGTTCCTCCTAATACAAGAGGAACTTGTGAGCTTTATAGCCATGGAAGGAAAACATCTAATAGTAGCCCTTGATTCAAAAAGGAGTATTCGACGATATCTCGCATACGGTTATCCTAACAGAATTAAATAACATCGGATGTAGGGAAACGCCAACAATTATATGAAGGTCTTGCTCACAGAGAGGTGAGATTCAATAGGCGTACGTCAAGTCACGTTGAACACTTTTGAGACGCCAAACAATAGTACCCCTCAAGGAGCTATTCTCTCTCCCCTGCTTTTTATTGTCATGTTAGGACTCATGCGAGCTCTGTATGAAGTAGTAAGCAACTTTAATAAAGCAGCTGACGGTTTTTGAAGTGGCGAGGGGTCGCCACCTCATCAGCGCGTTTGATGGCCTGGAGCTGGTTGTACAAGCTTGTAGTCGTGAGGATTCTCTGTGCCAAAGTTGGGATACACCCTCTACGCAGGTGATGTCATCCTATGGGCAACGCGTGAATCTCTGGCTAGCAAACAACAGACACTTCAAGAGGCCGAAGCAGCAGTTAAAAAGGTTGCCAACGTCAACGGGCTCAGCTGCGCCTCTGACAAATATGAAATTATCAAGGCACGCGGAAAAAGATACAATGAAAGCATCAAAACACACATAGAAGGTGTCAACGTACGTGATGTAACATCGTACGTATTCTGGTAAGGTTACTATGTTCATAGTAATGAACGAGCGAACATATAAACATATCAAAATCAGCTGCGAAACAAGTTGCATGAATGACCCCAGAAATAACGTGCCACAAACAGGGATTGAAGGTAGGAAACACAATTAGATTAGTAAGGCACTCGTACTGTGTAAGGTTACGCAGTGTAATTTTTTCTCGCATTAAATAAATAAAAAAGGAAACCATAGAGTCGATAATCAGGGGTGCCTACAAAGTTGCCCTAGGGCTACTGGTAAGCACACCAACCGAAAAGCTATTGGACCTCAGTATATGTAACTCGCACCCTAAGCCAAAGACAGCGATACCGACTGCGCAGAAAAATCGTCTGAGCCAGACGAAAGAGGGCAGAACGATAGTCGCTAGGGTGGGCTGCCCGCCATACCCACAGAACCTGGACGAGATTCTTGTAGAAATCCCGGATCCCATCTGCAGAAAGATCGAGACCTTGCTGTTTCCCAAGAACATGGATGTAAAAACAAACAGAAAGCACAGAGAGGCGAGGGTGCGTTGACTCCAAAAATATTAAAAAAACAAATCAAATATTTTGTATGTGGACGCTTCGAGGTATAATTTTAAACGGTCAGAAGCATCAGTACTTAGCAACGATAACAGCATGGCGACATCTGCATCGCTGTACACATCTTCAATCGCCAAGGCAGAAGTTTTGCATTGCCCTTGCAATCACAGCGCCGGAACAGAGAGATGAACTGCAGACAATTATCATCTCCGATTGCAGGAAGCGTGCCGTTTTTATTTAGAAGGCCACCTTCCGATAAAAATGAGCAAATTTTAGGTGGAAGATTGACGAAAAACAACACAGCATATCCACAGAGTGAAGGATGATGAGTGGGACGAAGCGTCTGTCCGGACGCAAGGACGTACGAGTGGACGGACGCACGGACAGATGCATGAACGGACATAAACAGAGACAGACAAACGAACAAACGTACGGACGGACGCATGAACTGACGGACGCACGGATCGACTGACAGACGTTTCGCCCCACTCATCAGCGTTCACTCCATGGATGTGCTGTGACACCGTTTTTATTGATATGCAATGCAATTTCATGACCTTGAAAACCGGCTACTATGACGTCGGCACGGAACGTACGACCTACGGCGTAAGGAGCTTCGCCCCGAAAAATACAGGCTAATCTGGTGACCAGGACACGCAGACATGGAAGTAAACAAAAGTGACGATGCTTTTGCTCGAGGGCTCACAAACCAAGCGCGGCCTCGACAGTGCTTTCAATCCTTATAAACACTCCAGGAAGAAGCTAACAAGGAGGATAACAACCCATCCAGAATGGTGTCTCGCGAAATGCTTGCCAACCAGTGAGGCACGCCGCAAAGGTACAGTGTCCCCCCCACAAAGCATTAGAAGGAGAGGACGCGATTGACTTCCGCAGAATTCAAACGGAAGTGTTTTCCAACCTTCAAATATAAAACAAAGTTTTTCAAACGCTGTATGGGCATGCCGGTCCAGGGCTAGGCAGCTCGCCATCGCTCTACCACATTTCGTGGGGATGCCTGAACCGACCACTGAGTTTAGATGCTTTTTAAGGTCAGGTCAGCACAAGCTTTCAAATACTTTCGAGCAATGGGAGGCACAGCTCACCAGCTCTGACCCAGAGGTACAGCTTTCACTTGTGTGTCATGTAGGGCAGGCGATGCCAGCCAGGGGAGCGCTGGACTTGGGGCCCCACCCATCGAGCTCATGACCTGTGTCCGAAACCCTTGCGGAAAAAAGTTTTTCCTTCTTTTCATTCTTCAGTGGTGGGCTGTGCACACGTTATCCTGCTGTATTTTTATGGATAAATCGTTCGTTTGCTCTCGTGGGTAAGTTTTGCCGTCCTCTTCATGGGAATTCTAATAAGTGAATCACCGCCGCCGCACTCAAGTGGAACGCTGCAGCTATATGCTTCACCTGCTTGGGAAAATCGCACACACTCAATAGATGGGTGTTTGGCGACAGATATTGCGGGCCTGGGCAATACTGGAGACACATCCTTTGAGCGTCCTGATGTTGCCAAATAGCGGCAGCCATCACCGCCCCACAACAAGCATCAGCAGAGATCCGTACAGGTGAACTTACTCTAACAATTGCTCAAATGATTAAAACACTGTATGGTTAATACATCAATGCTACTCAGGTTTTCAATTTCTGTGTTTGTAGTTTTGAAAAACAACACTTCTGAACCACTAAACACTTTTAACGAGAACTTGTTTTGCTTTTTCAGCTCCGATTGAACGGGTGAGCGGTAGATTTGGCAATACTGCCAGCTGCTGCTTGTAAAACGGAGTATTATATGGATTGCAGTTTGGTGCTACACTCCGGCAGCTAAATTGTTTTTTTTTTACGTTCTATAGCGATTCATTATTGTTTTGATGGCGTAGTACAGATTGGGCGTAGTACAGATTGGGGTAGATGAAAGAAATTGAGGGGCGGTTTGGCTCCCCCAAAGCGCGAAGGCTCGGAATAAGCAATAAAAGGCAGTTGCTGAACGCTGGAGTGACCAAACAATTCGAAGTTGACGATGTTCATTTGTAGGTGAACTATATCTTCAGTTGTGAATAGGTCGCGAATATTCCAGCATAATTTTCGACGTCAGAGAATGAACTTTTCACCTGTGCCCGAATTACAATAATCTACTCTCCTGGAGGCAAGTCTTCATTCTTGAGTCGAATTTCAGGATTCCATGACATGCTCCAAACATGACCAATGCACTATACTATGCACTGGTATCCCCTTTCCGCCGGCTCATTCCCCAATTCGAGAATCGTTCTTTACGCTGTCTTGCCTGTAAATTCCCAGTAAGAGCAGTTCGTGCGTAGATTCTTTCTCACTTTCGTGAAATGTCGCCCGGCCGGCCAGATGTGATTACACACAAATGCGTGATAAACGAACATCGCGCTGTTCAATGACATCATCAGATGTGTACTCATAAGAAAAGGTTACATTTGTCGAACGTTGTCGAATACCTCCATATCAAAGCCTTGGCCAAATAACGAATGCCGCATCAGTCCACTTCAGTCAATTAGAAATATTAGTGGAAATAATTGAGCATGAAGTCAAATGACCAAAGTAAAAGAGATGTGGAGAGAGAACACTCGAACAAGAAACGGCTCGTCTTGACTGCATGCAACACGATTCTCTTTACAGAGGTGCACTGACTCGTGCTTGAAAATGATGCCCAACACTATTGCGTTTGCTCAATTTCAGGACAATAAAATTCCTGACATGTGGCTCAGACACTGCATTCTCCCCAGAAGGTTCAGATTTCCTTCGCTGATTCTAGCTGGTAAACAGAGGGTTGTTGGTTTAGGTTGTGAATAATTATGACATCATGACTTTAAGAAACGAGCGATTTCAAGTTGTCGTCGTGAAGTTTTTGTATTTAATATGTAATAGAGAGACTGACGTGAAAAAGGAGCCACGCACTTAGCATAAACCAATTAGAACAGCTTTATGGGCAGGTAAACGGCTGCGTATCAGGTTCTGTGGGTGCAGTTCGTATGTATTATTCGACTGTAGACCGCACAGACCAATCCACATTCGGCCTAACTGACGAGTCGAGATGTGTGAACGCTTTCAGCTAATCGGAAGGGCTGCATAAACCCATAAGAGTCTGTTGGCCGTGAGGGCCTCCACTAGAGAGGCCAGTGCTGCGGTCGTTTTGACGTCACTGATAGGATGCGTGTTGTGGAATACGGCAGCTTTGCTTTCGCGACATCACTTATAACATCCCGCGATGGCTGCACCGGATCTTAGTCACGATTTTACGATTCAAATCAGACACAAGAGTGCCACCGGGGGCACCGATTCGTAGTTTACTTGCCCGTATTATCAGATCTTACTGCTTCTTTAAGCACTGAGCTTCAATACAAAGGGAAGCACGCATGGTGCCAACAGCGAAAGCGCAGAAAATGAAGTGTTCTAGTAGACAAAGTCAACCCAGCATCCTATGAGTGATGTCATCACGTATGTAGCGCCACGGTGTGTCCTCGAGGCCAATAAGGAGCGAGGCGATGGCGAAGCCACAATTCTAGCTCTGTTATTGTCAACGGCCTCAGAAACACTAGCAAGCGGAGTTGTTCACTAAATGAAACGCTAACTTCAATTCCAGACTGCCCTGATGCGAAGCCTGCTTAACTGGTTCGCTTACCAGAAGTCCCCGCTGGTTCCCATGATGGAGCGTGATCACCTTTCTGACATGTGCCGCCACTGCTGCAGGCCCGCTGTCTTTTGCCCAGTGTATCGCGCGTCTGATGGTGAGTCCCGGTGTTGTTGTGGCTGCATGATGCATACGTAGCGTGGTCATGTACATGGGGCAAGAGCAAACTGATAATTTATGTAATCGCTTGCTCGATCAGTCGGTGAGTATTCCTTAAGGCTGTTTTCAACTTCCCCTTTGTTTAGGTAATCAAGATTATAGCAAACAGTAAAACCTAAGTATTTGAAACAATTACAAATTAACGTTCCTGGCTATAAGAAAATACCATTAGCGGTTGCAGCACCTTGCTTCTGCGTACTCCAACATCGTCGCAACGCGCTTCCTTTCAAATTTAGTGAGTTAAACATAGGATGTTTTTGTCTCGCGTTTTGACGGTGACCTTCTAACTAGCTTACCGAGCTCTTTAGGATTCAATATCCTCCTGAATGTTTGAATTGGATTATCCCGCAATACGTGCAGTTCTGGTTTGTTCTATAGAACGCGAATGTGGAAAATGCTCAGTGCCTAGAATTCTGCGGTGTAAACCGTCCTGAAGTCAATACCTGAAAACTTTATTAAGTAGTTTTCACCAGCTATTCTCTTAGTTGCCACTATAGTTGAGGCAAAGCATTTCCTTCTCGTCTTAGCACTCATGTGTGAAAAAGGTCGCAGCATTAGTGTCGTTATGTAGTCTTGTAAAAATGGTAAAAACCTAATTGTTTTAAAGGCGCTATCTAAAATTTCCTGTATAAACGAACACTAGAACATGGTCACTGATAGAAGTCTTAACCTGAAAAAAATAAAAAAGCGAACAATTGTGGCTTTCAAACCATATAGTTGAATCACTTGGGACGACAGGACGAATATCAACTCAAACCAGTTCGCTTTTTTTAAATAGAATGGCGCTATTAGTACATTGAGATGTCCAAAATTAACTGTATGTATCAGAGTTTTACTGCCCGACTGTAATTAAGGTTCGTTTTCCTAAATATAGACTTTTTCTAGACAAAAACAGAGAAAAAAGCAATGGAATCTTTCCGCGACGCAAACCTGATACGACTACAAAGTGAAATCTCGACGTCACAGATAACATTTTGCGTTGTGCCTTCATAAGGCATTGTGCCTTACGAAGCCATAGATGCCCATGGGATGCAAAAATTGGCTGTGGGTAGCTGCAACACAGTATTGTAGACGACGACTAAAAGAGCGTTTTGGAAGTGACTAACGAAAAGGGAACGTAAAAACGGTGCAGGAATGATATCCTGGGTCTTACCTGGCGGACTAACAACCTGGGTTGTTAATCCACCACGTTTTGTGTTTCCTTTTCGTTCGTCCCGTGCTACGCGCTGTTCTATTCGTCGCCTACAATGTAGCACGAAGCAGCCCATTGAAGCAAACTGGTCAACACAGTTTGGAGAAAAAACCCGCGACGATGTCCTAATGACGTCCCAGATTCATAAAACATGTTGCATAATATTTATGTCCCTATGCCGGCACTCGATGACGTCATTCCACAATGACGGCAGCTGACCAAAGGTAGGCCGATCCCAGAGGCTTACCTTTGCAATACCTACGATCACTGAAGTAGTGCAAGTGCATTCTATAGGTGTGAAAGGCTTTCGGAAAGGGAGTGTTTGTCCATTGGCGAGAAGGAAAAGCTGATTGCTTTCGCCTTGAAGGGACCTGACGCGATTACATTAAGAAGTACTGTGAGTTTTATAACAAAAGCAGTCGTGAAATCACAACAGTGTCGTTTTTGGCGCTGTAGTTCACTGGCGCTGCCACTGCTGGTGTACATAACCCCTATTCAGCAGAATAAGAAAAAAAAACAATATAAAAATTGGCCCGAATCCACAAATTACACTGTAAATGTCATCGAAAGACGATAGTCTTGCGTTTGGAGAAAGTGAACAAAAGATTTATTTGATGTTCTGCACAAGAAAATCGGTGAACGATATTCTGCAGGCGCTGCGTTAGAGTGCCGCGAGCGTGTGGCGGAGGTAAACGAGCGCATCTAGGCACGTTAGACACAAGTGCCATCTGGCAGTTATCTTCGAAAACGAAGGCGTGCAGCGCGCGGAGAAAGATGCGCGCCAGTCTCGGAGGTGATAAGGTGTAGAACGCACGGTGACGGGTAGGTGCCACCACCGTGACATCGTAGCAAAGCGTTGGAAACACCTTTTTTGAGCATTGCGTTGCACTGTCAGCGCAGTGCGATTAAACGCTACAATCCTTAGAGTTACTTGTGTGTGGCTCTTCTAGTATAAAGGCAGACATAAAAACAGCGAAGCGTTGTTGCGGCGCCTCAGATATGTGCAATAATTGCTTTTAATTTACAATCGCACAACAATGAATGCTAAACTATTGAGCAATATTGTTGGGCACTTCGAATGGGTTTGGCCGTTTGGTGCCGTTTGAGGTATCGTTAGGGTGGACAGACAGACAGACAGACAGACGGACAGACGGACAGACAGACAGACAGACAGACAGACAGACAGACAGACAGACAGACAGACAGACAGACAGACCAAAATATTTTTGTCGAAGGTCCCCAAGAAAGACTATAGTCTTTAATAAAGAATACCGAGGACGGAATGGCATTCCAACCAGAGCTCCTCGTGCAGCACCCGAGTATTCTTCCGAGTATTCTGCTTTCAAAATGAAAGGTATCACTGAGCTACGCCAGTGCTTATATTTCATTTGGAAGCTGAGACAGGCTGTATGTAGGGTGAGAAATGACGCTAATATGTGTAATGATGCGTTTTAGAATAGCATACAGGCAACCAGCCGTCACATAATGCAAATCGCGTAAGGAGTGGGTGGCCAAAAGCTCCAACCCCTTACAAAAGGATTGTTATAGCGCGAGAACAGAACGCCGACACAGAAACAAGGAGGACACGAAGGACACGAGCGCTCGTGTCCTTCGTGTCCTTCTTGTCTCTGTGTCGTCGTTCTGTTCTCGTGCTATAACTATCGTCATGTCATACCAACCAGCGCAAACTGCCACACTCCCTTACACAACCCTCAGGAATAATTTTTTCATAGTCATCAGACATGACGTCAACAAAAGGCACATGATCCCTTGCAAGTGCGTAGCGGGAGAAACGTTTCTCCAAAGTACGACGAGTATTGACAGTGTGTATGCGTTCCCATTACCCATGAAAAGGTTGGTCATTCATGATGTAGCGAGTGCCCTTCAAGTGGGCTTGGAGTAGTTACTCAGAGTGTTAAAAAAATCATCTAGCAAAGCTTTTTCTCTGAAGAAGGCTTGATAGCGCATTTTGTTGCGCTCTTTTTGCTGTCCTAGAAGCCCCGGAAAGGACGGCCTCCGTGACCAACGCATTCGCGACAATGGCGACACAAACGACGACGACGACGACGGCAAGTGCAAGCTTGTCAAGACTTTTGGAGTGCCCGGTGTGCGGAGACTACGCACTACCACCCATCTTGCAGTGCCAAAACGGACATCATTTGTGCACCCGCTGCCAGCAAAGCGTTTCCCGGTGCCCAATATGCAACGCACCAAAAGGTGAGCACAAAGAGCACCGCATGCTTCGAACGTATGCTTGGCATACGAATTTACATAAACGGAACGAATAAGCGAATATGTCTTCTTCACTTGATTGATCGGTTGGTTCATTGATTACAATATATAGCACACGAGTTTAGTTCGTGCTTCACAATGTAATTTTATACCTTCTATATGTACAAATGTCCACTTTATGAACTGATATATATATAAAATTACTTGATAGCGCATTGAAGTTTGCATCAAATTTGAACGATACTCGAACCGTTTCTCCCAGAAGTCTTCCCGCACTTGTCCGCAGAAAGCATTATTCGAGTTTGTTCACTGTTGCACGGTGTTTTGAATCTCGATTCTTCGCAGTGCTATTAGGGCAATGATAGTCATGAACATACGTTTTTTCGAGCTAGAAAGAAGAACTTTTTCTACACCAGGAGCAATGAGTTTTATTTCTCTCCAACAGTTGCCGGTTTTCCATAAATATCTGCTAGTCCAGACTGAACTATAGAGGTCGTCTTGGTCATTTATTAACCCTTAAAAGGCCCTGTCGATGTACTACGTAAAAGGGGAGCATACATAAGAGGATAAAAATACACTCATGCAGTCTTTAATTAGGGAAATACAGCAAAAGTGACATTTACAAACGAACGAGGTGAATTTTCAAGGTATTAAAACTACAGAGAGAGAATATCGCGCTAAAAGAACAAAAAAAATTAAATAAAAAACTGAGAAACATTACCAATAGGCTCTCAATAAATTTGTAAGTTCGCTTCGAAATTTCATGGGATGTGGTTCATTTACGAAAAGGTCAGGTGAACCACTTCATTCTGCAATAGCTGATGGCAAAAAGTTGTTGAAGGAATTAGTAGAGCCTTGAATTCTGCGAAGACTGAGGAAGTTTGTCAGGCGGAAGGAAGTGCGGTTTGGCGGGAAAAGAAGCAGGTCGCCCAAGTGTCGGAAGGTGTAACGAAGTTTATGATAGATGCAGAGGAGCGAGTTTTTTTTTCTTTCAGCGAAGTGGCAATAATTTGATGTCGAAATATGATTTCATGATAGTGACTTTTGGCCAAAGGTCGTACTGGAATGTAATAAAGCAAGCTGTGCGGTTTACGGTCGGCCTAAAGTACGTCAACAAGGTACGCTGGATGTGGATTACATATTTCAATGCTAAATCACTTTAGTGCAGATAAATCTATCATTTTCTCGTTTGCAATAGTCATTTATGATAACATGTGGAGTCGGTTGTTCGTGAGGAGAAATCTAACGCCTCTATTCATTCGGAATGCAACACTTGCATTATTGGCCAATATTCTTGAATAAAAATGTCGTCCTAGGCAACACCCAACCATGATTATTCTCGGAGAATGGAAGTGGTTGCTGCTTTATGGAGCTATTGAGCCACCGTATTTATTCTACCAGCTCTGCCAGAATGGACCCTGGTCAAAGCCGACGGCGACTGTAGGAGTGACAATACTATACTGGTATTAGGTGCTGAAAGCTCAAAAAAAGTGATTAATAGACAGAAAACTTACGTCTTTATCTTGCGAACCACCTTCGGCGAAACCACAACAGAGCATACGGTTTCAACGCGATAGCGTCAAAAGGCTTATTTCGCAATAACTCCGGTGGCGGCGTCAATGTTGGTGTCAGCGTCGTTGGCTGTGAGTGAAAAATCATCTTTTGCGTGACCGAAAAGTCGATAAATATGCGAATAATAAAATAAATCAATTAATGAATCCGGGCTCGGAGTGGCGACTGAATAGGGGTCGTTTGGGTACAAGTGAGGATTGAACCCGAGTCATTGTATGACAAGTGAATGTTCTGCTACAATGCCACGCTTCTGCTGGTGAGTACAGTGAAAAAAGTTTCCTCTGCTTGGAAATGCAGTGAAAGTAGCTTTTCATGCATTTGAAACTCACGCCTCTTGTACACATTCTTCACATTCCAACATGAAATATTGCAGTAATAATAAATGGTACAAGCACCCAGCGTGTGTAAGAACATGCGATTATTATAATGGCTTCGTCTTTTAAAGCTAATCCCCCCACCCCCACAAAAGACACACACGCTACTGCACCTATTTCCTTGAGGCCACGTAGTGGGTGCATAGGCAGTTCAAAAAGGTTTCATGCAACACGTGTTTGAAGTACGCACTCGGAACAGCACATCGCTATCGCGGTAAACTCCTTCATGTGAGGCTTTAGCCTACCCCATTTTCTTTTATTTCAATTTACTCAGTCGGTGGAGTTGGAATACTGCTCTTCTTTACCATATGGCAGCTGTGATCCCAGTGTTAAGGATGTGATGTCTGAGGATATGGTAATAGAGTGGATAGATCGGCATAGCAAGCCTACCTCTGTGCGATTAGCGTAGAGGCCACAGTAGTTGAAAATTGGGAAAGAAGAAATCGAGCATGATAAATGTTCAACTCTTCAAGGCTTTGTGTTTGTGCTGAATGCGAGATGTTGAACTACCTAAATGTTCAATTTCTGGCACTCTGCTTGCAGGCATAAACCGGAATCTGGCGTTGGACCAGATGGCGGAGATAAGTATGTTCCCCTGCAAGTACCATTCCCTGGGTTGCTCAGCCACTCTCGCATTAGCAGCCAAGCAGACGCACGAAATGACGTGCCCACACGGGTAAGCAAGCGTGTCCTAGCTCGTCTTATTTTATCATCATGAATACAACATGAAAAGTTTTCTTATAATGAGTTTTGGGCTTCATATTACAAACATAGTAGGTAAATGCGAGTATTAGAAAATTTAGAATAATGAATCAAATACAGTTTTTTTTTGTTCGGTTCTCATATCGACTAGTGAAGTGATCAAGTGTTCAAAAATATTTTTGAATGAGAAGCAGAGGTAAAAGCCTGAAGTAAACAAAACATTTCAACATAACAGGACACCTTTCTTGCTTTAGTCATCAAAGCACTCATGCTATGCCACTCAATATTTTACGTGCCTATAGACACTATATTGATCACAGGACGAAAACATTTTTCGCTTGAAACTCTTGGTGTCGCCGTCTATTCATGAATAATATTTAACATCTATGTATTCGTTTCCTTGAAAACCTGCTAAAAAAGGTCTTTCTTGAATACGGAAGTTACTGTTGCATTCCGACCTGCAGTTACAATGTACGTTTAGGGCTGTGTTACTGCGGTTCACATAGCTCGCATAATTGTGGTATATTTATTCAACTAAAAGTAATAGTAACATTCATGTTCTAGAAGCGACGAGTAGTTGTTTCGAAGGAAATGACCTGGAGCTCTCGGGCCGTCTGAAAAATGATAGCGCTTGGATTCTGTGTTGCTTTGAAAATGGTTGCCTTAGATTTGGTAAACTATCAGAATAGTATTTCCCTCGTACCAATATACAATTATGTTTTAAAATTCACTGTTCACCCAACCTTACACCTAAGGCATCTGCCAGTATTACGTTTAGGTGTCGCTTGCGGGACGAATGTGTATGGTATTAGTGATCACCTTCTTCTAATATCTACCTTGGAATGTCAGACATAACCTTCGTTACAGAAAGTTCATATTAATCTACAAGCCCTAAACATTCAGTTTCTTGACTTGACCTGAACTTTACACATTAGCCTAACCGCCCAGTTTGTGATTTCGGCGCATCACGAAATGTTCCGGCCGTGATGTACTCTGAGATGATTTCTCTCCGTGCACTTCAGGCCGTGTTTCTGCGTGCTCGGAGCGGATAATTGCAGTTGGAGAGGACGGCCAGAAAAGCTTGTTGACCACATTCTTAGCAAGCACAGCTTCATTCCAAGAATGCAAGGTGAAGTACTGCAACAAATGTACTAACTCATTAGTCGCTGAACATTTCAGTATGGATGTTTGCATTTGCGATTGTATTTGTACTTGAATTATAAAACCATGCAAAACATTCAGAGGGAGCACGGAGGGGGGAGGGGGTTAAATTTGAAACTTAGACGCTGGTCAGTTGGGTAGTTGGAATGAATAGGTCAATAGAAATAGTAAAACACGTGACGTAACTGGAGTAGCAGGCAACAGAGCAACAAAAACGTTCATGTTTGTGCTGTTTTGTTCACACGTGTCCGTGGTTAACGTGACATATAGCTATACCAGCAGGAAAGGCAGACAGTAGATCAGCCGTAACAGAACAGCGGGCTGTGTTTTATTTTTTTTTTCAATGCTCACTTACGTCTGTGTCAATTACCTAAACAAGAGCATGTTTTATTTGTATGGTGTGCTGTAGGTGGCTCTCATTACATCATACTGAGGAATTGCGTGGTGAACCAACTAAGTAAGAACCCAAACCAAACATCCAAGGAAACAGTGAGACAAACATATAACCGAACAAAACATGAACGGACTCCCACTAAGTCCAGTGCTTCTTGATATAATTAAAAGTAAACTAAATTTTGTTTCTACCATGGAGCACTCGAACCAGTCATAGACTACTTTACATATAGCTTTCGGCGGAGTTGTTGCAAATATTTTGATATTGATACAGTCGAAATATACGCATTCAAACTTTGGTTTAACAAACTGTTGTCATAGTACCTACATGTGTTACGGAGAATCTCCGGTCCGCAGATGCTGTAAAATGTGAGCGGCACAGCTCATAAGCAGTCGAAACAGGGTGCATGATTGTTGCGTACACTGGTCCTGCAAGCAAGCGGCCATTATGATGCACAAAAATGCGCAGGGGAGAACGTGGTCGTCACGGCTACAGGCTTCGACAAAGTGCAGAACTTCACCTGGTTCGTGCTTCAGACGTGCCATGGGCGCGACTTCCTGGTGACCTTGAAGAGGATCAACGAAAATTCCTCTTTCAAGCAGTTCTTCGCGGTCGTTGTGCTAGTAGGATCGAGCAAGGACGCTTCACGTTTTCAGTACCAGCTAAACCTTTGTGGATCCGATCAGCGGCTGACATTTGAGGGCAGTATGCGAGACATCCGTTCCTTGGTCGAGTGTGTCCAGAACGGAAATGGCCTCATCTTCAGCACGAGAACAGCCGAGCGCCTCTTCACTGGTGGTGATCTCAAGATGCACATTACCATCACTTCCACCATGCATAGTGGTGATGAAGTGTAGGGTACTCGGTGCCATGTGCCATGTTATGAGTGTTTGGAAAATAAAACAAGGCCAATGATGATACTAGTAACAACGCCCCATATCAGTATACGATATGGAATAGCGTCTGTTCATAATCCCCCGCTGTACAGTTGAGCGTCCTTTGAAGGTTTTTGTGCGAGCATACACAGGGAGCTACAACAGCGCCACGTCTCGGAATGCTCTCTCGAGGAGAGCAATGCATAACGCAAGCTTCACTCACTCATTTCGCTCTTCTTTACAAAGCGATCAGTCCCAGCCCTTGCGCCACAAAACATCAAACATCATCAATCCCGTCTGAGGAAGCGGTTTAAACAATGCAATGCCGAGCACGAGGACTAACACATCTCTGCCAGCAATTTTGTAGTCACCCGCGGAGATAAGAGCCTCAGAAGAATACACGTAATTTCAGCAAATATAAGACTAAAATTAAAAGGAAGCGTGTTGAGTTTGTCATAGGGACGATTTTTGAAGGTTGGAACAGCCAATGAGAGAAGTAAATCAAAATCTTGATTGTCACTGTTCTAAGACGCGCCTCAAGAGCCCTGGCGCATTAGGCACGCCGACTTTAGTGGGATAACTTTGATATCACGCACGACTGTACGCGCGCAAGCGGACAATTGACAACGCAGTGTATATATATATATATATATATATATATATATATATATATATATATATATATATATATATATATATATTGGGTATTCCATCATTCCATCTATCTATAGCTGAGAGTTAAAGAAAAAAAAATACAGTATTAGGGGTAGCCGAGTGAAATTAGTCGCGTATTTGTGACAGCCACTTTGCACATAACATTTTTGTTTAATTTTAAAAATTTTTTTCACGGCTATTTTTTACAGCTATCTATGCTAGCGTTTCGTACTCTTATCACCTGAATGAAACATGCGCCCCACTCTGCAGAGTGTGCCCGCCGCAAGTTGACCATGACGGTGACAATGAGTTTAGTACATCAAGGGAGCTATTCTCGCTGTGTGAAATTCGTGGACATGTCCAATTTGGCCTCCCCTAATTGACTGGAACGCACCGCCTGTTTCCGATTTTTTTTCCGCAGCGTTATTCTTCTGAACGCTTTCAAAATGACGCTACGATAGTTGTGAAAGCTTTCACAGCTATCGGCACAAATGAGAAAGACGGAATCCGTTTTGCCACAAGAAATGCTGCCCCCCCCTCCCCGAGATCTGCATTTTGACGCACATCTCTGAGGCCGTGCATGGACTCCAATCACGTTAGCTCATGAATTAGATTTAACGCAGCTGTCCAACAGCCTGACGCCCATGCAAGGTATGTGCCCATTCGCTGCATCGCTCTGCAAACCTCTCAAAACGTTAATGCGCAAGTGGAGACTTGCCAAGTTTCAAGAGTTCTGTTACTCTACACTTCGTCCACTTAGTTTCTTTCGACGCTGGAAATATGCTGGTGGGTTCAATGTGATGGTGTGGTGAAGCGTGTCATGACGTCACGACTCAGCTTTTTTTGTGCGTAACTAAATGCTCTCCGATGGATTGTGTATGTTCACGAATAGGTGGCAATCGCAGGGAACTGTGGGACACCACGGCTTCCGGTTCGACGCATCTCGTGGGTTAGCAGCGGCACGCGCGCATTTTTGTATACCGCTCTATTGAAAAAAGAACCTCTCAGTGCAATGTCAGTGCTTTACAAGTTGGTTTTTTGTTTATGCTAACCATGACTGCGACGATGGCAAGCTATGAAAGCCATGAGCTGTAAGGAAACTCTTTTATCGCACCAAAATGAACTGCAATGCTTTTGTGCTGCTCGGGTGTACTGTCAGTTTGGCTAGCAGATCATTCGACACAGAAAACAGTTTTCATTGTGTGCTAAGAGTTCATTTGCATGAAGCCCAGCACTTATCGAGCACGTTGATATCTTTTTTTCTAGCCTTCAGTGCGCTTTAGGATGCGTTTCTTAGTTGAAGCCAGATGCCTATTTGAACGCTGATGTTGTTCAAGCAGCGTGGCATGGTGGCGCATAAACAATGCAGTCAGACATAGACGGCGCCGAAGAATCGAAACCCTGTGCTTGTTTAACGCACCTCTTCTTCTGTGTGCAATCTTGGCGCACAGTTTGACCAAGATAAACGCAAACAGACTCGTCCAGCGCTTCGTGTTGACTCACTCTTGAGTGAAGCTTTCGCGTTTTTGTCATATATATGGGGGCAATCGCCAGCGCTCACCTCGTATGGCAGGTAGGCTTCGCCCGCACGTTCCCAAAATATCTTTGCTAGGCACGCCTATGCGACAATTTATTTCTTAATATATTCTTCACAGCGAATGCGTGCGTAAGCTTTTGATCAGTGCGGAATACACACTTACCTGCGCTAAAATGGTGTTCGCACACTCTGGCTCCATAGTTCGGTACCCAAAGGCTACCTGTCGCTGTGGCTCTCTTCACAGCTGCGGCACATCTCATTTTCTCTTTTTGGTTTCATAGCAATCGATATATACCGATACACACCGTTTGCATTTTTTTCGCTTAGTTTGGAGCAGCCAACAGTTGAACAACGGACCATGGTTTAGCAGGACGAAGATAAACGGGCAATCGGGCCCGCGGATCTCGAATGATCTGAGGCTTACGGCGGAGTAGTTCGCCGTTGTCTACTCTGCTCGAGCTGGAAGCCGGTAGCAAACGGTGAATACCACAATCCCTCGCTCTTTCACTGGTCGCCTATTGGATACCACGAGAATAGCTCCCCAAAGCTAGGTAAGTGGCGCGGTGATAAGGGGCCCCGCATAGAGAAACATACTATATAAAGAGTGGCCACTCCAGCGTCTTCGCGGCCCAGCAAGATAGGCTCTTACCAACTGCTAGATGGCTCTCATGTTCGCATCCACACTTATGTCACGGCAAATAATAGCCGCCTCAGGAGGTCAATGAAAACATAAGTTTGGCATCAAATATTTGCAAAGAAGAAACTATTGATTTGTGCAATTTTGCTCATCCGCTTTACAACGTGTCCTACTAGGAACGTTTAATGCTTTACCACAAAAATCAGTAAATTTTGACTGGAAAGTGTTGTTTGTCTGCATTTATTTTGCACAAAGGGCACAAAATCAGGTGGTTTAGATGTGCTGCAGATGTATTTCTTTCGTGCACGGATGGGTGTGTGAACCTTTTTTTTCTTTAAATAAAGGTGTGTAGCCTAGTGGTAAAGACACTCGTTTTCGGAGAATGGGGGTGTGGGCTCAAATCCCAGGTTTAAAATGAAAAAAAAAAGTTTTGTTTTTTTATTTATGCAAAAGACAATATCGGGTCTGGCCAGCCACTAGTGGCGCTAAAAGCAGCGTTGTAGCTGTGCCGCAAGGCCCTACGGGAGTGTCCGCTTTTAATGTAAGTATGTTTCTCTATGGATCCCCGGAAGAGAGTCCCGACAAGCGGACGCAGTGTATACCGCGACGAGCGCTCACACGTTTCTGTGCTAGATTTTGGCACGAGCAGCCCTTACGCCCACGGTACTGCAGTGTGGCCTACTTTGTCACTAGATACCCCTTTATCTTGAAGCTACTTTCTCGAGATGGCGCTGCAAATAGGTTCTGCAAACGGATTACGTCAGGGGGAGTGGCTGGTATTTGCGCGCTTCGAATGTCAGAGTGACCACGGAAGCTGCAGCGCTGGTTTTTTATAGGCATTTCATGACATTCCGCAGCAGCGTAGTGCAAAGCCATCGCTTACCTTGTAATCATGATGAAAACATGCCCTGAGCCGTGGCGCCCACAGAACGCACTCTCGCCGTTTCATCATCATCATCACCATCATCATCATCATTATCATCATCATAATCATCATCACCACCATCATCATCAGCCTGACTACGTCCACTGCAGGACAAATGCCTCTGCCATGTACCGCCAGTTAACTCTGTCTGTTTAGAAAAAAATGTTTAACGATTTTGAGTACTTGGTACTGAACTATGGGGGCGCAGCTTTTTAAAGCGGCGCCTCTTTATTCCTCGTCTGTCTTGTGCTTGCTGCTGCCAATTTATACCCACAAACTTCTTGATCTCAACTGCCCACCTAACCTTCTGTCTCCCCCTAACCCTCTTACCTTCTCTGGGAATTCAGTTAGTTAACCTCGCCGTTTACCGCATACAAAGAAACCTTCACCGGTGGAGTGTTTGCACGTTTAGTTAGTTCCGAATGGCAGTTTGTCACCATATTCAAAGTGGTGTTTGTCATACATGACAGCTTAGTGCTAGCTGGTGGTTTCCGCACGTCTAGTACTCAACACGAAGTTAATTTTATTCACGTGATATACGAGACCCACCTATTACAAAGTGCCGATACATTTTCTCTTACCTTTGTCATCAGAACCATCCACAAAGAGAAACTCGGCATAGGTTCGCCTGGTGCTTAAACAACGAGTTCTGGGTCCTTCACTGATTAGCAAAAGGAAGAATTACGGCAAGGGGGGTACTGCGCAACTGTATCTTAGAGTACGTTGACGCAGTGGGTATTCAGCATTTATGTACTTGTAGTATATAGGCATTAGAGGGTAATCTTCAACGACCCCTGTTAAGTGCACGGACGATGTTTCCGTACGGCGCAGCTGATGAATGCACGAGAAGTCGAAGTCTTTAGCGAAAGAAAAAGATATACGCCCGGGGACCGATTACGCTGTCGTGTTCAGCTCTTGCAAAGTAAGCTCAAGCGTCCTCCAAGCAATAAACACTAGTGAATACTAATCTCATTCCTTGTTTTTCTTTTCGAAAAGGCGGAATGTTCAGATAAGAGCGGCATGAGTAGAAGGCAAGAAATATCAGCGCACAACATCATGCTTCGGCTGCCAAGCTCGTAGTCTTCTATCAATTCCCACTGCAAAATCCTGGGAAAGGTGAAAGCTACGCTCGTGGAACTTGTATTCAGTGAACGGGAGGCACCTACCGATAACTTTGTCTAGGCGCTTGTCAAGGGGCAAGTGGTCATGACGCACGAATCCAGAAAACACACTTGTGTATGTGCTTGCCACTGTGGAGCTTGAATGTACGAGCCTACTGCATTAAACACTGAAGGAAAAAGTAGTTGCACTCGGGGAAATGAGCACGAACAGCGTAACATGAACAATCCGCGATCCGATACATTACGGTGGCGAGTGTCAAGCTCACTGTTGCCAGCGCACTCTGTCGTTGACAAGTGATTTTGAAAACAAAAAGGGCTGGATGGGGTATGATGACGTCGACCAGAATGACGCTTTTTTGACCGTGAACTGTGGATCAAAGAAGCTCCATGACGCCGAAGAATTAATGTGTGGGCCATATGTTTATGTTTCTTGAAGGAAAGCTAGCAATGCCCCGCAGCGGTGGTCTAGTGACTACGGTACTCGGCTGCTGACCCGCAGGTCACGGGATCGAATCCCGGCAGTGGCGGCTGCATTTTCGATTGGGGCGAAAATGCTGTAGACCTGTGTGCTCGGACTTGGGTGCACGTTAAAGAACCCCAGGTGGTCGAAATTTCTTGATTCCTCCACTACGGCGTCTCTCATAATCATATGGTGGTTTTGGGACGTTAAATTCTACTTATCAATTAATCAAAGCCAGCAAAGGTATGCGACACGATAAAGTGGTGGATGCACTCATTGACAAAGAATTCAGTGTTTTGCGATGATGGCAAGAACGATGATTGTGTATTATGTTTTTCTTTCAGCGGGTGACATCGATAAAAAATATCCTAAGGGACGTTTGCACATCAGTATCGTGGTGGGCGATACTGAGGGGCTTCGAATGCGTTATGAGGTTTTGTGGCTGACTGCTTCTCTTCACTGAAGTTACTGTTGTTATTTTCAATGGTTTGTGTGTCTGCCTCGTTTTTGTGTTCCGTGATTTTACGAGACTTTCATCAAACAAGCACCACGGACAACACGATGTAATCTAAATACACGATTATGATAAAAATTGGCCTAACTTACACATAAGGAAGAAGCACATATAGTTTTCGATATTTTTTATCTCTAACAAAAAATTCCAATAACTACGCTTTTGTCCTATTACTACGAGCTGTTTGATAGCACAAGACACGCTGTTTTCTGTAGAACTACTTGTTCTCATTTTTCTAACAACTGGTCGTTCTCTAGAACCTGGAGCAGCGTTTTAGTCATCCGCTATTCGCAAAGCACACCTGGAGCACGCCTACTGGTATGCCCCAAATTTGCGCTCTTTATAGTTCCTACCATGACCCGATGTGGCAAACACGGCGAATCAGCTGCTTCTTCTAATGCAGTGATAAACTCAGTCAGCGACGCCAATTATTAGACTTGAACACTGGTTCAAAGCCACTCAATCCTTGTGACCAACGCTCGTTTTGTTACACTGAGGCAGCACTTCCTCAGCCCATATGACTCGGAACCGAATATTCACTACTGACTTCGAAGGTACATCGTGGCATTCCTGGCTCTAATTTTGGGCCGGCAGCGTACAAATTACAAAAGCAAAAGCGAGTAGGAAATAGATGAGACGAGCTATGAATGCTTTGTCTTGTCTGCATTCACCAGACAGTCCGACCGCTACATTTCTAGTATGTTTCTTTTCACTTCAATCTGAGCGAATTACAAGTTTACTACAGTTATTCGACGATTAGATTTTAGTGCCCGCGTGACAACTACATTATTCAGAAAACCCGTCCCGATCTTCGCATATTGGCTACCCTTAATAAGTGGTCTGCCGCAACGTCACGCAACCATATTTGTAGTCAAGCGTTTTTTTATGCTTATCGCCTGAGGTTAGAACGTTATTCTAATCAGAACTGTAGCCATTCAAAATTTTTCGTGCTCTAAATTTGTAATTTCCGAAGCAGAATAGTCCGCAGCATTGTCAGGAACTTGATATAATTCATAATTTTTTATGCTGATGAAACGGAAGAAAAAAACGGTTATTACAGAGAAACAAAGTGAAATAACGGTTCGAAATCAGGTCTCTTGTAATAAAGAAATACGACCTACGGTTCATTAACGAAGAACTAATAAGTATGCAAATGTGTTTTTTTCTTTTTATACGAAAAAGTATTTGTCTGATATTCAGCGACGGCTTGTAGGATGGCTGAACAAGCCCAGAAATTATTCTTCACGTATTTAGTTTGAGTTTGAGTTTGAGTTTATTCAACCACGTGACAAGTACACGAAAATACAATGTATACATGGTTTGGTGCGAAGGAGAAAAAGCTGCATTTCACAACTTGACTGGCCCCTTCAGCCAGAAAAAAATTTTAACTACAAATTTACAAAAAGTTACAAAGGTTACAGGCAGCGGAAAGCGACAATACAAAAAGAAACACGCATGTGGCCCATGACAGCGAATAATAGAATCACAACTCTAAAATACACACAAAAATATTCATAACAAAGCAATGCATGAAAGAATAAAAACTGAATAACCATTAGAGAAATCACCCAACATTCATTTACAACACAATCAGCACATCCGATTTAACATTTCAGTTTTAGACAATATACGCTAGACAATATACGCTATGAGTTGTTAGTTTCCATTTGTTCATCACACTTGGAAGGCGGTAACGTAGTGTTTCAAATCCATAGTTTGTGCGGGGACAAGGTACGTGCCAAGTCTCCGTACAGCGAGTAACGCGACTGGCAGGATTTGGTTGCAAGGTGGCCAAGGTGCGTAAAAAAATACTTCCTCTGCGTATTTCTGATTTAAAATCTCACAGAAGCTGGTATTCGTAATAACAGGTAATTCTTAAAATTTTATATTTTGCAAATATTGAAGCAGTGTGTGCGTTATAAGATACACCTTCATTGCACCGCAAGGCATTTTTTGTAACACGACCAGGTTCTTTAGAAATGCTTTAGAGTCTGTAGACCAGACCAGATGACAATAGTGTAAATGTGAAGGAAAAAGGTCATTGTACACTATTATTTTTTTTTTCACAGGTAGTATGTTCTGGCATCGACACAACATACCTAGAACATTAAAAAGTTTGTGACTATATGTGTTATGCATGGTAATTCGATGTCATATGTTCGTGAAAATGTACAGCGAGAGTTTTAACTGTTTGGCAAAGTTTAATTTCAACGTTATTAAGTATTAGCTTGTGAGGCGTTTTAAATGACCTGGCTTTCGCACGGAACAGTACAGCCTTGCTTTTAGAGCAATTTATGTGTAGAGAATTAGCCACAGTCCAGGCATATATTTTATTTAGTATTTAATTAGCAGAAACAATGAGGTCATCAGCCGTTTCCCCAGAAAAAAATATACTAGTATCATCCGCATAGATTACATAGGCTACAGAGCTGTCAATACGTACAATATCGTTGATAAAAATATTAAATAATAGGGGTCCCAAAATGCTACCTTGAGGTACACCATTTTTCACGTTCATGAATGATGATAGCTCCCGATTGATTGATACACATTGTTTCCTATTAGATAAGTAGCTTCTTATTAAAGCTAAAACGGTACTGCGAACTCCATAATAGTGAAGTTTTTCTAGCAAAATATCATGGTTTATTCTATCGAAAGCTTTCGAGAAATCTAAAAATATTCTTAGGGCAAGTTTTTTTGCTTCTATATTTCTTAGAATCAATTTCTTTTGGTATAGTAAGGCACTTTCAGTTGAGAAACCTGACTGAAAACCGAACTGTGACGGCGTAATAATGTTGTGTTTATTAAAGAAATTTGATATCCGAATGAAAATAGGTTTTTCACACCCCTTACAGAAAACTGGTAAAATAGAAATTGGTCTGTAGTTTCCTAAATTGCTTTTGTCCCCACCCTTATAAGTAACCGTTACTTTAGCGTTTTTCATTTTCTGAGGAAACAGCCCAGTGGTGAACACGAGATTATAAGTATGTACTAAGCAGGCGCATATAAGATCTAAAATGTATATTACACGTTCTAATTTTAAGCCATCTATGTCCTCGCTTTTACTCAGTTTGAAATGCTGAAAAACGCTGATGACCTCTTGCGCGTCTGTAGGAGTACAAACAACAAATCCCTTAATAAGAATACTGTGACTTAGTTTTCGTACATATTGACTGTGGACTTTCCATTGTAGTCCTGCACTGGAGAAGCATTGAAAGAATGAGTTTTCTGTCTCCATATTGGAATGAAAGTTCGGAAAATAGAAAGCACATTTCTCAAAGTGTTCCTACGAAGGCAATATTTTCGCTGCGGTCACTGACCGATTCATAATAAATCTGAAGACATATTTTGTCGTGGTGAATGAACCACGAAAGTAGACGTAAACAGTGGCATATGGAGTAACATATAGGTTAAGTAAAGGAAACAACAGAAAAACTATATCGACTCGTGGCTAATATCCTACAGGGAACTTTTCGAGATGCACATGCCTCTGTTCATTCTCTCATATTGAAGAAGTAAATTAGACAAAGGCACTGATATATAATGAATTATATGGCAATGCATAGTGATCTTAATTTTACGGTGCAGCAGGTTTAATAGCTCTGGCGTGACACGGGAATACCTTCAGGTGGCAAAGTTATCATTCAAACAAAGGGAATGGTTGCCTGGACGTTTGCTGTGGTTGATTTGTTTTTTTTTTCTTTTTACAAGTATGGCCGAAAAGGGCACCCTCTGCCTCATTGAGACTTGGCTTGAAAGTAGTGATTGTATCATCAATTTTCGTTCTGCTCGTGTGTGCCATTTCTTCATAATTTGTTTATTTTTTATTACTGCCAGCCTGCTTTGCAAGCCATAAGCAGGCATTAGTTGTAAAAAAAAAGTACATGTCGCACAAAGGCTACAAAAGTAACAAACTGTAAATACACCTTGAGAAAAAGAATATAATATACCTTTTGAACAGTAGTCACAACATGTGAAACATTGGAAACAATATAATAAATAAAAATACACAAAATAATGCTGGTGAAAATGCCAGCAAGCAAGTACATAGATGAAGAAAACACACAAAAAACATTGAACTGCACCTTATCACTGAGTGTAAATCTTGATGCGATCAATTTATATACCTAAAACTTGAAAATAAAGTGTTGGTTATGGCGAAGAATTGTAATTTGAATATTGTAATTGTAATTGAATATTTTATTCAACTTGGCAGGCTCCCTTTGTGCTAATAAAACCTTCTTCCGCTTTATTTTCTCAAAGTAGAAAAACAGTGTAGTTTATGATTTTTCCTTTCAAGATTGATTGTTTTGAAGCTTGCCAAGTTCTACGATGTTGTCGACGTCGTCATCTAAAAAACTATGTCCATCTAATAGGCAGTTTCAGTAGGTCTGATCGCACACGAAAACTGAAGAGACAAGCTGTCCCTTACACTTCACTATCGATGAATGATTGCTGATGTCTACAGCAAGAAAACGCAACTCTCGTGAACGGTGGGACGAGACAGAAAAATTCAACGAATACGCAGTAGCCTGCTGCGTCGTGAAGATGCTTGTTATTCCCAACAAAACATTCTGTTAAATTTTGCGTTCGCCGTGCTAGGCTAAACCAATTACGCGTGTCGGCGCTTTGTTAAGCTCCAGACGACTTCTAGAACATTTTGGGAAGCGTACTATTGTGGAAGTATACTCCCTAAGCCTTTTTTTTTTGTTCTTGCAGTCTTTGTATTTCCTTCTTATCTGCTTCCCATAGGTACTGCCTATGTATTGGATATATTGCCTGTGCGATGGTTCAGTAGGATGTCAGCTTGTTCGTTCGAGCCTTGGTGACGAAGGACAGCATAGGTCCGTTCAGCTCGACCTGACCATGACAAGCACTGGCGAATGTTGATTGCTCTTTGATGTGCTTGCATTGAAGAAAGAAGGTAAACATATTGACCTTGTGCAAAAGTAACTTCATGTCACAAAACGCCGGTCAACACAGAGATGTCATCAACTGTCTTGTCATAAAATCAATCAACAACATCCTGCTGTCCGTGACGTTCATACTGCCAGAGCAGCAAATGGCTGTTGTGGATGGCAAGGAATGCTTTGGAGAGTTCTCCATGCAGGGTACAAAGTGCTTGAGGTGCCTATCGAGTCACAGAAACTCTGCCATCGTTGTTTTTATGCTTGTTCTTCTGACGCTGAATTTTCATCTGAAGGAACCTGAAATTTTCAAGACATAAGCTGCATGCCTTTCTGTACACCGGCAAATGATTGGAAGTTTTCCCAACTTTTCATAGAGTTCTGGACATACGGATGATATTTCATACGTAATCACAGGAGTGTGCCTGACTTGACAAATCACTTTGTCATATGGTTCAGGTGGTCCTAGGAGTCCTAAAGGGTGTTTTAGGGGCGAATGTCCTCAAGCCATGGGTCATGCGTCCCCGATTTATGTTGTAGTAGAAATAGGTAGCCCCCTCTAGTTTAGTTCTTGGAATGTCCTCTGGATGGCAGTACTTTTATATGATGAAAAGATGCGAGATGGCAGTGCTTGGAGTTTTCACTCGATGAACAGACAGGCGTACAGACAGACGAACGAACGGATCGGGCCAATAGATGATTCGCGATTTTCTGTGATTTTCGGTTGTTGTCATATAGACCATCCACAGCTTTCAAGTGCAAGTGCCTTGGTGCGTGTGTTGTCGCGGTGAAGGGTTTTCAACGCTTAGTTGAGCACAGAGGGCTTAAGTTTTCCAAAGCATTTTTAGTTGCTCTTAGTCTAATAAAATACCTTTTTGGTCCACTTGATCGAGACACGCTTCCGTCGAGACATGCTCCCTACACATTTGTATGGATGCTGGGTCTTGTCCGAAATACGTCACTGACGCGTCACCATGGTGTGACGCCCCCTTTCTGGGTGGCATTCACTGAGATCACAAGCCAGCAGCAGCCAAGAGAGACTGCTTCGTAAGAAAAAGCGTACCCTCGGGAAGGGAGAGTCTTGTCCGTCTGAAGTGCAAGACTTACGGCTGTGCTCGGTTCATTCGAGGTTGGACGCAGTCCTATGAAGACGAACGCTGCCTGTAAAAAGTGCAACTGTGTTGCTGCCTCAAACATTTTTTCGTAAATACCGGTGTGCTTAGAACTATGTCTGTTAAAATCGCCAAGCCTCTTTTTATATGTCGCATCACCGTCAGCCTCTGGTTGAGTCCTGGATCTTCAAAGCGGAAGTACTCAACTTCTCTATCATATGTAGAAAAATTGAAAAACGAATCTGAAGGCTAAGACAGGATTTCTTTTTTGTGTAAAATAACTACTATGACGTCTGGGTTGAGACAGCGTTTATTCAGCCCGAGGGATCAGCAACGAACGGGCAGTCCGAGACCGAGCGTGCACACACCCGATGATGATTGGGGTGACACGCAGTGAAGATAAGAACTGGGACCCAGACGGATGATAATGATTATCATAATGCATATATGAGAAGAAGCACATAACGAATGCCGACACTATTTTCCTGATTTTGTCATCTTTTCTACAGTGGGACAACATTTAAATTCTTCGAACGTAGGACGCGCGCGGTGCACTAGAAAGCAAAAACCTCTTTAATGAGGTAAAAGGTCGCCGATTTTTGTCTTGTCTGTGACGGGAACAAGTTAGTAATAAATAAACTATAAAACTCGTGTACAAATGAGTTTAGGCAAATGTTAGTAAAGACCAGGTGGTTGATTTGATTGATATGTGGGCTTTAACGGCCCAAAACCACCATATGAGTTTGAGAGACACCGTAGTGGAGGGCTCCGAAAATTCCGATGACCTGGGGTCCTTTAATATGTACCCAAATCTAAGCACACGGACCTACAGCATTTGTTTCTGTGTCGAAAATGCAGCCGCCGTAGCTGGGATTCAATCCAGTGACCTGTGGGTCAGCAGCCGACTACTGTAGCCACTAGTTCACCGCGTTTGTACAAAAAGACCAGCTGTTTAACAAAGGCAGCGTAGTCTGTGATTAACAGAGTTTAGTCGTTCCTAGTGATAAGTGCTGGAAAGTGCTGCTGAGTGACCTATAAGAAAGGTCTGAAAACTATGACTTTGCTCAAACACTGCTGCTTTGATTATCACTGCACTCGATAATTACTTTAGAGTCAAATTGAGGTGGTCGTGATATGTCTTCACCAATGCTTGGAGTATTTAGTTACTCAAGATACTGGAGCTAGCATGCGAATTTTCCGAATAAGTATTATTTTGTTTCTCAATTATATTTCAGCTCTAAAGGACATACAAATCTGCGTGAAACAATAATTTTAATAGTTGTGAACAAAATATAGTGGCATCGTCCTACGCTCTCAGTAACGTTTAAAAGCAGAAGGTTGCGCATGCATTGTAATGCATTAAATTGAACATTTTCAGAACACCCTTCTTGCAAAATATAACAACACACAGTCTAAGAGACCCGTACAAAATTGACTTGTCATTTCCTTAATATTGCATTGAACCTTGCGACCTTCAACAGAATAATGCTTCTGCCTTTCATGTGCTGTTACGCCTTCTCAAATCAAGTTATGATGAATGTGTTTTTCTACTTTGCATCATTAGGTTTTATAATATACAAGGTGTATGATGCCTATTTACACAGGACCAAAACTACCTCTCATACTTTCAATGGCAAGCTTTGGTCAGCTCACGCACTTCACATTGTTACTGAGCATGCTCCAACTCGCAACATAACATCATAATACAAAAAACGATGTCAAACTTGCACGCTAAAAAAGAAAATAAATAAATAAAAACACTGACTTATCGTACCTACCCTATGCTATACGCCACCTCAAGCTAGGTGGGGGTATAATGCCAATAAAAACTAAATGGCCCATTGATCTGGCACCAAAAACTAGGCAACTGAGCATTAAGGTTCAATACTCTTACGAAGTGCAAATGCACACTGCACGTATGATCCATTTCATTGACTTATAGCTACATTAGTGAAGCCAGCGACATCCGAAAAAGCCTAACCCTCGCAAAACATTTCGGAAATAATTCCCTTCAATTTCAGCTTTCTATGAACAGTGAGTGTAAGCTGTGCGTTTATTGTCGAAGAGGAGTGAAGAATAGACGTGGAAAAAAGGTTTATGTGCGAAAATTACACGCTCCATTTTTCGAAGAAGTGTAATTGTGCTGAGATATTTAAAAAAAAGATAGAGTAATCGCAAAATTGCTTTACACACTCTAGGCATTACGTGAGGATAATGGTAAGAAAAGTGCTCGTAATTTAAGACTAATCTAAAAGTGTGCTTTTGCATTAGACATTTTATCAAGGCACTGCTTCTTTAAGTAAGCCTTCACTTGGGTGACATATATCAAAGGTAAGCCATGCATTGGAATACATAACAGCAGGTCGGTGTGGCTGTACGAAAAAGCAAATTGTTTTGATAGGAGAACTGCTGCTTAACTAACTTCTACTTACGGCGTTCATCCAGCGTGTTCCCACACTGACGCCAAAGTGCTCTAGAATACCTTTGATCGTGTTATTTAACGCTTCAAACAACGATGAAACTGATGCTCTTAGTGTCTTCACAGTTTCCGTTAAGTCTTCTTAATTTGTTTATGCAGCCGCTGTCCAAGGTCGTTGCTTTCTTGAGGCAACACAGACACATGCTGTCTCGATAGTAGCCACTAGAATACCAGGTCCGCGTGTGTACACCTGCCAAAGCGGTGATGCTGTTTTCAACGGCGTAGTCAAAATGCAGCAGCAGTTGCATTTGCTTCAGATTTTCTTTTAGTATAGAACAAACTTGCATTCCTTTTCGACAAGTACGCACATGTAGGTTTTTCGATGAATTCTAAACGCAAATTGCAGTTTATGCGTATTGACTGGCACTCAATACGTAAAAAAAACAAGGCACCAAAAAAACACACACTGTAGAAGCATATTTTTGTGGTGTCTTATTTTTTTCTTTTTGAACATGATTACTACCGAACAAACGAGCTTTCAGCAAAGTCTTGATTTCATGAAAGGTCTTCGTTTAGATATTGTCTACGACGTGAATAGTATGAGCAGCAGTGCTATAGTGATGGAGAACTTAGTTTATATGTGGGACCCAACATGCGACACCAGAGGGGTACTTTGGAATAAGCCTAATGTCTTCAAGACTTCAGCTTGAGAAACCCGACCAACTGGCCATTAATCTTTCTACCCTCCGAAGTTTTTAGAACAATTAAAGCTCCTATGGTAAAAGTTCGCTATGTGTAGTAGAGAAAAAAATAATCACCATAACGAATAGCCATGCACTGAATGATTACAAAAAATATATAAAATTGCCTAACGAGAAAGGCTGAAAAAACGTAGGAGTTGACAAATTAAGGTGGCGCAAACACGCTATCAGAATTTTACAGCAGACCTGCTACGATTGAGGTTTCTCCTATGTTTAAATTAGAAGATTATCATCATCATTAACAGGAACAAGCTCGAAGACCACCCAAGCAATCTATATAAACATGGTTCACAGTAGAAGGTCAGAAGTAGTGCAATTCGTCACATTTTTTGGAACATATGTGTCACAGGAATGTTAGAACTGAGCCAATATATGGACAAAGTTAGTCGTATGTCGAAAACATAAAATTATCGTCATCGTGAATAGCGGCGCATTCAATGGCAGCTCAAGCTTTTCAAGAGATGTTTAACAAAAAAAAAACAGCCCTGTATCTACATGTTACACCGCAAATGTCGTCGAAAGACGATAGTCTTGCGTCTGGAGAGAGTGAACAAAATGTTTATTTAATGTTCTGCGCAAGACAATAGGGAGCTTTAGAATACCGTTTGTAAGCGCTGCGGGCGTTGCGGATGTAGCGGGCGCCATATGAGTTTTAGAATAGCGTTTGCACTGCTGCGAACCGTAGCCTCGACACCGTAGCCTCGAAACCAGCGCTTGCGGACCACATGCAGGCCGCCATTACCACACGCAAATTCGCTTTTTTTTAGGGGCGAAGCTCCTTAGGGCGTGGGCTGTGCGTCCCCTGTAGCCTGTAAGTAGCCACCTCTAGTTTAGTTCTTGCAGTGTTCACTAGATGGCGGTACCGTCCCCTGTATGTAGCCACCTCTAGTTTAGTTCTTGCAGTGTTCACTAGATGGCGGTACCGTCTCCTGTATGTAGCCACGTCTCGTTTAGTTCTTGTAGTGTTTACTAGATGATGGTACTTGTAGCTGATGATGAAAAGATGCAAGATGTTATAAACTAGAAAGCGGTACTTGTAGTTGATGAAAGACGCGAGATCTTATAAAATAGGAATGATGTCACATATGGCGCGTGTCATTGGTTGAAGGCAATCGTTCGATTTAGTGCGGCGACGTACGCTAGGGGGAGCGATGTAATAAAATCGAGTGGGCAAAATGTACAGAGGATTCATGGTTTACCAGGTTTGCCTCCGGAGCTTCGCCCACTCATCACCATTCACTTCGTGGATATGGCGGAATTTTTTTTGCGTGTGGTCCGCGAACGCGAACGCCACTTCGAGTTACGACGCATGCGCAGTGGCAGCGACCGCACCGCAAGGGCTCGCGGTGCGCTATTCTAAAGCTTCCTAATTACTGAATGGTATTCTAGAGGTGCTGCGTTAGAGTGCCTCGAGCATGTAGCGGAGGCGAACGTGCGCATCAAGTCACGTCACACGAGAGACATGAGCGCTATCTGGCAGTTATCCTGGAAAACAGGGCGCGCGCCAGACGCGCCCGTCTCTGAGGTGATAAGGTGTAGAACGCAAGGCGATGGGTAGGTGCCACCATCGCGTCTCGTCTCAGCAAAGCGTTGGAAACACTTGCCGTTTCGTGTAGGCGTTACATGGCCAGCGCAGCGTTATAAAGGCTACGATCCTTAAAATTATTTGTGTATGCCTTTTCTAGTAAAAAATACACATGCATAACATAGGCGTGTGTTATGGTGCTTTAGATATGCGCAATTATTGCTTTTTATTCGAGAATCGCACAAGTATGAACGCTATACCTTGAGCAATATTGGTGGCTACAGCAGATGAGATCGGGCGTTTAAAGTATCTTTGTATCTTTTTGTCACTTTGGTGCCATTTAGGGTACCGTTAAGGGAAGACAAACAGAAAAATGTACAGACAGACAGACAGACGGAGCAAACTTTTTGCGTCGAAGGTCCCCCAAGAAAGACTATCGTCTTTAAAAAAAACGTGAAATGTGCCCTCAAACTCAGCTGAAACGTAGTCTTGCGTGACTGTTTACAATGTACGGATTTTTATTCTTTGCTCACCTCTGCGCACCATTTTACCTTCAACGTGGGTCAATCTGTCGCACAAATTTCAAAGCATAATAGATTAAAAAAGTCATCATATGGGCCCTCGGGCAAGTTTTTTCTTTGTACAGTACATCTGCTCGCCGCACGGAACGCAAGCTTCGTTACAATTACGAAGACTATGGCAAGTTTTATCGATGAATGTGTGACGACGAAAGTACCGCATGCATACTACTGACTGGTGCCTGAAGCTCTAGTACACACTTTCTGCGATTCCAGCATGACCATTGAGCGAGTACCATCACTCCACGAATCGTGACTTAGCGCGCAAGTCACCTTTTATTCATTTATCGCTGAAGGCTTGAAGGAGGCTATACTATACGAATCTTGCTAAGCCTTGCTTCTGGAAGACCAAACGAGAAAGAAGACAATAGAGCGCTTCCATAAACAATCGATAGCGTCATTCATCAATGTGCTCGATAGAACGCTCTCCGTTAACAATGAAGTCCTCCCACAATTCAGGCACTGAGAAAAGATGAAGCACAAGATGAAGCTGAGCGCACCCGGCGCGCTTTCTCGCTTCGCCGTCATACCTAGCCTTTGGTGAACACTCTAGAATCTGGAAGGTTATTCTACCGGTGTCTTTGCAGAAATGTCTTGGGCGCATTGTTTGCCCTATCGGCTTCACTACTCTCATACGTGTCACCAGCCACAAGCTGTAGTTTTGCTTACTGACAATGGACCCTGAAGAACGACATTCATGGATACGACACTGTCTATATCCATCAGCGTCTGTAAGCCATTTCGGTTTATTCACGCGCATCAAAAGGAAAACACCAATGTTTATATTCATTGAAAAGTAGACTGCACAGTTCTTATAATGTCACCTCGTCAATGGTACCTCTTGTCTTCCTTTCCCTTTGGTTCCGCAGTTTAGGCCGTAACCTTTTGGAGCAAACACACCTCGGAATATTGACCCGCAGCAGCTGGTGAACCTTGGCATGTGCCAGCTGTCTTCTCAACATGGTGACAATGCCACATGCTTAAGCAACGTTTTATCACTTTTCAATTAGCCTATCAACTAACCTCAATCTCCGTTGGCATCAAATCATCAAGTCTAGAGCACATTTACCACTCATTGGTATGTTGGGCAAATTTTTCTACAAGCATGAGTACTTACTCTATATTTGCTCCTCAAGTAGAGTTAGCCTGCTTGGTGAAGTTTCATCTTCATAACCAAACTTCCAAAACACATCATGTAACGCGTGAACTTTTTGGTCTCTAAAAAATGGTCCACGAGAATTTTCAACGAGCTAGCTTTTGGAAGCTGCTCGCAGGATCCGTTTGTACCAAAGGTGGGCATATAGCAAAAGTACTTGCAACTTTTTTCTTCAAGTTTGAACTTCGTTCTTTTTAAAGACCATTCAGATATAATTTTTCTACCTCAACCATATAACTCTCCAACCGCAATTCATAAGGCGTCTATGCAGCCTTTCATAGGCTTTCTTTTAAACCTAGCCTTATCAACACGGAAAAAAATGATCATTCAAAAATCGTGGGTGGATAAAAAGTATCAAGTGCTGAGTATTATCAAATAGGCAAAGCAGGCCGCTTAAAATATGAAAATAACTACCGTTTAAAAGCGAAATATTTTTGGAAATATAACAAGAAATACGTGTTCTGTTTTTTTTAATGTGTAACTGATTCAACCATTCGTATGATAACTGAGTCGTTACGGGCATTATTTGCTCTATATATACATGACAGTTATATTTAGAGCACCCTTGCTACAGCAAGCTCTCTTGCGCGTTTTTTTCAGCAGAAACAATTATCGGGATGATAAGTTATCTGTAAAAAAATGTTGTCGCTTGATTTTTCCGCTGTGCCCAACCCTATTTGCCACATGCTCCCTTCAATAAACTTGGGCAGCCGTCTGTTCTTGCTTCGAACGGCATTCTCAAAAAATAAAATAAAAGATTAACGCGCTCCGCGGGCATAAACACCATGACATGATTATAAGGACAATTACCTATCGATCCACGTACAGTAACACGACTCATTGCTTGTCATGTGATATTTTCATTGAAAGTAAAGTCACTCCTGGTGAAAGCTTCAGACAGTGTCAGGATATGCATATACAGATAACCTCTTTACCAACGGAATCACTATAACAAGATATGGAAGAATAATTTAGTGCAGTGTCATATCAGTGAATAGTGAGTTATTGAGTCTACTACCAGAAATAATGCGGTAAATATTTTTATTCAAAATGTTTCAAGGAAAATGTTTTACTCAACAAGACTTTCTTCGTTCGCAAATAAACTTGCTTCAGTACAAATACTTTGTTTTTAATAACCAACATATTTTGCACTCAATAGCTTTGCTCTACAACAACGAAGAAAAAATATCTGGTCATCAAGCAATTAAAGGAATCAATGTACCCAGCAACTAAAACAATACAGTAAAGTTCACATGATTCTTAACAAAGCATTGAATTTTTTCATAACTTTTTGTTAAACTCCATTTATTCAGTCAATGAGCTCCCTGTCACAATCTTTATCATTCAGTATAATCTTCATCAATCATCGTGTAAACAATTCAATTTGCTTCAGCAGATGTAGGTCATGCAAGCGCCCCAATTAAAAACCAGAAACTGCCTTCCATTAGAAATAAACTTGTTATTAAGTGTGGCGCTGGGCAGATAAGGAATAAAGGTCGTTGAACAATCGCAAAGTACAGCTGGTTGATACACAAAGCTTTGGTGATAAGCACCTTATTTCTGAGTATCAGATGGTGAGGGTGAGAGCATCTGTATTCACTTCTAAAGAAAAAAAAGAAACACTTCGCCCATAGTTAGTGCGAAGGCTAGCGAAATAATACCTTGAATGAAATATTTTCTACTGTCATGCTTTACCTTGTGACATGCGCATCGAGTGGCTTGTTTAAAGCTGCTAAATCTTTGAAAAAGTATGTGCTATATTTCACCATCATTAACAGCAGCATCAACCACACCATAAATTGTGCACAGCTTCTCAGAAGATCTGCCAAGACCCGGTTACTATCGCGATTACGATGAAAGCATAGCCTAATGAGTTATTAGGTAGTTTTAGAACAACGTTTGCAGACACTGCGAGCGTTGCAGGCATAGTGGGCGCCATATGAGTTTTCGAATAGCGTTTGCTCTGCCTAGGGAAAAGTCTAGGGACTTTCACCCAGACAGCAAACACAAATGCACATAAGCTACACACGGCGCTTCGCGGGCCTCACGGGCCGCGATTGCCGCACGCTATTTCGAATTTTCTGCGTTCGGGCTACGAACGCGAACGACGACTCGCGTTACGACGCATGTGCAGTGGCATCGACCGCACTGCAAGGGGTCGCGTTGAGCTATTCTAAACTCCCTAATAAGTTTTCGAGACTTGGCGAGACCTCAAAACACAGCGCACAAGCTTCTCACTCTCTTTGACATCAACAGAAGCGATGGACACAAAGTAATAAAAGTAGGTCAAAAGACACATGATACTCGAATGAGTGTGGGTCTGCTAGTAGAACGAGGGCACCCCAAATCTCAGTGTAACATGCCACAAAGTAGGCCGCCATAAATTACGTCATTGTGCCGTTACATGCCTTCAGAGTAAATGACGACATCGTGACGTCCTTACTACGTGATACGATGAAGTAATCGCACAGTATCGCTATTTGGTCACAGTCGACCGATAAAAAAATAACAACATATCCATGGCATGAATGATGATGAGTGGGCGAAGTTCCGTAAGGTTTCCGTGAAACGAGCTGCTTAAAGCTATCGCGTGAAAATATGAAGTAGTCTAAGCGTGATACCCTTATATAAATGGTAGGCTAGCATATTTAGTTTTCAGCAGTTACGTCGCATGCCAAAGCGTCCTATTTTCTTTCTTCTCGATATAGGTGACTTGGCTGTAGTATTTTACGATTCTATGCCAGTGTGAACCATTTAATTCGTTGCCTATGTTAGCAGCGTTGTTGGAAGTTCGTTATACGCCACGTGTCTAATGAACTTTTCGTATTGATACTAACCTCACTCGGAGTACATTCATAGAGATCCCAATTGTTGTCGACTAAATGCCTTTTGTGACGACTACCAGACATTCAGAAGAAAGAAATCTACAAAAAACAATATACACGACATAGAAGCACACCACTATAAGCGCTTGGTACTTGAGGTTATATTTACATGTTTCAGTTTACTGAGCCAGGTTCTTCGAAATCCTCTGATCTTTGCTTAAAGTTGTAGAGCAACTGGGTTTGCTGGTCTGATTTATTTCACGATGGATGCGAAATGGTAAAGGCCCGTGTACTGTGTGGTATCAGTGCTCCTTAAAGAACACCATATGGTGAAAGTTTGCAAAGCCCTCCACTTCGGCGTCTCTCATAATCATATCGTAGTTTAAGGACGTAGAACCTAAGATATTTTATTGTTATTACCCCCCCCCCCATATGTCCACTAGTCCTCTTTTATAAAATATTTAGCTCATTAAAATATTGTAAACGAAGTGGGAAAGAATAAAGAGAAATCACGACGCACAGTCATCCTTGGCAAGCCAACCCGTTTTGAAACAAACAGGGTTGGCCCAACACGTGACCTTCTGCATCATGACTTCACAAGCAATCGAATTTGCCGAGACATCTACGTATACCACCTGGTGGCTGTTCATTGAAGTACGGTCATTGGGCACACTCCTACCTGCTCACCTCGGAGGTTTATTAACAGAACGCCAACGGTAGCAATGAAAGCTACTGGTGCTCGTCCACTTATAGGACGCCTTGGGCCGACATAATGCGTTTTGATAGCGTCGCGTTATATTCCCTCTTTTTAGATGTGAAGCAGCTGATGGTGGAGTTGAATTAGGTGTGCGGCGTGATCACCACTACCCCACATGTGCGTCCCCTCCACCTTTTCTCCTTGGCTACACATTCTCCTTTTCTCCCCTCTACCCCCCCCCCCCCCCTGGTGTCTGCTTCCCTACAGCGCATGAGCGTCCCCTCCCTCTGTATGTCCTTTCCCGTGGTCCTCTCTGCTCTAGAAATTGCATGATCGCATGCGTTAGCCCGTTCGGGCCTGCGTGAGCGAATGGGTAAGCGAATGCGGCCTCTTCCCCTTACACTCCATCAGAAACGCGTTATTAATGGCGTCGACGAACAAGATTCTGCAGGCGCTGCGCGGTGCTCCCTACTGGGCTGCAGATGATGATGATGATGATGATTCCACAGCCATGGCTCGTACCCACTCAGGGGGATCGGCCAAGAATCAATGATTTAATTCAGTAAGATTTTTTTTAATTCAATATCGAAACCACCAACCGGAGAAAAAAAAGAAAGAAAGAAGAAAAGACACCCTAGGCAGGATGAAAGGAGTGCAATAGTTGTTTTCCACTCATTCAGATCAGACGATCATTCATTACCTTGAACAGGAATCAGCATGATTAAACAAAGCTCTTGTGTATGTCGGAATTTTTCGCAGAAATAATATTCACGCAACTGAAAGCTGAATTCTTTTACTTTTGTTAAGGTACTTGCAAACTGCATAGAAAACGTTCTCGTGGCTGAAGACCAGATCGCAAGCACCGAAGAAAAATATATTTTCTATTGTAAATTTCAGCCCCAGGCTAGTGAATGGGAGGAGTAAGAGTGTTTTCCTGAGCAATTTGTATCGGCGACATGATAAAAAATCGTGCTCTATTGTTTCTGATTCTGAAGAAAAGTTGCATAGCGGTGATATCGCCAGACAAGCCCTATGTGAATAGAAATTTAACGGGGGGACACGACATCAAAATCTGGTTATTATGGTTTCCAACTGTCTTGTAGGACACCAATGGATTTTCCACGGAAATCTTATGTGATTAAATTCTGGTGTTGACATTATTGCTCCCATAGCGTCTGCACGAAGCGCAAGTTTTCTGTATCTTGTCGCAGTTATAGTGGCCACTTCGGGAAGGACTGATAGTACTGGCTTTTCCAATGCTGCTCGTGCTAGAGAGTCGGCGATTTCATTTACTTCTAAGCCGCAATGACCAGGTACCCATACTAATTTTAGTAGCTGCAGCTGAGGAGGGACTAGCATTAAGAGCGTCTTTAAGGCCATCGATTTGGTTGACGCCGTAATCGCCGTACATACTGACAGGGAATCCATGATTATGATCGCGTTATCGGCATTCAAAGGTAGCTTTCGCAGCGCTAGAACTATTGCCAACAGTTGAGATTCAAAACTGGTTTCAAATCCGGTAATCTTAATGAAAAAGACCAGTCAAGCGAATGGGAGTATATACCTACACCTGTCTTTTCATCCATTACTGAAGCATCTGTGGCTATAATATTATTCGTTTCTGCGTGTGCAAGATAATCCTGCAGGCGGCTATTTAAGACTCTATAGGATTGTAATTTGGACTTTGAGGCAAAATTCTCATCAAATTCTATCTTAAGATTTTAATTTGTAACCTGCGCCGCAATCACATATCGAATTTTTACATTTATCCTATCTAGTTGTTTCTGAACAAACGCAATTTGAGGTGTTCGAAACCGTGGCCAATGGGGAAGAAAAAAGGTGTCTGGGTCATTTATAAAAGCATATTCAGATCATCTTGGCGCATAGCTATAAAATTTCAGAAACGTATACATCGTTAGGATACGAAAACGGCAAGGCAATGTAGGTGATCGTGCTTCCTGATACAAAACATTGTTTTGTTAAAAACGTAGGAAGTCCTAAGCACAATCTCAAGGCTTCTTGTTCAAGCAAAACCAGAAACTTTATTTTGTAAGCGGGGCCACCTGAGAACAATACGCACCCAAATTCTTGCATTGGTCACATATACATTTAAAATATCATCACCACTGTGCTTTTGCGTAGACCACATCGACGGCTGCTCAGTCTACGAAAAATTCCTAAGAGGCGTTGTGCCTTAGATGCCATGCTTTCTATGTGGGGAGCCCAGTTTAGGTTGGCATTATAAATTACTCCCAAATATTAAAGAGATTCCACCTGCGGAATGGGCTCTTGTTTAAAACATATTGAAATTTAGATGAGACCTGATAACGGGAATATCAATACTGCACTCTTATTTACATTTAAGGTCATACAGACTGCATCTAGCCATCTCTACAACATATTTCTGGCCTACAGAAATTGGGCACCTTCCTCTAACCACTACCACCACCACGCGCAATGAACCCGCGTGCTTCCGCGTGGCGTGGCAATGCACTCGTGTGGCGTGCTCCAAGAAGAGTTCGCGACGAGCAACGGCAACAGAAACAACAGTGAATTCATGTTGTGCTCCACTTGCAAGGACGCGTTAGCATCGGGCACGCAAGGTGCCGTGATGAACGAAATTTTGGGGCGACCCATACGGTTTCATTTCACATGTTATCATCGTTTCTTTTAGTAGGAGATTGTGTAATTTTTTTAATGTGCTCATTTATTGCCAAGAATTGTTCGGCCATGTCGTGTGTTTAGTAAGTTTTAAAATGTTTCCATATTCAATGCGAGAGTTTCTTGCACCAGGTTGACCAGTCAGAAGTGGCACAATCGCCACGCTTGTTCCCTTCCTACGCTTCACGAGGATTGTTCTGCCGCTTGAGACTGGAGCAAAATGAGGGTCTATGTGCAGCGCAGTTGCCCTCAGACAGGAGGAAAATATAGCTGCTATTCACTACCTGCAGTTGGTTTTGCCCCAATTCGGGCCCACCGCGCTGACCTGCTAAGGTACTTAGCTGCTGACCCGCAGGTCGTGTGATCGAATCCCCGCGGCGGTGGCGGCTGCATTTTCGATGGAGGCAAAAATGCTGTAGGTCCATGTGCTCAGATTTCGGTGCACGGTAAAAAACCCCAGGTGGTCGAAATTTCCGGAGCCCTCCACTACGGCGTCTCTCAATCATATGGTAGTTTTGGGACATTAAAGGCCAAATATAAATTATTCATTTACACAAATACAAAACAACAGCGATCAATTAGAACGTAAATTGGGGTTTCGCACTGCTAAAATCAAGGACTTATCTCCACAAGAGTTCATGAAACTAGGCAGCATAGGCGGACAGCTGCCAGGAGTGAAATAAGCTCTACAAAAACTGTAGATGCCTGATGAACTATGCCAGTGGGGTGGCGTACTTATGCACAGCGCCGTTGAGCGGCACGTGCTTGCATCGGTCGAACGCGCAATGTCTGAACGTCTGCCTAACTGAGCACTCTAGTTATCTTAGATTCCCGACGCCTACTTAAATTTGTCTGCATTTTAGGCAGTGAGGTTGCGCAGGAGAGTTGAGCAAAATCGATTTTGTTATGAGGCACAAGGACCAGATCATGCTTTTTATTGCCGAACCATTTGAAACAATAAAAGCGAAAGACAAGTGCGCAAGCGAGCCACCAAAAGCTCTCCCTAATGCTGAGCATTTGTATGGGTTAAATACTTGATTATACTCGGCGACAGCTTTTCTTGACATTGGAGCGAAGGCTACGGAGGCGGGGCCTCCGCACATTTGTGTTACTACGCAAGTGGTCCGGCAGCTTGCAGCCGATTTCGGTTCCAGTTTCGGTTTTCGCTTGCTCGCTGCGCTAGTGTGTTTAGCAAAATGTATGCATGCAAAATGGGAACGTCAGAGTTAAACATTGATGAGAATGCATACATGCAGCTAGTTACTGTGCTGTTTATATACTGGTACATATAAAATTTTTCCTTGTTCAGAACGTTTTCCCAGCATTATTCAGCCTTTATAACAGTGAAGTTTAGGTTCCGTGTTCAGCCCAGTATATACGGGTACGCGCCACACGTGATCGAATGTTAACGTTTACGGTATTGAGCCCTGGTACAGGCGAAATGAAAGGCCGGTTGCGGCACGATGTGGCCACGGGCCTGTCTTGTTTCAGTTTTGCTGTATTCGGTTTACGCCCTCAAAGGCTGTCAGCAATATCGGCGCAGACTGCGCCTCAGTGTTCGAAAAGCCTCACAATTGTTGTAGATCGTTGTTAAGATTGCGCGCAACACGCGAACAGTGAAGCTTATTTCAGAGCTTGCGCGGCCACCAGTGAAGGCTGGAAAGTTCGATGCGTGATGTATAAAAGACGGCGCGTCCCAACGATGAACAGCTTTTCCACGGCTGATGCTGTGCTCGCCGCTGCAAGAGCAAGCAGCAGACGCAGCCGGCGTGCGGAAAACGTGGTGCCGTCCAAGAAATAAAAAAGGAAAAAAAACTTGGATGCACGATAACTCCTTTCCATGAACAGCGTCCCATACTTGTTCTATCCTTATAATGAAGAAAGTTTTATTTATTCGGGCCATGTAGCTATTAGAATCAGAAAATAAAATATGTACTATTTCCTGGCGCGCGCGCATGCAGGCGGTTCGGCTCTATAGCTTCCACAGTGCTGTCAAGAAAAGCTGTCGCCATAGAGAAATAAAAAAAAAGGTGAAGAGTGGACACTCCCGTAGACCCCAGCGGCCCAATCGACTCTAGCACACCTAGTGGTTGATGAGAGCAAGTGGCGTGCGCTTCCGGTTTCGGTTTCACTGGCGCAAATTTTGAATTATTTAGCATAACCGACGTTTGGCTATGTCGAAAGTTCATGATTTCAGACCACTATTCATCGCCCAAATGGATAGTTTTTGTAGGTCGTTTTGATTTAGCGATTCCCTGTTTTGTTTTGTTCAGTGGTTCGTGCGAATCGGTCGTGACGTAATTTTTATTTTGATTAAGTTATAATAAAAAGAGATGCAGGTAATGATCATTCACTATTGTTTTATTCATCGCGCTTGTGTTTTTCTTTTGGAACAAGTGATCAATGTATATATCAGTCAAAGAAACAGAGCATCCGCAATGTTTTATTCAAAGGCAAGGTAGAGTATGAGAATATAAAAAGCACAATATGACAAAGGTAGACAACAAATGCATCTCGCCTTACAAATAAATTGTAACAAATATTGTAACAAATACATAGAGAACACAGACAACGCACACATCGCTAGAGTTGGCAGAAGCCGAGAAGCTGGTGAAGTATGACACACCGGGCCAGTGGGTAAGTAAGGATCTATGGCAAAAACACAGCGCACAATGCTGATGAAGGAAGAAGTGACATATACACAGCAATGAAGTCGCGAATCACGCCTGGGCTTAACCGAAATAATGCATAGAAAAAAAGAGCGCACAGAAACCACACGACACAATATAGCAGAAAGGCAAAGGTGCAGTGTGCTGGCTGTGCTTAAGAACAGCTAGTCCAAAATGAAAAAAAGCAGACTTGATGCCTGCTTGTCCTCAGAAAGGTAGGGCTTTGCAGCTTGCTCACTACGTGAAAGACAAACTTTATGCTACAACACTGGCAGGTCTTGTGGCTTTTGTTATGCGTCGCCTTCATCAAAAACTTAAGATCCCAAGTGATTTGCGTCTGGGTGTTGCTGTGACGCTTGCGAGCTAAAATAGATTGTAGTCATCACTTTATCCAGAATTGTGGACTTTAATTGGTGCTACGAGAGCGGTATTACAGGGCTAATAAATAGCAGAAGGAAACCACTTTGGCTCATTATTTTTCACAAAGGCTCTACATCGTACGTTATCACTCACAAGCTATATAAAAATAAAATGGCAGCGTCCGCAGCCCCATCAAACGCTACAAGTTTGGGTATACTTTTGAAAATTTTGATGGGCAAGATGAGGAGGTTGATGAGAAGCTAAAATACGAAAAGCGTGATAACATGAACCATGCCCACTTCATACTGTGTTCCTTACCCGCTCGAAGACATTTCAACAAGCGGTTTTGTTATCGATATATTACTTGAGCTGGAGAGATAAAGCATACACAGTGACCAAGCGACCCACAGTAAAGTGTACAGTTCGCCCGTATTTGCTACAAAAAATACAGACAGGGTACACAACATTCTTTTTAAGGTTATGCAAATCACTTCGAGCGAATACAGTGTGTTCGTACTCCTCATAGCGGGTAACCAAAACAATGAATGCAACGAAGGAGTGGTTAGTCCAGTTGAACTGAATATAAGCATATAAGACCATAATGAAGTCTGCTGTAACGAAGTAATAACATAACAAAGCTATTGCAGGATTCGGCTCAACTCGAATACTTTAGTGTAAACCCGCCGCTAATTGCTAACCTTTGAACTTGTCAAGCTGCATGCCCGAGATTGAAGACTGGAACCTAACCCTGTCTAAGTTTCGGTTCACAAAACGCACATGCCAACATAAACGAACCCGGCAAAACATTTTCAGAAACTTAGCGCGACACCCAGCAGAGCAGAAATGGAAATCGCCAACACTTGACAGATGGTGATACAAAACATCGCACACTTTCATGTGATGTGCAGTGGCCTCAATTATGGCAAGAAAGTGAGATTCAAGTTGTTGTACGTATGCAAAAGCTGCTTCTGATGGCACAATGAGATTCCCAAAAAGTTTGCTGGGGACGTGGTATGCTTTGAGCATTGTGAAATACTGGTGGGTACCCTGGTGGGTCTCACTGTCGTCTTTCAGTAACTGTGGGCAACTGCAACCGTCACATGCATTCCGAAGGAAGTGTTTGATGAGAAAACCAGCTACATAATATGCAGCGGAGTCATCAATAATATGGGAGTGAATGTTTGTCGCAAGTTCGCAGAGATCGTCTAGAGCGGGAAAGTCGTCAGGCTGTGGCTGTGCACACTCCTCATTATCCACAAGAGACGCACTGGTGAGGGAGAATGGCGAGAGCTGCTCCTGGAGGAGATCACATTCATCATCCTCGACATTTCCGTATTCTGACAGCTTGAAGAGTTTTCTTATGCAGATGTGCTTCAGGCCACAAATAAATTGTGCTACATTGGGGTTGGTGTTGCAACCCTGTTTTTGCCTAATGTGGCCAAATATGTTCTCCAGAGGATCCTGTTGAAGCCTGCGTGTTAACAGGTATTCAAAATTGTAATTTTTGGAGAGGTCGTCCCATAGTTGACAAATTGCCTGAATTGTAATTTGCCAACCTACGATGGTTTGTGGTTGACGTCTACCAACAAACTGCCATGATGCAATCCAGGGAAGCTGGCCTCGGAGGAAGTCAATCAGCTCTGAATCATTTTTCATGATTGCATGCCGCAGCTTTTGCGAAGTTCTTTTTTTTACTCGAGCTGTTCAAGGCATCGAAAATCCTGTCCATATGATCACAAAATTGAGCTGTAGTGATGGCCGAGGCAGGGAGCACCTTCGCATACACCATTGCCGTGATAGCAATCGAAACTGATGCACTGAGGGCCTGAGTTGCTCTGCTGACCTTCATATTAGAAAAAGGTTTCTGATGAACGTGCCGTTCAGTCAACTTTGGAGCCAATCGCAACCGCAACTCATGTGAGGATTGGTAAAGGCTTACAATGTGCGACCAGTTAACGATGTCATCCCCAATGTATAACTTGTGTGCTTGGACATTATTGCGCGTTGTTTTAATTAAATGCGGAACATCAAAAATGTAATATACCCGCTCACCATTAACTTCAAAAAAAGGCTTTGCTACAGTCACTCTTAGTTGGTTAGCGAGACTTACATTTGAACTGCCCTGGTCACAAATGACTGCTTTCACTGCAATATTAATGCTCCTAAGCTCCAAAATGAGTGACACCAGCAAGTTATGCATAACAGATGATGGTGTTGATGTGTGCCCTATAGTAAAAGCAACCGGTTGAACCCACTTTCTCGAAACGCCAACAAGAAGAAAAACCAGTGCTCGATCAGCGATGGTTGAAGTGCGATGAGTGCCATCATCTGTAAAACCCTGGACAACGTCTCTTGAAGCATCATAGTACAAATTCTTTTTGAGTGCTATTTCGTCGAAGACTAAAGCGCACACTCGGTCCCGTTGATTCCAAGCTTGAGTATTTGTTGCAATGGAAGAAAGGATTCCTGGAATTATGCCTGCAGTCATCTTTACATTAGCTAGCCACCTCCTTAATGAACGCCGGGAGGGCAAAGAAAAATACGGAGCCAGAAATCGGTATGCTCGCGGACCTCGGAAGTTTAAGTGAAGAGCGAATTTCTTGAACCACACGGGAAACCGCTTGCCCTTGCGTTTGGGCCTCAAGCGAACATGTGCAGAAAGAAGTTTAAAAACCTCCTCGGTGACGTGCGGTCGGATAACTTCAAGGGCCTTCGAAGTCGATGACGGTGCTTGGTGAGGCTGTCTCTGCAGTCTTTTGATAGCTTTCCGCTGTGCTGCTACTTTGGCTTGCAGATGTTTAATGGTTTGCTTGTACTTCATTGATGAAGACATTGTCGCTGGCACACAGGAACGCACTGCAATAAACAAAAAAATTGATGTAAAAGCGAAGAACAACTAATCCCATACGAGCACTTTCCTCGCTCTTTTAGACCCAAGGTGCACAACTTTCTGTGGTACAAAGTTTTCGATTCCACTACCTGAAAACAAACCATTCACAATGTTGACAATGCACAAAAAAAATGAAAATCACTGAGAGCCCACCCTTACATTTTGTAAGTGCACACGTAGTGTCCTTTTGAGGATAGTTTCCTCAGAATGTCCTAAACATAAAATAGCACATTAAAAACTGCTGCAATAAAAGCATAGTCACCATTTTCTCTAAGGCACTCAGGCGTGGAGCTGTTGGCGGAAACGTCTTCTGGAGGGTCTTGTGAAGCTTGTTCAGTGCCTCGGACAGTGCTGTCGGAACAATCTTGCGAGCGGCCTGCGGAAGTCTCTATATCAATCCACTCTGGTGTTGAAGTGAACATACAACTTACCGGCCACACAAGTTCCTTTTGTGACAGCTGAACGACTGGTTAAGGTTTTATCCGGCAAGACGAAATCAGCAGAAATTCTTTCACCAGCTACAAGGGAGCTGCCACCTGCAGAGGTTTGGTCAACAGTCAATTTGGGTAAAAAAAAAAAAGAAATCGCGACACTGAACGCACCCTGTTCATCGGGGCACCTCAATGTGTGGGAGCCGCTTTTTGAAGCCTCTACCGCAGGTCCTGAAGAGATAAAATTACGACAATGTGTCAGTAAGAGGCTTAAAATAACACAAACTGAAGCTCATCCGCACCTTGCAGTGCAGCTTCTGCAGCCATGTCACAGTCACTACTTGAAGCGACGCTCAGAGAACCTGCATATATGTGCAGTTGGTACAAGTTACAAAGCTTGTAGCATGGGAAAACTTAAACAGCTCTTTCAAACACATAAATTGGTCGAACGTGGAAGAAAAGAGACGGCACCAACTAGGAAACAAGTAATTTGTGATTTTTGGAATTATCAACAGTGGCAGCTTTCACTGATGAAAGGTATACGTACATGTGCACTCAGGCTTGAAGATAACGTGAAATAGTCCTTTAAAGTCTTTCAAAACAAGTTGCGCAGGTCCAGAGCATCAAAAAATGACAGAAATGTAAAGCTGCTGTTAGGAAGGTAATAGCCCACAATTCACAGAATTTAAGACTTTCCAAGTGTTACTTCTGTAGTGAGGTTTCTCCATCGGTTACAAAGATCTTCACGGTTAACTGTCGCCACTAATTGAATACAAGTGGCTGCTATTGCACATATTTGAGTTTCAGTCAATCACTTACATGGTGCAGCTGGTTGCACACTGGGAACAGCCATTCTTGTAAGCCTTGTGTGCCCAGGGCCCATGAAACTTTGAGCAGTAAAATGGACGCTACAAACCCTGTACGTTGCGTACAATAGGCTGGCCGGCTTACTCAGGAGATCACCGCGTCCAGCATACTGCATCCATGCTTTCATCCTGCATTGGCAATGAACTATCAGCTGAAAGGGGAAGTGCTTGAATAGTGATTTTTTATTGTTACCCTCACTTAGCAAGTACGAACAGTAAGCCTACAGACATGCAAACCATAGAAAAGCTTTAACACACCTGCCGTCCCGTGGTACGCGGAAGAAACTCGTCCCAGGCTTCTTGTGGGTTCTGCCATTGTTGAAGCACCACGATACACAGCAGTAGCTGCCGTAGCTTGGACCGCCGGACGGCATGGCGTCAGCGTGGTCTGAAAATGTTAGTAAGTGGATGCTTCGCTGTCAAATTACGAAAACGATATGTGCACGTCATAAGTGTACCAGAAAACCCCTTTGAATGATTAGCTAATCGATGCACAATACAAAACCAGTGATACATCTCTGACCCATAAAACTCTGACTTACAAAGATATACGTCAAGACCACGAACAAAGATCTTCAGAAGTTTCCAGGCCGCTATCCCTTGTAATGCAATGGTATCGCGGCCTGGGAACTTTAGAATACCTTCGTGCGTACGCAGTATCAGCAGTACATTGAGAAGAAAAATCGTAGTTGAAATTTGTGCGGTAAAATTATATTGGAAACGTCAAAAAAATTTGTGGGCAGCTTGCACTAGTGGCACAAGGCTAGCGAAGAAACGAAGATGATGGCCACTTGGCTAGTCCAGATTTGCCTCCGGCACACCAAGAATTATTCGCGTTTCGAGCCTTCGGGAAATGCGTCGTGAAGCATGCGAGGCCCAGCAAACGCTTCTCAATATTTTGCACCCAGCCTACGACCTAGCTGCCCAGCTATGCTCAGCGCACAGACGCTCGCGTCCGTGGCAGACGCAGCACGCGTCGCCTCGGCTTGACGCCGTGCCGCCTTTGCTATACTGCATACGTTGCACAATGTTCCCGTCTAGCTGCCGCATAGAGCCACAAACTTTCTTTTTAGCGAACCTTCCAGTCCTTACAAGCTTCAGGAAAAGGTTACAACTGCGTGAATGAGACGCCACGTAAGAAACAAACTCGCACACACGAAGCGCAACGTGTGTGTGTGCATCTTTCTATGTTTGTTGCATGGTGTCTTTTTCGCGCAGGCGTAACCGTTTTCTGAAAAAATGACCCAACAAGACCAACAACATGTCATTCAACAAGCTTCGCTTGAAAACGTACCTCACCTGTTATCTCACGCACGAAAAGGCCGACGCAGCCGACGTTGACGAAAGCGACGAAAGCTTCTCGCTGTCAGTCATGCATGGGCTTGTCGCTGGGTAGATGGTGTTTATGACAGTACGGCTGAAGAAAAATAATCGCGTAAGGTGTGTTGAATAAATCGTTTTTATATATAAAAAACATACCAAATTTGGGCGTGTAATTATTAATTTGTGAAAACAATTCTGTTGCATTGATTATAACTGTGTTTTTTTTTTTGCGCTTGTGCCCTCTGACGTTTGGTGGGAGCCTTAGTTCGTTACGTAGTCGTGACGCACTTCCCGAGGCCAGGTTTTGCGGATTGTCCGCTCTTGTCTTCTTCTTTCTCTATGCTGTCGCCGAGTATAGATGCTCGACATATGCTGGTAAGGCTTTGTTCATGCCTCCATTTCTGTTCAAATAATGGATGATTCTGTCAATAAACTTTCATGCGATAGAAATCACCTTCGCTATGCACTTTCATTTGCTTTTCGTGCCTTTTGCTGTGATGAGCCGTTTGACTAGAAGAAAAGTTTGTTGATGCAGAGAATTCCTTTCACCGTGCACCTCAACAAACGACGCGCATAAGACAAACGTACCAAGCAAAGTGATGGGAAGCTTCCCCAAATGCTAGACAGTGAACGATAACAACTTAGTGAAAGCTGAGTATTTAAAATGTTTGAAAATTCATCTGCCTGTACTTTACATACAGGAACTTGGACTGTTGTACTTCAATTTTGAATGGTGCGATTCCCAGCATACACAAAGAAGGCATGCGCCACAGATACGCAGCACTGACTTACAAGAAAATTTCTTATTGCTGGAGAAGCCTATCATGAGCTAGTAATGAACACACAGGTTTCGCTTGAACTAGAACTGAAGAAAATAGTCAGGCCAAGAGAAGCACAGAATCTATACTGCGTTCAAGCCATACAAACAGTCAAGAACCCTTCATATATACCGCGTAACCGATGATTCAGTATTGCATTTTTGTTCGCGCATCTGTTAACCATGTATAAGGCTGCATGTTTGTAACTTTCAAAATATACATTTATGCACGACTTCAATGTTGTCGAGATTTTTGGTATATTTTGTCAGCCAGGGATGATTCACACTTTATTTCAGTTTGACTGACCGGGAAATAGGTACGTGATGTTGGCTTATAGCACGCTGATTTTCAATGAATAAATTGTTCCCGAGTCAGCGCTGCGTGCTTGTCGTCCCCTTCTATGTCTATTCGTGGATGCGCTGCCATTTCATCATGCGATGTTTATGTACAATTTCCTGAATTGTACAAATGAATATTCAAATGACTAAACACTTTCTAATTCTTTTTCCCTACGAATTGACACGTCACACTAAGTCAGCAATTATGGGAAGGGAATTATTATAAGTGAAGGGAGTACGAAGTCTACGCGCTGCCTCAATTATCAAGTGGAAAAAATAAGGTAGTAGTAATACAGTAAAAATCAATGATAATGACATCGTAGATACCCCTTATTGACAAATTCAAGACAACCACTTCAGAATAAGATTTGCACTATCATAACTCTGAAATGAATGACTTGCATGGTCACTTTCCAATACGGTAGTCTTATTCGAGAGACACGTCAGGAAGAAAGGCTAGAATGGCATATATGGGAAAAATTTGCCAATAAGTTTTCTAGTAGTGCCGTCAAATGAGCATTCCAGCTCATAAATGTATTTTTCGTTACTTGCGAGTACGAAAACGGAACGTAGGAGTTGCAGTCATTAGAAATCCGCCGTAAGATAGCCCTCCTAGCGTTGTTTCACAGGTATATTCATTGCACGAAGACATCTCCTTTCCCTCTGCGCACACCAGATCACTGGTGAGCACGTACGCAAAGTCACCGCTGCTTGATGCGTCTTTTTGGCAAAACAGGCGCATATAACCTGTCGTCTTTGCCACAGGCAATTTCACTGTGGAATCATTTTCCTGATATGATAGTTTCAGTCACCAAGAGCAAGGTATTCTGAGAGCCACTGCACTGTAACTACACATAGCATCACATCATAGCCATTTACATTGATGTGCAGTTAACTTGCGACATTTCCTATGTAATCAATGTCTTAGGTATCAGTGCCATTGTTAAGTTGTATCCAAGTCTATAGTTAAACTGTATACGTTCTCATTGTTCTTTTTTTCCTATGGCCTAAGAAGAGCCTTCAAGGTATGGTAAATAAATAAATACATAAATAAATAAATGAACAAACAAATATAGGTATAATTCTTTTCCAAATAGCGTTCTTAAAGACGACAGGACAATCTGGACGTTTAAATGGTATTTAAGTGGTGACGTTTAACTCTGGATTCCTACATAAAGGCGATTCCGAAGTGCTTCTTGTACTATTGAGTGGTGAAAAAAATGATGGGCTTCTCATTTAAAGTATGCTATTTTCTGTCTGTTGTCATCTTTGTAACCTTGACTTTATGCAAACAAGTCTTTGTTGCGACTCAAGCAGTGCCAACGGAAGATGCCGTGACCGAAACTCTTCCTATTGTGACGGTAAGAAATGCCTCTTTGCATGCTTTAAATTATTGTTATAGTAGAACAATGCCAATTTACACGGCTTCCACACTCGCTGCATAATCACTTCTGAAAGATTTGGTAGTGTCATACTACATACAACTGGCAGAGTCACATTGTTCCAAATGTATAACGCAAAAGTTGAAAGAAAAAAACACATCAAACACACAATGAAGAAACGTGACGGGAAGACGGGCGCTAACGTCACGGGATCCAATCCTGCTGTAGAGACCATGTTTTCGATGGCGGTGAAAAAGCTCTATGTCCATGTACTCCAATTTACCCGCAGGTTAATAAACCCACGTTGACGGAGCTTCTTGAGTCCTACACGACGGCGTCTCTCATAATCATGCCATTTTGGGACATAAAGAAAAGGGACTGTGTTGTGTGTTCTTTGTTATAGTGGCTGCGCTTCCTAGCAAGATGGATCCTTACCAACTGGCCCGATACAATTGTTTATTGAGTACCATTGAAAGTTTCATTCCAGAAATGGAAACGGAAACAGACAAACAAAAAAGATTATGTCAGATTTCTGGTCACGTGCGTGACGCCAAGTAGGTTATTTCACTTTCGAACAGATCAATCGCGGAAGCGCTCACACGCGTTCACATCTTTGGCAGGAAACAAAAGCTCAATTTTTGCCGCGCGCCTTTGTCGGTATACGCACATAACAACAGAGCCGCTATATTCCTCCCTCGAAATCATCATTTCAAACTAAAACGCATTTTTCTGCAGCACGTCGTGATACGTTCATTGCTTCTTACCACACGTGACAACAGAAAGGAATAACGTGCCTTGACATTGCAACATAATGTGCGTCTAATGATTTTTATAGACCAGTAATTATACTGGCTCATCCTAACTTGTGCTGATTCATGCAGTGGTTGTCCCAAAGATGGCGTGCTACGAATTAAACGCAGATGCCTGCAGAATCATTGTGCGATGGTGCCCTTACTAGGCTGCAGTTAGAGTAAACAAATGCATAATAGAGGCGCTAGCAGAGCGGTTACTGCGCATGAATTTCTGGTATATCTAGACCACCTTCAGGGGCCATGACATGCGCATGCATGATTGAGGCGCTTGGAAAGCTGCATCGTTTGGTGTTACGAAAGGGAAGGATGTTTCATCTGCAAATATGGTGGTTGCGTGACTCACGGCTGTTTATCAGGTTCATGGACATGTCTACTCTCGTAGAAAATTGAGACATTAGCGCTGATTTTTGAGCACAGACACAGATTTCACTGAACAAACATTCATGCTACGGCGTGTATTAATGAATGTTCGCAAGTAGCAATGGTTCAGAATTTCTGAGGGTTATTTTCGCAACAATAAGTGGTAAGTGGCAGTGCCTTAACAGCAGAGCTATAATATTACATTTATATTTCAGCGAGAGTCGTAGTACGCTAGCGTCGACAGCATTAGGCAAGAACATCCGACCAATGAAAAAGACTAGCCACTGCCGGAAACACTAGCCAGCATTATTGATTAGGCAACACTCGCACGCAGTGAATATGGGCCATTACTGACGAAGTGAGCAAACGTGAGGCCATGCTGCACAACCTTAACACTAATATACCAAGTTAGCACGCACGATTAAACAGAGTTTCAGTGTTAGCAGGAATCAGCGAATAGCTATCCATCGCAAGCGAATATTAGCAAGCACCAGCTAGCATTGTGAACGCTTCTGACAACTGACCGGGATAAAGATATGCTTTTGTATGATTACCAATGATTGGTAAACACTTGTTGAAACGCTGTGAACATTTAGTAGGATAATGCTAGCAAACCATCCACGCTTTCTTTCCTCTTTTGTCGCTTCAAAAAACACTCCTACCGTGCACCATTAAGTCATTGCCAAGCCACAAATTTCTCTGCTCTCTTTTTTCCTTTCTTCGTCTGTTAACGCTAGCGTGTCATCTACCTCCAACCCGCCTTTTTTCATTTTTTTCCTTTCTTTCTGTGTTTCTCTAGTTGATGCTTATTTCCTTTGCATTCTGAATTTCTCTATTTCTCTGCCAACATGCCGCCAAATTCTCGAGGCAATTCTGTTGAGCGGGCCACCTACGGGGATAGTGAAAGCATATTTTAACCAATGACTTTCCCAATTAAACACATTCTCTTCCGAACACATCTGGTGTCACTTACCTTTGACATCTTAGCATTTAAAGGTAGCCGCCTGCTTCTCTCTCGCTCCTTTTTGTAACTGCTTTCTTATGAGTCCCATTCATAGATGTTCGAGAACAGCATAGGCCTTTATCGTCGGCAACCCTTTGTGATGGCCAAACGCGGGGACCGTCTGCTGGCTTCGAACTTTCAAGCTCGTTGCTTTTTTCGTGTCTGTAGCGGCAGCCCACCGCTCCTACTTTGCATGTTTCCTCTTTTTTGCTTCCCTTTTTTTCTCTACCCTCCGCGAACGTTGTGAATTGAAATGAAGTGAGGACTGCACTTGTTTGCTTTCTAGTTTTTTTTCTTTTTCGACGGCAATTGCCAACAAGGACACGCACCACCACCAGGAGATGACGTCTCTAATAACCCCCTTAAAGCTAACATGCCAAGGATGAGAAGGAAAGGCACTTTTCACGAACATAAGTCCTCCTATCGAAACGTCAGCCAGCCTATCTGAGGAACTTTCATTGTTCACCCAGACTATCCCACTCTTCACAACAGTTTTTTCTGATCCTAAGGCAGTTTTCAAGGCATTCGAAACACTATGGACTGTTTATATAAGCTCTGCACACACAATTTAGCCATCTGATGTACAATATGCGAAGTATATCAGAGTGACTTGTTGGGCTTTACACTCTTACAAAGTATAAAAGAAGGAAAATTCGTAACTTCATATCTAACTCAGAATACATGCAACAATCATTACCTCTTGCAAAAAATTAGGAATGTAATAAACACCAGCACACACTTCGCAGAGATTCTCAGAAATGCATCTTGATAAAATACTTAAATATTGAAGTAAATTATGAATGCAAAAATACAACACCAGTGCACTAGTAGAGATGCCTGGATGGCACCAAACTGTTGTACTTAAGATGCATCATGGAAGCAAGACCACAGCCCACAACTAATATACGCTTCAAGTAACCCTTGACTGCTAAACTGAAGGCCACAAAGTCAAACCATGGCTGTGGTGGCTGCAATTTCGATTAAGGAGGAAATGCACGACACCTGTCTGCTTAGACGTGGATGCATTTAAAGAACCCCAGGTGGTCAAAATATCTGGAACCCTCCACTCCAGTGTCCCTGATAATTATATCGTGGTTTTAACACGTTAACCTCGGTAAATATTATTCTCATTACACTTGACATGAAATAAAGCAAGCAGATATTACTATGTAGTTGAAAAAATTCACCATTCAACCCCCCCGATCCAAGGACTCACTTTACAATATTCTGGTATGCCTTCTATCAGTTATCATTAACAATGTTAAACATGAGTATGTATCACTGTAAAATATCCGACATGTTTTGCTATTGGCAAAGTTAGGTATGATGAAGTATGACAGTGGAAAAACACTTGATTGCACTTATGAATTGAACTTCCCAAAGGCAATGAAATTACTACGGTAACAAAAATATATTAAAATAGAATATTCAGTGAAGGTTACACTGAAGCTAAAATCATTAATGTGCTACTTTTTATCACAACGCAAAAAGTGTTTTTAAATGGCCAATTGCACATAAGGCGTCAATTAACATGACATGCAAGTCTGGCGAGCAACTCACTCAGTAGATCTTGGAAAAAACAAAATATCCAATAAGGAGCTCAGTAAGTAGCACTGACACATTCATAAATGCGCTGCCTAGTTACATTGAATTTTAGCCTTAAGAACAGAAAAACACCTTGGCAGATTGTGTCCAGGGGGACACAAAGTAATAAAGTAATGCTGTCATCTGCCCAATCAGCCAAAAATATTGAAATTTTAGTAACGCAAATAAGCAGGTATGTTTGCAATAAAAAGTTGGAGGCAGTCGTGTTTCTACACAGTCCCACTTGGAAAACTTTTTTGATTATGTTTATGCTCCTAGATATCCCGTTTGAAAGTTTAATTTTGCTTTTCATGATTACGCATGCAAGGCAGCGAGGTTCAGCAAAATATCCCTGCATAGCGGAACGAGCAGTCGGTTTTTGCTATCGCCAGCGAATAGCAAGAGTAACCATTTTAATGTTTGCCCATGCCTTCCACCCACGGTAAGATTAAATGCATGAAATCGGAGTCTGTGCTAGTCCTCACTGTCCTGCACACATAATGCAAGTCGCAACTAAATTTCCAGCAAAGTATTTGAGCACAGGCATGCTAGAACTCTTACAAGTGATAATATAATATGTAGAAATGTGACTGGCTCAAATATTTAACACATACATGATCTCCTGCTGCGGTAACCATTAGGTTGATTAATAAAACCTAATGGCACCGCTGACAGTGATAATTATTCTCACATTGCATCCTCCTGGATACATAGCTATCAGCAGAGGTGGCTTTTACATACATAACTTACAGCGCTGACTTCTCTTTTAAGAAAAAACAAAAGGGTTAACTTTGAACACTCTGAACCTTTGTGCTCCTTGAATACAGCTACCAGGTGGCTCTCTGCAGCTCGCTTTTCAGAAGAAACAGAAGCCATGCGCCGCTGATGTGCACCAGCAGTCAAATTTTCCACGAGCCAGCCTTGATGATGGGCTAGTCCAGACGTCTCCCACACTCTCTTCCTACGACGAGCATGTATAGGCTGCAAGAGAAACAAAAAAACAATTTACTGATGTGTTTGTTAGCGAAGCACAATTTGGAACTCTATTTAGAATAAACTGGAACGTTGTGTTTTAAAAGAGTAGGTTGTACGAAAACCAGACATGATACATCAAAAACATCCTCAATGTTTTTGGCGAACTTAGCTGCAACCTTACGAAAGAATATGCATTTTCCACATAACAGTTGTGTAACAAAATATACTTGAATAGCGCTCTGGCATAGTGCGTATACATGCCAATTCATTAATAGGGCAGTGCGTACATGACGGTATGCACTTTGATCAAGTATCCATTCGTGGTAACACATAAAATTAAATTACTAATTTTAGTTTGAACACAACTAATGTAACTTTCTTCCGGCTGCCTACATTAGGAGGATTATGCCGATAACGTAGAAAATTGGTTTCACTAAATTACTATTGTCTACTGCTAAATTATGGCTGTTAATTCAATGATTCCAGGTGGCTAAAAAGGCAGTGCCCCTCACTCATCCCTAACATACCCCTCAATACACGCTATCTAATGAATAATGGAAAAGATTGTGGAAATGCTAATACAACGCACCCATCTTGAGCTAAATACCATCCCAATAAAGCATGCAAGCTTCTGCAACGATCTCAGTAACAAGAATACTGGAAGGCATTGGTCACGATTTAGCAATACACAATAAACATTTGATGAGACTGATTTCTGAAGTTGTGTAATTGCGTCAATGCCAACAACTTGGAAACATGCAGTCTATATTCATGATTGTCAGATGAACATATTGTCCAATTTTCCATTTTCACAGTAACATGTGCATGCCTTATGTATGCATACTATGATGTATACCATTATTGCTAGTTTTGAGCGTTAAATAATCTATTCGTTTCTCCAAACACCGCAGATCCCTTCTATAACTGTAGCGCATGCCTATAGAATTTACTAAGCTTGTCATCTGATGTGAAGCCAATTAAAACAACATGCTGATCCCAATTGAAAGCATGACGTTTTGGCCCCCACACAGGAGCCCTATTCACAAGTGACAAAGACTGTGCTTTTATTCGTGGCCAGTGTGTGGTTTTTCAATGTTTTCATGTGTGTTTCTAAGCAGACGGGCATAAGCTTGTAATCTGTTATTAAATGCCATTGGAGGTCGTGGTCCTTACTGTTCGTACAAGTAAAAGTGCTTAGCAAAGTTTGAACACAAAGTTTGGGCGAGGCACATACAATATTTAATAAACCACCACAAAATAATGAATTCTAAGCATAGCAAAAACAAGCTGGATAAAATAAAATGTGCTCAACCGCATGAGCTATACTGATCGAATTAAGGCTCGCACATTTAAGCTACAGTTATTCGACCCCAATAAGCCATGAAAATTTTGTTCGGAAATGCAGTTCAAATTTAACGAACGGCTCAAAATTCATGGGTTCCGAACGCACCAGGCCACCTATGTTGCGGGTGTATAACGTAAGCTCAGATTTGACTAAACGGGCTATATAAACACCAAAGCGTACATACGTGCAAGCCTTGCGAGCCGTATCTAACACGAGGCAGCATGCAGCACGCGAACTCGAGTAACACGGTAGTTCAAAGATGCGAGCCGGCGTGGATGCATATACCGGCATATGTTCGGCTACCCGCAGCAATTTCTGATAGCAGTTTAAAAAAAGGACGTACAACATATAAAACTGTTTTCAAACTGTTTTGGACGTACAACATATGAAACGTACAACACATGAACCCGTTGACTCCTGTAGCACACAATATGAACAGGCATGCAAAAAAAAATCCTCAAGTTGAGAGATCGAAACATACGCGCCCTAGGCGTAATCAACCCTTACAGCTAACAAACGCCGTCTTGGCCCAACAATTATTTAACCAAAATATTGGTCCATCACGAGCAGGGCTCCCTGCCAACATCACAGCCGACATAGGCCGGCGCCGTCACAACTCGCACAAACCCGCCGCCGAATTCCCACTGCGCACGCACGCGCCATGTGCTTCACACACGCCATGTGCATGCTTGAATCAAAAGAAAAAGCTCGCCCACGCTCAACTTCCCACAAAAACGCCTTAATCCTGATGAAATGACACGCACAAACAGGTTAGCTACGTTAAAAAACCTCACTTATCGCCCACATGTAACGAAAAACGTAGCATGGCGTCGTTATCACGCTCTCGGTGTTGGCAAAGCGCCGACAGCAGGAATGTGGTACGTACCTGGCGAGTGTTCCAAAATGCGACGCCACACGTCCTCGCTTGAGTAGAGTTCATCTTCGTAATAGGCAGCACCGGCAGAACACAAAACACAAACGCAGCGCACAAGCACACCTCAAAAAACGAGAAAAATTGATGCAGAACCGACCAGCTGCGAGGCGCCCGACCAGCGACGGCAGCGAGCAAACACGCCCGAACAAGAATCGTGGTTACAGCTCCGCAGACGAAAATGATGCTCTAAAATGCTTCAGTGATGCATTTAAGTATAAAAAGTAAAAGAAAATATATATAACATAAAAACCAAGGGGGCAAAATAATTTTGTCTCTACGAACAAACAAAATTACGAATAAATTTAGCGCGGGAAGTTTGAAACGCTTGCAGGTACAATGCATTTTTAACAAATGAACAACAGCTGTAATAATCACCTAAAACACTCATGTTCTTGAATTCGAAATATACTATTGTTGACGCACACATTTACACACAAAATTTTATTGCAATGATTGATGGTGCCTATGCATAGGCGTGCCCACCACGGGGGTAGGGGGGCGGGGGCGGCCCTTGGTCACTTACGGGGCGATGTGAATCCCTATAGGTACATGGAGAAATAGAGAGGGGGCACTGTAACTAGACGGGGGTTGCAGTGCCCCCTGCCGATCACCTCATACACCCCCCCCCCCCGAAGGGATGTCAAACTGAATAGATAGCAAATACAAATTTTACGGCGTTGGTCACAGTGTCCCACAATATATATATATATATATATATATATATATATATATATATATATATATATATATATATATATATATATATATATATATATATGTGTGTGTGTGTGTGTGTGTGTGTGTGTGTGTGTGTGTGTGTGCGGGGGCGAGAGGCGTGTCTCTCCCTCCTCTCGTACCCTTCTCCCCTTCGCTTCGCAAAGGCGCTGCGTGCACTGACCATGCCATGCTCTGACCTTTATTTCTTGACCTAAAGAATCACTTCCCGTGCTCCCGCGAGGTTGCAGAAGGTATACTGTGCATTGTTTTCTCTTTCGACCAAGCACGTGTCGTCTTCGATAATCTTGTGAAAACGACTTACACTCGAACGGCTTTTGACCAAGCAAGGGTTTTTGTAATAAATTCAAGCTTTTTTTCTCAATAGCTTTTACACATGAATATGTGCTGTTCGTAGATCGTGACAGCCGATTCTTTCATTCACATATAATGTGGACGATATAAAGTGGCAAAGCATGTTGAATCATACAGGGCGAGAAAAATTAGTCTCTTACATTTTCTCAATTATTCTTAGAGTGTTCTGTAAAATTTTGCCAATGCCTCAATCATTTACTTTATTTTTTTCATCCCTACGACATTGTTATCCTATAGGAAAGGCGTTACTTGCGCTATGCGTGGTATTTTATTTGCAAGCATAGATGCAGCTCGATTCTTGCACGTGCACTCCCGCGCCAGTGGTCTGGTGCTTATGGTGCTGAACTGTTCACCCGCAAGTCGCAGGATCGAATCCCGGCCGCTCACGGCGGCCACATTTTTGGTGCGGACGAGAAATAGTGCGAGACCTGTTTAGTTAGACTTATGTGCACCTTAAGTATAACCCCAGATGGTTTAAATTTTTGGAGACCTTTGGTACGGCGTCTCTAATGATTATATGACAACTTTGGGACGTTAAACGGAACAATTTTTATTGCAACAATTATAGGTGTACACCCTTTTGTTCTTCAACACCCTCACGAACGGCATAATAACACCCTTTTGCCCCTTACACCCTTCTCTGAGGGTGTACGAGCAATGAAAAGGGTGTTAGATCCATTCAAAAAGGGTGTAAATCTGTAAAACACCCTTTTTACACCCATAAGGGTGTAAAAAGTTTTACTGTGTACTATACAAGCCGACATACGGCCGACGTTTACTGTGCTAATCTTACTTATTCTGTATTAGCCAACGTTCGCTGAGAGGGAGTAAAGACTTTGGCGTTACCAGATAGCATGCGCGATAATTACGTAACAGCAAGCAGTGTTTAACTGTTGTTAGCTGGTTGCAGTCAATACTAGCCTAGATTAGCGAGAAGCAGCCTGTACAGTGTGCCACTTCAGATAGCATTACTGTATAAATATATACAAATATATTCGTATTGCTATATTTTCATTTTTACTGTGAAGTTTTTACATGCTTTATTACATCAATATTTATCCTGAATTGCGAGAGCGTCACAGGTGCCATTTGACGGAGGCAGACTACGCCCCCTCTTGCGCTAAAATCATTTTCGTGACCGTTTTCATTTGATATCATTTCGCCTAGTGGCTTCACGTCTGATAACAACAAAATAAAAGATGCACCCTGTGCATTTCTTGCCGTCCTAACGTGTTAGCTTCATTAGGTATATTTCAGAAAAACGTGCCCCTCGATTCTTTGTACTCTACCGGTCTGTCATTGGCTGTTACTGATGTGATGACATGCACGTAACTCTGAAACGTTTGTCCAGCGCATGTGCGCAGTTTAACTAAACGATTGCTACTGCTTCGTAACGTCTGCGTCATGCGATTTCTACCATTCACATTACGTGGCACTCATGTCGCGAATATACTTACGCAATGACTTCTGCTACAATCTTGTCACACATACACGTCATACGTCGCATATTGTGGTGCATATCAACGTAATTAGGTCACCACTAGGGTTATATTGTGTCACCATGTAATGAATGCCATGACATGCAAGCTTCTTTTGTTTACGCCCTAAGCAAGCATTATTGAGTCTACCCAGCTGATTTGAACGGTAACCTGAAACTAAAGTCGCAATTCATCTCAATCTCAATTTGTGCCATGAAAGGTTTGGGGCTAGGAAGGCATAGTGTGACGACATTTCGTGGAGGATAGCTTAAATTAGGATTATTTGAATCTCCAAATCCTGAACGGAAGCATGACACTTTTTTGATACGTATCGTGATATCTATAGTCAATACATCAATATGAAGTCGCAGATGGCGTGACGTTGGTGATGTGGATGGCCAATGTCACGACTACTAACACCGCTATTGAAAGCATTTCATTGCCTGGTGCGAAAAAATGAAACACGAAATCATTTTCCACATCTAATTGCTAGCACCCAGGGGAACAAGCAAGGATGGATTCCCTGAATAACCTTGGCAACGTGGTATTCGTGCGGCGAAACCCAGCAGCGCGTCCGGGAATCGAAAGCTCAATTACGAAGTTAAGCAGTCGGATCTCACAGCTTTCGGACTTCACGAACCGCTGCGGCGGAACAGAGGTTACGGTGCTAAGCTTGCGGGACTTCCATCACGGCCGTGGCAGCTCTCTTTCAATGGACTCGAAATGCCAGTGGAATCTTTGCTGTGAAATATCAGTGCAAGGCGAAGAACATACGGGTCATCCGAGATTTGTCTGAATTTAAGCATCAATAAAGAAGGCAGTATTGAGACAGCTATCGTATAGCACCTAGTATTATGTAAGCTATAGCCATATTCACTGTATATTTCAGTGGGAACGTACTTTTTAAAATTTACGGGCGTTATGAGCATAAACTTACATGCATGACTTACTACTCTCTCGTTTAAAACAGAACACTGCAGCAAAATTGAGAACTTTTTAACGTATGCAGTACGCACAAAGCCGAGAGCACGGTTCTTTGGGAAAGTTATACTATAGCCATCGTTCTCACAATGATTTATTCACTACACTTGCAGCACCCGCAAGCAGCAGCTATACGGCGTCTTCAAACGGGTGATCGCAAGAGTACAAGAGTGTTTGCGTCCTGTGCATGCGGCCTTGAGTCCCACATTTTTTTCATATCCTCGAGCCCGTTGGATCCCAAGATGTAATCGGTGTTCCCCAGCAGGTCACGCTATTTTAGGGGCAAAGCTCCCTATGGCGTGGCTTGTGCGTCCCTCGTAGAACTTAACCACCAGTGGCACATACGCGAAATAGGTATAACATCGGCCCTCCAAGGTGGTGCCGGTGATAGATTTCTTCTGTGCGTTGTGTAACAATAGAAAATAGTGCTCAATGTACATGCCAATGGCTGCTAATGGAGGATGAGAGACAGGAGCATTCGGCTTTTAGTCAACGCGCACGCTGCGATCCCCATTAGCAGCCATTGGCATGTACATTGAGCAATATCAGGCAAGAAAGGGTTGCTACATTATACTCGCTGGATGTAACCTCCTTAGTTTTAGAAAAGTTTAGCGAGCATTGAGCCGCAGGGTTATGAATACAATGAACTAGTATATACCATGAATGAATTCGAGGTGGTTAAAGGGGGGAAGCAGATACGAAGCGCAAGCCGTAAGAAATTAAGAGCTGAATCCTCCTGTCTCTCATTTCACATTAGCAGCCACTGGCATGTACATTGAGCACTATCTGACAGGAAAAGGTTGCTACGTTATACTCGCTGGGCGTAACCTCCTTGGTTTTAGAAAGGTTCAGCGAGCATTGGGCCGCAGTGCCATGAATACAGTGAAATAGTATATATCATGAACTCAAGGTGGTTGAAGGTGGGAAGTAGACCCGAAGCGCAAGCCGTAAGAAAGTGTGCGTGTGCCACCTCTCGTTTAGTCCTTGGAATGTCCACTGAATTGCGGTGCTTCTATATCGGGAATATATGAAAAAAAGATGCGAGATGGTGGGACTTGGAGTGTTGAATAGATGGACGAACGGACATACAGACAGATGCATGGATGGACGCATGAACAGACGCAGGGGTGGATGCATGAACGAACGCAGGGACGGGCGCACGAGCTAACGCATGGACGGTCACACAGACGGACGCATGGGCGGACGAATCCTTCGCCCCACTCTCCATCATTCCCTCCATGGATATGCTGCCATTTTTTTTGTGTACTATAAAATGTTTAGCCGGAATGGGTATGTGCGCTTCGTACTTTTACTTTTACCAATGGAAGCGATCCTCGTGTGCCTATTTCTTGAAAGAGAATTGTGTACAGCACAGTTCGTGTTCAATCTATGCACCACAGGAAACTCAATTTGCTTGCTGAAGCGGCCATGTTTGCGAACAGAGTGAGCTGCTGGCCAGACGAGCCAAAGTAGTAGTTAATTTTGAGTAGCGTGCTTCAAATGTCAAGCTAATTGTTAGGCTAACCGTTGGCTCTGTGTGTGTTTTTTCCTGCGTATTGTGGTTTTGAGCAGGGCGCAGTAAGATTCTAGCTGTTTGTTGTTTGTGTGAATTTCTAATTTGTTGCTATGGAATTGTTGCTACACCTTTAAGGCAAATAATTGACATTTTCTAAAATTAAAAATACGCTTTAGTGCTAGTAGTTAGAGGTATGATAACATTTGACCATTGTTTGGTTTCGATCAGCTGCCCATTCTCCGCGGGTCACGTGGTTTTGGTGAGAATTTTTTACGTTAGTCGTTACAGAATCTCACGTCCTTGGGTTTCAATATGTCACGTGATTATTTGTTACGTGGTTTATTGTATGTACGTGTCCCACAATCCTTTGATACGTCATTTTATGTGATCTTGTACTGCGCTCCAATAATAAGGTGTTATGCTGTAGAAGTTATACAATCACGATATGTTTTCGCGAAAATCCTATTGGCAGTAAGCTGTATGACTAAAAAGGACTACCATCCTTTACTGCTTTTGTGTATTGCGCCACAATAAAGAGCGTACCATCAGAAGTGTCTAACATTGCAGCAGTTTTATTTAAAAGTGTGTAGAAAGCTCTGATTCAAATTTTTTCGATCAGCTTTCCATCTTCTTCCATTGGTGGGAAGAATGCACGAAACACTGGCCGGTGGAAGTGATGCTAATTGTATTGCCGGCGACAATTGAAAACTGAAATAGCATGTGGTCTTAGCAGGCTCCACTAAATGCGTTTATTATTAAAACAAAGACCTCAGTGGTCGTTTAAGGCACACGCACACTTTTTTGTTGTTGTTGTTATGAGTTGCAGTGGTCGCCGTGATTGCTCTTTCCACCGTTTAAAAACAGGCCTGCAGAACGCTTAAAAAAGAAAGCAACCATTTTTCTGTGGCGTAACCTAAAGCTGCCTCAAGCTTGTAAAAAACAATTTCAAAATATACGTCTTTATTTTAAAGCAGAAAAATCAAGCTGCCATAATTTCTTGCCCTATACCTGTAGAATTACCACATCACTGTTGGATGACGCTAGTGGTCATTCTCGTTTACTTCATCATGATGTTCAAATTATAATTATTTTTTATGGGGAGAAAGCATGCTCGTTGCACCCGATGTGATGAACAATTTTCTCATTTGCGCCAAAATTAGCAAAAAAATTTTGAAGGATAGATTGTGCCTTCAAATATAGTACGTCAAAGCTGCCACATAATGCCCAACAGAAACCAGTCGTGTGAGTAAAAATCACGTAACCAAACATAAGCACTAGATACGTCAAATTTTTTTACCAATGCGCCTAACAGCTATAATCCCGTTGTAGAGCGGAAGAAGAATATGTGCCGCAGTGGGTCACACTTTTAGCGAGAGGAGCCAAGTGCGAGCGTTTGCCCCGAGGGCTGTGATTCTTGAGTCCGTTGCTGCCCCCGCTTTCCGCATCAATAGACCTGCTGTGCAAGTACTACTTGTGCCAATAAACCCCGTTTCAGAGTGGTGGAGGTGCGGGGTATTTCAACTTGGAACTCCGCAACAGGAAACTACCTGCCATCCCAGAAATGGCTGAAGAAACCACCCAGCAAGGTACGACCCAGCCTCCGATGGTCATCGTGCCCACTGCGCTACGCGTGCGCGATCCACCTTTTTTTGACGGTAGCGATGAGCAAGACGTGGAAGATTAGCTGTCGACATTTGAAAAGGTAGGCGCAAGCAACAAGTGGGACGACAGATCGAAGCTAAAATATGTACCCTTCTACCTGAAAGAGGTAGCGAGTCTCTGGTTTAACAACCACCACTCGGAATTCGCCAGTTGGGGTGCTTTTAAGCTACGCACTACTGATGTATTCGGTCGCCCCGAGGTACGCAAGCTCCGTGCCGAACAGCGTCTACGGCGACGCGTACAGCTTCAGGGGGAAGGCTTCACAAGCTACGTCGAGGATGTGCTCGACTTGTGCAAGCGCCTTGACCCTTGAATGATCGAGGCAGACAAGATCAAACACATCTCGAAGGGGATAGACGACGACGCCTTCCAGATGCTGCTGGCCAAGGGCCCCCGTACCGTGTTCGAACTCGCCACTCTTTGCCAGAGCTTCGAGGAATTGCGCAAACAACGGGTCATGACACGGCGGCCAGTGGCTACCGACGAAACTCTCGCGGCATTGACCCTAGGTGGAGACCACAACACAATCATGTCGGAAATAAAACGACATGTGCGCGAGGAGGTGGCCCGACAACTTCCGTGTCTGTCGTATCAACCGGCAACGGAACCCTCTTCTGAGCGTCTCGCGCCCGCCATCAGACAGGTAATACAGGCGCAGGTCTCTGAGGCACTGCCGCCCGTCTCTCAGACAACACCTGTCGCCGCGCCATTGACTTACGCTGCTGTTGCTGCTACTCCATCACGACCTCCACTTCGGCCGACTCCCCAGCCTCTACGAGTACCAACGACGCCAGTTCCAGCAACACAACAGCGCTATAACGGAAACCCTTGGCACACAGTTGACAATCGTCCAATCTGTTATGCATGCGGATATCCAGGTCACGTGGCGCGCTTCTGTCGCCGGCGCTTCGCAACGGGCGCGGCTGCAGCTCCGAGGTACTCTGACGACTCTTTCCCGGCCTTGTACAACGCGCAACGAGAAATGCCCCGTCAATACGACCGACAATCAGTGCAACGCGACCCGTCCCCATCCGTAGTAGACCACCACCCTGCTGCTGACTACCGACCATTCGGTCCCCGTCGCTCATCCTCACCACGCCGCTACCGTTCTCCGTCCCCGCTGCGTCGCCGACCGAATCCCATCGAGGCGGAAAACTGACTGCCGCAGCTCCGGAGGCACGAGCTGCGAAATCGTCGCATTGTAGAAGTCCTCGCCCGTCCCCCACAAACGTTCTGGAACTGTTTGTTGAAGGTCTACGAACTCTTGCGCTTGTTGACACGGGTGCTGCCGTATCTGTGATGAGTCAAAAACTCTGCCATTCGAAACGAAAAGTAACGACGACGCCTTCCGACGTATGGCTGAATACCACGAGCACACAACCTATTCGACCAGTTGGAGCATGTACAGCGAGAGTAATCATTCAGGACGTCCTGTACCACATCGAGTTTCTCGTGTTGGCTACTTGTTCCCACGACGTGATACTTGGATGGCATTTTTTGTCACGCCACTATGCCTTAATTGACTGCGCTCGAGTGCAGGTGGAATTTTCTGTGTTTTCTGATGCGCCATTTACCGACAATGAGCTCACTCACCTTGGCAATCTTCTTGTTGCTTCCGACATCGATGTTCCCCCTCTTAGTGCCATCGTTGTCCCCGTCAATCGCACTGAATCGTCCGGCTATACCGTTGTGTTCTCCCCATCTGACGTTTTCAGTCTGCGCCACGGTACGTCTCTGCCATGCGCCGTTCCTTCACCTCACCAAGATACTTCCGGAATTGTCGTTTGCAATCCTAGGTCATGCCCTCTCACCTTAAGAGCTCACGAAACACTGGGCTATGTTCTTCCTGTTGATGACAACGTTATTGTGTCTATTGAGTCCCACGACACTGGCCAGCAACTTCAACTGAACGCTGCGTTGTGTTCTCCCAATCTGACGTTTTCAGTCTGCGCCTCGGTACGTCTCTGCCATGCGCCATTCCGCCACCTCACCAAGATACTTCCGGAATGGTCGTTTGCAATCCTAGGTCACGCCCTCTCACCTTAAGAGCTCACGAAACACTGGGCTATGTTCTTCCTGTTGATGACAACGTTATTGTGCCTATTGAGTCCCACGACACTCGCCAGCAACTTCAACTGAACGCTGTTACTTCTCCTTTTTCGCGGGATGACTACTCCTCGGATATCTTCGATCGTTCCATCGACAGCAAGCTTCCTCTGGATCAACAGAACCAGCTAATAACCCTTCTGCATAAATTCCGTGATTCATTTGACCTTCCTTAAAAGGCACTGAGTCAAACTAACACTGTCGCTCACACAATCTACACTGGAACGTACCCTCCTTTGCGGCAACGCCCCTACCGCGTATCACCCAAGAAAAGAAGTGTAATTGCAGAGCACGTGGACGATATGCTTCAGCACGATGTCATCAAGCCATCTTCTAGCCCCTGGTCTTCACCTGTTGTGCTAGTGAAAAAAAAAGACGGTTCGATTAGATTTTGTGTCGACTACCGGCGACTGAACAAAATTACGCGGAAAGATGTGTACCCTCTTTTCCGCATCGACGACGCTATCGATTGTCTACAAGGTGCCGAATTCTTTTCGTCGCTGCACTTACGTTCAGGTTATTGGCAGGTTCCGATGGCAGAGTGTGACCGTCCCAAAACAGCGTTCGTTACGCCGGATGGCCTACACGAATTCACGGTTATGCCATTCGGTCTGTGCAATGCCCCTGCAACGTTTGAACGAATGATGGACAGCGTTTTGCGCGGCCTTAAATGACAGATATGCTTATGCTACCTTGATGATGTTATCGTATTTTCTCCTGTTTTCTCTAACCACGTGGACCGTCTGCGCACAATTCTTCAGTGCCTTACTAAGGCAAACCCGCAGCTTAACCTAAAGAAGTGCCGCTTCGGGACTCGCCAACTTGGTCACGTTGTGTCAAAGGATGGAATTTGCCCCGACCCGGACAAACTTCGAGCGGTAGCCAACTTTCCGCAGCCGACTTCACTCAAAGGACTTAGGAGCTTCATCGGCTTGTGCTCGTATTTTCGCTGTTTAGTCCACAAATTTGCAACAATAATAGCCCCACTTACACAACTACTGAACGGTCCAGCTAATCTTTCTAACTCTATCCCGGCATGCGACGAAGCTTTCCTTACACTGCGCCACCTGCTTACGTCCCCACCGATTCTACGCCATTATGACCTAAGTACCCCCACTGAAGTGCACACAGATGCCAGTGGCGTTGGTCTGGGAGCCGTACCCGCGAGACGAAAGCCCGGTATTCCAGAGTACGTCGTCGCATATGCAAACGCGCCCTCACGAAAGCGGAAATGAACTACTCCGTAACTGAAAAAGAATGCCTCGCAATCGTTTGGGCATTGACCAAGTTTCGTCCTAACTTGTACGGACAGAGTTTCGACGTTGTGACAGACCACCACGCACTTTGTTGGTTGGCGTCACTAAAAGATCCTTCAGGTCGCCTTGGACGTTGGGCTCTTCGCCTACAAGAATTCGACATTCGTGTCATCTACCGCTCCGGACAAAAACACTCTAATGCGGACGCCCTCTCACGATCACCAGTGAGATTCAGCGCAGACCTGCATTCGGACTTTTCAATCGCTCCCATTTCCGTCTCAAGCATGTCGTCTGAACAGCGGAAAGACCCATGGATAAAATCTCTCCTCAACAATCTTTCCGACTCCTCATCGTCTGCGTACCCACGCGCTCTTCGCCGCCAAGCCACACATTTCGAAATACAGGATGCGCCACTATACCACAGAAACTACCATGCGGATGGCTCTTGGTTATACCACGCCACATGCGATCTGATATCTGTGTGTATTTTCAAGCCGACCCACAACATGCTCACGCTGGTGTGTTAAAAACGTATCACTGGATCCGCCAGCGTTACTACTGGCGTGGTATATACACCTTTGTGCAAAAATACATTCGGTCCGGTTCATTATGCCAGCGACGAAAGACAGCGGCCCTTTCACCCGGATTATTACAGCCTCTACCGTGTCCGGCGCACCCTTTCGACCGCGCTGGAATTGATTTATATGGTCCCCTTCCATACATTGCCACTGGAAATCGATGGATTATTGTTCGAGGTATGCCAGCAACCTCGACCATCTGACGAGGTATGCTGAAACAGCTCCACTACCTATGGCTGGTGCACGTGACGTAGCCAATTTCGTCTTGCGACGCTTCGTACTGCGTCACGGGGCACCACGTGAACTGCTGAGTGGTCGAGGGCGTGTCTTTTTATTCGCAGTTGTACAACAACTCCTTCGGGCATGCCGCACGCTGCACCGCACCTCTACAGCCTACCACGCGCAGACCAACGGTCTAACTGAGCGCTTCAACCGAACGCCAGGAGACATGCTCGCAATGTATGTCAATTCCGACCAATCAAACTGGGTTGTTATTCTTCCATTTGTGACATGCGTACAACACCGCGACGCAGTCAACCGCAGGCTTCTCGCCCTTCATTTATATGGGTGTGAGCCATGCTCCACCCTTGACATCATTTTGCCGTATCGTCCCGACGTCTCAGAGTTCAACCCTCTCTCTGAAATTTTGCACCATGCCGAAGAGTGTCGTCAGTTGGCCCGATTATTCACCTTGGACAAGCAAGCACTCGAAAAAGACCGCCACGACCACGACCAGCAAGTCGAGACTTTTGCCGTGGGCTCGCTCGTCTGGCTCCGGCTGCCCTTCCAATCCCCAGGTCTGTCCTCCAAGTTTGGCTCCAAGTTTCACGGTCCTTATCGCGTGGTCGAACGTTGACCTCATGTAACATACGTGATCGAGCCGGTCACGCCATCTACAAACAGGCGACGCCTTTGTCGTGAGACTGTCCACGTGAGTCGTCTCAAGCCCTATCACGACCCACTCCTACTTTCGTCACCTTGACTTGCCAGGATGGCTCGTCTTCGTCGCCGGGGTATTGTAGAGAGAAAGAAGATTATGTGCCGCAGTGGGTCACACTTTTAGCGAGAGGAGCCAAGCGCGAGCGTTTGCCCCGAGGGCTGTGATTCTTGAGTCCGTTGCTGCCGCCCGCTTTCTGCATCAATATACCTGCTGTGCAACTACTACTTGTGCCAATTAACGCCGTTTCACCGTGACTATTCTCTATTTCATACATCAGGTACAGCGCTGTGGAGGCTGGCAACACTACTTTCGGTAGATGCGTGTGCTGGAGTGGAAATCATCACCTAGAAGTGAAGCCGTGCCTCTGGAAAGATGGTAGCTATGGCGGCCAACTTACTAGGGGCATGATAAAAGACCACCGTTCAGCAATTGTTTAGAGAAATTTATTCTCACGGACAGGGAACATCAATTACAATCCAACCGCACATCGCGACAGAACACAACATCCACACAAACACCAAAAGTTGTTACAAAAAGATATGTTTACATATGTTCACGGAACACGACATACACAGATGCACAAGAATTGTTAGAAAAAAATATGCCTACATATGCACGATAGACGGTAAACAAAGGACACACAATTGAAAATATAAAGATCTAAATGTCAAATATTTACATAGTATATACAAGGTATTTTTGTGAGTACTAAACAAAGATTAACCTAACAATACCAGGCAGGCCTGAAAACAAGCCTTACACGTCTCTCGCAGACGAACAAAAAAGGGCAGGACCAGTGTCGAAGGCATTCTTCCTCACCCAGAAAGAAGAGTTCCTCCGACAAAGCAGATAGTATTTCTTCGTACAGTCGCTGCGAAATCGGGAAGAGAGCACAGCGGCGACGACCTGCTGCAACAGCCTCACAGTGGTTACGCCAAAGACAGTAGGCACCAGCAACAATGAGAAGGCAGGCGAAGCGGCCCCGAGAACAACATCAAGAAGACACAAAGCGGTTTACTCCGAGGCCAACGAAATCCTGCATGCAAAGCCCTCCAGAAAACACAAGCAATGACGCGTTGTCTTAAAACAAGCTGAATTCATTCCCGTACGGAGCAGTTTGGACATGTTGATGACTGGAGCATTCTCAACCTTTCGAGGAGGGCCAAGGCTAGGAAGAACGCCCCACCACCGCTGCAATATGAAGTCCCGAAGGTGGCCAGATAGGAATTATGCCGTCAGCGTGCTCCAAGACACAAGACTACAGCGGGTGCGGTGTGCCGGAGGAACTAACGGGAGCATCAAAGCGGCTGTTGTGTCAACAATAGGATTGTCTAACACATCTACCGCCGGACAAGCCGACTGGATATGACGAAAAAACGTGACAGCTGTTGCATAAAACGAAGGAAGTTCTACTGATTGTTGACCCCGATTAAGGTCACAAAAGGCAATAAATACCGAATCCGTGTGCCTATAAAATAATATGCCAGAGTTCGTGCGGGGAAATCCTCTCCTTGTACAAGGCGCAACAGGAAGCGCAGGGCCAATAGCCGGCAGCGTACTTGTACCGAAGGGAAAGCAAAACCTCCCTGGGAACATGAATTCTCTTGCTGCTGTCCTAACGCCGCACGAGAAACCAACTCAGTGCCACCGGACCAAAAGAAGGAACACAAGGCAGACCGCAAAGACCTTATGATGCGTAAAGGCGGCTGTTCCACGTGAGAAAGGTACCAAATGCGACCGCAATACACAGTCTGCGCAAGGTACCTCCGCTCAAGAAGCGGGAAGTTGAAATCCTGGGCGTTCTCAATTTTTTGTTTTACTTCATCGAGGGCGTTTGACCAAACGGAGTTACAAACGCCGTAGTGGGTGTATAGAATTCCTAAAATGCGAAGAGACGCAGCCGGCTGCAGAAGAGATGTGGAGCTAAGTGTGGAGTTAGGATAGCCGATGAACAAATGCCGGGATTCAGAGATGTTTAGCGTGGCACCTGAAATGTTGCCATACTGAAATAATAAACGCAGGCTATGTGAAAGACTATCTTCATATGAAAGGTACAGGTTGATGTCGTCAGCAAAAGCTATGATATTCACGGCACTGCTGCCCGGAAGCGTAAGACCCCGGACATGCGAATCCGCTTCTAGAGCACACGAAAATGGTTCAAGGCTGAGGACAAATAGAACAGGAGACAATAAGCTTCCCTGACGGACACCACGTGTAATCAAAAAGGCAGCACTCTCCCAACCACATAACCTCCCTGCCTTTCCTTGCATCTTTATCTCTCTCTCTCTCTCTCTCCCAACCCTCTGGAACTAGTGCTATTTTTATACCAGAGTAGGTATGTCTAATTAATTCTAGAAAAGTACCAGGAAAACCAAGGACTGTGAGCACTATAAAGATATACGTTTGCTCCAGTCGGTCAAATGCTCTCTCTTGCTCCAAAGACACAAGGAGACTACGCGCAGATCACGACAGAGTATAGGCTATGATATCCCGGGTGGTAAAGGACAAGCTGTGTATTTTTGGTCCAAGCATAAATGAAGCCTGATGATGACGCACCAGGGTGTTAAACAAAGCCTTCGAGCGTTAAATAATCAGCGTCGCGCATACCTTATAGTCAACGTTAAAAGGCGTGATAGGTCTCCAATCATCAGGAATAACAGAGGAAGCATTACCTTTTGGACTAAGCACAATGCGTCCATCTCGAAAACTTGATGGAAAGACACCATCCTCGAAACATCGCCAGATAACCGTGGTTAAGGCAGTACCGAGCTCATTCTAAAATGACTCGTAAACTTCAACAGGAAACTCGTCTGGCCCAGGGGCTCTCCCCTGTTTCATGGATTGTAGTGCAGCCTTTACCTCATCGACTGATGGAGGGACGTGCAGGGAATCAGCAGCTTGTAGAGGAACGCCTGGCAAACCTCCAAGCATAAGCGGTATTATTTCACAGGTTGTCCGCATCACCGGATATGACATCTCTTCAAAATGCGCCAGAAAGAGAGCTCGATCACGCGTAGGAAGCGGCTGTGTAGGTGGTGACTGCGTGGTCGTAAAAACAGGCAATTGTGACTGCCCAAAACACAATTGCCTCGCATAGCGTAGCACCTCGAGGTAGGCACAAGGGTTGTGCATACAACGCCATGCAGCCACCGCCAGAGACGAGGCGGCAATCAAACTCTGGAAGCATTCACGTGATTCACATTGCCAAGCTCGCATCAGAGGAGACGGCGTTTCGGCGCGCGAGGCAATGCGTAACTTTGCTGCAGTATCAGCCAGCTCCCCAGATGCGCGAGGACGAAAGGAACGCCCTTCAAGTGAGCAGTGCAGGCGCCACTGGGTATTAAGCGCATCCCAATCAAATGAATTAGATGCAGCGAGTGACAACTGTATAGCACGGGACAAATGTAACCGAGAGCACGCGTCCTGGAGGACGCGAACATCAAGACGCCATGGTTTCTCCGAAAAAAATGGAATTTTTAGCTCGAAGAGAATCCGACGATGGTCAGAGATGTACACAGGTGAAGGTGGGATGGGCGGAACACGTTAGTTGGAGACAAACGTCTCTAAAACATGTGAAATATTAGCCCGGTAGAGTCTGCTGGAGGATGGACCGCGGCGCCATGTCCAAACAAAAGTATTCCCGTGCATGACATTATGCGCATCCAGCAATGAAAAACGCTGGACAAGGCATCGCAGCTCACGTGAATTCAAAACAGACCGACCCCAAACAAGACCTTGTACATCGCATCGCGTATTTAGCACATAGTTGAAAACTCCAATTAGAGAAACGTGGCGACCGTCTAGGAAAAAAAACATCTAAATTTCGAAAAAATAATTAGACTGTCCGGTTTGTGCAGGCGCATACACACATAGTATCTTCAGTCGAAAAGAAAAGTATGTACAATCTAGAGCCTTAATTCTACCGACGCCGTCGTAAACAACGGGGTGACCTCTCAATAAAGCCTGATTAAATATAATAATACCTACTCCCGTAAAACGAGTTGCAGCGAAAGAAAAATAGCAATCTAAGTTACACTTTTGTTTAAAAGCCCTAACGTCGGAGAGTGAAAAGAAAATAGTTTCCTGCAGGCACAAAACATCACAATTTGCAGCATGGGCTATACTAATCACCTCGGCCTCCTTTACCGGACTGCGAAAACCTTTTACGTTGAAGGAAATAATATTCAATGCGGTGGCCATCGTAAACAAAAAAGACAAATTTGGATACTAGACTCACAGTGCTGAGGGACGCAGGAGCGGGTGCCCCGCAAGCAGCTCAATCACTTCTTACGACCAGGCGACCCACCAGAAGTGCGGGGCTTCCGGGGCCGCATCAAAGTCCGCAGGGGACTTCTGTCTCTGATGGGGGCCTCCGAGTCGCTGCTGGATATTTGGTGGTGCTTGGTGCCGAGGCTCTTAAGTGAAGATGGCACAAACTCGTCAAAACCGTCCCGGCTGATCTCGCTTGGAGTGCTATCGGTGTCTATCTGCAGGGCCCTGTCAATTCCTAGTGCTGCTCGAGTCCTCGTTGATGGAAACCTCGTCACCTTGGGACAACGTCTCCTCAATAATAGGACTAAAAGAAGACTGGGCAGCCATGGTGTGAGCATCAGATATCCCGTCATCATCTGCGACGCGTTCACCGAGAGACGCCTCCTCTGGCGAGTGCTCGACCTGTGGTTTTGTGGGAATCGCCACTGGTCGCGGGCCGCTAGATGGATAATCCGCACCCTGAGGGGCTGCCTGGACCGGGCTGGCGGGAGACACTGCGGGCGTTTATGTGGCGTCTGGTGTGGCGTTGTGATGCGCCCAATTTCGTCCTAGCAAATATCCAGACCTGGCGTCAATGATACGACGTCCTGAATATTGTTTGGTTGAAGTGACGGGTAATTCTTAATGGCCGCCTTGGAATACGACGGTCTTATGGTGCAGGAGACGGTGGCATGCGGGTCACCACAACGGCAACACGGCAGCGAGCAGCCCTTCTTTTCGTGGCCATAAACGCCGCACCTTCCACGAAACGGAGCTGGGCAGTAAATGCGGAAGGGCCCACTGTCTCCACATCAACGGCACACTCGCTTCATCCCTTTATAGTCACAGGTCACTCGATGACCTGCGACCTTGAGGTAGTTGGGCACCGGCGACGATGTCTTCATTTCCATCCGGACTAATCGCGTCCCAGTTGTCACGGTTGGGCGTGACCCAATGAGTCCTCTGCTGATGTGCAGCCCTTTCCCGTAGGGAGACAATGCTTGAACGAGGACATCGCTGGGGACGCGGTACGGCAGGAACAGAACGGTGACTTGAGTGACTCGGGGTCCCAAGGGTACGACAGCAACGCGCTCTCCTCTGATGGTGAGGTGGGACGCGTCGACGATTTGAGCCAGATCCACCTCCCTATTAATGGTGACTTGGTAATTCTGGCCTCCAAAGTGCTGTACACAGTAGACTTCTCGATCCCTACTATTGAAGACGTCGCGTCAACGACGTCATTGGGACTAGTCCCCTCGGGGACTAGTCCCACAACGTCAAGGGCTACACAACGTCGAAGGCTAGCGCCTTCTTCGGGGGCTGGCTTGCCATTACGGGCGTACGCCAGCCCAGAGACGCCTTGAAACGCTATCAACGACAACGAGGGAACACGAGCACGAACAGAGCGATTCCCTCGCATGCCCCATGATTGTAATGTGAAAACTTTTTCGGGTCACATAGTGTTTCAAGTGCGTCTTAGCATTACTAGTTTTCCTTAGAGAGCCTCTAATTCGAGGCAAAGTTCTTGGGAAATTCAGTAACCCATACTCGTTTCTGTGGGTTATTTCATCGAGAATAACTATCTTTCAGTATAGAACTAACGTAGAATTTACACAAACATATTAAAGCCACCTGATATCGTAGTGGGCACTATCAGAAAAGAACATGTTCCCGAGATTTTGGCAGTGGCAAAATCTGCTTCACTTCTGCTGGCAAGGCATTGCGGGAGCTTCCACTCGAGCAAATATGTGTTTACAGAAATTTATTCTCACAGACAGTGAACATTTATTACAATCCAACAGAACATTGCGACAGAACACAACATCCACGGACACACCGAAAGTTGTTACGAAAAGATATGTTTACATATGTAAACGGAACACAACATACCCAACTACACAGGAATTGTTACAAAAACAATGTCTGCATATGCACAATATATGGTAAATGAAGAACACACAAATAAAATGTAGAGATCTATATGTCAGATATTTACATATTATTACAAGGTATTTGTATGAGTATTAAACAAAGATTAACCTACTAATACCAGGCAGGCCTTAAAACAAGCCTTACACGTCTCTCACAGACGAACACAAAACGGCAGGACCAGTGTCGCAGGAATTCCTCCTCACCCAGAAAGAAGAGTTCCTCCGACAAAACAGATAGTATTTCTTTGTACTGTCGCTCCAAAGTCGGGAAGAGAGCCCGGCGGCGACGACCTGCTGCAACAGCTTCACAACGGTTACGCCAAAGACAATAGGCACCAGCAGCAATGAGAAGGCAGGCAAAGCGGCCTCGAGAACAAAGTCCAGAAAAAACAAAGCGGTTTACTCCAAGGCCACCAAATCCTGCATGCACAGCCCTCCAGAAGACACGAGCAACGAAGCATTGTCTTAAAACTTGCTGACTTGTTTTCTGTAGGGAGCAGTTTGGACATGTTGAAGACTGGACTATTCTCCACCTTTCTAGGTGGTCGAGGGTATGAAGAACGCCCCACCTCAGCCGCCACATGAAGTCCCGGAGGTGGCCAGATAGGATTGATGCCGTCAGCGTGCTCCAAGACACATGACTAGAGCGGGTGTGGCGTGCCGGAGGAACTAATGGGAGCAACAAAGCGGCTATTTTGTCAACGATAGGATTGTCTAACAAATCTAACTCAGGGCAAGTCGACTGGATTTGACGAAGAAACGCGACAGCTGTTGCATAAAATGAAGGAAGTACTACTGATTGTGGGCCCCGAATAAGGCGCACATTAGGCAATAAATACCGAAGGTGAGTGCCTAGAAAATAATATGCCAGAGTTCGGGTGGGGGATCCCTCTCCTTGTACGAGGCTCAACAGGAAGCGCAGGGCCAATAGCTGGCAACGTATTGATACCGAAGTGAAAGCAAGACCTCCCTGGGAACACTGCTGTTCTAACGACGCACGAGAAATCAGCTCAGTGCAACCAGAACAAAAGAAGGAACACAAGGCCACTGCAATGACGTCACGATGCGTAAAGGTGGCTGTTCCACATGAGAAAGGTACCAAATGCGACCGCAGAACACAGTATGCGCAAGGTACCTCCGCTCAAGAAGCGGGAAGTCGAATTCCCGGGCATTCTCAATTTTTTGTTTTACTTCATCGAGGGCGTTTGACCAAACGGAGTTACAAACGCCGTAGTGGTTGTATAGAATTCCTAAAATGCGAAGAGACGCAGCCGGCAGAGATTTGCAACTAAGTGTGGAGTTAGGATAGCCGATGAACAAATGCCGGGATTCAGAGATGTTTAGCGTGGCACCTGAAATGTCGCCATACTGAAAGAATAAATGCAGGCTATGTGAAAGACTATCTCATCTGAAAGGTACAGGGTTATGTCGTCAGCAAAAGCTGTGACTTTCACGGCACTGCTGCCCGGAAGCGCAAGACTCCGGACATGCGAATCCGCTTCTAGAGCACACAAAAAATGGCTCAAGGCTGAGGATAAATAAAAGAGGAGACAAGGGGCATTCTTGACGGACCCCACCTGTAATAGAAAATGCAGCAATCTCCCAACCTTCTAGAAATAGTGTACTTTTTATATTAGAGTAGGTATGTCTAATTAATTCAACAAAAGTACCAGGAAAACCAAGGGCTGTGAGCACTTTAAAGATATACGTGTGCTCTAGTCGGTCAAATGCTTTCTCTTGGTCTAAAAACACCAGGAGACCGCGCGCAGATCGCGACGGAGTATAGGCAATGATATCCCGGGTGGTAAAGGACAAGCTGTGTATTTTTGGTCCAAGCATAAATGAAGCCTGATGATGACCCACCAGGGTGTTAAACAAAGCCTTCAAGCGTTGAATGATCAGCGTCGCGAATAGCTTATAGTCAATGTTAAAAGGCGTGATAGGTCTCCAATCATCAGGAATAACAAAGGAAGCATTACCTTTTAGAATAAGCACAATGCGTCCATCTCTATAACTTGATCGAAAGACACCATCCTCGAAACATCGCCGGATAACCGTGGTTAAGGCAGTACCGAGCTCATTCTAAAATGACACGTAAACTTCAACAGGAAACCCGTCTGGCCCAGGGGCTGTCCCCTGTTTCATGGATTGTAGTGCTGCCTTTACCTCATCGACTGATGGAGGGACGTGCAGGGAATCAGCAGCTTGTAGAGGAACGCCAGGCAAACCTCTAAGCATAGGCGGTATTATTTCACAGTTTGTCCACATCACCGGATATGACATCTATTCAAAAAGCGCCAGAAAGAGAGCTCGATAACGCGTAGGAAGTGGCTGTGTAGGTGGTGACTGCGTGGTCGTAAAAACAGCTGATCGTGACTGCCCAAAACACGATTGCCTCGCATATCGTAGCACCTCGGGGTGGGCACTAGGGTTGTGCCTACAACGCCATGCAGCTGCCGCCAGAGACGAGGCGGCAATCAAACGCTGGAAGCGTTCTCGTAATTCATGTTGCCAAGTTCGCATCAGGGGAGACGGCGTTTCAGCGCGCAAGGCGATGCGTAACTTCGCCGCAGTATCGGCCAGTTCCCCAGATGCGCGACGACGAAAGGAACGCCCTTCAAGTGATCAGTGCAGGTGTCACTGGGCTTTAAGCGCATCCCAGTCAAATGAATCAGACGCAGCGTGTGACACGCGTATTGCACGGGACAAATTTGACCGAGAGCACGCGTCCTGGAGGATGCGAACAGCAAGACTCCATGGTTTCTCCGAAAAAGAAAATGAAATTTTTAGTTCTAAGAGAATTGTACGATGGTCAGAGATGTGCACAGGCGAAGGTGGGATGGGCGGAACACGTAAGTCGGAGACAAACGTCTCTAAAGCACGTGAAATATAAGCCTGGTCGAGTCTGCCGGAGGAGTGTCCGCGGCGCCATGTCCAAACATAAGTATTCCCGTGCATGACATTATGCGCATTCAGCAATGAAAAATGCTGGACAAGGCGTCGCAGCTCACGTGAATTCCAAGCAGACCGACCCCAGCCAGGACCTTGTACATCGCAACGCGTATTTAGCATACAATTAAAGTTTCCAATCAGAATTACATGATGACCGTCTAGGAAAAAACATCCAAATTTCAAAAAAATTGTTAGACTGTCAAGTTTGTGCAGGCGCATACACACATAGTATCCTCATTTGAAAAGAAAAGTAAGTACAATCTAGAGCAATAATTCTACCGACGCCGTCATAAACAACGTGTTACCTCTCAATAAAGCCCGAAATAATATAATGATGCCAACTCCCGTAAAACGAGTGGTAGCGAAAGAAAAATAGCAATCTAAGTTAAAGGTTTGTTTAAAAGCCCTTACGTCAGACAGTGAACAGAAATTAGTTTCCTGCAGGCATAAAACATCACAATTTTCAGCACGGGCTACACTAATCGCCTCGGCCTGCTTTACCGAACTGCGAAAACCTTTTACGTTGAAGGAAATAATATTCAATGCGGTAGCCATCGTAAAAAATAAAGACAAATTTGGATACTAGACTCACACTTCTGACAGACGCGGGAGCGGGTGCCCCGCAAGCAGCTCAATTACTTCTTACGACCAGCGACCCGCCGGAACCGCGGGGCTTCAGGGGCCGCATCGAAGTCCGCAGGGGACTTCTGTCTCTGCTAAGGGCCTCCGAGTCGCTGCAGGATATTCGGTGGCACTTGGTGCCGAAGCTCTTTACTGAAGATGGCACAAATTTGTCAAAACCGTCCCGGCTAATCTCGCTTGGGGTGCCGTCGGTGTCTATCTGCAGGGCCCTGCCGCTCCTAGTGCTGCTCGAGTTCTCGTTGATGGAAACCTCGTCACCTTGTGACAAAGACTCTTCAATGATAAGAGGACTAACAGAGGACTGGGCAGCCATGGGGTGAGCAACAGATATCACGTCAGCATCCGCGACGCGTTCGCCGAGTGACGACTCCTCTGGAGAGGGCTCGACTTGTGGTTTTGTGGGAACCACCACTGTTCGCGGGCCGCTAGATGGATCATCCGTACCTTGAGGGGCTGCCTGGTCGGGGCTGGCTGGAGATGCTGAGGGCGTTTGGTGTGGCGTCTGGTGTAGCATTGTGATGCACCCAACTTCATCCTGGCATATATTTGGGCCTGGCGTAAATGATACGACGTCCTTATTCTTGCCTGATTAAAGTGGCGGGTAAGTCTTGGAGGCCGCCTCGGAATACGATGACCTGATGGTGCAGGCGATGGTGGCATGCGGGTCACCACAACGGCGACACGGCAGCGAGCAGCCCTTCCCGTCGTGGCCGTAAACGCCGCACCTTCCACAAAACGGAGCTGTGCAATTAATGCGGAAGTGCCCACTGTCTCCTTATCGGCGGCACACTCGCTGGATCCGTTTGTAGTCACAGGTCACTCGATGGCCCGTGACCTTGAAGTAGTTGGGCACCGGCGACGATGTCTTCATTTCCATCCGGACAAATCACGTCCCAGTGGTCACGGTTGGGCGCGACCGCATGAGTCCTCTGCTGATGTGCAGCACCTTCCCATATGGTGACAATTCTTGCGCGAGGACCTCGCTGGGGACGTGGCACGGCTGGAACATTACGGTGACTTGGGTGACTTGGGGTCCCAAGGGTACGACAGCAACGCGCTCTCCTCTGATGATGAGGTGGGACGCGTCGACGATTTGAGGCAGAGCGGCCTCACTGTAAACGGTGACTTGGTAATTCCGGCCTCCCAAGTGCTGTACACAGTAGACCTCTTCGATTCCTACTATTGAGGACGTCGCGTCAACGACGTCTTCAGGACTAGTCCCATCGCCGACGCCTACGTCGAAGGCTAGCGCCTTTTTCGGGGGCTGGCTTGCGATTACCCGCGTCTGCCAGCCCAGGGACACCCTGAGACGCTAACGACGACAACGAGGGAACACGAGAACAGGGCGAAGCTCTTTATAGCGGCTCCCGTTCGACCCTCGTAGCCATTGTAGTGTGTAACAAGTATAACATTTTGACCTGAAAGGTGGTGCCGGTGAGAGTTCTTCTGTGCGTTGTTGAACAATAAAAGATAGTGCTCTACATACATGCCAATAGCTGATAAGGTGGCATGAGAGACGGGAGCATTCGACTTTTAGTTAACGCGCCCGCTGCGATCCCCATTAGCAGCCAATGGCACGTACATTGAGCACTATCTGACACAAAATGGTTGCTACGTTATACTCGCTGGGTGTAACCTCCTTATTTTCAGAAAGGTTTAGCGAGCGTTGGGTCGCAGTGCCATGAATACAGTGAACTAGTATATACCATGAACTCCAGGTTGTTAAAGGTCGGAAGTAGACCCGAAGCGCAAGCCCCAAAGAAAGTGTGCGTGGGCCACCTCTCGTTTAGTCCTTGCAATGTCCGCTGGGTGGTGGTGCTTCTATAGGGGAATATATGATGAAAAGATGCGAGATGGTGGTACTTGGAGTGTTGAATAGATGGACAAACGGACACACAGACAGATGCATGGATGAACGCATGAACTGACGCAAAATGGATGCATGGACGAACGCAAGGACCGACGCAAGAACAGACGCACGCACGGACGGTCGGATGGACGCATGGACGGTCCCACAGACGGACGGTAAACGAATGGACGGGCGAATGCTTCGCCCCACTCTCCATCAGTCACTCCGTGGATATGCTGTCCCCTTTTTTTTTAATTCTCCTTGGTTCGCATAATAAAATAGCCCAATGACTTTACCACCAGTAATAGGATTTCATTGTTAAGTTTAGAAATAAATGAAGCCGTGTGCCTCAAATATACACAAAAAATGGTCATACGACTGTCAGTGTTCCTTAACCGCTTAACGTCTCTTTGATTTTGCTTTTCGGTGTTCTTCGCGGCTCATCGCGACGCATCGTGGTAGTACACGTGCTCGTCTATCACCAGCCTTTGCAATCATTTAAAAGTGAGACACACGTATTCGCCCATCTTCCTGGTGGATCTTCTTGTGAATAGCATCAACAAAGTGCACATACAGATCTCTAGCGAGCACATTGCTTATGCACAGAAAGGCGAATACAGTCGTAGTTCATGCAGTTCTACCTCCCAAAAATGACGAATTATGGCGTACTCGAGGCTTTGGGGAAAGCCAAGATTTCAAACACAGTTGGCGTTGCCTCGACACGAAGATGCACCCAAAATTTGCATTATGCAGTATCGTAATCGGTAAAAAACATTTGCCCGCAATGGGGACGCAATGGAGCAGACGGCGGCTCTATGAATGATACGTAAAGTGTTATTCACTAAGCCTTCATTACGCTAATATCAGTGTCCTAATGCCTTGTATGCGCTCTCTTTTTCGATGGATCTCTAAGAAAGTTTCATAAAACCTTTAGCGAGTGTGCATTTTCTGATTTTGTAGTCGCTTGATGGAAGCGTGCGATTGCATCACAAGCTCGGTAACATATAGCCTCGTTTTTGGATTGATTCGTTATAATTTTGTTGTTGTGCTTCTACACAGGTATTCAATACCACTAAGAAATTATGGCTCTATAAGCAGAACATTACGTCGACCTCAACTGAAAAAGCACCTGTGAAACGACGGGAAAGAAATGTGGAAACGCGGTGCATATTTTTTCTGAAGCACAATATTACCAATGAAGACGTTTTTTTATGGATGGAAAGGAAAAGTTTAGGGGTGCGAAACAGATGGTACGTATAATTTATGAGCCTTGTTTTGCATTAGCGAAGTTACCGGGTCGCAAATTATACTGACTATAATTTACAAACGTGTTTTAGTGACAAAAAGGTCACTATTCGCAATGGATGGATGGATGGATGGATGGATGGATGGATGGATGGATGGATGGATGGATGGATGGATGGATGGATGGATGGATGGATGGATGGATGGATGGATGGATGGATGGATGGATGGATGGATGGATGGATGGATGGATGGATGGATGGATGGATGGATGGATGGATGGATGGATGGATGGATGGATGGATGGATGGATGGATGGATGGATGGATGGATGGATGGATGGATGGATGGATGGATGGATGGATGGATGGATGGATGGATGGATGGATGGATGGATGGATGGATGGATGGATGGATGGATGGATGGATGGATGGATGGATGGATGGATGGATGGATGGATGGATGGATGGATGGATGGATGGATGGATGGATGGATGGATGGATGGATGGATGGATGGATGGATGGATGGATACGGCTGTACCCTATAGATCGGGCAGTGGCTAGCGCCACGAAGCCGTAATACCTAATGAACCAAAAACTAGATGTTTTTTAAATAGTGAGGTTGAGGATTCGTACTTTGCAGTGAAGGGTCTAATTTTCACTCGTGCTTTGGCTTTAGCCACCAATTAAATAACCTCATTGTAGTTAATTCTACCCGCTTAAAGTCTATTTTGCCCTCTATGTCCCTAAACCCCAGCGCTTTGACAAACTCTGCGCCATCATCTTGAACTATAAGGTGAAGCCCTCTACAGAACATTATCGAGTATATGGCAGTTTCTTCTTCCTCTCCACACGCACTGCATACCGTGTCTACCCCTTCGTATTTGGCCCGATATGTCTTGGTTGGCAATACTCCTGTCTTAGCCTCAAACAGTAGAGGACTACTCCGAGTATTATCATAGATCTTTTCCTTCGCAATTTCCTGCTTAAAAGTTCGATAGCTCTCTAGTGCGGACTTCTTAATCATGCCGATTCTCCAAATATTGGTCTCAGCTTCCTTCACTTTCTTCTTAACCGATAGTTCTTTTTGGTTTGGCCACCTGCTGTTTTCTAAGTATTTACCAGTCAATTTCCTGGTTCGCTTCCTCCATTTTGTATCGACATTCTTCATGTACAAGTAGCTGAAAACCTTCCTAGCCCAACGCTCCTCCCCCATTTCTCTCAATCGCTTCTCAAATTTTATCTTGCTGCTAGCTTCCCTGCCCTCAAATGATGTCCATCTCATATCACCTTGTACTCCCTGATTTGGTGAATTCCCGTGAGCTCCTAAGTCAAGCCTACCTATTCCACGTTGCCTAATTTCTAATCTTGCTTGAACTTCTGATCTCATGCGCAATACTGCATTGCCGAACGTCAGACCAAGAACCATGACCCCTTTACATATTCCTCTCAAAACATCAATCCTATTGTAATTCCACAGTGCCCTGTTTTTCATTACCGCTGCATTCCTGTTACCTTTAGTCGTCACGTATATTTCGTGTTCCCTTAGGTACTCGGCCCCATTGCATATCCAATGTTCAATGATTGTTGCGCCACCTAGCGGAATTCAGGAGCATCCTCTCGAGGATGACCAGTAGGCAGACTCTCCCTTGTTTGGCTAATCTAGACCCAGTGTTAACGCGTAAAAAGGAATGAACACACGCCACATTGTATATTTAGTGACTAAGTGAATATACCGGAAACTCCGTGACGCGATAAATCTGCTTCGTTCTTACGAGACATGTTGTTTTCGTGAAAATACGTGGACACTCGCACATTCAAACAAGCCCGCAAAGTACACATATAGGATTCGCGAGATTTTCTTCAGCCATGTTGGATAGATAAGCGTTTTCGTCTGACCGTTGTCGTTGAAACTCTCCTTGTTTTACATGCGTATAACATTCGTCAGTGCGTTTGTAGTGTATGAATCCCCTAACATTCAGGGTACGCGGAAAGTAGCGCAGGGTCATGATTTGCTCTTCCAAGCCTTGGCCAACGCAGCGCTTTTTGATTTTTACGTTTCTTGATAGATGGCAGCAGAATGCAAGCGATTCGCTTTTAGTCGGGTGTCAGAGTGAAGTCTTACCTGCGCCCAGATAAACGTGGTGAGCGACGCCATGCTGGTGTCTTGCACGCGTGGTGAGTGACGCGTTGTTGGTGTTAATGAAGTCGTTTGGTGGAGAGGATCCCTTAGATTACTTTCAGCAGTGATGCCCCCCCCCCCCAAAAAAAAACCGTCTTGACGTCGAGGATTTTTACCTCGACGTAAAACGCACCGAGATGGACAGTGACGATGAACGATCAGCTGCTAACTCACGAGGAGCGAGTTGCACTGCACGTCTCCTCATGCTTTAATGTCTTTTCACGCTTGTAAGTCACCTTAATTGCATTTCTTGTATAGGATCCTCCAGTGAACTCGAAGTAAAAGCATGTTTTTTCTTGTGCATTGCATGCAGCCCAATTACATTGGATACTACGATGCGCCGCAAGCTCCCAACACACTCGATCGGCAAAGCGAAATGGTTAGAGTAATGAAACGTTCACTTCCTACTAAAGTTGATGCTTCTCTGCTGACTTCACTGGTATCGTCCAAACAACGCTGTTGTTCGACAAATTTTTACAATTTAGACGTTGCGAAAAGCGTTCGCATGTCTTTTTCGATATCCTTGTGGTGGTAGCGCTAATAAAATGTGACACATCCGAGGGCTGTGAATTGCGCACTGTTGGAGCCTGATCATGGATGCAACACAAGCGCTATTTAATGGGAAGTTAAACGCTTGTGTTCTGGTAAAAAAGCAACTCTTAATTTACCACGTTCAGCCTGACTGAAGAAAACGACGAGCTTGGTGCCAGCGTCCCAGAGCTCTTGAGGTGAACCTTGCATGCTTTCGCTGTAGAGTTCCTCGGTTAAATTTTTATCTCAACAAATCAGGAATTTCATTAACTAACCTATGTGCAGTTTGCAATGAACCGGATACAATAGATCACTTTCTTCTCACATGCCGCCGCTTTGCCTCACTGCGACGAATACTTCTTGAAAGACCGATTGGTATGCTCAGATTGCCAGTCAATACATCCACCCTATTATTGTTTGGAGCCAGTCAGCTGAGTGTGGGCCGCAGTGCTTTTCTGTCAGCGCTACATATATTCATTCAGGCAACCGGAAGGATACGCTGCTAGTGGTACTGCCAGATCTATCCAATTCTTTGTCCCCCTTTCTCATTCTTGTTAATTTGTTTTATATGTTGTGAGCGCGACAAGCGAATGACTCTTTGTTCTCTTTGATATCATCATCACATGTACATCTTCAACTGAAAATATCATCACCAGCGTGATTTAGCTCGAGCTTGGCTGAATAAACCGGTTCCTCACAATATTCTGGTTTATCGTATTCTTCTGCACTTTTTGACGTTTTTTAAGGTGCATTATTATTGTTCCTATCTAATTTTTCTTTCTTTTTTAGCAAGCGTTGTAAAAAATGATCTATTATGAGGTACAGTGTGGCCAATCCCCCATGTGGGTATGAGCCAAGATATCCAAGGCGACAAGACAAGACAAGACAAGCTCGTGGGCTTGCAGGAAAAGAAGAGGAGGCGAAGCCACCATTTTTGGGTGAGCGTGAGCCACAAGTTAAAGATCTACATCGAAATCTACGTTCTGGGCTCATGCGGACGCTAATAAACGTCTGTCTGAGTTCTTGAAGCCATGTCGGTTGTTCAGTTGGCCACATACATTACAATTCGGTGCCGATAAACCCGGGAGGCGACAGCCGGGAGCTACCGTCAAGGAAAATCGCTGGTGGCTACCGACTGGAACAACCGCCACGAACTACTGAGGCCTACCAAATAGCTGACCACCATGGTCAAGCTCAAGGTAAAAGAACCATTCGAAGGGCCCAAACAATAAGCTCACGCAAGAGGTAAGCGTCATACTTGATAAAAATTACTCGACACTGCAACCGATTGCCGAGATTTACGAGAGGCTCAAAGGCAATAAGGAAGAGCTGAACAAGATTATTAAGGAGATCGAGAGCCATGTAAGTGATGAAGCATCTGAACTGGAGTATGCCAGTCCAAATGAGTATGAAGACAACGCGACCCGCATCTTACCCGAGCTCCAGAACAAGTGACGCTAGCACAGTGAAACATCTGCGATGTCATCGCCTATCGAAGTTCACGATGTACTGGCGTCTATAGTACGGGCCGACCGACTCGGAGCCAAGATGCCGAAGTGACTATTATTCCATTCGTAGGTGACTTGTGCACGTGGAACTCATTCTGGGAACAATTCGACCAGGTGATCAACCGCAATGGCAATATAACAACTAGCGAGAAGTTTAACTACCTGAGGGAGATTGTTTTTGAAAGGAGATGCTGCGGCAGCTATTGCGGGGCTACTTACAACTGAAGCATGCTGTGAAGACGCCTTCATTATCATCATCATCATCATCAGCCTGACTACGTCTACTGCAGGACAAAGGCCTCTCCAATGTTCCACCAGTTAACCCGGTCCTGTGCTTGCTGCTGCCAATTTATACCCGCAAACTTGTTAATCTCATCTGCCCACCTAACCTTCTGTCTTCCCCTGACCCGATTCCCTTCTCTGGGAATCCAGTTAGTTACCCTCAATGACCAGCGGTTATCCTGTCTACGCGCTACATGCCCGGCCCATGTCCATTTCTTCTTCTTGATTTCAGCTATGATATCCTCAACCCCCGTTTGTTCCCTAATCCACTCTGCTCTCTTCTTGTCACTTAAGATTACACCTACCATTTTTCTTTCCATTGCTCGCTGCGTCGTCCTCAATTTAGGCGGAACCCTCTTTGTAAGTCTCCAGGTTTCTGCTCCGTAGCTAAGTACCGGCAAGATACAGCTGTTATATACCTTCCTCTTAAGGAATAGTGGCAATCTACCTTTCATAATTTGAGAGTGCTTGCCAAATGTGCTCCACCTCATTCTTATTCTTCTAGTTACTTCAATCTCGTGGTTCGGCTCCGCGGTTATTACCTGCCCTAAGTAGACATAGTCTTTTACAACTTGAAGTGCACTATTACCTATCTCGAAGCGCTGCTCTTTACCGAGGTTCTTGTACATTACTTTCGTTTTCGGCAGATTCATTTTAAGACCTACCTTTCTGCTCTCCTTGTCTAACTCCGTAATCATAAGTTGCAATTCGTCCCCTGAGTTACTCAGCAATGCGATGTCATCGGCGTAGCGCAGGTTACTAAGGTACTCTCCATTAACTCTTATCTCTAACTGTTCCCATTCTAGGCTTCTGAAAACGTCCTGTAAGCACGCGGTAAATAGCATTGAAAGATTGTGTCCCCCTGCTTTACACTCGTCTTGATTGGTACTCTGTTGCTTTCTTTATGAAGCACTATGGTAGCCGTTGATCCCCTGTAGATTTCTTCAACAATGTTTATACATACTTCATCGACGCCCTGATTCCGCAGTGCCTGCATGACGGCTGATATTTCTACTGAATCAAACGCCTTCTCGTAATCTATGAAGGCTATGTATAGTGGTTAGTTATATTCTGAGCATTTCTCTATTACCCGATTGATAGTATGAATGTGGTCGATTGTTGAGTAGCCTGTTCGAAATCCTGCTTGTTCCTTTGGTTGATTGAATTCTAAAGTTTTCTTTACTCTGTTAGCAATTACTTTTGTAAATAGCTTGTATACTACAGAGAGCAAGCTAATCGGCCTGTAATTCTTCAAGTCCTTGTCATCTCCTTTCTTATGTATTAAGATGATGTTAGCGTTCATCCAAGACTCTGGTACTCTTCCCGTCAGGAGACACCTTGTAAACAGGGTGGCTAGTTTTTCTAACACAATCTGTCCTCCATCGTTTAGCAGATCTGATGTTACCTGATCCTCACGAGCAGCTTTGCCTCTTTGCATGCTCTCCAAAGCTTTTCTGACTGCTTCTATCATTACTGGTGGGGTGTCATCTGGGTTACTGCTAGTTCCTATAATATTAAAGTCGTGGTTGTCCCAGCTACTGTACAGATCTCTGTAAAACGCCTCCGCTATTTTAACTATCCTATCCATATTGGTAGTTATTTCGCCTTCTTTGTCCCTTAGTGCATATGTCCGAGTTTTGTCTATCCCAAGTTTCCTCTTCACTGCTTTGACGCTTCCTCCGTTTTTCAGAGCGTGTTCAATTCTCTCCATGTTATACCTTCTTACGTCGGATACCTTACGCCTATTAATCAACTTCGAAAGCTCTGCCAGTTCTATTTTGTCTGTTGTACTTGAGACTTTCTTGATTTGACGCTTCTTAATGAGATTCTTGGCAAGACGTCTTAGTCATGCTGAAATCACGCTTAGGTGACAAGAAGCGCTTGGGGCAGGAATTTTTCTCAAGGCTTCGAAGGCTTACTCCAGTGCGTTCGTCCATCGAAGTGACCAAACACCGCAAGCGGTACAACTAAGTGCTCAACAACACTCGCGGTTTGGAGGCTCCTAATGTTAGCAGGTCGTTTTTCTCATCGAAGCTATGTGACCTGCCGCTGAGGGCTTTGCCACATGTCATTGTTGTTGCCTACTGTAGATCTTTCGGAACAGAAACTGCAGGGTCCACTATCGACAACGTTCAAGTTCAGCATGTCATGGAACATGGTCGCCTTCTGCAGTTTCTCAGTATTGAGGTGGGGAGCGTCGAGAGGAGCGACTTTCAGGAGCACAAAGGATTCGATGAGGTGGCTTATCCCAGAATTTGCGATCCGCCTCACTTTCACAACGCGACCGCAACAGCATCAGTGCTTCACTGTCAAGTTTGTGTTCTTCCTACAAATTCGATTTGCAAGTTCTGTAAATCGAAGCAGCATTTACGCAATCATGCAGTGTGGATTTGCCAAAATTAGAGAAGAAAAAGCTTCTATCGGAAGACATAAAGTTGTTTCAATGCGTTTCTAGAGGTCATTGAGCAAAGGATTGTAGGCGTAGAATCGAATGCTCAGGATGCCGAGCTCGTCATGCGTCCAGTATGGGTGACCCAGAAAAGTTGAATCGAAGAGCACGTGAAGACAACATGAGCGGTGAGCTCTTCATAACTGGAAATCAGAACGCACTGGCTGCCATAAAAAAGTTTGAGTTGAAGTTCTAAGGGAGCACCAAACCGTCACTATCAACGAAGTTTGACTCCCGATTCGTGGAGATGACTCGACCAGACAAGGTCAATCACAGAGAATTGTGCAAAATGATCTGCGAGCAAAAAGGAAGCCTCCAGTGCCATGAGACCCAACTCGAAGAGCGTGTTCGTACTAGCAAGTGAGAGTCCGAAGCCTGCATTTCATGCTAACCATAAGTGATTTTTAAAGGAGAGAAGCATGAGTGAGCGAGAAGTTCAATGAAACGTGAATGAGCAGAGAACCTATATAGAAACTACGAAGACCGAGCAGCGATCGAAGGTGCACGAGGAGTACAAAGACCATGCAACCATGCTGAAGGAACTTTAAGGCCTGCTTATTGACAAAAAAACTTATAGTGAGAACTTTGATTGCAAACTTTCTGAGCCCACAAGGAAAGGAGGACAGACCAACCTGGAGATGAAGTGGGACTCCAAAGTAAAGAGATTGAATCAGGAGTTTGACGGGCTGCGCGAGTGGTTGCATGCGTGAGGAGAAACTGGACCTGATATTCCCCTTATGCTCAAGATACAGCCGGTGGACGTGAAACTATACCAAGTAGAGTCGCAGAAAAGAAAGCAGCAGCAAGAACATGGTGTTGATTGCTTTCACAAGGAGACGACAGGAAGATAGATGCAGTTGGTGAATCCGGACAGCCGTGTGCAGAGTCTTTCCCAAGCAGCACGAACACACGATCGGCTGTTATCTCAAGAACTTTCTGCCACTGAGTGGATCGGAAAGCACCTGTTGTTGCTCAGACACAAAAACGGATGTTCTTCCAATGCTAACAACATTGAGGCCAAGGCTTACGTACTGCTTCGCAGGACAGAAAACCAACACCTGAGGACAACACTGGATCACTGTGATAAGTGAAGTGCGCGAGTGCAACCAGTGTTCGGTTTAAAATGTGCGCGAGTGCACCGACATAGGAAAGAAGACGACGACGACCGATGGTGTGGACGCGCGCTTTCGCGATGTATTCGGTGAGGAAGACGATGAGCAGACGAGGCGCGTGAAGTTCGGACCAATGAGAGGCTACCACGCTGGTTTGGAAGAAGCCCGAACGAAGAACCTGCCGTGGACGCCAACCGTAGTTTCCACAGGTTGAATAGTCCCGCCTCCTAGACGATGTCCCAAGAAGACTATCGACTCCACAGCAATTTCGCACTTCTGAGGCTTGATGGTTAAGCCAGACTCCCGTACTTTCTGCAACAAGCGTTGCAAGGTGTCTATGTGCTCTTCCCAGGTGTTCGTGGCTATGAGAACGTCATCGATGTAGTGGACTACATTTTCAAGGCCCTGTAGGAGTGTTCTCATTAGACGCGTAAACACCGCAGAAGCTGTCTTTATGCCAAACGGCATGTATATAAATTGGAAATGACCGGATTGCGTTGAGAATGCCGTTACTGGCCTCGATGTCCGGTCAAGTGGGATTTGCCAATACCCCTTTGTGAAATCAAACTTTGAGAAGTATCTATTTGTGCCCACCTCTGTAAACATTAGGTCGGTCCTAGGTATGGGTTCAGCGTCGTAAACCAGTATCTCGTTGATGCGACGGAAGTCGACGCATGTGCGATAGGTGTTATCCGACTTCTTAATAAGTACCAAGGGCGAATTGTAGGGCGAATGGGATCGCTCAATCACACCCAGTCTTAACATGTCCTGAACTTCTTGTTCTACTACTTCCTTCATGGCCAACGGCAAAGGATACTGTGGTGTGTTGATCGGTTCAGAGGTCGTCAATTGAAGTCGGCATTCCAACCGATTTGTCTTTCCCGGTATCTCAGAGAATACATCTTGGTAGGTGGTTAGAATCTTCCGAAGTTCTGTACGTTTGTCTTCTTCTAAGCTACTGCCGATCGGAATCGCTTCTATGACGATGATGTTTAGAGTTTAATGGCGCAAGGCCGACTAAGGGCAAAGAGCGCCAAACAGAAGTGATTACATTAAAGTGACAAGGAAGTAAAAGAACATCTCAGTAAAAATAAACAAAGTAAAACACAACGTAATGGAAGATGACTGGTCTAAAGGGCCAGGTTGTCAAGCATGATAAGAAATGAGAGGTAAAAATTTCACGTCGGTAAGAAATTCTAAAACGCGTTTGACTGAAAACAGTGCTTCGTCTCCTATGAAGTGTGACGGGTGTGGTGGAATATGTCGCGTGTGTAGTTGTGGGAAGTATTTGCGTCGTGTTGTGTCAAGTGCCTTACATTGTATCAGGATGTGGATCACGGATAGGGCCTCTCCGCACCTGCTGCACAGAGGTCTTGGAGACCCAGTGAGAAGGTGCGAGTGCGTTGCATGAGTGTGCCCTATCCGTAATCTGGCCAAGGCGACTTCAGTGTATCTATTACGTGCGTCGGCGGTGTATGGTCCCAAATGTGGTTTTATTACGTGTAACTTGTTGTCTGTTTGTTCACTCCAGTGTGTTTGCCATGTTTTACGAAGTTGTTGTCTGATGTGTGGTTTCACGTCGGTGTAGGGTAGTGTGGTTATGTCTACTGTATTTAGGAGTGTAGCAGCAGCAGCCATTCGATCCGCTGCTTCGTTCCCGGCTATACCACAGTGGCCAGGGACCCAACAAAGAACCAGTTCAAGGTTGCGTACATACACAGACATAACAGCTTTGACAATCAGATTGACAACATGGTTTTTCGAAGGCATTGTTGACGACAGTGCCCGCACAACACTGAGGGAGTCTGTATAGATAATGGATTGTGAGATGTCGCTTTGAAGTATATGATTAACAACAAGAAGAACACCATACGCCTCTGCGGTAAAGATACTAGTATGACTATTCAGCGTTTTAGTGACACTAAGGCCGGGTCCATGCGCAGCGCAGGACACAGAGGGGGCAGTTCTTTAGGCGTCCGTATAAAATTCAGCACATTGATACTTATGCTGCAGATGCAAGAAATGCTGCAGAATAGCACATGTGGGAGCTCGGTTTTTATCTATATGTGTAAAAGATGTGTCACATAAGACAGCGCGGAGATGCCATGGTGCTATAAAATCTGTTGGAGAACTTTGGATGGTGTCTAGAAAAGAGACAGAAAGCTCTGACGCTTCCTCTCTAGCTCTGTAGGAGAAAGACGCAGAGAACGATGGTCGGTTTAAAAGGAGTTCAGTCATGGACGTATCATAAAAAACTGATTTAAAAGGATGGTGAGGCATGGATGAAAGTTTAAAAGCATAAAGGAGATCTGTGTATGCTCGCTGACGTTGCAGGTTCCATTTGTTACACTCCACATAGAGGCTTTCGACCGGACTAGTCCGGAATGCACCACACGCCAGGCGGAGCCCCAGATGGAGTACCGGGTCCAGCATTTTGAGGGATGTTTTACTTGCTGACCCATAAACAACGCTACCATAGTCCAATCGCGAACCTATTAGGCTGGTAAAAACACGTAATAAAAGTTGTTTGTCAGCACCAAAAGAAATGTGCGAGAGAACCTTCATGATAGTCAGTGTTTTTAAGCATTTATGTTTTAGTTGTTTTATGTGTGGGATGAATGTCAGCTTTTCTTCAAAGATTATTCCTAAAAACTTGTGTTCCTTTTTGACGGGAATTGACACACCATTAGGATGAATGTCAGGATCCGGCCGGATGCCACGCCTCTTAGAAAAAAGAACACAAGTGCACTTCCCCGGATTAAATTTAAACCCGTTCCTATCTGCCCAGCCAGCTAGCTTGCTAACACCAAGCTGTACTTGGCGCTCGCAGACAGATAGGTTACAAGACTTAAAAGATAATTGTACGTCGTCTACATAAATTAAGCAGGAAATCGACGGTGGCAATGCCTTCCTTAGTGAGTTCATTTTCACAATGAAAAGGGTGCAACTTAAAACTCCACCTTGTGGCACTCCATTTTCCTGAACATGAACTCTAGATAGTGCAGTTCCAACACGCACGCGAAACGTTCTTTCGGACATGTAACTGGCAAGCGTGTTGAACATGTTACCCGAAATGCCAAAAGACTTGAGATCAATGAGGATACCATACCTCCAAGCAGTATCATACGCCTTTTCTAAATCAAAAATACTGTCATGCAGTACTGCTTGTGGAGGAAAGCATCTTTTACATATGCCTCGAATGCAACGAGTTGATCGTTGGTAGATCGCCCCGCCCTGAAGCCTGCCTGGCAGCCCTCGAGAAGACCGTTGTACTCGAGAAAGTACACAAGTCTCCTGTTTATTATCTTCTCGAAGAGCTTACGCAGGCAGCTAGTCAGGGCAATGGGACGATAACTGGCAGGAGAGGAAGGGTCCTTCCCTTCTGTGATGATTAAGGGGACGTTCGTCACTATGTTTGTTGATAGCGGACGAGAAAGGATTAACAAAAACTTTTTATTTCATGGCATGGGTGGAACGGCTGACGACGCACGGATACGCTACCGTGTGCAGCGCCGTTGAGTCGGACGTCGCGGCCAACCCAGCAGTCAGGGTCGCAACTCCGGAGGTCCAGGATCAAGCCACGGCTCACGAGGACCACACCCGGTAGGCCTCGCCCACGAACCTGCTCCCGGCCACTGCACCCAGGCAGAAGCCGTTCGGCAGGTCTCGGCCTTGGACCTTGAACAGACACACCGGAGCTCGACCTGGCCGACAAGTACGGGTCTCACGTCCGGCTCAGGAACGCTGCCAGGAACTCGTCCTCTCGAGCGGCGCACCGTTTCGTCTGCCTTCGTGGCCTCAACTCTCGAGCTGCAGTGGCGGAGATGCCTTGACCAGCGCGACCTCGGACCTCGTTTCCAAGCTTTTGATCACCTTTCGGGCGTAGCGGTTCCACGTGCGGGTTCTGGCCAGCACAGCACTGTCTGTGCCGTGCTGAAATGCTGCTCGCTACAGCTGCGGTGTGGCAGCTCACTCACCGGCGTTCGTCGCCTTGGCCAGGGCACAGCCAGGTACCCTCGGGTGCGCACCTCGTGAGCTCGCGGCCCACTTCCGAGGCTGGCGCGTCGCTCGGTACGGCTCGGCACCACTCGGCGATCCTCGATTCAGGCAGCAACTCCCCTGGCATCTGAATCCTCGGCCACCCTGAACCTCGCCCAGCTCCATGGTCCTCCGTACACACGCCCGCGTCTCGCCCGGCAGAACATCTCGCTCGTCCCTTGCCGAAGTGCGACGCTCTGGTGACACTGGCGCTTGATGGCATGGGTGCGACTACTGAGCAGTCAACCCGCATCGGAGACGCGATGCTCCATGCGGGGAATGGCCAGCCCGTCCAGCGAAGAGCGTGCGCCGAGACGCGATGCTCGACGCAACCGTGACCATTAGCCAGGCCACGTTCATCGCTGTGTTGAACGGCTGACCGCGGAGACGCCTCGCCGAGATCCGCGATGCCCTCGGCAAGGAAGAGAACAGCAGGCCAGGCCGCGCCCCGAGATGCAGTACTCGTGCCGGCAACGCCGCCCCAGCTGGTAGTTGGACGGCAGTAGCGTGGACGGCCGCGTTCCCTGGCCGGAACCTGGATCACCTGCGTCCGACGCTTCGGCCCGCTGTCTCCCGTCTGCCGCTGCTCTGGCTCGTCCCCAGCCACACAGCCCACTGCCACGTGATGGTCGCCCGTGGCCCAATCGTGGCGCGCCACCTCTATGGGCCACCACAGGTCATCGGCTGATTCGCTGACTCACGCGCACATTACACGCGCCTTGCCCCGCACTTCCGTCATTGTCGTTTTCTTCACTCATCACACCTTCCTTTAGGAAAGCTACTACTATGGCCTCCCTCCAAGAGCGAGGAATGTGCCCCAAAAGCCATATTTTATTGTATAGGTGTAAGAGTGTTTCAAGAGTGTCTGGGTGTAGGTGCTGTATCATGGTGTATGTAACCTTATCTGCACCTGGAGCTGAAGGTTTGCACGTGCTCAAGGCAGCCCTCAACTCATAGAGAGTGAATTCAGAGTTGTAAGAACTGTTCGATTTCTCTTTGTCGTGTAAGGGCTTTTTTCCAACAGATGTTTTGTGTTTCATAAAAGTGTTTGTGTAGTGTGCTGAGCTGGACACGTGTTGGAAGTGTTGTGCGAGTGTGTTAGCCTGGTCTTCCAGTGTGTCCCCTGTTGTACTAACCAGGGGCAGGCTGTGTGTCTGTTGTCCTTTTAGTTTGCGTATTCGTGTCCAGACTTTGTGTGTGTCAGTGTATGAGTTGATGGAAGTGAGGAAGGTGCGCCAGCTGTCCCTTTTCGCCTCACGACGCACTCGCTTCCCAAAAGCCTTTGCCCGTTTAAACGAAATGAGGTTGTCCGACGTGGGGTACCGGCGAAGGACACCCCACGCTTTGTTCTGGGCCTGTCGCGCCCGCCTGCAGTCCTCGTTCCACCAGGGCCGCCTTGGGTTGCAGGACGCACTGGAGGCCAGGGGAATGGACTTTTCGGCGGCGTCAAGGATGTGCGCCGTGATGAGTTGGGCGGCTTCCTCCACGTGTAGGTGTTCTATGGATGTGTGGTGTAGTTGAGATGTTTGTGTGAATGTGCTCCAGTTTGCTTTTGATTCATTAAACCTTTTATGGGAAGATGAACTGCTCGGGCCTGTACCTAGATACGTTAATGAGGTGGGGAAATGGTCACTACCATATGGGTCCGTGCCCACACCCCACTAAAGACATGGAAAGAGAACTGCGGAACCAATAGCCAAGTCAAGATGCGAGTATGTATTGTGTCCTAAGTTATGGTATGTAGGCTGTTTTTTGTTGAAAAGGCATGATCCGGAGGATGTAAGAAACTTCTCTATTAGGCGACCTCGGGCATCCGTTCTGGAGGAGCCCCAAAGAGGGTTGTGCGCATTAAGGTCGCCTATGAGGATGTACGGTTCGGGCAGCTGGTCGACCAGTGCCTCGAAGTCAGAGCTCACAAGTGAAAAATCCGGAGAGATGTAAACGGAGCATACCGTTATCAACTTATTAAATATTATTGTACGGATCGCTACAGCCTCGAGGACAGTGTTTAAAGAGATAGGGTGGCATGCTAATGACTTCAGTGCGATATTAGCAACACCTCCTGAGGAGTGGGTGCAGCCAACCCTGTCCTTTCTGAATACCATATACCTATTTAAGAAATTTGTGTTTTTAGAATTAAGGTGGGTTTCCTGGAGACACATGATACTTGGCTGTCTGTCATGCATAATCTCATACACATCGTCCAGGTTTTTAAGGAGGCCTCTGCAGTTCCATTGGATTATGTTTTCTGTTCCCATTATTTGAATTTAAGAATGACTGGAGTGTGTGTGTTTGTGTGTGTTCATGTGTCGTCTTTCGGGGCTGTTACTCTTGGCTTGGGCTTTTTAGGCCCTTCTGGAGGCTTGGCCGTCACAGGCCGCTCCTTGCGCTGCGTGGCAGGCAGGAACGGCCAGACATCCATGTCATCATCAGATGTCCGAGGGGTGCCCGTCGAGCCGGGCCCCCCGGACTTGGCCCCCTTTCGGGAGCCCTTCGTTTGAGCCGCCACCCCCGGGGGTGCCACAGGTGGCACGGGCGGTGCGGTGGCGGTGGGATCCGGTGCGGGGCCCGCGGTTTCCATCATCTAGGCACCCTCCAACGCACTGGAGGACGGGGAGGCCGAGGCGGGAGCGGCACCGGTCCCGACAGAACTGGTTTGCACCACATTCGCTACTGCCTCAGCAAGCGGTGTGGCGACAGATTGGGCTGCAAGAGGCAACCCAGGGGGGGGGGGGGGGCGGGGGCGGGACCAAGTCCGACTCGCGGTACTGGGTCTCCGCCGAAACAAGACGCCGCTCCGCCCCCCGGCGAGCTGCGTCGGCGTACCTCCCCAGAGGGAAAGAGGCGAACCTCTTTCGCGCCTCCGGGAAGATGATGTTCTCTGTGACCTTTATGTTTATTATTTTCTTTTCCAATTGAAGCTTCTCGCATTTTCTGGAGTACGCCGCGTGTGGGCCCTGACAGTTGATGCAGAGAAGTTGTTGAGAGCTACAATTATCAGTGGGATGGTCATGTTGGGCGCACTTGGCACAGGTTATTCGGCCCCGACACGAGTTAGTACCATGCCCGAACCTCTGGCACTTGAAACAGCGCCGCGGGTTCGGGATGTACGCTCGGACGGAGCACCGGATAAAGCCTGCATTAATATAATCTGGAAGATTGGACCGATCAAATGTGAGGATTATGTGCCTAGTGGGTATTTACTTGTCATCTCTTCTGATGGTAATGCGCCGAACTGCCGTCACACCTTGGTTTCGCAGGCCTTCAAGGAGGTCGGCCTCTGTCTCGTTTGCCAGATCTGGCTCCGAAATCAAGCCCTGGGAGCTGTTGAGGCTGCGGTGGGGCGTGACTCGAATGGCGAAATCGGCGATGCGGGTTTGAGCAAGGAGTTTGTCGGCCTGGTCCTGTCTACTGAGCTCGACAAGGACTTCACCAGTTCGTTGTTTTTTGGCCTTGTACGACTCTCCAACAACACTCTCAAGAAACTTTGACACAGGAAATACCGACAGTGAAGAAAGAGGTTTGGATTGGTCGACCGATTCCATCACCATGAAGCGAGGAAAGTTGTTCGGTTTGGGAGGACTCAAGTTAGGTAGTGGTGGGAAAGAAACTTCGGTGCGGCCCCTTTTCGGGGGCCGATCACGTTTGGGGGGGGGGGTTTGGAAAATGCCATGTGACAGATTGAAAAGCAGGGAACGGGGGTACTTTCGTCGCTCGGTTTACCCTGATGCCGAGAGAGGTCCCGGAGCTCCCTGCCTGGTAGACAGGCAGGGAGCCCATCGGCCGGAGCTTGACCAAGGCTCCGACGGCCACCGTTTACGGCTTCTACCCTTCACCTATAAACACCTCGCCACGGTTGGGCACAGCTTATGTTGGGAGCTCGGGGTCCGCGGTGTCGCCACTCACCGTCACCTAGATTACGGAATCGCTTCTACACCCACAGTCGGCTTAACTGTGCAAGCTGGTAGAGGGGTATCTGTCTCCTCCTCTTTCATAACCACAAAAGATGCTGTTCGTGGAATTGTGTCTGGTTGCCGGTCTTCATATCGTTTTAACATATTAACATGGAAAAGTTTGGCGTCATGCCCCAAGTCCAGCCAATAGTCGTAGTCGCCCTTTTTCCCAATGACCGGAAACGGCCCTTTCCATTCCATCAACAACTTATTCGCTGTTGTAGGAAGCAAAATAAGAGCTCGGTCTCCAACTTTCTGCTGACGGCTCTTGCTTTTCCGATCATAGTGATATTTTTGAGTCGTTTTCGCTCGTATCAGGTTCTCATGGGCTAATTTTAGAGTTCTTTCCAGACAATCCCGGAGATCGAGGACATATCCATAGGTCGTTTTCACCTCCTCTTCAATCTTTTCTCCAGTCCACAGCTCCTTCAACAAGTTGAGTGGTCCTCGGACGTATCTCCCGTAAATGAGTTCGAAAGGAGAGAACCCCATGCTGGCCTGAGGAACTTCTCGATATGCAAATAGAAGTGGTGCAAGCAATCGATCCCATGATTTTGGATCCTCTTGGCATAGCTTGCGCAGCATTTGTTTCAAAGTCCCATTAAATCGCTCTACCAAACCATTGCACATGGGATGATAGGGCGTCGAACTCATATGTTTGATTGCCAACAGATCGTTTACTTCTCTCATCAGGTCCGACGTGAAGCACGAGGCCTGATCGCACAGGATTTGGTGGGGAAATCCAACGCGGGAAAACATTTCGACCAACCCGTCTGTCACAGTCGCGGAGTCAATCGCCGACAAAGCAATGGCGTCAGGATAGCGCGTAGCGAAATCGACCATGGTCAGTATATAACTGTTGCCCCTATTTGAGACCGGCTTTAAGGGTCCAATAATGTCCACGGCCACGCGCTCAAAAGGAGTGTCAATCAGGGGCATTTTCCCAAGAGGAGCCTTTCCTACTTTGTGCTTTGGATACATTCTTTGGCACGTGTCACAGGACAGCACGTATCTTTTCATCTCTTCCTGGACCCCTGGCCAATAGAATGAACCTAACAACCAATCAATCGTTCTTGTTACTCCTTGATGCCCGGACATCAAAGTCTCATGGGCCATCTTCAACACTTGACTTCGCAGCTTGAGAGGAACTACGACCTGATGTATCAATTTGCCAGAGGATAGTCGGTAATTTCGATACAACAATGACTTCTCCATGACAAAGGAATACTAGGTCGATCCTCTGCCATAAAAACCTGCCCTACTTTGCCCCTGCAAGCTTCCAGGGTCTTGCCTTCTGCTTAGGCCCTCTCGAGCTCCCTCCTGTTCATCTTCAAACTTCTGACGCTAACTGCAGCTGAATCCGGCCGGACACTCGTGCTCTCCATACTACCAAGTGATGCCTTTAAACGATGGTCTTCTTTCTTCTTATACAAGGTCTCGGTTACGCCGTTCGGAGTGAAGTTCCCTTCAGCCAGCTTTTCTTTCCATTTCTTGTCAGGGTCATCAGCAGCACGAGATCCTGGCACATTGCCAACGATGATGTCATATAGCGGGGAGGACATGCATTTCACGATACACGTGCCTGAAAAATATGCCTAAAAAATCTCCACCTTCGCCTCTGGTACCGTGATCCGGCTCTCGTCTGCTAAGAACACGGCCGTCGTGGTTCCTGTCAGTGCTTCATCTGGCACCAAAGAACGCCTAACCACCATTGTATTGCTTCCTGTATCCCGTAGGACGGAAGCAGCTTGGCCGAATATAATGCCCTGCAGCACTGGCATCGGATGTTTTTCCGACTTTGGCTGCGTATTTACCGCACTGGTCATATTCTCCTCCTGCTTGTCCACAGGTATATCATTCACTACCTCTGCCTTTTCCTCTGGCGACAAGATACAAGAAGTCCTCTTCGTGACGTTCTGCTTTCTGGTACATACATTAATATCATGCCCCGTTTTGCGACAGTAGTCACAGTATGATCTTGTCCGAGCACGACATTCTGCTGCCCTGTGACCTGTTTTATCACAGACAAAACATCGAGTGGGTGACTTCCCCGCTGTACTTCCGCATTTTCCTGCGGCGCCGTTCTCCGTTTTGTCGCGAAAAACCAACAAATTTGACTGTCGTTGGGCCTCTAAAATATTGTCCGCAGCCTCGGCCATTTCATCTAGCTTACGACAATTTTTCTCACGTGGGAAAAGCGTCACGCGGTTATGGCATTGATTGATAAACTGTTCAGCTACTATGAGATCTCGAACAGACGAATATTCTTTCGCTGTCTTGGACATCTCCACCCATCTGTCGAAAAAACTTGCCAACCTGGTTGCATACTGCTTGCCTGTTTCTCCATCTTGAGGTCTGCTATGCCGGAACTTCTCCCGGTAGCCCTCCGCCGTGAAACGAAAACGCTGCAGTAATGCTAATTTGGCTCTCTCGTAGTCAAGTGCCTCTTCTGGAGACAAGCAACCAAATACTTTTAGAGCTTCTCCGCTCAGACACAGACTCAGTGCCGTGGCCCACTTATCCTTAGGCCATTCCTGACCGGTGGCCACATTCTCAAATCTCTTGAGATAAGCATCAAGGTCATCGCGGTTTTCATTAAATCCGGGTATGAAATTGTGCGGGTTAATGTTACACGGTTCTTGCACCTGTCGACCATGGTCCGACGCCGTGGATCCCCTGGCCCCTTCCACCTGAGCAAGTTGAAGACGCAGTTGAATCATCTTCTGGCATTCGGCCTCAAGTTTTCGTTCCAACTCCGCCTGTTCCATCCTCTCCTTTCTTGCCTCTCGCTCAGCTGCCCTTTCTTCGCGAGCTCGTGCCTCACGCTCATCAAGCCATGCCTTCAACTCATCGCCCTCTAGCCCCATGCGTATCGCTAACGCCGTTAAATCAGACGTAGTCATTTTCTCTCCTTCTGTAAAAAACCTTAATTGCATAAACAATCTCGTCCTTTCGTAGCGGACGCCAATTGTCACGAGGCTAGTCAACCCACAAGCTCTCGTGTAGGTTCTTGTGCATACAAACCGATGAGACAACCCACATCGGTAAAGAGAACACGAGACCGTTTATGCACACAAGAAAAACAACTAAATATATTTTCAATAAACTAGATAAAGAGATAGAAATAAGAGGAAAAACAAACAATGCACACAAATTCGACGGGAAATTAACCTAGTGACCGCGAAATGCTAAAGATGCGTAAGCTCCGCAATAGCAAAAGCGACTGTCACCGTTCGGTCGCGGCACTCTTGTTGACGGCGAGGGTTGATGCGATGAGGTGCAGACAAGGTAGATCAGAGGTCTAAGCGTTGCTCGTGGTTGAAGGTAGCTCCGGGCGCACCAAGGTCAGTAACCTCTCAGCGTTCGTCCTCCGACGCTGGGACGTAGCCCTGGAAACGGGACGAGCCTGGCCAAAGCCAGATGGTGAGAAGCCTGGCCAACGCCAAACGACGAGCAGCCTGGCCAACGCCAGACGACGAGCGGCCTGGCCAACGCCAGACGATAGATGATGCTCGGGTGCCCGACCAGGTGGGAGCCCGCAGCAGCCTTGCCTCAGGAAGTCGGCCGCCACCCCCGCGCCCTGGTAGCCTGCTTGCCTCCGTCGCGTCCCGGCCACGTCTGCCCCGTTCTTCGTTCGGGCTTCTTCCAAACCAGCGTGGGGGCCTCTCATTGGTCCGAACTTCACGCGCCTCATCTGCCCATCGTCTTCCTCACCGAATACATCGCGAAAGCGCGCGTCCACACCATCGGTCGTCGTCGTCTTCTTTCCTTTGTCGGTGCACTCGCGCACATTTTAAACCGAACACTGGTTGCACTCGCGCACTTCACGAAACGCGCACTTCACTTATCACAATCACTTTGGCAAGAGACGGCTGCAGCTGAAACCAAAGATGCAGCTGCTGCTAATAGCCCCGTTAAACTAATCGCCTTCGTTAGTGAACTAGAAGGAGAGGAAGTCATCAGCCTTCATGCTAAGTGGTGAGAGACGCTGAGGCAACGAAAGAATCAGTGCAGACACCTAAAGGCCGCATCAAAAAAACAAAAGCAGATACACACAGAAGACTTTTATATAGAGAATACAACCCCGAAGGAGCCTTACCGTCCAGACGAGACACCATTGCGCGGACAGGAATGTGCTAAATTTCCCGCGTTCAGCCTGAATGAAGAAAAGGACGAGCTTGGCGCCAGAGTGCAAGAGAGCTCGTGGGCTTGTTGAAGAAGAAGAGGAGTAGAAGCCATCATTTTACGTTCTGCGCTCATTCGGGCGCTTATAAACGTCTGTCTGAGTTCATCAAGCCGTTTCGGTTGTTCAGTTGGCCACATATTTTACAGCAACTCTAGGGTGCTCGCAGTGCAAGCAATTACGACGGCGTAATATGTTTGCAAATCACATCACTACGTTAAGCATTCAGTCCCGTGCAGCCCCGACGGCGCTCTACTCGCCATGGCTCACTGCTGCGGGAAATTCGTCAGGCAGGCTTGGCAAAAATCATCCAGGAGTGCCGTTCAATTGATATTTGAAATTCTGGTTAGCGCTGGTTTCCGTAGCACGTACAAGACTACACAAGGCATCGTTGATGCACGGTAGATCAGCAGACCCTACCAGCCTTCGCACTGCGGCAAGATATGAGGCAGCAAGCATTTAACAGGTGCTATCGTTTGGGAAAGTATTTTGGTCTGATATACATTCATTTGATGATCAAGAGTTCATCCGATGAAAGCGGCACGGGGCGTAGGTTCGAGCACCCTATCTTTTTCTTTATTCGAGTGCATGGCTGATTATTCTCCCGCAGCCATCTTGGATTGCATGGCGCGCCACTAAAAGCCCGTGTTTATTGCGAATACTGTGCCTATCGCATAAATTTAAGAGGTGTTATTCTGCACTTCACAAGGGGTAATGCGGATAAAATATTAAAGAAAGTGCTTTAGTTTATTCGTGTGATTGTGGCCTGTAAAAGGCTAATTATTCTTCATTTTGGGGAAAAACTTTAAGAAACGTTTGAGTTCTACTGCAACACTGCATGAAAACTTGAAGCGACACCAGCAAGCCCTACCGTTATAAAGCAAATTCTAGTTACTTAGCAAACAAATGAACATGAAAACATAAACGGGTGAACAAGCTGGTAATCAGCACAATCTATGGAACCAGGTCATACAATTGTAGTCGTTTACAGAGAGACTTAATTGCACTGAGCATGACAGCAACTGTGATTTTCCCTACCAAAGGGGAAAGCCTAAATAAAACTCATTGACGGATGAACAAAGGTAGAATGCGCTAATAAACTTAAACATTTAAATACATATTTTCTTGTTGCATTATGGTGGTATAAACACATTGCAAATTCAGCACAAAATGGAGGCGTAGTACGAAAATGCGTAGTGGAATACACGTTGACTGTCAACAGTTATAAAATGATAATTTCGCACTCCGCTCCATATTGCACTCCCACATGCATTACATGCACACGCACGCTCTATGTGCAGCACCGAAACTGCAACTTGAGTCATAACATCTTCGGTCTTGAAAATTCGGCATGCTTCACGTACTACTAGAATCCACGCTATGCCAAGTGAGCGGACTGTGGAACCACGACGGAGCTGTAATACTTTTAATAAGTGATACATCATGGAATGACTCTACATACAGTTGTTGTGCAGGAGTATCGTATGTTTTATTTAACAAGTTGTTTACAGTAGCGTAAGAGTACCTACAGTAACATGGGTATTACCAAAACCAAAAGCGGTAAGGTGATACTTTGCGCTCTTTATTGCGAGGTAGGGATCCCTAGAGTGATACTGAGAAGAACCTCGGTAGATGGCCCTTACAATGAAGTCGACGGCAACCCGAAGATACGCATGCTTCATAGGACTACATATGTTATGTTTATGAAAATTGATAGCCACCACTGCAACCGCAATTGACTATTCACCAATATGAGGCCTGTATATGTTTTTTTTTCGTAGAGGTAATATACACACTCTATAGGAAACCTTAGCCGGGAAAGTTATAACCACCCAAGCGCTGGCATCTGGGAACGTTGTCATAGTTGCCGTTACAAAACTTTAAAAAAGGGCTAAATATATAACTTTAAAACACTCTAATTCTCGCAGTATATATCATAAACAAGTGTATTCACGTATTATAGACAAATGTAAATTGTATTATGTGTTTACATCAACTACATTTAGGTAAAACCCATTGGCTATTTATGCAATTTAGTGCGCGCGAAAAGGAGCGTTCGCAGGTTTGTTTACCAGATGGTGTCACCATCTTTGTATATCGACATTTGAGAGTGTGATTGTGCGGCGTGCGGCTGATGCGCTAGCTTTCTTGCGGGCTGGTAGCATCGTACTCAATGCCTCTTCTTCTGGGATTTTTGTTGCCATGAGCCAACAACTTGACTTAGTGTGAAAGTACATTACTGCAACGCAATAGGGACCCAAAAAGCCATGCCAGCAGTTTTGGCAGCATTCTGTGGCGAGTGCGCGTGGACGCCACATGAAAGCCGAGTATTGTTCTATCATTGCGGAACCCGAATGGTTATAGGTTTTAGTGCTCGAGGCCGATGGGGACAGTTTCCTGTAGAGTCTGTATTTTACCTCAACGTTCTTTTCCGAAGCAGGTTTGACATCTCACCTAGTTCTTGTTGATACCTGACTACCACGCAGAGTTTTCGGGATTGATTCCTTCTCAGACCCTCATATTTATTTTTCTCACTTGTCGGCTCAACGCTACCAACTCCAGTTTTTCTTCAATGCTCTCGTGATGAATTACTAATTTGCTTTATCGCCACTCCTTCGAATATATAGGCTTTCAATTACGTGTACGTGTGCGCAGTACCCACATACGGTGGTCCATGCTGTACGCGCATGTGCCTCACGGGTATAGAGAAAAAGTTTTGAGAATGTAGACGACATTATTTTCACGTCATTGATGACATGATCCACCAGACATATTTGTCAAACACCTACCCTCCCACATAACCTGTGGTCTATTTTAAGAGAAGGAAGCAAATACGAGATCATTTGAAGGCAGACAGATAGATAGATGGATTGAAATGCTCTGAATGCTTGTTGTTCGTCATATATATATATATATATATATATATATATATATATATATATATATATATATATATGGGAGAGAAGTGTATACCTAAGGGCTCGTATTTCCGTGTTTTTAACACAATATTAATGAGATATCACAGACAGTAATGCCAAGGAATGTACAGGGGAAGTTATTAGAACCAATGGAATGTAAATAAGAAGAAAGAAGAAAGAAAAGTGGATGAAAAAATTACCAGCTGAGAGCAGGAATCGAACCTACGACCTTCGAATAACGCGTTCGATGCTCTAACCACTGAGCTATCACAGCGGCCGTCCCCTCATCCACTTTTTTGGGTTTATATGTTAATTTAGAAGTAAGAGTGACAGTCAGCGCCATCTATAAGCCAAACAACGAGTGTGAAAACACTCTTATTCGCATGTTTGGCGTCACGTAGCACGTGAACTTATTATGAGCGGGCAGCTGATTTATTGTCCCTCTTATACAACCTAAACACACCAAGTCTGCCAGTACGAGACCCTCGTTCAATGAAATAAGGGAGAGAAGTGTATACCTAAGGGCTCGTATTTCCGTGTTTTTAACACAATATTAATGAGATATCACAGACAGTAATGCCAAGGAATGTACAGGGGAAGTTATTAGAACCAATGGAATGTAAATAAGAAAAAAGAAGAAAGAAAAGTGGATGAAAAAATTACCAGCTGAGAGCAGGAATCGAACCTACGACCTTCGAATAACGCGTTCGATGCTCTAACCACTGAGCTATCACAGCGGCCGTCCCCTCATCCACTTTTTTGGGTTTATATGTTAATTTAGAAGTAAGAGTGACAGTCAGCGCCATCTATAAGCCAAACAACGAGTGTGAAAACACTCTTATTCGCATGTTTGGCGTCACGTAGCACGTGAACTTATTATGAGCGGGCAGCTGATTTATTGTCCCTCTTATACAACCTAAACATACCAAGTCTGCCAGTACGAGACCCTCGTTCAATGAAATAAGGGAGAGAAGTGTATACCTAAGGGCTCGTATTTCCGTGTTTTTAACACAATATTAATGAGATATCACAGACAGTAATGCCAAGGAATGTACAGGGGAAGTTATTAGAACCAATGGAATGTAAATAAGAAGAAAGAAGAAAGAAAAGTGGATGAAAAAATTACCAGCTGTGAGCAGGAATCGAACCTACGACCTTCGAATAACGCGTTTGATGCTCTAACCACTGAGCTATCACAGCGTCCGTCCCCTCAACCACTTTTTTTGGGTTTATATGTTAATTTAGAAGTAGGAGTGACAGTCAGCGCCATCTATAAGCCAAACAACGAGTGTGAAAACACTCTTATTCGCATGTTTGGCGTCACGTAGCACGTGAACTTATTATGAGTGGGCAGCTGATTAATTGTCCCTCTTATACAACCTAAACACACCAAGTCTGCCAGTACGAGACCCTCGTTCAATGAAATAAGGGAGAGAAGTGTATACCTAAGTTCTCGTATTTCCGTGTTTTTAACACAATAATAATGAAATATCACAGACAGTAATGCCAAGGAATGTACAGTGGAAGTTATTAGAACCAATGGAATGTAAATAAGAAGAAAGAAGAAAGAAAAGTGGATGAAAAAATTACAAGCTGTGAGCAGGAATCGAACCTACGACTTTCGAATAACGCGTTCGATGCTCTAACCACTGAGCTATCACAGCGGCCATCCCCTCATCCACTTTTTTGGGTTTATATGTTAATTTAGAAGTAGGAGTGACAGTCAGCGCCATCTATTCTTTCTTCTTTCTTCTTATTTACATTCCATTGGTTCTAATAACTTCCCCTGTACATTCCTTGGCATTAATGTCTGTGATATCGCATTATTATTGTGTTAAAAACACGGAAATACGAGCCCTTAGGTATACACTTCTCTCCCTTATTTCATTGAACGAGGGTCTCGTACTGGCAGACTTGGTGTGTTTACGTTGTATAAGAGGGACAATTAATCAGCTGCCCGCTCATAATAAGTTCACGTGCTACGTGACGCCAAACATGCGAATAAGAGTTTTTCACACTCGTTGTTTGGCTTATAGATGGCGCTGACTGTTACTCCTACTTCTAAATTAACATATAAACCCAAAAAATTGGATGAGGGGACGGCCGCTGTGATAGCTCAGTGGTTAGAGCATCGAACGCGTTATTCGAAGGTCGTAGGTTCGATTCCTGCTCACAGCTGGTAATTTCTTCATCCACTTTTCTTACTTCTTTCTTCTTATATATATATATATATATATATATATATATATATATGTGACGTATGAAGCGATGGTTAGGAGAAGTAGATGAGGAAGAAGTGCTTTTAGAATAAACATGGGGTATGCGCCAGGCCACGTCGCCCATTCATCGTAGCGTTACACGAGTCGACAGGATGAAGACCTCCCAGCCACTTCATCAGTGTCTCATCATCGACGCAGTTCTACACAAGACGCCCTGACCATACATCGACTACGGAATTATCTCCTAGCCGCACACAGCGACCAGCACCATGACAGAATCATCGACCGACCTTCCCATTCCCAAGTACACCGGAGCAGCGGACGATGGACCTGTACAGGACTGGTTCGACCTGTTCGAGTTCCACGCTACCGCTGCATCTTGGTCGGAACGGGAAATGGTTACGAACTTCAGCGACTACGTCACCGGTGAGGCATTTAAATTTTACCTCACCCACATCTTCGACAACGATGAGTCTTGGCAAAAGATAAAACAAGAAATGATCGTTTGGTTGAAAAAATACGATGACGACTACGACGAAGACTTGCTTGTAACCCACCATCCACAGACAACTGCACTCAGTCGTCAATTTTACAGGCAGTCTTCAACCATTCGAACGCACAACAAGATTCGACCTCTGACAAAAGACGAAGTGGCACACGAGTTCAGTGGCAGACGACAACGCGTATTTTGGGAAAAACACAGCCGTCGAGCGCGCCTCCCTTCTGCACCAAAGTCGGCACTTGCGAAGTCATCGCTTCAGCATATGACCCGAGACGTTGCCCAACCACCTGATGCCGTTCACTCTTCGTCTGGCATACGTGGTCCACCACCTGGGTTCTCATCACGCGGTTCTTCAAGCGCTCCTAACGCTCACCATTTGCCTTATAAGGACGCCTTGCTCATGGTAGACCAGCTGACGCATGAAGAAAATACCGAACAACGTCATGACTACTCGAAGAGTGAAAATCTTGGTTTTACATCACTTCGCTCTTTCGTCACTCACAACGCCCACCTCGCGTCTCACACGCCCACTACGGTCAGGATAGAGCTTCGGAACTCCGAATATACTCAGCCAAGTTCAGGGCCAACCGTCCACATTCATGCGTCAGAACAGCTTACCTCCAAAGTTTCGGACACAGAGAAACAGCCCCAAGTAAAATCTGACCAAACCAAGCCTCTCGCAGCGTCACCGTCGAGTTCACAGCAACCCGAGAGCCCAACCAACACAGGAGACTCGGAAGGATCAACTCCGAAGCTCTGCCCTGTGCCAGGAACGCCCATCAAGAATGGCGTTGCAACAGCCTCAGCAGATTTTTCTGCCAATTCTGGCGCACTATCTTCATTGCCTGACTCAAATCGCGACACCCTAACAAGTATCAACTATTTGCTGGTCACGTCAACCTACAAAAAAAAGCAGGCTCATGGTTCCAAAGGAAGTCCACCTCGTCAAACAGTGCAACATCAGCAATGCCAACAAAAGAAACAGGAGGAACCCCAACAGCTAAAACGCCCACACCAACGTCGGCAACGAACAATTAAAACTACATCGCGAGGATACTTGCGGCCTGAAGAGTGTCGTGATCAACATACACTAAAGAAAAGACTGATTCCACATCTGAGCTATCTTCGCAGAAAGAAAAGACAAGAAACTTTTCCGCACCAGTGTTCAAGATTGCGCCTTCGGTCTGAACATATGCGTCATCACCATAGTAAACTCCCCAAGAGCCACAAAACAACCGCTTGTGCTCTGCAGGAACACAAGCAGCGCCTAATCAGCCACGATCAACGGGCGCGCAAATTGCATGCACGACGTTTGTATGACCCACGACAAAAAATGCGACGCCTACGAAACATTCAATCCTGCAAAGCGTTCCAACCTCGTTCGTTCTTTGCAAGAATACCGGCTGTATTTCCATCTGTTTCCATGTCCAAAGCGTTTTTGTGTTATCCAGGACGCAACCACCAGCCTCGCCCACCAGAACTCCTGCGTTAACCGGACTGCTGCACTTTCCCCTGAAGTCTTTGAAAGTTTACGGAACCCCCTGGAGCATAGGACCAATTGTGAATTTTTGACATTTGTAACTTTTTAACCTCTACTTGTTAACTTTTCTTGTTCGTAATCCATGCCTTCTTTCGGGGGGAGGGGGAATCGTGTGACGTATGAAGCGATGGTTAGGAGAAGTAGATGAGGAAGAAGTGCTTTTAGAATAAACATGGGGTATGCGCCAGGCCACGTCGCCCATTCATCGTAGCGTTACACACACACACACACACACACACACACACATATATATATATATATATATATATATATATATATATATATATATATATATATATATATATATATATATATATATATATATATATATATATATATATATATATATATATATATATATATCTGAAGGGATGAATGGTAGAAGCCGAGGAGGAAGAAGCGAGATTGGAATAAACATGGCGTATGAGCCAGGCCACTTCTCCCATTCATCATAGCGTCACACGAGTCGACAGGATGAAGACCTCCCAGCCACTTCATCAAGGTCTCATCATCATTGCAGTTCTCCACAAGACGCCCTGACCATACATCGACTACGGAATCATCACCTGGCCGCACACAGCGACCAGCACCATGACAGAATCATCGACTGACCTTCCCACTCCCAAGTACACTGGAGCAGCGGACAATGGACCTGTACAAGACTGGTTCGACCTGTTCGAGCTCCACGCAACCGCTGCATCATGGTCGGAACGGAAGATGGTCGCCAGTTTTACCGACTACGTCTCCGGTGAGGCCTTCAAATTCTACCTCACCCACATATTTCAAAACGACGAGTCATGGGAAAAGATCAAACAAGAAATGATCGTTTGGTTTGAAGAATACGATGACGACTACGACGAAGACTTGCTTGTCACCAACCATCCAAAGACAACCGCACTCGGTCGTCACAGTCAAAAGCAGCCTTCACGCATTGATCAACCTCCGGCTTTCCCGTGGCGTGGATCTTCGGTTGCTCACAACGCCCACCTCGCGTCTCACGCGTTCACTATGGTCGAAATAGAGCGGAGAAGCTCCGAGCATACTCAGCCAAGCCCAGGGTCTACCGTCCATATTCATGCGTCAGAACAGTCAACCTCCAAAGTTGCGCAGACAGACAAACAATCCCAAGCAAAATCCGACCAAATCAAGCATTTGTCAGTGTCGCCGTCGAGTTCCCAGCCACCTAAGAGTCCAACGAACACAGTAGGCTTGGAAGAATCAACTCTCAAGCACTGCCCTGTACCAGAAGCGTCTATTAAAAACGGCGTTGCTAGAGCCTCCAAAGACCTTTCTGCCTTCTTACGTCACAGGATTCCCGCTCCTCCAGAAAGAAGTTGCGTTAGACGAACAGAAATTATAAACTGAACATCCACGATTTAAAAGTGAACACAGTCAAAAAAGGAAAGATTGTTCCATGTCCCAGGAAGTTTCCGTAAACACACTTTAGCTTCACCACAGAAAACCACGAAAGAGACTTACCATTTGCAAATTGCAGGTACACAGACATTGTATCATCAACTTCGGTTTTCGCGAACCCAAGCTTCAAGCAATGCTTCTGTCTAAGCCACGGCAAAAAATACAGCACCCACGACATAAAACTCGGTGCCTACGACGTCCGACCTTCAAATTCTACAAGAACAACCAGCCTCGTTGGTTCTTCGCAGCTGCTGAAGCCGTGTCATTGTCAGTGCAGTTGTGCAGGACGCGGTTATCTTCTCCGGAACGCCGCAGTCAGCCTCGCCCACCAGAACGTCTGCGTAAACCGGACTGCTGCACTATCTCCTGAAGTCATTGAAAGTTTACGGAACTCCCCTGAAGCATGGAACCGATTATGAATTGTGGCATTTGTGACTTTTAACCTCTCCTTGTTTACTTTTTCTCGTTCGTAATCCATGCCTTCTTTCGGGGGGAGGGGGAATCATGTGACGTATAAAGCGATGGTTGGTAGAGGCCGAGGAGGAAGGAGTGAGAATGGAATGGAATAACCACGTCTCCCATTCATCATAGCGTCACACACACACACACACACACACACACACACACACACACACACACACACACACACACACACACACATATATATATATATATACATATATATATATATATATATATATATATATATATATATATATTATTGCGAGGGAGTGGGCATGGCTCCGCCCCGTCGTAGACGCATCGATGACGAAGAAGCGGATTCGGCGCGCGAGATCCTAGCAGCCCTGGGGTGTCACACCTTACCTGTAAATATTGCAAATACACTGCTTTCTCTCTTCCGTGTAATTGAAATCCTCGTAACAAATTGGTGGACGTGCTCGATAACGAAGCCCCATAAAACAGAGCTCCGCAGTGGTCTTCAAATTCGAGTTTCCGTGATGGAACACAAGACTGATCCCACGGCCACCTCCCCATTGGCCTCGGCAACACCTGCACCATCCACGGCAACGCATCCACAGGCCCCACCCTTACCCACGTTCGTGCTGACGCATTCGAAACATCCAGGAACGTTCTGTAGTACGGACGAAGTTGATGTTGACGACTGGATAGCCGACTACGAACGTACCAGTGCGCTCAACCGGTATGACCCGACCTTCATGCTGGCCAACGTGCTGTTTTACCTGAAAGGCACGGCCAAAGTCTGGTACGAGAACCATGAGGAGGAGATCGGCAGTTGGGACACATTCAAGGAGAAGCTTCGCGACTTATTTGGGAAGCCCATCTGTCGAAAGGCGGCTGCAAAGAAGGAGCTGTCTATACGTGCTAAGACGTCCACAGAGCCGTATATCTCATGTATACAGGACGTACTGGCTCTATGTCATAAAGTCGGCAACGAGATGCCGGAGTCGAGATAAGGTTGCCCACGTCCTCAAGGGGATAGCGGACGATGCATTCAACCTGCTAACGTGCCGGAACTGCGCGACCGTCGAGGAAATTATTCAGGAATGCCGGCGTTTTGAACAGGCCAAAATGAAGCGTATTTCAAGATCATTCACTCGACTACCAAACACCGCTGCGACATCCTCCTGCGAAGATAGACTGACCTCTCATCGGCAGTCTTCACCGGCGTCTGAAATTACGCGAATTGTCCGGCGGCAAATCGAAGCAGTTACACCTGCTCTTCCCAACAACGGCCACGTCGATTCGCAAGTACCTCAGGTTTGCTTGGTACAGTCGATTGTGCGGGAAGAACTCAGCAATTTGGGCTTCGATGTCTGCGCCATGGCTCAGTCTCGACCTATTGGCTTCCGTTCAAGGTCGCCACCTCGCCCCAGGCCACCGCCCCAGGAACGGTCTTTTCCACGCTCTCGCAATCTGACCGAATGGCGAAGGATGGATGATCGGCCGATCTGCTTTAACTGCCGCCATATTGGGCACGTCGCTCGGTATAGCCGCAACCATTGGTATTCGTCCCGAACACAGTATAACACTGCTCGCCACGCCGACAGCTACCCCCTTTTCCAGCCTCTTGCGCCGATCCCCGACAGCTACCGCTGCCTTCCACCCTTCGATGCCCCTGATACGCAGCACAGCCACTCACCGTCGCCTCGACGTCATCATTCTCGTTCGCCGCCTGCACGTCGCCCGTCGTCCCCTTCTCCTCTACGACGACGCCCAACCTCCCCGCTCAATTCTCATCAGAGAAACTAAGCGGTGCAGCTTTTAGAGGTGAAGCTGCATCTTCGATACCTACCTAAAATCATCTCCTTGTACTGCTGACACGACGAAATTTAATCGACGTAGACATTGATGGCCTGACTGTTTCTGTACTTATTGACACCAGGGCGCATATTTCTGTGATGAGTGCCCGACTTCGTCGCCGCCTGAAGAAAATTCTCACACCAGCTGCTTCTGGCATTATTCGTGTCGCCGACGGAAGAAGTCTTGCCATCACAGGAATGTGCACAGCACGCATCACAATCGCTGATCACCCCACATCCGTTCACTTTGCAGTTACTGAGCAGTGCCCCAATGACCTGATTCTTGGATTGGATTTCTTGTCCACTCCTGCCGCTCTCATCGACTGTGCAACCGGCGTTCTCCAACTTGAACTGCCTCGACTTGGGGCTGTGCCATCCTCACCGTCACACCACTTGTGCGCTGTTGATTATGTTCAGCTGTCCCCGCAAGCCACCACGTTTGTGGCCTTAACGATATCACCAGCTCTTCCTGACGGTGAATACATAGTGTCTCCATTAGTGGATGTGCTCTTGGCGCCAAAGTTGCTGTGCCGCATACCATCGTAATTATCGTGGAAAACTACGTTCAGCTTCCGCTTATCATCTTTATTAGTTCGACCCAAGTTCTCCTGCAAGGCATTTCGTTGGGCCATGTTTCCCGTTGTTCATGCATGTAACATCGTGGCATTAGACCCTGAAGACTGTTCGTTTCCTATTGCAGCCAGCCGAGCAAACGCACCTACCGATGAAATCGTGATGATGATTGCCCCTGGTCTTCTGCCTTGTCAGGCTGCACAACTCTACCACGTTCTGACCCCCTACCGAGATATTTTCGACATCGATGACCGCCCTTTAGGTCAAACGTCCGTCGCGGGTCATCAAATATATACCGGCGATGCTAGTCCTGTTAGACGGCGACCATATCGTGTTTCCCAGTCCGAACGCCAAATCATACAACGAGAAGTCGAGCAGATGCTCTCCAAAGGAGTCATAGAGGCCTCTTCAAGTCCATGGGCGTCACCTGTTGTTTTAGTCAAAAAGAAGGCTGGCAGTTGGAGTTTTTGCGTTGACTACCGTGCCTTGAACAAGATAACCCGCAAAGACGTATATCTGCTGCCACGAATCGACGATGCCCTTGACTGTCTTCATGGCGCGCGATACTTCTCATCTATAGATCTGCGTTCGGGCCATTGGCAAATTTCTGTCGGCGACTTAGACAGTGAAAAAACTGCGTTTGTCACACCGGACGGCTTTTATTAGTTCAAGGTTATGCCTTTTGGGCTGTGCAACGCCCTGGCAACATTCGAACGCATGATGGACTCTCCCCTCCGTGGATATAAACGGTCCATCTGCTTTTGCCACCTCGACGATGTGATTGTTTTTTCCCCAACATTTGAAAGCCTTCTGACTCGTGTGTCGACCATTCTAGCCATTTTTCGTCGAGCGGGACTCCCGCTGAACTCGAAAAAGTGCAATTTCGGCTGACGAGAAATCACGGTCCTTGGTCATCGTGTCAGTGCTGCTGGCATCCAACCGGACCCTGAAAAGATTAGCGCTGTCAAGAACTTTCCTCTGCCTTCTACCACCAAAGATGTTCGTTGTTTTGTGGGCTTATGCTCGTACTTCCGACGTTTTATACGCAATTTCGCTACAATTGCACGACCACTCCCTGATCTTCTAAAAAAGAATGCACCTTTCTCGTGCGGCCAAGACCAAGCAGCTGCGTTTTCCACGCTGATCCAGCTGCTCACTTCGACCCGTCCACGACGACTGAAGTTCGCACAGACGCTAGTGCTCATGGCATCAGCGCCGTCCTCGCTATACACACAGGGGGGCCAAACGCGTGTTATTGCGTATGCCAGCCGTCTTTTCTCCCCATCAGAGCGAAATTATTCGATAACGGAGCGCGAATGTCTTGCATTGGTCTGGACTGTAGGGAAATTTCGCCCCTACTTGTATGGGCGGGAGTTTTCAGTTATTACGGACAACCACGCTCTGTGTTGGTTGTCGTCGCTCAAGGACCCAACTGGTCGCCTAGGTCGCTGGGCTCTACGTCTCCAGGAGTATAACTTCGACGTATTTTATAAGTCTGGCCGGTTACACCGAGATGCCGATTATCTCTCGCATTATCCGGTGGACTCTATTAGCCTCGCCGTCCATGAGAGCGATTCTTGTGTGCTCGCCATATTCGATTTGCGCGACATCGGCACAGAGCAGCGCCGGGACGCAACCCTCAAGACGGTCATTGAGCGAGTATTTTCAGGACATTCTGACCCTTCGCTCCGCCAATGTGTCCTCCGCAACGAAATTCTGTACCACCGCAACATGAAGCCTGATGTCCCGGACTTTTTGTTATTTATTCCCCGACGCCTGCGTGCCACCATTCTTCAACATCTGCCCGACGCTCCAATGCAAGACACCTCGGTTTTTCACGCACCTATCAACGCGTGCGGCATCGGTTCTTTTGGCCTGGCATGTATAAACTTGTGTGCCGCTATGTCACTGCTTGCGAGCGCTACCAGCGTCACAAACGTCCTGCTCTCCATACGGCTGGCCTGCTCCAACCTTTCGAAATTCCCCCGGCACCATTCTTGCGCGTCGGCCTCGACTTGCTTGGACCTTTCCCAACGTCCATGTCAGGCGACAAATGAATCGCTGTCGCAACTGACTATGCGACCAGATATGCTATAACTCGCGCATTGCCAAGTAGCTGCGCTACAGACGTCTCAAGCTTTCTACTGAATGACGTTATTCTGCGACATGGGGCTCCGCGCCAGCTTCTGATGGATTGTGGCCGCTGTTTCCTCGCAAAAGTTATCGACGAAATCCTCCGTATAACTGCTCTACCGAACATCACCTTACTACTGCCTACCATCCCCAGACCAATGGTCTCACAGAGCACCTCAACTGAACTCTTACAGACATGTCGTCCATATACGTCTCTGCTGATCACCGTGACTGGGACGCAACGCTCCCCTACGTTACGTTTGCGTACAATTCATCAAGGCATGACACCGCCGGCTATTCTCCGTTATTTCTTCTGTACGGCCGCAACCCTGCCTTGCCATTTGACACACTCCTTCCTTCTGATACTACCAAACCAACGGTGTATGCTCAGGACGTTGCTTTTCGAGCCCGCATCGCTCGCCAAATTGCGCACACTAGGCTCACTGCTTCTCAGGCCTCACAAAAAGTTCGCTACGATGACTGACACCGCGACGTTGACTACCCTGCTGATTCTCTTGTCCTACTTTGGACGCCGCATCGGCGTGAAGGCTTGTGTGAGAAGCTCCTTCCACGATACACCTGGCCCTACAAAGTTCTCCGCAAGGTCACCGACGTCGACTGCCTCATCCCTCTCGTTGAACCACACTCATCTTCTGCCACACCACCTACTGATGTTGTTTATGTGTCGCGACTAAAACACTACTACACTGCCAGTCCTAATTGACTTAGCGGCGCCGTGACAGCGCTTCGTCCGCCGGGGGTGATGTTACGAGGCAGTGGGCATGGGTCCACCCCATCGTAGACGCATCGATGGAGAAGAAGCGGATTCGGTGCGTGAGATCCTTGCAGCCCTGGGGTGTCACACCTACCTGTAAACATTCCAAATGCACTCGTTTCTCTCTTCCGTGTATTTGTAATCCCCGTAACAATATATATCATAAATTCAATAGTAGTGGATAAAAGCAACGTCGAAGTTTCCTTTTTAATCTCTGCTCTGATATCTCTGCTCATGTCGTCAAAAACATGAAAACACATTTTTCGCACTTTCGTGACATTAGGTTGATCAAAATGACTGAAAAATTATGCGCCGACTTTATGACACCCAAAAATGACAATGAATTTATTATTTATCGATTAGAAGCTGCGTTAGACGCCTTCAAAATTTCTGATTTCACGGTGGTTGGTGTGGGAATCTCAAGGTAGAATCTCTAACTCCATTTTTTTCACGCGTTTTCTCGCATACCTAGTGTCGCGTAGTGGTAAAAGAGGCGTTTTCGGGATGATGAAATCGTGCTTCACTAAGGCACAAAACATTGTTTTGCTGTTTAGTGTCCCTTTAACGTACACTGCCTATATGACCATCCAGTGTTTCACCTCTATCAGAATTCTGCCCCTCACAGCACGAAAGGTTCCCTATTATCTGTAATCTTCGGTAAAATGAAATTCTGAAGTTTGAAATAGATTGCATAGGGAAGGCAGTGTCCGTGGAGGCATACTTTGGACGCGCTAGTGGGGGTCTGCTTACAATGAAGGGCGTGCGCTGCTGATACGTCGATGCACTGTCGCCATTCGAACCCTTCAATTCATGAAATATTCGACAGCACAACAAGATTTCCGGGCGAATAATTTACAGATTTTATGTTACTCTGAGTAGTTGCTGCCGTACTCGCAGGTGAACTGAAATTCTTTATTTCAGGTTGATTCGGCAAGCTCTTTTTCATAACGGAGCTGCTAAATTGCGCTCGCACCGCTAAAAGTGGACGCACTTTCTTATTTCTTAATTTGAGTAGTGGAACCAAGCTTTTTCCCGACGGAAATTCAGGCGTTTGGGCACGTTTGGGTGTGAAAGGTGGGTGGGGTCCCTAGTTTAGGGCTCCACTGGCATGGACTATGTGGGCCCCTCCCACCTGCTTTTAGCACGTATCTCCCTTTTTTTTCTGCTGTAATAGAAGTTTTTTTTTTCGTTTTAAGTCGTCTTTCAACAAAAAAGTTGAATATTTATAGTAAAAAAAAAGCTCAATGTAGAACAATGTTTAACGCAAATAATTGAAGAAGTAGTCAACCATGTCTTTCTTTTTTATGGTTACGGCCTGTCAGTATTTTTCCTCCATACCTACTTATGGCCCGAAATTTCCAATTTTGTATATAATTGCATGTGGTAGTGACGGGGAAGAAGGTGGAAGTCCACCTGTCCGGGACTGAACTGTTCGTTGGGTGAAGCTGCACCTCTAAGCAGCTCAAAGTAACAGAAAGCACAAGCGGCCGTCACAGTCATTGTCCATCACTAGTTAGCATCGGCGGAATACGTCATCTTTAATGCAAAAGCGGTAAACATTTCACCTTTCTGATTGGTAATCGTCTAACGTACCTAAGAAGGTTCTGTATTTTTATCCTGCTGGTAAACTTCACACAACAATTCCAAGCAGTTGAGACGCATTGTAAAGGCTAAGGCATGACCTGCACCGCGTTATACTGACAGCTGTTGTGCGTGATTCCCGAAAACAATGAAACAATAAAATAGCGAATGTCAATACCCCATTAACTACACGCCCACAAGCTGACCATGCTTGTGGCATATAATTCATGGTACTTTCATGATAATTGGCATCTTTGAATCCTTCATTCATGTTCGTTTTACGCATATATGTCCCGCTGAACGAATCGATGTGTACGTCCATACATTGAAACGGCCCCGAAAGCACCAAGACCCGGGAGCAAAGATTATTTTGCAGATGACATAAAATCATAATTTAATTTTACGTCTCTTTAGTTATGCCACCGCCGTCCAAGCCCATGGCTACCTTGACTGAGGACGCCACATACCTTAGAGCTGAAGTACAAGGAGCCTGGACCAAATAAAGTTCATTGCTCTCTCTGTCTTATTCCTGTCAGTCACACACTAATACCCTATATATCTGTTTTGGTATCCATCAAATTGTTCAAAGGGGCGCAAGAGTGCGGTGAGTTTGGTATTTAAGTCAATGTAAATGGCATACGTGCTAAAAGAGTAATCTTACGACGTGCCATTTCAGTTAATAATATACGTGCGAGTTACGTGTTGGCAATGTTGGCAAATATTTATTCATTGAAATGGTCGGTGGAGCACCCATATTGTGTTGTGGCAGCTAAAAGGTACAGGGCTGGGAAAAACTTCGTAGGAGACATCCATGAATACAGCAAAAATATTTCAGCAGGAAGGTGTAGCGTACATTATTCGTCAAGCTTGTATAAAATCTTAAACTACAGGCCACATTGGGGCCAGGCTAAAACAAGTGTAACCAAGTACTATCAAGCTAGTACTAGAGGACAAAACACGCGACCTGTTGACGTCTCGTTTGCGGCCCGCTGGCTGCGTGACAGTCATTGTCCGTGACAGTTCTTGGAGATGCCAGATGGTTCTTACATTATTTTTGCCTATTAATAATTATTTCTGCAAGTAAGCTACACAGAAGCCGTCCCCTTGTGCTAAGAAACATAACTGTGGAACAAAGAATTGGGGACCTTAAGCTTCGCCTTTAAGTTAAACGCGATAGCAATATCCTGCCACTAGTGCGTACTTCAAGCACTTCGTGCATGGAACTCAGTTTTCAAGGTTTAGAGACAACTTTACGTTGCCTTGAGAAAATAGGCGCAGTAACATGTGTTCCTTGTGTAGTGGGTGACCGGCTTTATACCAGAAAGTCATGACAACCACATGATCGGACGCCCGATGACAATCAGCGCTTGTACCAAGGATTATTACTGCAATATTTTATGTCATGTTCGGAAGTTTTATACAGGACACGTGTGTTTATTAAGCATGTGTGTAAATTTCACTGTATTTGCAAGCATATGAATTTATTCTCATGGTATACACAAGCAGATGCCTGGCTGTGTGGCAGAACAGCCGCTTACCACGCAAACGACCCGGTTACGATGGCCACTCAGACATATAATTCCTTATAATTTATTCTATTTGCATCTTTCTTGATTTTTAGGCATCTTTCTTGATTTTTAGACACTGAAGCTGACACCGGCATTCTTGTGAAACGAGCTCTTTAACGCTATCGTGATAAAACTGTATACTACGTTGTGATCAGTGTCCACATTTTAATTATTGTATAGATCTGTATGGGCATGCAATAGGACCTGATGCCAAATCTGCTCTAGAAGCAAGCCATATATTATGTATTGGACAGGCTATGTGATAGTTGAAGTGGCAACGTTAAATAATATGTTGCGCAACCCCCCTGCGTTTCCGTCCTTCCGCCCTCTTCCCTGTCGTTTATTGTCTGGGCTCTTTGTGGGACTACGTTTGGTCAATACGGCCCAGGAGCTGGAATGAATTTGAGACGCTGGACGTAGTGAACAAAGGAAACATACTTGATATGTCTTTGTTGCGCATATAGTCACAGTGTGTATACCTAATGTACAATGACCTGATATTATCATCTAGGGCTAAAACTCTGCTCCATGGAACATTTGCGAACAACACAGACCTTGGCCGAGTGGACCTTAACTATACACGTAAGTGCTCTCGTTTTTCTGAAAGGTGGCGCACTTATTCGGTCTGATGTTCTTTCCTTTGCCTATTTGGGGCAGAAGACATTATTGCTGTTGATTGACACCTTATTCCTGACGCCACACGGGAGTTTTCATTTCGTATAGTACGTCATGAGGCATTTCGCGCCTCGTGAACGCGGTTCATGGCCAGTAGAGCATCCGGAGCATTCATATGCATCAATTACGGCAGGGAAACTTATTTAGAGAATAGTTTTTTGATAACTGGCTGAGATACATTAGTACAAATGATAACCCGACAAATAACCCAAGAGTTGATATGTCTCGTCTTTTTGCCTTTCGTTTTAATGTTTTCGCTAATTCATTTCAGCCCGGTATCAATTTTGGTTGTTCAGTGAATGCTGGTGTTTCGGGCTTTTACAGGTGGGTGTCAAGCGTCAGTAAACCTTTGGTCTCAGCTTCAGAGAAACTGCACGCACCGATTGGTGCTCACTGATTGGTGATCGCTTTGATTCCTGTTTTATGTTTAAACATCCAGCTTTCTTTCTCAATGTAAACCCTTCTTGTCAGCTTCTCTTTTCATACCATTAGGTATTTCGTAATTTCACGTTGCTCAAGGGTTCTTTGAAAAGACAAATGAAAGTTTTGTCATACTGGAATGTAATACAAATTCGTGAATGGCTGCACAACACTCACGCCTAAAAATATAGGTGGACACTAAAAAGGCGCCTATTGTTTCCACGCTTATCTGAATGGGTGTTGCACAGCTTGTCATGAAACAGTACCAACTTGTCGATTTCTCAGTATCATAAGACTGAAGTAGTGAAGTACTACAAAAGAGGCTTGTAAGGTTTTTTAAATTTACGAATCTTGCAACGCCTTTGGCGCAGCAGCCGTATTGTATCAAACATTTGGAAATCCTGAAAAGCAAGCTATTTAATAAGCTTTCCTTATGTCTTGAAATAAAAGGGAGGCACAACGAACATAAATTTCTCTTTTTGCGACAGTGAACAACGCTTATATTGTATCATTCATGATGATGGTCACATCATGGAAAAGCCCGTGGCAGTATGCAAAATAATTTATTTCTAATGTTTTCCTCTTGAATTCTTAGAAAATATGTTTACACTCAAAAGAAGCCAACGGCAATAATTACGCATTCTGGCACTCATTTTTTTCACTTACGCTACATGAAAAACCACCTCAGTTTTTGTGAGGCACAGCAGCCATAAAAGTTTATATTTTATTCACACGTGAACTTGAAATCCGGGATGTTTGCTGTATTGTGGTGTTTACAAGACTCAAGACGTCGTTGTGCACAACGACAGCAAAACTGTTACATCACAGCGCAGTTTTCGAGTTGCTTTGATGCCTGTTATATTTTTTAACCTTCAGCTTTCTTTCTCAGTGTAAACCCTTCTTGTAAGCTTTTCTTTTTTATACCATTAGGTATTTCATAATTTGACGTTGCTCAAGGGTTCTTTGAAAAGTCAAACGCAAGTTTTGTCATACTGGATAGTAATAAAAATTCATGAAAGTTGTGGTTCCTGCCGCCACTGGGTATCGCCACGCTATAAACATTAGTCTGACAATTCTCGCACACTCAGTTCCCTCAGCTGTACTTCAAGTGGACAGCGAAAGTGCGTAGGATGCTGAATTGAACAAAATTTCACCTTCGCAATGCGTCGAGATGAGCCTTTGCAAGCATGACTTTCACCATTCTAATTTACCCTCAAACATTGCAAAATACATTATTTCGTCGAGTACGATTGACTGCAGCACGGCTGTGGCATACGTTAACCCAAATGAAGCATTTTTTTGTGTATGGTAACTGCGCAAGAAGCGACGCGCATCGGTGTGACGCGCTACCAGTAAACGTGTGCCTCTTGTCATAGGCGCCGCCAGTCGCACTCACTGGAACTATTCTGAATTGCAATTGAGAGCTTAGCATTGTCAATTTATATGCCTTAATTAACCATAATGACCACATAATATTTTCCGCGCACTGCATTCATTTTTGATTCAGCCTTTATGCAGTCGCTAACAATAGAACTACAGGGCATGGCTGCGCTGTACCTTGCGCGAAAACATTGCAATATTCAATCAATTTTTGACGCGTATTTATCCAATGAGCTTAGAGGCGACATAGAGCTTCAACCCATGCCGCCTTTTGGAAAGAATCAGAAACAGATGCTAAATTTGACAGTTAGAGCCGGTAAACTGTACCTGCCTCTCAGTCCACTTGATTTTTTTTTCGGAGTTGTCAGTAGTTACAATGTTAGCGCTGTTGTTATCATCCTCTAGTCATTAGTTACCGAGAGAAGTAGTTTGTGTTTATATATATGCAGGAATTAGTAGGAGGTGCAGATGACGTCGGTCCGGAGTGTGCGACATGTAAAATTGGAGCTAAACGTTGAATATTGTATTTACGAATCATTTTGTAACAGCTACAGCATGTGCCAGCATAGCATACTTGTCTCGAAAATGAAATGGTTAAAGTACTCGACTGGGAGCATGTTGAATTCTAATTCGCTGCAGTTTTTGCAATCACTGATGCTTTCTGCATTTTCTTCAATACAATTATGTTAGTGTGGCAGATCGGCACTATGGTTTCTGACGCTACAAAGCCGTTTTCCACCCCGTAGTCCTCCCGCATTCATCATACGCCAAAATACTCCATGTGCCACCATATTATAGCACCATAATAAAATAATAATGCACCGTGATGGTGCACGGTGAAACTCGGCATACAAAATGTGGACGTATTCTCAGAGTATGCACTGAATGAGGTTGTAATCTCTGGGATCAATTGAGTAAATTGCTAAAAGTCAGTTTTTTTTTCTTTTATAGAGAGACATCAAGAACCATACAACAAAATGGATCTTGTCTACAATGAAACGAATTGCTGTGTATTTATATCTACGTATTATACAAATGTATTCGTTCCAGGTGAGAGAGTTTTTTCTTTACATTCATGGAGTGCGGGATACTACTGTGCTGGGAGAGTTCTACGCGTTTGCTGAAATTACTATGCACTCATGACAAAACAGCTCTGAAGCAGTATTTTCAGAAAACAACTGATTTACAACTGGATATATCATAACTATAGGCGTAAGGTATCTGATGTAAGAAGGTATAACATGGAGAAAATTGAACACGCTCTGAAGAACAGAGTAAGCGTCAAAGCAGTGAATAGGAAACTTGGAATAGGCCAAAACCAGATGTATGGGCTAAAAGACAAGAAAGGCAAAGTAACTACCAATATAGATAGGATAGTCAAATTAGCGGAAGAGTTTTACAGAGATCTGTACAGTAGCCAGCACAACCACGACCTTATTATTAGAAATAACAGTAACACAGATGACACCCCACCAGTAAAGATAGAAGAAGTCGGAAAAGCCTTGAAGAGCATGCAAAGAGGCAAAGCGGCTGGCGAGGATCAGCTAACACCAGATCTCCTGAAAGATTGAGGACAGATTGTGTTAGAAAAACTATAGCGACTCTGTTTACGAGGTGTCTCCTGAAGGGAAGAGTGCCAGAATTTTGGAAGAATGCTTCATAATCATCATCATCATCAGCCTGACTACGTCCACTGCAGGACAAAGGCCTCTCCCATGTTCCGCCAGTTCACCCAGTCCTTTGCTTGCTGCTGCTAATTTATACCCGCAAACTTCTTAATCTGATCTGCCCACCTAACCTTCTGTCTCCCCCTAACCCCCTTGCCTTCTCTGGGAATCCAGTTAGTTACCCTTAACGACCAGCGGTTATCCTGTCTACGAGCTACATGTGCGGCCCATGTCCATTTCTTCTTCTTGATTTTAGCTATGATATCCTTAACCCCCGTTTGTTCCCTAATCCACTCTACTCTCTTCTTGTCTCTTAAAGTTACACCTACGTTTTTCTTTCCTTTGCTCGCTGCGTTGTCCTCAATTTAAACTGAACCTTCTTTGTAAGTCTCCAGGTTTCTGCTCCGTAGCTAAGTACTGGCAAGATACAGCTATTATATACCTTCCTCTTGAGGGATAGTGGCAATCTACCTGTCATAATTTGAGAGTGCTTGCCAAATGTGCTCCGTCCCATTCTTATTCTTCTAGGTACTTCAATCTCGTGGTTCGGCTCCGCAGTTATTACCTGCCCTAAGTAGACATAGTCTTTTGCAAATAGAAATGCACTATTACCTCTCTCGAAGCGCTGCTCTTTTCCGAGGTTGTTCTACATTACTTTCGTTTTCAGCAGACTCATTTTAAGACTCACCTTTCTGCTCTCCTTGTCTAACTCCGTAATCATGAGTTGCAATTCGTCCCCTGAGTTACTCAGCAATGCAATGTCATCAGCGAAGCGTAAGTTACTAAGGTACTCTCCATTAACTCTTATTCCTAACTGTTCCCATTCTAGGCTTCTGAAAACCTCCTGTAAGCACGCGGAAAATAGCATTGCGGAGATTGCGTCCCCCCGCCTTACATTCTTCGTGATTGGTATTCTGTTGCTTTCTTTATAAAGCACTATAGTAGCAGTTGATTCCCTGTAGATTTCTTCCAGGATGCTTATATATACTTCATCGACGCCCTGATTCCGCAGTGGAAGAATGCTTACATAATCCTAATACATGATACTTGAGATGATAACGACTTAAATATTTACAGGCCGATAAGCCTGCTCTCCGTAGTATACAAGCTATTTACAAAGGCAATTGCTAACATAATAATACAACGTTAAAATTCAATGAACCGAAGGAACAAGCAGGATTTCAAACCCGCTACCCAACCATCGACCACATTAATACTATCAATCAGGTAATAGAGAACTGCTCAGGATATAGCCAACCACTATACATAGCCTTCATAGATTACGAGAAGGTGTTTGATTCAGTAGAAATATCAGCAGACATGCAGACACTGTTGAATCAGAGCGTTGACGAAGCATATGTAAACATCCTTGAAGAAATATACAGGTGATCAACAGCTACCATAGTGCTTCATAAAAAAAAACAGAATACCAATCAAGAAGGGTGTAAGGCAGGGCGATACAATCTCCCCAATGCTATTTATCACCTGCTTACGGGAGGTTTTCAGAGGCCTAGAATGGGAACAGTTGGCATAAGTGTTAATGAAGAGTACCTTAGTTACCTGTGCTTTGCCGATGACTTTGCATTGCTTAGTAACTCAGGGGACAAATTGCAACTTATTATTACGTAGTTAGACAAGGAGAGCAGAAAAGTAGGTCTCAAGATTAATCTGCAAAAAACAAAAGTAATGTACAAAAACCTCGGAAAAGAACAGCACTTCGCATAGGTAATAGTGCACTTGAATTTGTAAAAGACTATGTTTACTTAAGACAGGTAATAACTGCGGAGCCGAACCACGAGACAGAAGTGACTGGAAGAATAAGAATGAGGTAGAGCACTTTTGGCAATCACTCTAAAATCCTGATAGGTAGATTGCCACTATCGCTCAAGAGGAGGGCATATAACAGCTGCATCTTGCCGGTACTTAGCTACGGAGCAGAAACCTGGAGACTTACAATACAAAGGGTTCGCTTAAATTGAGGACCAATCAGCGAACGATGGCAAGGAAAGTGGTATATATATTGTTACGGTGCATCATCGACAAGAGCAAGCGTGGCACTTAGCGAAGATGAAGAAGACGCCTGTGCGTTAGGCGCTTGCGCGAGAGGCAACTCAGACATCTTGTTCGGCTGCCGATTCTCGGTGGACGCTGTCCTGTAAGCCAAGATCTCGCCCCGTCACATTTGGTGGAGGTGCGGGGTAACCGCCTCGCAACGAAACTTCGCAACGGCCGACGTTTGAAGGGTCATTCCACAACGATGACGGAGAGTATGGCGTCTGCATCTGCTCCTGATGTTCCTGCGGCCGGAGATGATGCGGTAACTACATCTCCTTCTGCGACCACAACCTTCGTGCTCGAACCCCCGCGGTATCCTGGCACGTTCAGTGATTCCGGTGATCCAGATGAAGTTGACGTTGAAGATTGGCTGGCAGAGTACGAACGTGTGAGTACTCGATACCGATGGGGCCCGACTCTTATGCTGGCAAACCTGTTATTCTATCTTAGGGGAACCGCCAAATCGTGGTATGAGAACCATGAAACAGAACTCGGGAGTTGGGCAGTGTGCAGGGAGAAAATGCTGGACCTGTTCGGAAAGCCGATTGGAAGAAAAATGGCCGCGAACAAAATGCTCTCGTCTCGGGCGCAGACCTCGACCGAGTCTTACGTCTCCTATATAGAAGATGTCTTGTCGTTGTGTCGCAGAGCCAATGCCGAGATGCCGGAGGCTGACAAGGTCGGGCATATTCTTAAGGGGATTGCGGATGACGCATTCCACCTCCTCATCTGCAAAAATTTTTCTACAGTGGACGCCATTATAAAAGAATGTCGGCGCTTTGAGCAAGTGAAGAGCCGGCGGATTAACAGCGTGTTTACCCGCCTTCCGAATACGGCTGCAACATCATTTTGCGAAGACCGTGCAAGAACACAGCCACCACCTCTAGATTCATCGGATCAGGTGACCCGAATTGTACGGCGTGAACTTGAAGCCATTGCCTCTGCTCCGGCTCACACCGCTGCAAGTGACACCACCGCACTCACTGCTAACATGGTTCAAGCCATCGTCAGCCAAGACCTCGCCCCGTCACATTAGGTGGAGGTGCTGGGTGGAGGTGCTGGGACACCGATACTACAACCCCCTGTCTTGGCCGCCATTACACTCTGCCTGCAGATGACATTAACAAGATTATTGCTCCCGACCTCACTGCAGTGCAAGCTGCCAGCCTCCATAGTCTGCTAACATCATATAGAGACGTTTTCGACTTTGACCACAGCCCTCTCAGCCAAACAACTGCAGTGACTCACCGGATCAACACTGGTGATGCCAGTTCTATACGGCGGCGTCCATATCGCGTATCTAACAAGGAACGCCAAGTAATTCAAAATGAAGTGGTTAAAATGATTACTAAAGACGTAATAGAACCCTCATCCAGCCCCTGGGCCTCCCCAGTCATGCTCGTTGAGAAGAAAGATGGCAGCTGGCGCTTTTGCGTGGACTATCGCGATTTAAACAAAGTGACCCACAAAGATGTCTACCCTTTGCCTCGGATTGATGACGCCCTCGATTGCCTCCATGGTGACCAATACTTTTCGTCTATCGACCTTCGGACCGGCTATTGGCAAATTTCCGTCGACCCCATGGATTGTGAAAAAACCGCTTTCGTTACGCCCGACGGCCTCTACCAGTTCAAAGTCATGCCGTTTGGACTGTGTAATGCGCCGGCAACTTTCGAGCGCATGATGGACTCCCTTCTCCGAGGATATAAGTGGTCCATCTGCTTATGTTACTTAGACGATGTCATCGTCTTTTCACCTAGCTTTGACAGCCATATAACACGTCTGTCAGCCGTTCTGGATGTTTTTCGAAGAGCTGCTCTCCAGCTCAATTCTGCAAAATGCCATTTCGGACGTCGCCAAATCACCATACTCGGCGACCTTGTCAGTGCCGATGGTGTTCAACCAGATCCCGAAAAAGTACGAACAGTACAACAATTTACTGAACCACGCTCAACGAAGGACGTCCGAAGTTTTGTAGGGCTATGTTCCTATTTTCGTCGATTTGTCCCCAACTTCGCCGACATCGCTCGACCGCTTACTGATCTCTTAAAGAAGGACGTTCCCTTCGCATGGGGTATTGAGCAAGCGGACGCCTTTTCGGCTCTTATCCATCTGCTGGCTACGCCGCCAATACTGGCCCATTTCGACCCAGCATCACCTACAGAGCTTCGGACCGATGCCAGTGGCCATGGAATTGGAGCGGTCCTTGGCCAACGACAGCACGGGAAGGACCGCGTTATTGCTTACGCCAGTCGTCTTCTTTCACCTGCCGAACGAAAGTTCGGCAGGTGCCTAGCTTTAGTGTGGGCCGTGGCGAAATTCAGGCCTTACCTGTATGGCCGAACTTTTTCCGTTGCTACGGACCATCACGCTCTTTGCTTGCTGTCATCGCTAAAGGACCCATCTGGACGTCTTGGTCGCTGGGCGCTCCGTCTGCAAGAATACTTATTCGTGGTCCACTACAAGTCGGGACGCCTCCACACATACGCAGACTGTTTGTCACGTTATCCGGTTGAAACGCCCGACTTGACAGACCTTGATTCAGACCCCTGCGTTCTCTCCATCCACGCTTTGGGTGATATCTTCACCGAACAACGACGTGACCCGTCGTTACTCTCCATCATCGAGCGTCTGACCTCTGCTCCAACAGACCCTTCCGTTCGCCTGTTCGAACTGCACGACCACATTCTGTACCGTCGCAGCTTCAACGATGATGGCCCGGAATTATACTCGTGCTTCCCCATCACCTGCGTACCAGCGTTCTCGAACAACTACATGACGTACCTACAGCCGGTCACCTAGGCGTCTCTCGTACCTACGATCGTGTGCGACATCGCTTTTTCTGGCCCGGACTGTATTGTTCTGTGGTTCGCTACGTTACTGCTTGTGACCGCTTCCAACGCCGCAAGCGCCCCTCTGTGCTACCGTCCGGCCTCCTACACCCCTATGGCATACCGACGGAACCATTCTTCTGTGTTGGCCTTGACCTGTTGGGCCCGTTTTCTACGTCCACCTCCAGAAATAAATGGGTTGCAGTCACCACAGACTACACCACACGCTTTGCCATCACTAAAGCACTGCCGACAAGCTGTTCCATTGACGTCGCTGACTTTCTCTTGCATGAAGTCATTCTTCATCATGGCGCTCCGCGGCAGCTGCTTACTGATCGAGGAAGGTACTTTCTTTCACGTGTTGTGGATGACATTCTCCGCGCCTGCTCCACTGAGCACAAGCTTACCACCGCTTATCATCCACAGACAAATGGATTGACCGAGCGTCTGAACCGAACGCTGACGCAGATGCTGTCAATGTACGTTTCGCCAGATCACCGTGACTGGGACAAAGCACTCCCCTTTGTCACGTTCGCGTACAATTCTTCACGGCACGACACAGCTAGTTATTCGCCGTTTTATTTGCTATTTGGCCGTCATCCAGCATTACCATTTGACACGCTCCTTCCTTCGGCTGCCCCCTTGTCTACTGAGTACGCCAGCGATGTCGTTTCTCGAGCCCATGCAGCCCGTCAGCTTGCCCGTGATCAGCTGCACTTGTCGCAAGCGCAGCAAAAAGACCGCTATGACAGTCGCCACCAAAGCGTGCACTTCTCGCCGGGGTCTCTGGTACTTCTCTGGACACCAAACCGCCAAGTCGGCTTATCAGAGAAGCTACTATCACACTACCATGGCCCCTACAAGTGTTACGACAACTTAGTGACGTGAGCTACGAGATCGCACCCCTAAACAATGCCTTTTCGACCACCTCACTACAGACAGACGTTGTATACGTTTCCAGACTGAAACCGTATCACCCTCCTCGTTCGTCGCCGCCGTACTAAGCGCCGTGACGGCGCTTCCGCCGCAGGGTGTGATGTTACGGTGCATCATCGACAGGAGCAAACGTGGCACTTAGCGAAGATGAAGAAGACGCATGTGCGTTAGGCGCTTGCGCGAGAGGCAACTCAGACATCTTGTTCGGCTGCCGATTCTCGGTGGACGCTGTCCTGTAAGCCAAGACATATATATATATATATATATATATATATATATATATATATATATATATATATATATATATATATATATATATATATATATATATATATATTTAAATATATATATATATATATATATATATATGAGATCTAACAGACAGTAATGCCAAGGAATGAATAGGGGAAGTTATTAGAACAAGTGGAATGTAAATAAGAAGAAAGAAAAGTGGGTGAAAAAATAACCAGCCGTGAACAGAAATCGAACCTACGACCTTCGAATAACGCGTTCGGTGCTCTTACCACTGAGCTATCACAGCGGCCTTCCTTCCACCCACTTTTTTGGGTTTATATGTGAATTTACAAGTAGGAGTGTCAGTCAGCGCCATATATAAGCCAAGCGGCGAGTGTGAAACACCCTTTTATGCACATGTGTGGCGTCACGTAGCACGTGAACTTATTACGAGCGGGCAGCTGACCAATAGTCCCTCGTATACAACCTAATGACAACCTAACCTGATGACGTAATAAGTTCACGTGCTACGTGACGCCACACATGCGCATAAAAGGGTGTTTCACACTCGCCGCTTGGCTTATAGATGGAGCTGATTGACACTCTTACTTCTAAATTCACATATAAACCCAAAAAAAAAGTGGTACGAGGGAAGGCCGCTGTGATAGCTCAGTGGATAGAGCATCGAACGCGTTATTCGAAGGTCGTAGGCTCGATTCCTTCTCATGGCTGGTTATTTTCTTGTTTTTTCACCCACTTTTCTTTCTTCTTATCGACATTCCACTTGTTCTAATAACTTCCCATGTACATTCCTTGGCAATACCGTCTGTTAGATCTCAATATTGTTGTGTCAAAAACACAAAAAAACGAACCCTTAGGTATACGCTTCTTTCCCTTATATATATATATATATATATATATATATATATATATATATATATATATATATATATATATATGCAACTTCAAGAGACAACAAGAGAGCAGAATGGATTAAGCAACAAACCGGGGCTAAGGATATCATAGTTGAAATTACCAAGAGGAAATGGAGATGGGCTGGGCATTTAGCACATAGACAGGATAACCGCTGCTTATTAAAGGTAACTAACTAGATTCCTAGAGAAGGCAAGTGGGTTAGGGGGAGACAGAAGGTTAGGTGGGCAGACAAGATTAAGAAGTTTGCGGGTATAAATTAGCAGCAGCAAGCACAGGACCAAGTTGACTGGCGGAACATGGGAGAGGCCTTTGTCCTGTAGTAGACATAGTCAGGCTGCTGCTGCTGATGATGATGGTGGTGATATCAAAACTAAAGTTCCCGTACTTGGCAATTTAGCTACTATACTTTTATACCCTGACAGGTACCAATATCTTTTATTGTTTTCATCAACCAGTACAACCGAAACTGTCTTCGCACTGAGCTCGATTCTGCAAAGCTGTTTTGTATGAGAAAGAAGTCACGAGATAAATTGGTCTTTCATTTTCAGTTTTCCTTACAAACGAGCTTTTATTCCAGTTCAACACCATCGCGTTGAAATATGGAAGTGCCCGCACCATAACCTTAATGTTATATGGATAAGTTTTCAAGGTTCACCCAGGCACGGAACATTGGGCTGAAGTGTGGGGGACACCCTTACGTGCTACGTGATGAGAATACTCGTGGTGATGGTTGTACTACGCCGTAAATGCCCTCACAGGAGCCATACGGTGGTTGATTTTGCTATTTAATACTTTAGGTGCAAGGTCAAATTGACTGACTCCTTTTTTTGTCTCAACTTTGTTGCTGAACTTCTCTCAAAGTTACCGCAATTGTCATCTGCCCCATGGCATATGAGCCAGCAATCATGATTCTACGCAACCGTTTACCCTGCCCCAGGCCGCCCTCACGGGCACTTCACATGAACAGGTGTGGGTTTGTGCCAAATACATCTCATTCGTCACTACGTTTCGAGTTTAGGCTTCGAAGTACCGAAAATTTGTTTTTTAATTTTAAAACTTCAATATTTACGAAAACGATAGAAGTGTGATCATAATTTTGGCAAACCAGTTGAAAGTAGACCTTTTAAAAGCCACGATGGCTGCGCTCCTGTACTCGGCAAGGTGCCTGCAGCTACTTTTGGCGCACATTTTATCCACGTATCTTGTATTGTCGGCGGTTACCAAAGCGTTCTTACAGGAATGTCGGCGAGAATGCCTACTTTATTGAACACCGTAGAGAACCAATCAACAGGTGATGGAAGTAACGGAACAAAACAGGATAGGCATTATGAATATGCCGCTGCATTTTCCCAGGAATTACTGTGTTCATATTTTGCACTAGCTGCTCTACCGAATAACGCAGATATGCTGAAAGCCGTAGCTTTTGAAATTTCAATTAAAGCGAATTGTTAGAAATTGGTGTACATATACAGCGGTGCGTGCATGAAATCAGACAGTCGCAATTTTCGGAGCAATTGCTATGGCACGTTTTATAATGGTATGAATGTTTTCGTACATACAACCAAGGCAAGTTAAATAACTCACAAGTATATAAATATTTCACCTGCTGAAACTGAGATTCCAAGTGCAGTTTCGAGAATATTACTGAATAGATGAGGAGAACGCGGTAGGTCATAATTGCACTGGCTCTTCAAAGTTCCCTTGCACTTCAACCTATATGATTCTGAAGTACTAAAGTCATGACGCTCGTTTAAATTAACTATATGTGCGAAGAACTAACCTTTCAACTTAAAAACCAAGTTAGTAGTGATCGGCAGTGCTATTATGGTGATTTATTACCTCTTTACATGACATCAGCCAGAGAGAAATTTTGGAGAAGTATTAGCGCCAAGTCTGAGCAGTGCAATGTGTTTGACGTCAATGGTGCGTTAATTCATGAAACCAAAGAAATTTCAATCCTAATGAAGGAACATTTCAAATCTGTTTTCACTCGAGATGATGACATTTTACCATTTTACGACGTCGTCCTGCCTCCTATACCTGACGTTCAGATCACCAAGGAATGCATTTTTAATATATTAATAAATCTAGATATCGGAAAATCCTCTGGTCCAGATGACATCCCGAATTGTTTTCTTAAACGCTATGCAAAATGGGTATCCAAATATTTAAAGGGCTTGTTTGTGAAATCCTTGCAATTTGGCCACGTGCCGGACGACTGGAAGATCGCCAGAATCAAGCCACTCCACAAAACCGGAAAAAAGCACCACATAAAAAATTACCGCCCCATTTTATTAACTTCAACTGCATGCAAAATCTTGGAGCACATCATTCACAAACACATTTTGGAATTCCTTGAAAAACAGAAATTTCTAACAATCAATCAGCATGGATTCCGTAAAGGCTATTCAACAATAACCCAATTGGTGCAAACAGTACATGACTTTGCAAGTAATATAAACAACGGAAAACAGACAGACGCTATACTCATAGACTTTTCGAAAGCTTTCGATAAAGTCTCTCATTAGAAATTACTGCATAAATTAGACAAAATACTTAAAAATCCTAGACTAATTAATTGGATTTCAGATTACGTTACTGGGCGTAGACAATTGGTTAGCTTTCAGAATCATGACTCTGAAAAGCTTTCCATTGACTCTGGCGTTCCCCAGGGTTCTTTTCTTGGGCCTCCCTTCTTTTTGCTCTCTATAAATAGCCTTGCAAGAGATATACCTGTTAAGATTAAACTTTATGCTGACGACTGTGTCTAATACTGCGAAATAGATAGTCCTAGTGATCAAATCTTACTAAATGATGCATTACAAAAGGTTGTTGCCTGGTGCAAAGATTGGCACATGTCGGTAAATTTCGAGAAAACTGTTTTCATGTGCATTATTCACAAAAAGAATAAGCACAGTTTCGATTACACAGCTAACAACGTTTCTCTATCTGAGGTAACAGAATTTAAGTACCTGGGCCTGTGGATAACTAACAACCTAAAATGGAATCTACACATCGATGAAGTAACCGCCAACACCTGCCGTAAATTGTTTTTTCTTAGGAGGGCGTTAAAACTGTCTACATTTTCCGCACGCTCATTAGCTTATAAAACAATTATACTTCCAGTCTTTGACTATGCCATTATTAGTTAGGACCCCTATACGCAAGCTAACATAAAAAAAAAACTCGAGCAGGTGCAGCGCAAGGCAGTTCGCTTTATTTTCAATAACTTTACCCGTACCTCTCCAGTAGAACTTCTAAAACAAGCCAACTTTCATGCACTTACGGATCGCAATCGTGCTTCCCAACTAAAATTTTTATTTCAACTTATTATTAAACAGTACAATATAAGCATATCTGATATAATTACTTTTTATTTCGAGTATGCCACAAGACAGAAGCATCGCCTAACAATTACTCAATTCAGCGCAAAAAACAATTGTTTCAAATATTTTTTTTTCCAAGAACGGTGAGTTAGCGGAATAACCTGACTAAATACCCAAGTTACAAGACCTTTACTGTCTTCATTTGCTGCAAACAACTGTTAAATATTTTTCATTATGACCTCTTTCATATTGCCACGTTCCATTTCCCAAGTTTTTGTTGTCGTCCCAAAACAACACACGATTCTCTAGCCAGGTCCTTGCGGTGTCTTCCAGGTAGAAATACACACGACGGAGCTTTTCTTCGTTGTCCCAGTGGTTGAGGGCGGCCACATGGTCGTATGTTTCTAGCCAGGTTTCCGGGTCTTCAAACGATGACCCATGAAACGTTGGTGGTTCCCTGGGTTGATGAATGACGATCGCGAGCTGGGACGCTCCGGTTGTCATTGTCGCTGCAGTAGAGGTCATGGCCTTGGCCTTCCGCACCTTGTCTTGTAGAAGCCCGTACTCCGGTGGGAGACCTTGCTGTCGGCGGCTTGTTCGCTGCTCTTGGTTGGCGTCGGTGTCTTCTCCGCGACGTGGGCTGGGTTCACGGCTTGACGGGGGCGTCCGGTACATGAACGAAGCTGCACCTCCACCAGATGTCACGGGGTCGTGACGTGGCCGAAGACAGGAGACTTCGTGCTGGGATTTAACTGTTTATTTGGGCGAACCTGTGCCCGGTAAACGGAAAGTCCAATTACAGCAGCAGTCTCACACAGATAGCAGTCTCGGACTGATAGCGGCGAACGGAGCGTCGGCCTTCGATCAACAACTGACAAGCGGCGAAGCGCGTTGGCATTTATACTCTTGCCGTCGAATGTTCTAGCGTTATCGCTGGCGGTGGTGTAGGTTCCAGAACAATCTGTACCGTTCGCACAGTGGGCGTGATCTTATCGAAATGATCTACTACAGTCCGGAACCTTCTCGAGAACTGCAGGCGCGGTTTGCGCTGAGAATCGTGTGGTGTTTTGGGACGATAACGAAAACTTGGGAAATGGAACGTGGCAATATATGTATTTATTTTTGCCCAGTTTTTTATTATTTCGTTGATGTTTTGTATAGAGCTTGTTTTTGTACGCGCAATAGCCTAAAACAATGTATTCGTTCGCGTAACATGTATTTGTTCTACCCTGTTTCGTTTTGTTACCTGCATTTGTTCGATAATATGCTGTATTTCTAACCTGCTAAAATCCCCAATGGGGATTGCAGTATCTGTAAATAAATAAATAAATAATAAATTCACGAATAGGCACCCATGAGCGTAATAAATGCTGGTTTGCGCCTTAGTGAGACAAGGGTGGTGTTTCGCAACCACGTCGGTGTTGTGGCACACACCAAGAAGAACGCCAAGGCAGGACAACGTGATTGCAGGTGGCACACTGCAAAACTCATTCAAACAAGCAATGGGGAACTACAAATGGCTGTACTGCATGGCAGAAGCTCGTACCCGGTTTTGTACAGGGCGGTAGAGAAAAGTACAGCAAGACATTCTTTGCGTCACGTTGCCTCACGACTTAAGTTGCCAGTAATCATAGCGTATACCCTTGTACAAGCAGGCACAACCAGCAACCAAGCAAGCTAGAAGTAAGGATATCGTTATCTCTGCATGCCAATACAGCAAGGTATTCAAGGTGGTACCGAAGTGCCATAGGAATCAACTTTAAGTCAATGCAATTTTGTCACCCTCGAATATAAACGCTGATGTCTCCATCTGCGCGTCTGCCCCGCTGCGGTGGTCTGGTGGCTAATGTACTCGCTGCTGACCCGCAGATTGTGGGATCCAATCCCGGTGGTGGCGGCTGCATTTTTGATGGAAACGAAAATGCTGTAGGCCAGTGTGCTCAAATTTGGGTGCATCCTAAAGAAGCGCAGATGGTCCGGAGCCCTTCACTATGGCGTCTCTCATAATCATATAGTGGTTCTGCGACGTTAAACCCCACGTATCAATCAACCATCTGTCCGTCTATACTTCATACCAGTTGTTTCTCCCCCATTTTTTTTCACTAGATGCGGTCATTCGATGTTTGTTCAGGCGTTGCAGAAATAGCAGCTATTGCATATTTCAGTCACGAAATACATCCCTGCAACTGTTTCAGTACCACTTAATTTTTGACTGATGTGACTCTGATGTGGCGGAATCAAATACCGACCGCGGAAATCATATTTCGATGGAGGGGAAATAATGGAGGCCCTATTGCTTGGATTTAGGTGCGCGTTAAAAAAGGCAGGGTGGTCGTACATGGTGAATGATTATTGGCAGTCGGAAGTTCAAAATAGCGGAATAAATGCAGGGAATGTTCTAGAGAGTGTAAGAGTAATGAACAATTGTTCTGTTTCTAAGAACAAACGGGTGCCATTTATGCGCACGATATCGAATCGTCCCTAACGTGTACACCTAAAATAAATTATTTCTTCATGCACATCAGTGGGTACGATTACGCATAGGCATATACCTGAAACGCTGCAAAAAGTGTTTAAAGAAAGTACACCTTATTTTTATCATTAATTATTACCAAGACCATGTGTGGTAATTGTCGAATCTCAAACACAACACGTTCATACGGTCGTGCAGAACATTCACTGCATTAGTATTCTGCCCCTTGGGACTGTGAAGCGATTGAAATAACATTCCCATAATTGGTCCATGTGGGAAGGAACCGTTCTATAAAATAAGCACTGCTGCCCCTCTTCGACGTTATAAGCAGCAGTATTAATCATACAACTGACAAGCAGCTGTACGAAATGCATTATTTGTTGCCGAAAACTCAAACAGGAACATCGTGCTGGCATGCTATGCAGTGAAGGTGAGTTAGAGCAGGGCACCAATTAACTTGTGGTTGTTCAGATGGGAAAAAAATAGCTTCTGCATCAAAACAAAACTACTATTTCTAAACTTTCTGCCTGTATTTCAATTAAATTGTGCTATGTAACAAAATATAAGCCATATTAGCTAAACTGTTAGATTGCGAAAATTCGGCCACATTATGAGTGAAGTTGCTATAGTTCTCAAATTCGTCACAACGTGCTGGCAAAAATTTTGGTTCAGTCGCTCCCAAAGCATGTTACTATTTTAACATAGGAACACATGAAAGATAACATGTAAATATATTACTGGCGGAAATCTGTGTCTTTAATGAAAAAAGAACGCTAAATATGCAGCATATCTCAATTCTTCGGCAAGGGCAAAAAAGAAGTTAAGAAATGAAGAACTTATCATAGTCATGAACGAGTAGCAGACTTAAATTAAGGAAGAAAATGTTTCGTGGTAGTCGCTCAAACTAGTAATAACAAATAAATTATTTAGTGCAAAACGGTTACACTTGGGTGCCCAAAGTTTCAAGAGATTTCTAGGCAACATAATTTTTTGTGGCGTATAACGCTTCAATACCTACTTCTTACGTTCATATATGCCTCGCAGAATCTTCAAGCATGCTTAGAGATGATCGAAAGACCGGGAACACCTAATATAGAATGACCTGACACACCATTTCGTATCCTTTTTATTCTAGAAACGTACGTTACACACACCTGTAACGAATATATATATATATATATATATATATATATATATATATATATATATATATATATAAGGGAAAGAAGTGTATACCTAAGGGCTTGTTTTTCCGTGTTTTGACACAATATTAATGAGATCTAACAGAGAGTAATGTCAAGGAATGTATAGGGGAAGTTATTAGAACCAATAGAATGTAAATAAGAAGAAAGAAAAGTGGGTGAAAAAATAACCAGCCGCGAGCAGGAATCGAACCTTCGACCTTCGAATAACGCGTTCGATGCTCTAACCACTGAGCTATCACAGCGACCTTCCCTCCATACACTTTTTTGGGTTTATATGTGAATTTAGAAGTAGGAGTTTCAGTCAGCGCCATCTATAAGCCAAGCGACGAATGTGAAACACTCTTTTATGCGCATGTTTGGCGTCACGTAGCACATGAACTTATTAAGAGCGGGCACCTGATCAATAGTCCCTCGTATACAACCTAATTACACCAAGTCCGCCAGTACGAGACCCTCGTTAATGAATAAGGGAAAGAAGTGTATACCTAAGGGCTCGTTTTTCCGTGTCTTCACACAATATTAATAAGATCTAACAGAGAGTAATGCCAAGGAATGTATAGGGGAAGTTATTAGAACCAATAGAATGTAAATAAGAAGAAAGAAAAGTGGGTGAAAAAATAACCAGCCGTGAGCAGCATTCGAACCTACGACCTTGGAATAACGCGTTCGATGCTCTAACTACTGAGCTATCACAGCGGTCTTCCCTCCATCCACTTTTTTGGGGTTATATGTGAATTTAGAAGTAGAAATGTCAGTCAGCACCATCTGTAAGCCAAGCGACGAGTGTGAAACACTCTTTTACGCGCATGTTTGGCGTCACGTAGCACGTGAACTTATTACGAGCAAGCAGCTGATCAATAGTCCCTCTTATACAACCTAATTACATTATATATATATGTATATATTATGAGACCACGTCCGGTACAGCAGTAACCAGGTTATTATCTTTTATCCAGGTGCACGAGCCAAAAAGACCCAGCCCGCGTGACATACGATGGTGATCACTAAAATAGTTTTGTCATACAGATGAAGATGAAGTACATAGCCAGCGCTCCCACTATTTTACCCCTTCGCGAAAGGGGGCAGCAAGTTAGAAAGGGTTGGAACGCCGAATATATGGTTTGAGTCGAGAGACGTGGACGATCTCGGTGTGGCGGGGACGATGATCAGGAGCCGTGTGACAGGAGCAACGCGATAGTTGGCTTCGAATGTTCGTTCCAGAATGGTGTATGGACTAAGATATCGGTGAAGGAATTTTTCGCAGAGCCCAGGTGCACGAACAGGCGTCCACAAAAGGACGTCGTCGCCTGGGCGGAACAGAACAACTCAACGCTTTGCATCAATATCGATTTTTCTTTTCTCCTGAATGGTAGCAGTGTTGGCGCGGGCGATTTCACGGCAGCGGGCGACGCGAGCAGCAAGCTCTTCCGGAAAAGATGCAGATGGAACGGAACGTGTGGACAAAAAGGTGGTGTCCAGAACAAAAGTCGGTACACAGACATAAACGAGAAAAAAAAGGCTGTAATTTGTCGTACGCTGTATGTCAGTATTATATGCAAACGTGACGAAAAGAAGTATAGTGTCCCAGTTTTTGTGATCCGGTTGAACGTACATAGAGATCATGTCGGACAAAGTTCGGTGAAAACACTCAGCCAGACCTTTAGTTTCTGGGTGATACGTTCATGCGGTCTTGTAGATGGTGTTAGAGGCCTGGAGGACTTGAGCAAGGACATGTGAAAGAAATGTCTTGCTACGGTCCCTAAGAAGCACACGCGGTGCGCCATGTCGTAAAATAATGGCGCGAAGAAAAAAATTGGCGACTTCAGATGTAGCACCAGATGGAAGAGCTGCCGTCTCCGCGTAGTGAGTAAGGAGGTCCACGGCAGTAACAATCCAACGGTGACCGGCTGGCATAAGCGAAAGAGGTTTGTATAAGTCTATGCCCACAAATTCAAAGGGAGTGAACGGGCATGGCAGCGGTTGCAATGGTCCCGCGGGAAGACACGTGGCACGTCTGCGGTGCTGGCATGACGCAAATAAAACGACGTACTTGGCGACAGAAGTGTAGAGGCCAGGCCAAAAGCAGCGAGTCTTGAGGTGGTCGTAAGTCTTGTGGAACCCTAAGTGGCCAGCTGTCGTGTCTTCATGAAACGCCTGTAAGAATTCCAGACGAAGTGAGCGAGGAATGACGGGAACCCATTGGTTACCGAGAGGATGGTAAATTTTCCGACATAATGTTCCATCTTGAAGCTTGAAACGGGCAAGTTGTCGTCTTAGGCGGCTGTTAGGAGCACGCGATAAGCCAGTTGGCCGATCGATGATCGCGCGGCAGTAGGTATCGGCATGTTGGAGCGAGGCGAGATCTGTGGACGAAAGAAGGTCCGCCGAGGCAATGAACGCTTTTGAACTAGCAGCTGTCTGCTTGGTCACTTTGGTGGGTGGGGACGAACAGATGGAAGGTGACACTTCGGCGCTTTGCGAGAGTGGGCAACGTGACAAAGCGTCGGCATCTTGGTGCTGTCGACCCGACCTATATGTGACGCTGTATTCATACTCTTGCAATCGTAGTACCAAACGGCCAAGGCGTCCCGACAAATGTTTGAGAGACGATAACCAAAACAGAGCATGATGGTCAGTCACTATTGTGCAATGCCGGCCATATAAATAAGGGCGAAAGTTTTCTACGGACCACATGATGGCGAGACATTCTTGCTCAGTAATGCTGTAATTTCGCTCAGCAGGTGAAAGAGTACGGCTCGCGTAGGCCATGACTTGTTCTTCGAAAGCGTGGTTCCGCTGAAGAAGGACAGCACCGATGCCAAGTCCACTTGCGGCTGTGTGTAGCAGAGTAGGTGCTGCAGGGTCAAAATGGCGAAGCACTGGCCGTGATGTGAGGCATCACTGGAGGGTGTGAAAAGCGGCTTCGCAGTCATCCGACCAGACAAAGGGTGCGCTCGTGGTCAAAATATTGTTCAGAGGAGCCGCAATGGTAGCGAAATCACGCACAAAGCAGCGGAAATACGACGCCAAGCCAAGAAAGCTCGGAGGTCTTTGGGTGTGGTTGGTATAGGAAAGTGCAGTACAGATGCAACCTTGTCGGGATCGGGCTCAACGCCATGTTTACTGACAACGTGACCTAACACCTTGGTGCTGTGACTGGCAAACCGACACTTCCTAGTGTTGAGCTGGAGACCGGCCTTAGCTAAACACGTGAGGACTTCGTCTAGCCTTTCCAGGTGCTGTGAGAAGCTGGACGAAAAGATGACAATGTCGTCCAGGTAGCAAAGGCACGTCTTCCATTTTAATCCCCGCAGTACCGTGTCTATCATTCTTTCAAATGTGGCTGGGGCGTTGCATTGGCCAAAAGGAATCACATTGAATTCTAAGAGCCCATCTGGCGTAGCAAACGCAGTCTTCTCTTTATCAGACTCATGCATCGGAATCTGCCAATAACCAGAAACTTGAAAAGTACTCAGCACCTTGTAAAGTATGAAGAGCGTCGTCAATGCGAGGCATTGGGTAGACGTTCTTACGAGTAATTTTGTTGAGTGATCTGTAATTAACGCAAAACCGTACCGAGCCATCCTTTTTTTTTTCACTAGTACGACAGGAGAAGACCATGCGCTTGTCGAAAACCTGATGACGTTGCGCGCGAGCATGTCGTTGACTTGTTCTTCTTTAAGCTTGCGTTCAGAAGCCGACACACGGTAAGGGCGGCGGCGAATGACACAGGATCCGTCGGTGTCGATACGATGAGCGGCCACTGTTGTTTGACCCAGAACATCGGAACAAACGTTAAAGCAAGTTTTGTGGTTCATTAATAACGCTAGTAAGGCATAAGTTTGCGGTGGGTTGAGATGTTCACACAAAGTGGCCTTGAGAGCGGGAGATGGATCTTCAGCTGGCATACACTTTGAGAATGACGACGCAGATGAACCAGTGACGACACAAACCAGGGCTTCTTCGTTAATGCTGGCAACAGTGGTCCCCTCTGGCAGAAGTAGTGGTTCTGGAGTCGTGTTGCAGGCGGTGATGCTTGCATGATCACGTGAGAACCACACTAAACAACATGCGATGGTGATCCCTCGAAAAATACAGCGCTGGCAAGGAACAACCACAGCGTCACCATCTAGAATGTCTCGTGACTTGATCGTAAGGACACGTTCTTGTCCGGGAGGCAGGAGGAAATCCGCAGCTGTGACAAGGTTGTGTGACGAAAGGTCGGCAGCAGAAGAAAGCTCAGTGTCCGTAATACGAATGAGGGGCCGACCACACGAAATTACAGCCGACGCAGCTGACAAGAAGTTTCAGCCCAAGATTATCTGATGAGCGCACGAAGACAGCACAGCCAATTGTACGTGATGACGGATTCCATCAATGAGAGCACGAGCAGTACACAATCCCGTCGGGCAAATTTAACTGTCATTAGCTCCGCATAACATGGGACCAGAATAAGAAGTTTGCACTATACGCAGGCGAAAACACAATTCACGGTCAATTACCGAAATGGCGGCTCCAGTGTCTACAAGGGCATCAACAAAAACACCTTGCACACAAACAGGCAGTAAATTAGCTGGGCGAGACGGAGGAGTTGTAACGTTTCGACAAGCAGTTTGCCCTCCAGAAACTGCACCTTCTAGTTTTCCGAGTCCAGAGAGATCGGCGCGGGACGCAGGGGTGATGACGTACGCCGAAACGGTGATGGGGAGCGGCGGCGAGATGAACGAGAAGTATGAGGTCCAGCTAGAGACCATGGAGGGGAGGGCGACCGACGGGATGTGGACGGATACGGTGCGGGATCGTATTCATTGGGTCTCGGGACAAAGTCTCTTTCGTAAGCTAGATAACCACGACGTTCATCCTACGGACGGTGGCGGCAGAAGCGGGATATATGACCCCTTAAGCCACAGTAGAAGCAGACGGGGCGCGGAGGACGCCTTGTAGAATAGTGTGGTGGCCTTGGCACTTGCGTTGCCATCGCAGCCAAATGGTTGCATCCGATGTCCGCAGGCACGGTTGGAACTGCTGCCAGGGCCCGTGATGCAACTTCTGCGTACGAAGGCGCCGGAAAGCGCACAGGAGACGGGGCATGTGCAGCGCTTGTCATTGATGCCAGTTCGTCCTTTATCATATCACGCAGGTTGGGAGGAGGTGGGCAGACAGACGCAATGGTTGGGTTGCCTGGAATAAGGCCGTGAAGTTCCTCTCTGACAATTGTGCGGATAAGGGCTCGCAATTCATGCTGTCCGGTAAAGCAAGCGTCGCAGGAAGCGTGTGAAAGGCGCGTGGAATAAAGCGTGTCCCGGCGTTGACATATGGTTGTGACGTCCCGGATGGTAGTTGGGTTCTGGATAACGAGAGCATTGAAGGCCACAGAGTTGATACCTTTCAGTAGGTGTCGGATGTGCTCCGCCTCCGTCATGTCCTTTTGTGCTCGGCGGCAGAGAGCCAGAACATCTTCGATGTAGGACGTATATAATTCGTCGTCCCCCTGGATGCGGGTTGCGAGCTTCTGTTTCGCTACCGCAGAGCATCCTGCAGACGTGCCAAATACCTGACAGAGATGCCCCGTGAAGGCCGACTAATTGCAGAAATCACTCTCGTGGTTGTAATACAAGGTTTTAGTGACACCATCAAGGTAAAAAGGAACGTAGCGCAGTTTGTGCGCCTCGTTTCGATAATTAGTTTCAGTTTCAGTTTCAGTTTTATTGAGCATTTTCTTCACAGAGTTGCGAAAAAGAAAACGCAAGGATAGGAGCAAAAAGCTGCTATATTAGCAGCTTGACGAGGCTCCTACCCCTTTTCACTTGGCATTACAAAATCAGCCGAGCACAAAACATGAAAAAACAATTTGACGTCAATTTTCAAAACTTCAATAAATTAGGAAATAAAAAGAAAATGCATCAAAATTACATGAGTTTCAGGTTTACATAAAATAAGCAAACCACATAGAGAGAAAAACAACAAAAAACAAAAGAAAACAGCGTGCGGCCAATCATGAAACAATGCACACGTTGCTAAACGGCTACCAAAGTATTACAAAATGATTATACAACGTTTACAACACTGGGTATGCGAAAAGCACGAGTTTTAATGCACAAGGGAAACACTGACGAGTGAAATGTTGTATGTTTTACTCGTAAAAAAAAGCAACGAAAAAAAAAATGTCAAAGAAAGCAAACATAATACGATGCCATGTTACACAAGCACTATTATAGGGTGTTTCTTTTACATATAGTACTGTAGCCGGACAACTAGAAGATGCTAAACTACACGGCGCCATTTTGGATGAGAAGGTTCTTAAGTTGTTTTTTATGTATATTAAAGATGTCGATGTTTTTATTTTCAAACAAGTTAAAACAAGCTGGAATACAGTGTTCAAGTCTTCTCAAACCGTGATTAGTTCGCGAATAAGGAACAAACCAGGAAGGCCTTTTCCGAATGTCATAATAGGATTGTGTATTTTTCCTGAGGTTACACAGTTTAAGAAAACAAGCATTGTTTGATAGCAAGCTTTGTTTGTATTTCATAATAAGGTTGAAACTGTGTATGTGATCGATCGGTAAAATCTTATATTCTCTGAATAAATGACTTGTATGTGCGTCGTATGGTACGTTTGCAATATGACGAATCGCTTTTTTCTGCAGTAAAAATATTTTGTTCCGATTTGCTTTAGATGTATCTGCCCACACTAGACTACAATAGTTTATGTGAGATGAAAACAACGTATTATAGAGTAAAAGTTTAATGTTTGCTGGAAGTATCTGTCGAAGTTTAGAGAGAGCACCACACGTCCTAGCTATATTTCTAGTTACTTTATTAACGTGTTCATCCCAATTAAGATTTTCATTAAAAATTACTCCTAAGGATGAAACTTCTTTGACAACCTCGATTTTTTCGGGCCCGAGATATATATCCAAACCACGACAGACAGCCTTCTGAACCGGTGCGAATACCACAGCTTTGGATTTTTTTGTGTTGATCGTTAAATAATTTGCAGTACTCCAAATGAAGATGTCGTTAAGAATGTTGTTGGCTGAGTCTGCAAGCTTACCTAAATCATTACCATGAAAAAATATACTAGTGTCATCTGCATAAATTATAAAGTCCACATATTTGCTGACACTTGTTATGTCATTTATATAAATATTAAACAGTAGGGGCCCTAATATGCTGCCCTGAGGTACACCTGACGTTATGGTTAGTAGGGAGGATTGGCTGTCATTTATAACTACAGATTGCTTTCTTTGTGATAAATAAGATTTCAGAAAGTCAAGTGGGGTTCCCCGAAGACCATAATGACGCAATTTTGCATAGAGTACTTCGTGGTTGATTCTATCGAACGCTTTGGAATAGTCAATAAAAACACCCAATGTTAACAGTTTCTTTTCAAATGAGTTAAGTATGAGTTCTTCTTGTGTGAGGAGAGCCAGTTCCGTGGACATGCCCCGTCGGAAGCCAAATTGATGCGGTGATAATATAGAGTACTTTTCACAAAAAGACATGACACGTTGATATATTATTTTCTCTAGCCCTTTAGATATAACAGGAAGTATCGAGATCGGACGATAATTAGAAAAAATATTTCGGTCACCAGATTTGTATAAGACACTAACTCTCGCATGCTTCATTTTTTCTGGGAAAACTCCCGTGGATAAGCAGATATTAAACAGATTGGTAAGAACAGGTAACAAAAGATCAAGTGCTGCTTTAATAGGTCTAATTTGTAGGTCATCTATGTCCCGAGCAGTAGTGTTCTTTAGTGACATAAATACAGACAGTACTTCTTCAGGAGTTGTGTTTAAAAAGTATGCAGTGCTCATGTTTGGCACACCTAGAAAGTCCCTGTAATCACTATTACAGGCACGAGAAGGGTTTGATAAATCAGAGGACACCAGCGTTGTGAAGTACACGTTAAATTTATCAGCAAGTTCTTGACCCTTTACTATCTTGTTATCTATGTTTAACTCAAGTGCGTTGTCTCGAGAGCAACTTCTATTTAGAAGCTTATTTATTTCTCGCCAAAGCACGTCGCCACGAGTGCTAACCCTCTTGAAGAGAGCTTCATAGTACGCATCCTTAGTTTTTCTCAGTTGCTTCGTTACAAAATTTCTATACCGCTTGAATTCCGAAAGATCGTTGTGGTGTCTTGTTTTCACGAATTTTGCGTACAGAAGATTTTTCTTCTTAATCATTTCCAGACATTCTCGCGTCATCCATTGTTTCCGACCTTTCTTCAGGGTTTCGACAGTTTTATATTTAAAACACTTATAGTAAGTTTTTCTTAACAGGCACATGAATATTTCATACGCCTCGTTAGCGTTAACTGATTTATAGACAGGATCCCAACAAATCTGCGCAATTTCACGCCTAAAAGTGTCTAATGTTTTGTCACTAATTTCCTGTTTTTTGTATGATTCTGGAGTTGATACTTTTGCACGATTAAGATACTCGTTGCGATTTTGAAACATGTATATAGGGTAGTGATCACTAATATCGGCAATAACAGTTCCAGATACGGCTGAATCACTTATGTCATTTGTAATAAGTAAGTCGATAAGGCTTTCAGTATCTAAAGTGATACGTGTAGGTTCAGTAATAATATTAGCACACGCAAAGGAATCAAGTAGTAGTTGGAAGTTACGAGTGGTTTCAGTTTGCTGTAAAAGGTTTATATTGCAGTCGCCCCCTATGATAATGTGCAACTTGTTAGTGCACGCATACGTAAGCAGATTTTCAAGAAATTGAAAAAAACGCTTCTGTTTTTCCGTCAGGTGGACGATAAACTACCACATATACATACTTGTGACATGCTAGTGATAATGCCTCATAGTCTGGTGTAATCGCTGAAAATTCTGAGAGAAGGCTGCAAACTAAGTGGTCAGCAATTAGTTGCAAAACACCTCCCCCTCGACGAGAGGGCCTGTTTAAAAAGAACGATTTATACGTTGGCAAGCATAGTACCTCATCATTGCACGTGTACCAAGTTTCAGAAATCATGATGATGTCGAATTTAAACGAGAATTCGTCGAGAAACGTAGTTATATCATCGTGCTTGTTGCGAGCTGAGCGAGCATTTAAGTGCATGATACTGCAATATCCACTAGTGTAAGGTATATTGACATCACGTGGTAATATCGCCATTTTAATAAAAGGAAAAAAAGAAAAAGAGAAAAAAAAAAGGTCGCGCCGAAAAAACGAAAAGTGCTAATCAGATAAGCCTACGGCATGCTAGATGCCCCGTGGCTGCTTGAAGTGGCCGCGTGCATTTTGTGCAAGTCAGCTTCACATGTGATTTGAACTGCACGAGATGTTTCCGTTTCACGCGCAAATATTTTGCCACCACTTGCCCACGCGAAGCGCCAGTTCATTTCCCGTTTCCGAGCAATCGTCATACCCAGCAATTTTTTCAGTTGGGGACAAAGGTGCTCATTTACGAACACAGACTGTTTAGTTGTGAAACCCAGTTCCTCAGCTGTGAATCGAGTTCTCCTTGCTTTCTTAACGATGGCATCCCTCTTAGCTCGGCGATTGAAAACAACCACGATGTTTTCATTCATGGGGGCATCACTGCCTGCTTTGCTACCCCGATCGGGAACAGCGCTTGCTTGAGGGCGTACCTCGTTGTTTGCAACACCTGGGTCTGGTGCCGTGTTACTTTGCGAAGTGGCACTCCTCGCTGGCAAACGGTGGCATATTTCTATGTCTTGTTCACTTATTGGCTCCCCCAAGGCGTCACCAACTTTGGCAAGCAATTGCACAAGGTTTTCATTAGGGGTACGTGGGATCCCTTTAATTTCTATATTTTTGTTTCGAGAATATTGATCCTGAGTAGTTAGGCGCGTGGAATTTTCGTGCACCAACTTTCTCAAACGGTCTATCTCACATTGCATTGCCTCTTGGGACGCCCTGAGAGCAGCGTTTTCCTTTCTAATTTCAGCGCACTCTTGTTTTATGTTTTCGTAGTCTTTGTTCATGTATTCAAGGCTTTTGTTTAACTCTCTGATTTCTTTCCGAATGTCGCGTTTGAAGTCCGCGAACTCAGTACCCATGATTAAAGGGCAAGTTACAGATTCAACAGTGGGCAAAACAAGTACAAACTTTGAAAAATAGGCAACAGAGACAGCGCTAGGATAGCGAATGAACTATACAAAACAGGAGGGCAAATGCCTAACCTGGGAAAACAACAGCAATAAGCGTCCCTGTCGTAGGCTGTCCCTGCTGCCAAGTGATCGAGGGAGGCGTTGCAGCTGTCTTTTTGAAGGGCCAGGGGTGGCCGATGCCACGTGGTATGGTGCCGGGCGCAAAAAAGTAGCCGGTCGGTCGGCGCGGCACTCCCGCAAGGCGCTGGATGCAGCACGCTCCGCTATCAACGCCGATAGTCAGCCACTGTACGCCTCGAACACCTGGGAAAACAACAGCAATAAGCGTCCCTGTCGTAGGCTGTCCCTGCTGTCAAGTGATCGAGGGAGGCGTTGCAGCTGTCTTTTTGAAGGGCCAGGGGTGGCCGATGCCACGTGGTATGGTGCCGGGCGCAAAAAAGTAGCCGGTCGGTCGGCGCGGCACTCCCGCAAGGCGCTGGATGCAGCACGCTCCGCTATCAACGCCGATAGTCAGCCACTGTACGCCTCGAACACCTGGGAAAACAACAGCAATAAGCGTCCCTGTCGTAGGCTGTCCCTGCTGCCAAGTTACACACGCTGGTTCGATCATAACTGTCCAGCCATTCTTCGACGTCTTCGCCGCGAAGGCCACAAAATACCAGAGGCTCTCGGTGAGAGGTACTCACGGTGAGAGGTACTCACGGTGTAGTGAAGCCTAAGTAGCTGAGAAGGAGCGGTTGCAGCAGCGGACGCGTTGAGTTCTGCCATCGCTGTTGCTTGAGGGCACAACCGCCGACTAGACCGGAGCTCCAGGGGTGACGGGTAGAGCAGGAGGACGTGGGAACCAAAGCACGCTCCACCACTTATGAGACCACGTCCAGTACGGCAGTAACCAGGTTATTATCTTTTATCCAGGTGCACGAGCCCACGTGGCATACGATGATGATCACTACAATGGTTTTGTCATACAGATGAAGATGAAGTACTTAGCCAGCGCTCACAGTAACAATATATATATATATATATATATATATATATATATATATATATATATATATATATATATATATATATATATATATATATATATATATATATATATATACATATATCCCCTGATGAAGGGAGGTCCCCTCCCGAAACTGTTGGGAAATAAATATATTTATCCTTGTTGACAACGCTCCCGTTGTGCCATATCCCATACCTTATATATATATATATATATATATATATATATATATATATATATATATATATATATATATATATATATATATATATATATATATATATATATATATATATATATATAATGCCCGTTATCAAGGTGGCGAAGGAGCAGTAAGCGTGGCACGCGTTCAGGACTCATGCTCATTATACATATTTATGCAATGTGTCTTTCACGCTGCTTATATTTCCGATGAATGCAAAGCAACTTTCCCACCCTGCTATTCATAGTCCAGTGGTTGAAATTTCCATTTCCGTTACTCTTTCACTTTGCTGTCTTCTATATATCGTATCGAAATCCGGTGAGGTTGATTGATGATTGATAGCGGGGTTTAGTCTCCCAAAACCACCATATGATTATGAGAGATGCCGCAGTGGAGGGCTCCGGAAATTTCGACCATCTGGGGTTCTTTAACGTGCGCCCAAATCTGAGTACAAGGGCCTACAACATTTCTGGCTTCATCGGAAATATTTGGTGACGTCAAACTTCGATTGACATTACTACATTTTTAAATATTAATCAATGCAACTCTTATTCAATTGACCTTCCTGAAGATGAAATAGGAAATCCAAGAATGAAATAACAAATACTACATATGGATGTTCGAAACCTGCAACTTTTGAATCTTTGGTGGTGGCAATGCTGTGCTCTTGCTGAAAGCGGCATTGACTGCTCAGTCGTCACCGATAAATATTAGTTCATTGTTTGTTGCGTGGGAGTGGCAATGTGACACCAATGCTTGAAAAGCTATAAGCTAGAGCGCCTAAGCTCAGGCTGACCTTTCGGCTTTCCAATAAATTATCACTTTCTCTTTTTCTCCCTCTCAATGAAATATAACCAGGTAGTCCACAACATTATACTGTAACCCTAAATCTCGCCTATTATGCAACGTTCATAGAATGAAAGAGTATATATATATAGAAACTGTTTTCTGCTTTTGGTATTGAACTCAATGGCTGATTTACCGCTTGGTAATGCTGGGAACTCTGTGATTTCGTGGACACCAATACTTATTTTGAGGCATTTTGATGTGAACACGGAAGCGTCCTAAGCTAGTATTCATAAAGTGATCATTAGGCAGCGGTGACAGCATCGACTGCACATCCGATAAACGGTTCCTGCTTCATATTACAGATCTACGGACGACCAGGGTAGGAAAACCGCATCAGCATTGCTGCGTGAACTGGTCCACGATAAAGGAGACGAGCTACAAGAGCAGGATCACTGCGCAAGTATGATCGCTCCCGCTCAGGCGTCGCTGCAATCGGCACCTCGTGACCAACGAAGCAGCCTATAAAGACAGCAATGCTCCTGGGACACGACATTAGGCAGCGGTGACAGAATCGACTGCACATCCGATAAACGGTTCCTGCTTCATCTTGCAGATCTACGGACGACCAGGGTACAAAAACCGCATCAGCGTCACTGCGTGAACTGGTCCACGATAAGGGTGACGAGCTACAAGAGCAGGATCACTGCGCAAGTCGGATCGCTCCCGCTCAGGCGTCGCTGGAATCGGCACCTCGTGACCAACGAAGCAGCCTATAAAGACAGCAATGCTCCCGGGACACGACATTAGGCAGCGGTCACAGCATCGACTGCACATCCGATAAACGGTTCCTGCTTCATCTTACAGATCTACGGACCACCAGGGTACAAAAACCGCATCAGCGTCGCTGCGTGAACTGGTCCATGATAAAGGAGACGAGCTATAAGAGCAGGATCACTGCGCAAGTCTGATCGCTCCCGCTCAGGCGTCGCTGGAATCGGCACCTCGTGACCAACGAAGCAGCCTATAAAGACAGCAATGCTCCCGGGACACGACATTAGGCAGCGGTGACAGCATCGACTGCACATCCGATAAACAGTTCCTGCTTCATCTTACAAATCTACGGACGACCAGGGTACAAAAACCGCATCAGCGTCGCTGCGTGAACTGGTCCACGATAAAGGAGACGAGTTACAAGAGCAGGATCACTGCGCAAGTCGGATCGCTCCCGCTCAGGCGTTGCTGAAATCGGCACCTCGTGACCAACAAAGCAGCCTATAAAGACAGCAATGCTCCCGGGACACGACATTAGGCAGCGGTGACAGCATCGACTGCACATCCGATAAACGGTTCCTGCTTCATCTTACAGATCTACGGACGACCAGGGTACAAAAACCGCATCAGCGTCGCTGCGTGAACTGGTCCACGATAAAGGAGACGAGTTACAAGAGCAGGATCACTGCGCAAGTCTGATCGCTACCGCTCAGGCGTCGCTAGAATCGGCACCTCATGACCAACGAAGCAGCCTATAAAGACAGCAATGCTCCCGGGACACGACATTAGGCAGCGGTGACAGCATCGACTGCACATCCGATAAACGGTTTCTGCGTCATCTTACAGATCTACGGACGACCAGGGTACGAAAACCGCACCAGAATCGCTGCGTGAACTGGTCCACGACAAAGGTGACGAGCTACAAGAGCAGGATCACTGCGCAAGTGTGATCACTCCCGCTCAGGCGTCGCTGAAATCGGCACCTCGTGACCAACGAAGCAGCCTATAAAGACACAATGCGGCCGGGACACGACATTACGCAGCGGTGACAGCATCGACTGCACATCCGATAAACGGTTCCTGCTTCATCTTACAGTTTGGCCTACTATTCTTTTACGCTCATAATCTTCTTAGAAGTTTTCGCTGTCACTGCTGCCACAGTGTACCATAGTGTGTTCTGTAGCATATGCTCATTTCTGTTGTGAATTTTTTGCAAGTGTGTCTAGATAACCACTGAAATGGCTTCTGGCAAATCTGACTCTCTGTTAGATATTTCTAAAGCCATGGCTGAAAAGGCACCAGCTAGCATTAAAGAGATATTGAAGGTACTTATTGAGATGACCTCTAAATTTGTTGAAGCTATCAATGAACTAAAGACGGAGATGAACAAAATGGATGCGACAAATAACTCGATGGAAGCTGAGCTCACTTCCATCAGGCAATCTGTCGGGTTCATGAACGAAAGCTTTGAAGAATACCGAACTGAAATGAAGAGCCTTCGACTTGAGCTCGGTGAATTAAAAAACCAAAGCCCTGAATGCAAGAAAGAGAATCTAAGACTAAACAAAGAGCTGCAGGAAACAAAACAGCAGCTTATTGAATTGAATCAGTACAGTAGGCGTAACAACCTCGAATTAAGAGGTATACCTAAGACTGAAAATGAGGATGTCCTCAAAGCAGTCGAAAAAGTCGCATGTTGCTTCTGCGTCCCACTTTCTGACGGTGACATTGACGTGGCTCACCGCGTCCCGTCAAAAGGCAATACGACCCCAAACGTAGTAGTGAAGTTCACGTCCAGATCAGTTCGGGACAAAATACTAGAGGAAGCTAAAAAAATGACTCAACACTGTCATGCTAGGTTCAAAGATCAAAGAAAATATAGATGTATTAGGAGCAGTATTATGCCACTTATTCAATCACTCCGTCAGCTGTTCCAGATATCCATCTCAGCTGAAGATTGCTAAGGTTGTCCCTGTCTACAAAGACGGAAACCGCAATGACCCTTCTAATTAAGGCCAATATCCTTGCTCGGTACCACTAATATTATATTTGAAAAAATTCTGATCAGCCAGTCCCACAAGTTCATTGAAAAATATCAGGTTATGTGCCCGCAGCAACATGGTTTCCGCCCAAATCACTCTACTTCATCAGCTGTGTTAACGCTAACTCAAAAAATTAATGTATCTTTGGAAAGTAATATACTTGTGTGTGTCATATTTTTGGACCTGAAAAAAGCCTTCGATACGGTTGATCACAACCTACTTTTACATAAGCTAAAGCATTATGGTTATCGCGGTGGCCCATTAGATCTTCTCACTAGCTACCTTCATGAGCGAGTGCAGGTGGCTAGAATGAACGATATTACGTCATTACCAAAGTATATGCGCACTGGAGTCTCTCAAGGATCCGTCCTAGGGCCGCTTTTATTTTCATTATATATTAATGACCTCCCACATATTTTAGACACTAGTGAAGTTAATATGTACGCCGATGACACTTGTAGTGTTATATCAGCGGACAACAATCAAGATCTGCAAACTTAGGCAAACAAAGTGTAAATAAAGCAAGTGACTGATTCGTGAAGAACAAACTTACTATAAACGTCAAAAAAACTAAATATGTAGTGTTTCGATCACGCAGCAATATCATGCTTCCTATATCACTAGATTTGCGAATAAATGAATTTTAACTTCACGAAGCCAGCTCATTTAAATATCTTGCCGTGATATTTGATAAAACTCTGCACTGGCAAGAGCAAATAAACGCAGTTTGTACAAAGCTCTTCTCAGGATGCTACGCGCTTTCACAAGCACGTCATCATCTTGATACCAATACTCTGCGTACTTTATATTTTTTACTCATTCACAGCCACATCTCATACTGCAATGAATCATGGGGTACGACATATAAAACGTTTCTTGAACCTGTTCGCAAACCTCAAAAACGAGCCCTTAGAATCGTAACCCAATCTTGCCACAATGAGCCCAGTATGCCTTTGTTTATGAAAATGAATATTTTGCTTTATGATAAGGTACACGAATTAAAAATTGCCACGTGTGTTTTTATTGTTGTCAAAAACAACCTGCCTTTTCCTGTTTCTTTATTTTGCGCATCCTGTCGTGTAACCAGAAATCAATCATATGGAAAACTCAATCTTCCTCCAACGATGAATACTTACGAACAACGTTTGCTGCAGTTTTCAGGGCCAAAAATTTGGAATAAACTACCAGCAGAAATCAAACAGTCGAATAATTTTTCATCAGTTCTCATGAAATACTTACTTACACAGAACAATGTTTATCAACGAAAACAATTATGATGCCATTTGTGTGTGTGTGTATGTATGCAAGTGTGTCTGCTAGAAACTTGTTAAATCGTTTAAAAATACCATTGTCACCCAATGATTAGGTTTTTGTTTTCGGTATTAGTCATGCATATTTAACCTCCATAATAATGCAACAATCTGCTTTGTTTATTTCTGTTTTCGTAAGTTAGAGCTGTTAAAAACAATCGTGCATTCACCGACACTTTCACTCTCCCTTTGTTTCACTCGTGCAAATTAACGATGCACGATAACTATCTGTATGCGTGTGATACATCTTTTTTGTACATGAAACCCTTAGTTATTTATTTTTCGGACCCCCAACTAGCCTTCGGCTATCGGTGCAACCAGTGGTGATGTTTCTGTATGTTTCACAGATTGCAAATAAAGAATTGAATTGAATGACACGTTTTGTCAGGGAAGTACGTTAGTAAAACAGACGATAAAAAATGGCGGCGTATCTGCTCGCGCTACACTGGTAAAGGTCATCAAAAGATCACAGTTTCTCTGTCTGGAGAGAGAGCATAAAATGGTCATCTGACGCGTGGTGGTTTGGGCTAGTTGGTATGGCATGATGATTGTTATAGCACGAGATCAGAACGAGGGGAAAAGGACAAGAAGAAGACTAGCGCTCGTTTTCTTCGTGTCCCTTGGTCGTCGTTCCGCTCTCGCGCTATGACAATCATCAGGTTATCTGGTAATCTGCGCGAGAAAATCGGTGAGTAGGCGCTGCGTGAAAAATGAATGTGATCCGTAGCAGCGAATTGAAGAAACGAAAATTTTTCAGAACGTAAAGCCACTAGTAGCACCAGCAGCGCCGTGTAGCTTTAAGGGAAGTGTAGGATACACCCGTTTTTCTGGTCATAGGTTCGATTTGGCGACGCTGCGTGAGAAACTGTGTTCATTAGTATTATGTACCTTTATAAATAAAGTACCACACAACCTAATGAACCCGTAATGATTTTGCGCCCAAATACGCCTAATAATTGTCTTTGATTGAAAATTTTCACTACAATGAACACAACCATGAAATAAAGATGGGTTGTCATTCAGCAAGGGGTTACACTTTCACTCGGACGGCTGAATTGACTGACGGACAGAAACAGAACGACAGTGAGACAGACTGAAATTTCTGCGTTTAAGTATTCTAAGAAAGACTATTGTCTTTAGAAAATTAGGAAGACAGAGGTGCCGGGCATGTTACACACTGCATTAAGGGCACACACTTCAGATTGTTTTACGAACGTTTCTTTTGTATCTCACAGTTTCTTCTATTAGCGCTCTATGTGACCGAGGCGGTATAGCTGTCTGGGGGCAGTGAAGTGAAGTAATGCATTGCGAGCATGACCTGCATTATTAGTGCCTTAGTCGATGCGTTTCCAATAGTAGAAGTCAACTTCAACCATTTAACACGCCGTCTGGTGGCGACCCTATTGCCCAAACGTCGTCCTTGCTCAGAGCATCCATTCATATGAAACACATCCACTGACGTGAAACCTGAGGAGGGAAGGAGCATGCAGCGCGCCGGTGTTTCCCAGATTAAAATCTTTACTGTTTGCTTCTGTACTCGCTCCCGGTCTACTGAAGCGGCATCACTTTGAAAACATGTTCCAAGACGTCACGTTACCATTACATCACTTCATCCCAGCGATGCACGTTTGGGTCTCCGGGCCAAGGTGATGAAATTCGAGAGCCTTCGCTATTTTTGTTGGATATTATAACAGCGCGGCTAAGCCAAACATTACGTTTATCAATTTATAAACGAGCAATGCACAGGAAGATATAAAAACGCGCACATGAATGACAGGAACACAGTCACTTGTTCTAGCATCCTTTGTGCATGTGTGTTTTTTGTATTCTTCTATGCGCTGTTTGTTCAAAAGTAATGGCTCAACAACCAACCCATCAGTATATATTGAGCGAGAGAATGTTTAAGCAGTAATGACGAAGATTCAACTCTTATTATCCATACCTTGGACTGGACTATTCTACTTCCTACCGGTCAACTAATGCATTATCACCTGACAGATCTTTGCAAAATAGTGGTTTTTCAAATACACCAGTTTAGCAAAAGAGGCACGTTTATCTCTCTGGTTTTAGATAAGAAAGCTGAGCGTCTTGATAAACTTCGACATTAATCTAAATCCTGCAAAAAGAACCATGCTGTACCTTATGTGCAGTGAAAAAAAGAAAGTCGTGCAAGTCACGAATTTTCAAGCTTCATCTTTGCAGGTCCGCCGCGCATTGCGTTGGGGTGCCTTGACGCACACCAGTTTGCTTGTTTGGCGAGGACAAGCTCGTGGATCAGCAAACGCGACCCAAAAGGCTCAAAACTGTGCGCGGTTTTCTTCTTCTTTTACCTGCAATTACGAAAACAAGCAACATTGGAGGTTTCACCTCCAAAAACCACCATATCATATAATACACGCTATAAGATTCTAGATATTTCGACATATGGTGCTCTCTAATGTGCACTCACATCGCACTGTACACAGACATCTAGCATTCAACCTCTATCGACATCAGACTGCTGCATCCACAATGGATGGTATGACCTTCAGATGAGCAGCCAAACGCCGTAACCGCCACAAAATTGTGATGGTAGTTAAAAAATGGGCTGTTAACTGCCAAGAACAGAAGTTCTATATAGCCAAAGAGTAGCCATTGCGCCAACTTGATATTTCCGTATGCAGGCGGGATCCTACAGTTGCCAATTTGGCGCAAAGTAATCACCAATGGCAACACTGATGGTAGCTAGGAAACCATGGCCTTACGGAGGTCGGTGCGCGCTATATCACTTCGCTCACTTTTACATTTACTTACTTATGGCGAATAGGCACCCCCTTTTTAACGCTGTGAAGCCATTTTTGCGCAGAGTACCCAGCGCCTCCCAGCAATATGTGGTCTAACGTTCCAGTGTCCAGCGCCGTACTGGGCCTTAAGTCAGGCACGGCACTGAGCCCTGGTACCCAATTGATTGATTTTTGAGGTTTAACGTCCCAAAACCACCATATGTATATCAGGGACGCTGTAGTGGACGGCTCCGGAAATGTCGACCACCTGGGGTTCTTTAACGTGCACCCAAATCTGGGTACATGGGCCAACAACATTTCCGCCTCCATCAGAAATGCAGCCGCCGCAGCCGGGATTCGATCCCGCGCCTGCGGGTCAGCAGCCGAGTACCTTAGCCACTAGACCACCACGGCGGGGCACGCTGGTACCCAAAGCACTTGGTTTCACAATAGGAGGGGGGGGGGGCAAAATTTTGCTTATCATTTGCCGATTCATGGCAGAAAACGTTCGACCCAGCGTAAATGGCTGTTAATCAGGGTCTAACTTTGCGCACCCAGTGGTCGGCCGACAATAGCTGCTACCAAGCGTTGTCTATTCTTCACCAACCATCATCTATCGGCTCATTTTAGTCGAAATAGCAGCAAAAGTATCTGTAAGTGATGGAAGTGATGGTAGCGCTTCGTTTAGGCGTGTCGTTTTCTCTCTGAAGTTAAAATTGTGTGCCCTGGTTGTGCGACTGCGGCAACTCTAACGTCTCTCCACTGGCAATCAATGCATAAAGAACCTAGTATTACCCGGCTAAAGCATAGAAAAAGCAAAACACCTAGAAACAAGTTGAATCTCCTTGCTAAAATCTAAGAAGAATTTATATGTGACTTATAGTGTTTAGGTTCATCCAGTTTTGCTTTTCAAGCCGTGTGCGGCCTCGTGGAAGCTTCGCAGATTTTGGCAGCCTGATATACTAAGGGTGAAAATGAAAATAGGCCGCTTTACAGTAACTCAGTGTGGATCAACACTTTAGAACAATATAAACAGCTAAATATTTGCTTTCTTATACTTTCAGTGTGTGAACTCTACGTTGATGATAACCAAGTTCACTATGGTCCTACAGAGGGCTGCAGTGGTTATTTCAACGAGAACTGTACTGGACACACACTTGTACTCTACAACCAAACGTGCAGTGAGGCACGAAAAAGCTACGAGGACACAAATGCCTTTCAATTATATTATGTGAATTGACATATCTTTTATATGATAACCACACACGGTGTGAATAAATTCTTTTGTCGGCAAGAGCTCCAGCTATTCATTTTATCGGACACGCCCTAGCCGATCCAATCTTTCTGAAATGAAGACATATGTATGTCAGACGTAGCAAGTGTGCAGTTTCGGAGGCGTCAAAACATCACAGCCGTTCACCAAACTGATGAATAAATTAGCCGTTCTTGCCATCGTTTTAGTGCCACTAGTAGTCGGGCGCAAGAAATATAAACAAAAATGTTCGCCACTAGCCGCTGATGTATACACAATTGTACATATGAGTAATTGCCTAGAAAATGACAAGTTTTATCTAAAGATACAGCCAAATATTGTACGTTTTTTATGGGCAAATATACCCAATTTGGAGAACACGCTTTGGTGTAGCGCTGGGTTACATGGTCACGCAGGAAGCATATTGATTCACAACAGCCAGCACAGCCTTGCTGCAAGAAAGAGAAAGACGACGTCGGTTGCTCGTTGTTGATGAACTGTCGCCATCTTGTTGGCCGAGCACGGTCCATCGTATACAATTTAATAAATAAGTTACTCGTAACAATACTGGTGGAGGTAGACGACTCCCGTACCTCGATAGAGACGCGCAGCGGTCGCAACACCGGGGACTCTTCGGCTACTTCAACTGCCAGTGCCTCATCACCACCAGCCTCTCAAGCCGGGTCGACAACCTACGTCACCCTGCCACCCCTGCGGGATCCTGGCAATTTCTCTGCTGACGGTACCATCGACGTTGACTCCTGGCTGCACCGGTACAAGAGGGTCAATGCTACCCACCACTGGGATCCCACGCTCATGCTCGCCAATGTTGTGTTCTAGCTCAACGGCACGCCACGGACATGGTTTGAAACCAATGAAGCCGAAATCACAAGCTGGGGTCTTTTCAAAACGATCGTGATCTTTTCGGCGATTCATCTGGTCGTCAGCTCACTGCTAAGAAGACTCGACACTCGCGCCCAGACATCTACTGAATCGTACGTCTCATACATTCTTGACGTCGTGGCGCTTTGTAGCAAGGTTGACCAGCGCATGTCGGAAGACAAAAAAGTTAATCACGTCTTCAAAGGGATTGCTGACGATGCCTTCAACCTGCTGGTTTTAATAATGTCACAAGCATCAACAACATCCTGACACAATGCTGCCGTCTAGAACAGGCTAAAGCCCGCCACGTCACCCACGGCATCATGCGCCTGCCGAACACAGCTGCTGCTTCCTCTTGCGATGACGCTGTCAGCGCAGTTCCCCGATGTGACAGCCTCACCCGCATAATTTGTTGCGAGGTCAAGACAGCTCAACCAGTAGCTACTCAATTTCCGACGTCTGATCCTTCACCGACCACTACCTCTTTGATACAAGCCGTCGTTCGTCAAGAATTATTGAACGTCGGCCTACACCCCGTTCAACCAGTCTACTCTGCCGAGCCTTTTTATCGTCGTGCCTACGCTCATCGCTTTGGTTGCAACTACTCTCGAATTTGTCTGAATGGGGTACACTGGACGACTAGCCTATATGCTTCAACTGCCGACGTGTCGGTCATATTGCTCGCCACTGCCGCAATCACAGGGCTCCGCCGGCACACTATGGGCCTCCTACCCAGGCCATTTGTGTTCTCCAGTCACCCTCACCATTTGATTTTGATTCCCCTATGCTGACCACATCCTCTGATTCTGCCGCACCTCTGACGAGACCTCGCTACGCCCGCTCACCACCTCCTGCTCGCCGTCAATCTCGTTCGCCCCCACAACACCGTCCTGCCTCTCCAACCTATTCGCAGCGCCCCCGACCGGAGAACTAGGCAGTGCAGCTTCTGGAGATGAAGCTGCATTGACGATGACCTTTGCAAAAAATCCTCGTGTAACATTACCGACCACCCGGGATCTGTTGTAGGTTACTTTAGACAATGTACCTGTGCGCGCGTTGATCGATACCGGCACGCATGTGTCCATAAAGAATGCTGCTCTTCGTTGCCGGCTTAAGAATGTTATCACACCCACCTTGAACTGAGCCCTTCGAGTCGCCGACGGGGGAACTGCCGTCATTATTGGCATGTGCTCTGCCCGTGTGACTATCGCCGACAGAAGCACTGCTGTTCATTTCAACATTATAGAAAATCGCTCTCATGATGCAATTCTATGTATGGACTTTCTAACCGCTCACTCGGCCCTTATAGATTGTTCAGCCGGCTGTCTTGACCTTGAAATGCCTCTACTTTCTGATCTGACCAACCCACCCCAAAGCCGTCTTTGCTGCACTGGTGGTGTATCCGCTGCCAAAGAACATGGGTCCCGGCGAAAGCGAGGGACGACGAGCGGCGCGAGCCAGGGCGCTGCTGCTGCAACATCAGAACGACGAGGGCGCCGTCTACGTGGACGTGGCCAAAGTCAAGAACAAGGACGCCTACGTGGCGGCGGCGGTCGCCGCAACGACGGGCAAGATCGTCACGTCATGCAGCGTGCGTACGCGGAGCGCGAGCCAGGCCGAGGAGATGGCGATAGCCTTGGCGGCGCGCTCCCCGGGCGTGCGGACAATACTCAGTGACAGCAAGACGGCCATCCGTAGCTTCTCGCGCGGAGCCGTGTGCGGGGCGGCTGCTAGGGCGTTGGCAAGCGACGAGTCCAAGTCGAGGCTGACGCTAAAATGGTTCCCGGCTCACATGGGTAGGGACCTGATACCAGGATCTCCGAACCGCAACGAGGAGGCGGATGCCGCGGCCCGTGGTCTCGCCACGTGCCGGACCGCGGCCGCGCCCGCCTCCGAAGACACGACGGCGACCGAAGAAGAAGGCGAGGAGCAGCTGCTCGATTACGGCGACATCCTCGCGTGGTACAGGGAGCAACGGCGTGGCTTCCCGCCTCCGCACAGGGATCTTACCCGGTGGGAGGCGGTGAGGTTGCGCCAGCTCCAAACCGAGACTGTGCTGACCCCATCGCTAGCGCGACACGTGTGCCCCGAACTCTACGTGAGTGAAATGTGCAGTGTGTGCGCGAGCGCGAGAGCCACCCTGGCTCACATACTCTGGGGATGTGACGCAGACAGCGCGGACGGTCCGGTGTTACCGCCGCAAGTAGAACAGCGTGTGGGGTCTACGGACCCAGAAGACCAGCGAAGGGCCGTCCGGCAGCTCGAGGTCGCACTGGCGCTGCAAAGGCGAAAGGGGGACACCCCCAGTAACCCGAGCGGCGACGGGGCACGAAGGCCTTGAGGTCTAGGCCCGCGTGACATTAGGACTTCTAGTGTAACGTGAGATAGGGTGAACCCCACGCCCTGCGCGGCCGGAGGGAATCCCGCATGCTGGAACCCAATAAAGTTTATTCTCTCTCTCTCTTTGCTGCACTGGTTTCGCACGCCTTCCACCTAACTGTATTACGCATATCGACCTCTTCTCTACGCCACCTGTACCTGACGGCGATTACATGGTGGTACCAATTCATGCCGTGATGCTTACGCATGGCGTCGCTGTTCTGCACGCCATTTTGGCAATTGTTGAAAACCGCACATGCCTTCTTATTGTCGATTTTGCCCTCACTGCCCAAATTATTCCCCAAGGTATCTCCCTGGCTGAAATTACTGCCCTACAAAACCATACGGTTGATCCCTTCATAGTGGATGTTTGCTGCACCTCAGACCATGAACGAACTCTATCACGTTCATCGGGTGTCAACGTTGACCACATGGTACCGTCAGACCTCGCTCCTGATGAAGCGGAAGCCTTCCGTCACGTCCTGGAGTGCTGTAGTGACATTTTCGACTTCTCTAGCACGGCCTTAAGCCGAACAAGTGTTGTTACTCATCGCATCAATACTGGTGACGCGAGTCCCATTCACCGACGTCCATACCGTGTTTCCGCGTCCCAGTGTAAAGTCATACAGCAGGAAGTCAAAAAGATTCTTGAAAAAGACATAATCAAGCCCTCTTGTAGCCCCTGGGCTCCTCCTGTCGTCCTGATCAGAAAGAAGGAAGGAACATGGCGCTTTTGTGTAGATTATCGGCATCTCAACAAAATTACGAAGAAAGAAGTTTACCCGTTGCCTAGAATCGACGATGCCTTAGGCTGCCTTTACGGTGCTACGTATTTTTCTACTATCGACCTTCGATCTGGCTATTGGCAGATCGCTGTAGACGAGATGGACCGCGAGAAGACCGCATTCGTCACTCCTGACAGCCTTCATCACTTCAAAGTTACGCCCTTCGGTCTCTGTAATGCGCCGGCCACATTAGAAATAATGATGGACTGATTGCTCCAAGGGTTTAAATGGTCAACCTGGTTATGTTATTTAGACGACGTTATTATTTTCTCGCCCACATCCTACTCTCATCTCGATCGTTTATCGGTGATTCTTGAACTTTTTCGTCGAGCCAGACTTCAATTGAACTCTTCAAAATGCCACATCGCTCGTCGTCAAATAACCGTGCTTGGCCACCTCGTCGATGCCGCAGGAGTCCGCACGGATCCCGAGAAAATTCGTACCGTCACGGACTTACCTGTTCTGAAGTCAACAAAGGACGTTCGCAGTTTTGTGGGCTTGTGCTCCTACTTTCGACGGTTTGTTAAGGACTTCGCCATCATTGCACACCCACTCACAAACCTCCTGAAGAAGCACACCCCGTTTTTCTGGGGCGCTTATTAAGCCTCATCTTTTTCCCAGCTCACGACGCTCTTTAGCACACCGCTGATTTTAGCTCATTTCAATCCATAAGCTCCAACCTAGGTTCACACTGATGCTAGTGGGCACGGTATAGGGGCAATGCTATTGCAACACCAACACGGATATGACCGTGTTATAGCATATGCAAGCCGACTGCTATCTACGGCCGAGCACAAGTATTCAATCACGGAGTGTGAGTGTCTCGCTCTTGTGTGGGCAGATGCTAAGTTTCGCCCATACTTACATGGGCGTCCAATCCGGGTACTCACCAACCACCACGCGCTCTGCTGGCTGGCCTCACTCAAGGATGCCATAGGACGCCTCGCTCGTTGGTCCCTACGTTTACAAGAATACACGTTCACCGTAACGTACAAAACAGGGCGGTCGCATCAAGATGCAGATTGTTTATCACGGTACCCTGCGGAAGAAGCTGCCCATACCGACACCTTTCCAGACCTTCTGTCTGTGACGCAGCTACTCAACGCAGCTACTCAACCATCATTGACAAGCTTGAGTCAATGCCTCGCGACGCATCTCTACAAACGTTCCTGGTCAAAGACGGGATCCTCTATCGCCGTAACCTCAATCCATATGGCCATGACTTGCTCCCTGCCATACCAGCCCATCTTCGTGCGACTGTCCTCAACCAGCTTCATGACGGTCCTTTGGTGGCCTCTTGGGCGTCTCTCGCACATACGACCGTGTACGTCGTCGTTTCTTTTGGCCTGGTCTTGCCCGTTTTGTTCGACGCTACGTCACTGCTTGTGAGCCCTTCCAGCACTGGAAACAGCCATTCTCCCTACCAGCTGGATTCCGTCAGCCGATCGACATTCCTACTGAACCTTTTTTTCGAGTTGGCCTCAACCTTCTTGGTCCATTCCCAATCTCGAGCTCAGGCAACAAATGGATCGCTGTCGCCACTGACTATGCGACACGGTACACTATCACACGAGCACTTACGAGGAGTTGCGCAACCGATGTGGAGGACTTTCTGGTATATGATATTATTTTAGTACACGGAGCTCCACGCCAACTTCTCACTGACCAGTGCCGGACCTTCCTATCAGCTGTCGTTGATGAAATCCTGCGCTCTTGCTCTGCCAAGCACAAGTTTGCCACTTCTTACCATTCGCAAACGAACGGTCTTACTGAGTGCCTAAACCGCACCATAACCGACATGCTTTCTTAATACATAGTGGCCGACCACCAGGACCGGGACCTTCATCTGTCATTTGTGACGTTCGCATATAATTCGCCACGTCACGTCACTGCCGGCTATTCGCCATTCTATCTTCTATACGGCCGAGAACCCTCCTTACCCTTTGACCCCTTGCTGCCCTCGGTCACTGAATATGCCGGCAAAGCCATCGCACAAGCCGACCACGCACACCAACTCGGCCGCAGCCGTCTGCAGGCCTCACAGGAGCACCAAAGACAGCTCTACGATTCCCATCATTGAAACGTGCACTTTTCACCGGGTTTCCTTGTCCTCCACTGGTCCCCCACTCGGCGTGTAGGTCTTTCGGAAAATTTGCTGTCAGGCTACACTGGAACATACCGCATCGTTCGCCAGGTGACTGACGTTACATCCAAGATCGTTCCAGCCAATCCAACGTCATCATCGTCACCTTCGAGTGACACCGTGCACATAGCTCGACTCAAGCCTGATCACCCTCCTTCTACCGCATCCAAGTTGCTCAAGCACCGAGACGGTGCTTCCACCGCCGGGGGGTTATTATACACAACAGCCAGTACATCCTTGCTGCAAGAAAAAGAACGACGACGTCGGTTGCTGGTTGTTAATGAACTGTCGCCATCTTGTTCGCCGAGCACGGTCCATCGTATATAATTTAATAAATAAGTTACTCGTAACAATATATTGCCCATACTCGGCGAAATCGCTAGGAGCAGTCTGAGAAGCCCACAACACAGCAGATACATTTGACCATTCGCTTTCGACATGGGAGTGACTTAGGACAAGCCGGAGCCCATTCGGATCAAGATGTACTTTCTGCATCCACCAATCCACTTAGTTATTAAGGTCGATCTATGCTCTTTGAGACCCAAGGATTGTCCGCCATTCATCAATGTACCAGTGTGCACATTGATATCACAGCCTGCATTAAAAAAAACCACCTGTGCCGTTAACCAGACAATATAACCAGTTGGGACAATATAGAACACCTAGACGTACAAACTCTCTGTACTTGTCGGCGAATTCAAGGCACACATTGTGGACCATGGAAACTAGCTTTGTCGTCGACGTTCACTGTCCACTGTCATAGTGATTGTAAAGCCTTTGCCACGGGTGACCCAAATGTGTGTATGTGAGACTAAATAAGGTTGAGCAATGCACTAATTCAAAGTGTGATTTTGACTGAACAATGTAAAATACCTGCAATCACAAACCCCTTATATTAGACGGTAAATTCCACTTAGACGTTATGTACCATAAGATTTATTTTCGCCCACACATCACTTATTTCGTAGATATGCCTGTGTTTTTTTCTGGGCTAGAAATTTTCTGCTCTCTGTGAGGATTTTAGAAACTTATGGCATAGCTGAAAGTCTTTATCTAAATCTGTGGTTACACGAGAGTTCTGAAAACTTTGATACCATTACTCAGTAACTTGACACTGTAAAAAAATTCGAGTGGCGTCCAGAAGGGTCCAAACGCTACCAGTTAGCGTAAGAAAACGTCGTGGGGCTGAAGCCATGAGGATGGTTGTTTGAGGATGTGTTCTTGAGCAGACAATGTGCAACAGCGTGCGGCCCTGCTTTGTGGGCCCACTTGTGCAAGCTTTCTAAAGCGTGATGCCACTCTTCATCTCGGCGCCCAGGCATGGAAATTGGTTCACGTAAGTAAGGTAATGAAAAATTATTCATGGAAGATACGTAACTCTTGGGGCATGTATCATGCTTCTCGGAGCAATGAAAAACGCTTCCAATGAAGGCGCATAAGCTACGAATTCGATGTAACCATGTATTCGAGAGAGTTAGTTTTCAAGGATATCTCGCGGTAAAAGGGGGCTATCGTCGGAGTGGTAGGCCACTCGGTTCGTTAAAGCATGAGCTGCGCCTTCCGTTCTCATTGCCATTGAGGTCTGCTTGACCCGGGCACGAGATGATAGCACGGTTCTGCATTAATTAGGTCTGGTCCTAATAAGCGAATAGTGTTGTGTGGTGGTCTTCCCGTGAGAAATAGTCTACATGCGACCATAGAATCGGTGAGAATAAGGAACGATTGTCCCAGAATATTTTTAGCTTTAATAGCAAGCGCGATAGCTAAAGCCTCAGCGTTATTCGTGGACGCGGCTCAAGCCGTGGCGCAAATCAGAAGGCCCTGACCCGGGGCTGCTCCTACGACTGCAAACGTGTACTTGTTCGTGCCGCATAGGGCGACATCTGTGTGTACCGTGTCCAGATTGTTCACGAATTGCCGCTGTACCTTGTGAGCTCGTGAACTCCCACGACCTTTGTGATATCGTGGGCTCATGTTTTTTTTGAGATAGGGGATACTACAATCTTTTTCAGTAGCTGTTTAGCCATGGACTCCAGTTCCTCTTACCCATACTGAAGACGAGCTGGGTAACCTACACGCCATAGCAATTTTTTCTTAGTGGTGGTTAAGGTAAGCCGTTCTTGTTGACAAATGAGCCCCACTGTGCGTAACTACTCATATAAATTCTGTAAACCGAGGCCTTCGCGATGTTCTGTGGACGTTCCAAGTGGTATAGGCCAAGAGCCGCCTTGTACGATGTTCAGATCAACGCATCTAGGGCCTTTCAACCAGTTTTATTGATCTCCTGGAAAGGAATATGTCAGCCGACTGATGACAAGAGCCTGAACCAGCTGGAGCGTCTCAGCTTCCTTGAAACCTCTTCGGTGATAGTGGACTTTATAAATCATACGGGAGATCTGCTTCACCGTTGTTCTGAGAGTTTTGATTGTGCGGCCCACTCGTTTGTTGCTTTGTAGCCAAAGTCCGAGGACTCGCATTTTCTGTACCTCTTTTATCTTGTGGTCTCCTAGAAAGAGGTTGACCAGCTCGTGAATGTGGTGGACTCTGCCTCGCATTCTAGTAAATTCACATTTACCGGGAGCACAGCTCATTCTGCTTTGATAAGCGAAGTCGTCAACAGCGGTCACTGAGTCTTGTAGGATTTACTCTTTTTGTCCAAAAGAGCCGCTGTTGGCCCATAGAGTAATATCATCCACATAGAATGCGTACCCTAGCCCTGAAACGCCGTCTAGTGTTTTGCTAAGCGTCTCATGCCGATATTGAAAAGAAGAAGCGATAGTATTGCCCCTTGTGGTGTGCCTTTATTGGGCACAGGAAACAGATCTCAGGGTGCATTTCCTAGGCCTATTGTAGCAGTGCGAGAGGTTAGGAAAGAACGAACGTAGTCATTATCTTTTGCCCACAACCAACGTCATTTAGCTCAGATAAGATGAGCTCATAGGACATATTGTCAAATACAGTGACCGGCAGGAAGGTATCCAACGGCAATGCAAGTTCGCGTCAAAAAAAAGTTAAATGGCGAGTAACCCAGCAGTGTCATGCCGGGAGGCATTGTACGCGAACGTAACGTAGGATAGTTCAAGTTCTCAGTCACGATGGTTGGTGTATTAGGATAGCATGTCCGTCAGGGTTCGGTTTAAGCGTCCTGTAAGCCCGTTTGTCTGGCGGGTACGATGCCGTGAGCTTATGTTGGGTGAAGCAGGAACGCAGGATATCGTCACCACTTTAGTAAGGAACACATGGCCTTGGTCTGTCAGCAGTTGACGCAGGGCTGCGTGCGCTGAAATGAGATCGTCTAGTAGACAATCTTCGACGTCCTTAGCGCAGCTTGTTGGCATGGCTCGTGTAACTGCACAGCGGGTCGCGTAATTTGTAGCAACCATGGCCCACTTGTTTCCGGAGGCGGATGTTGTGAAGGAACCAAGAAGGTCCAAATTGACACGGAAGAAGGGCTCCGATGATATGTCGATGAGCTGAAGATACCCGGCACGGGGTCTAGATAGATTCTGGCGACACTGGCGAATTTCACAGGCGTTGACTTAATGACGTCTTGAGCGCGAAAGGCCAGGCCAGTAGAAGCGGTGGCGCACACGGTCATATGTGCGACAGACACCAAGGCGACCCGTAGTAGGCGCGTCATAGAGCTCGCGGAGGACTGTGGAGCGCTAGTGCTTCGGTATGACCAGAAGTAAATCATGACCGGTGGGCGATGAGTTACGATGGTATAGGGTGTGATCATGTAAGTTAAACATGTGAACAGAAGCGCAACACGATGAAGATTTGAGATGTTGTATTAGGCGGCTGATAACCGGTCGCGACTCTACTCGTCAGCGAGATGAAGCAGCTTGAAGATGGAAAGGATGTAGTCAACAAAATCAGTGCTTGTAGAGTCCCAGTCGGCCACAGGGTAATGTGACAGGCAATCCACATCTTAGTACAGTCTTCCTGACTCATTCAGAACGGTGTAAGAAACTCTTAGCGGCGGAGTTCTCAGCCAGCGAGACAACTTGTGGGATCTTTAGGAGAGGTGAGCCAGCAAAGAGTTGGTGATCGGTGAGAAGTATAATTGGTTGGACGTATAAGTGAAGGCGAAATTTCATGGCCCCTCACCCGCGTTAGGCATTCATGCTGCATAATTGAATAATTCTGCTTCGAGGGGGACACCATGCTGCTCGCACAAGCTGTCACGTGGTTCTGCCCCACCATGGTGGTCTAGTGGCTAAGGTACTCGGCTGCTGACCCGAAGGTCGCGTGATCGAATCAGGGGTGCGGCTGCTGCATTTTCGATGGAGGTGGAAATGTTGTAGGCCCGTGTGCTGAGATTTAGGGGCACGTTAATGAACTCTAGGTAGTCGAAGTTGCCGGAGCCCTCCGCTCCAGCGTCTCTCATAATCATATGGTAGTTTTGTGACGTTAAACCCCACATATACATAAATTATCACGTGGTTCTGCCCATGTTGTCACCGAGCCAACACAGCGCCTATTCCGTAACCACTGTCATCAATGCGGACTTCAATTGATTGATATGTGAGGTTTAACGTCTCAAAACCAGCACGTTATTACGAGAGACACAGTGATGGGCTCCGGAAATTTCAACCCCCTGAAAGTTTTTAACGTATAGCCAAATCTTATGGTTGACTGATATGTGGGATTTAATGTCCCAAAACCACAATATCATTGTGAGAGACGCGGTAGTGGAGGGCTCCGGAAGTTTCGACCGCCTACGGTTTTTTAACATGCACTAGCCAAATCTGAGCTCACGGACCTTCAGCATTTTCACCTCCACCAAACATGCAGGCGCCGCAGCCGGAACTTCTTCCCGTGACCGGTGGGTCCGCTGGCGATAGCCTTAGCCACTACACTACCGCGGCTGTGTAAAGATTGGCTGTACACTACGCTGATTCAACCGAAATATTTAGAACTGTGTGCGTGAATTTAAACGTGAAAACACAAAAATGATTATTCAGAGGCATGAATCTCTGTACAGATATGTCAGATTTACACAATGATTGAAAGGTCATGAAATTTTGTGCTCCTACAAGCCAGATGAATGCCCAAGTGAAGCAAAGTAAGCTTACAAAGGAATACAAGCGTTCTTATTTGCAGGAAATGCGGCATGCTTTATTGCGTGACGCTTGCCTACACACATGCATGAAAGTATCTCTCTCGCAGCGTTTGCTGCGACCAGTATTTCTTGTCAATGCAGTGGCTAAGATTAAGGGCATCCCCATGCCGGAGATTGATTGACAGTTTTTAAAAGGTTAACCGTACAACGTGAAGGACCTGACGAGGCATAAATATGCATAGACGTACCTACTTTCGTACCTAGGAGTGGGTAAAACGTGGGCGTTGAATGATGTTGCCAAACTGGCAACAATCTATATATCTATTTAAAGGTCCGATGTGGCTGAGAAGCTTCGAAGGATTGCACTAGACCTTTTGCAGTGCACACTAATACACCAAGTAGCCAACACTAATGGCATGATGTATGTGAACAATGTTCTATGTTTTCGAATGCATCCTATACACTGCCGAAGAAAGGTCAATCTGCAATGCAGATTGTGTGTGAGGGTGGCTCCCAGGAATTCATTTTATTTTTGCGTAGAAATAGCCAGCAAAACTCTTTGCAGCGTCTGTACTATGAGCACGTCACTGACACATGTGCGACGGGCCTTGCTGCAATCCACAGATATGATGACTGGCAATCGGTCTCATTCGGCCTGCTCGCAGATTGATGTTGAAAAAAGAACGATGGCAATGTTAAAATTTGTAAGTAGCGAGAACTCTCACTAGGGTCCCTAGACGAATAATGAAGCAGTACGAGGCGCTCGCGCGAGAGAAAGAAGACCTCTCAATTAACATGTACTGCCGGACTGGGCGGTTGTAGGTGTGCTCCATGCTCTACCAGTCTGTTTCTTCCAACTACCATGTCTGTTCCTCATCTGAATGGCCGCATGCTGGTTACTTAACGGTCGCTAAATTCTCAGCCTGTTTTCACTCACCTGTTTTTTTTTATTCTTTCTTGATTCGGTTTATCAATCTTTGTATGTCACTGCCTCGTCACTTGCCAACCTTGTCTTCTATAGATAATGCCGTAAGCTTGAGAAAACTCTCCCTCAGATCACGATGCGCCACGCCAGCGTGAAGACATAACGTGCACGTGCAAAGTGGGTTGGCGACATCTGCTTGGGGTACAAGCATTCCTGAGAACGTTGAATCTCCGCTTACACTGACTTTTCCACGTGCGCGGAACTAACACCATGACCCTGCCATGGTGGTCTTAAGGGCATGGCGCTTGACTGCTAACCGTAATGTCACGGGATCAAATCCTGAATGCAGCTGCTGCATTTCCGATGGAGGCGTAAATGTTTGATGCCTGTGTACTTAGTTTTAAATGCGCGTGAAGGAACTCCAGGTGGTCGAAACTTCCGGAGCTCTCCACTACGGCATCCTTCATTACCATATCGCCGTTTTGGGACGTTTAGCTTAAGATTTTATTACCAGAATCCTTCAATACCTTTAGGGGTCACGAAGCTGTGCCGTAACTCCACGGTATAGCTATGTGCGCTAGAAGCGGAGGCCACGGGGCAGCGCTGCGTCTTCGGCGGGGTCATTGGGCAGTCCGGCAGCAGTGCACGTTAGAACTACGCACTAAAAGATACACCTTTTTGCAGGCACTTCTTGCGAGCATCTGCGCAACTCTGTGACATCACTGCAACCAAAGAAATCGACGACCCGGCGGACAACTGTCGCCCGCTCTGTAATCAAGACTGCAAGATCTCGTCATTGCAATAACGTCGTCACCAGAGGGCAATCGTGTCCCTCTGAGAGATAAAGCCTGCGGGAACATCGCATCTTCTGCAGTCCGGCAGCAGTGCACGTTGGAAATACGCACTAAAAGACACACCTTTTTGCAGGTGAGATAAACGTGCTCGGCAATATTGTAGCCGCTATTTTATCCTTACCTTTGTGCACTGCCGCCGGACATAGTTCTTTGTTTTTTGTTTTTTTTTATTTATTACAGCTCTGCCTGAGTGCATTGCATATAATTTGTTCCCACCGTACGATGGCGAAGGATTCGCGTGACACGGCAAAGGCCATCGACGACCTACGCCGCGGAATAAGAAAAGAGCTCTGAGAGATTAAGGACAGTTTGAAAGAAATAAACGACCTCAAAGAGGGCCTCAGTCAGATACTGAAAGAAAACGAGGAGCTAAATGTGAAACATGCCAAACTGCGGAGCAGGGTCGAAGAGGTCAAGCAGTACCAGCGTTCCAATAACTAGGAAATCAAGGGCGTTCCCGCTGATATAGAACCATTCGAGGCTGTTAATAAAATTGGAGTTATTGTGCATGAAGAAATTTCTGAGGATGATGTTGACACATGCCATAGAGTGCCCACTTCTCGGCATGATGTAAGCAACATAGTTGTTCGCTTTGCGAGAAGAACTAAACGGAATGCCTTGCTAAGCAAGGAAAAGAAACCTAAAACGACAGTGTGGTACTGGGAAGTCAAGTGTCATCCCCAGTGTACGTAAATGAACACTTGACAAGGAATGGCAAACAACTGCTTGGGGCCGCAATACAACGTAAAAGGAAGATGAAGTGGAAGTTTGTCTGGACAACAAATGGGAAGGTATTCGATCGTCGAAACGAAAGTTCGCAGGTGCTCAGAATAGCCACTACCAACGATCTAAGTAAAATGACAGCAGAGACTGTCAGTGACAGTACAGCTGTCGCTGATTAGATTAATGACAACTGTATTAGGGGTTATTATGTTGCCGAAACACTACTAAAATGGCAAGAGTGTGCTATTATGAGCCTGACTCTTTCCAATCACTGCTGCACGACGCTCACAAACGATTAACATTGTTTAATAGGAACGTACGCAGCATACGTAATAAAAAAGATCAGCTGGATTTCTCTCGGCTTTCTTTTGCTTTTGATGTACTGATGTTTTCGGAAACCTGGCTAACGACTGGCGAAGATCCTCCTTATATTCAAGGTTATACATATAATGGCCTTGTGCGTACTGAAGGACAAGGAGGTGGTGTGGCCATTTACGTCAAGGATACAATTAACCATGAAGTTATTCCTCAATTTTCCCGTGTGAACAAAAACATTGAATGCTTAATGATGCGCCTGTCTAGGGCACTTATAACCGTGGTCTACAGGCCACCCACAGGTAGCAAGCCAGCATTTCTGGAGTCGATTGAAAATTTGCTGAATTATTCCTGCCATTCGGGTTTAGATTTAGCGATCATGGGTGACGTAAACGTCGTCATGCTTTCACTGGATGCCTCAGCTCGACAGCTAACAGAGGTTATGAACTACTTTGCTTGTGAAAACGTTATCACAAAAGCCATGCTAGTGACGGCTGAAACGACTACTCTGCTTGATATCTGCATCACGATCGTATGCTCTTTGTCGTGTGTCGCTGGGACACGTTCCTTAGAAATAAGCGATCATCTGCCCATTTTTTAGCCTTTCCTATATCAAGTGATCGCTATCAAGCTAATAATAATGAAAAGATGTTATTCCGTTAAATCAATGATCATACGCTGGAGTTATTTTGTCAACAATATTTGAAAAGGATTGGGAGCGTGTGCTTCAGGTAGGAGACCCAAACGATGCGTATTAGATATTCTTTGGAAAACTAGAACAAAGTTACGATATTGCGCTTCCGAAGGTTCTGAAGAAATAACACAGCAAAAAATAAGAAAACCATGCATTTCCAATGCCTTGCATAAAAAAATAAAGAAGAAACACCGCATGTTCTATGTGCTTGTCAAGTCCCGCGACATGAATATGCTAAAGGAATACAAGAAGTACAGAAATCAACCTAATTATGAGTTGAAACAAACCAAGATAATCTATTACGCAGATGTTTTCAGCAGAATAAGCAATGACCCAAGGAAAATCTGGGATGAGGTCAGAGACCTGCTGGGTCCCAAACCTCGCAGCAATGTAACTTCCATAGAGACAGAAGCGGGTGTGCTTAGTAATGGTAATGCAGCAACAGCATTCAGCAAGTATTTCGTGACATGCTGTGACACCCAAGATGACATCGATGGTGAGGTTCTACATCTGTTGTCAAATAATTATAGTATTGCCCATACAATCGTGTTAACCCTTGTCACATGCACTGAAGTTGAAAAAAGTATTAGGAATATAAAAAAAAACAAATGTGCAGCAGGGTACGACGAAATAAAACCTGTGCCGATAAAACACGTGGCCGCTGTGTTATCTGCTCCCTTTCTTTCACCACGGGCATTTTCCTATATAAGCTGAAAATTACTCGCGTATGTCCTATCTTTAGAGGCGGCAATCCGAAAGACATGACCAACTATCGGTCCATATCAGTGCTACCTGTTCAATCGAAAGTTTACGAAAGTACATTGAACAAGCAGCTCCAGGAAGTTTTTCAATACAGTGTTATAAATAATGCGCAATTTGGCTTCAAAAAAGAAACACATCTCTGCAGAGCTTGCGTTACTTCACATAAAAGATCACATAATAGGGAATTTTGAGAAAAAATTACATACAGTTGGGCTATTCATAAATCTGCGTAAAGCGTTTGATACCATATGCCATGACATCCTCTTGCATAAATTAAGCTCATGTGGTATACGAGTAATTGCACTCGACCTATTGAAAAGCGATTTAGCAAATTGATACCTATTTGTGAGCATAAATAACGTGCAATCAGATTACGTCGTGGTCAAGAAAGGAGTGCCGCAGGGATCCATTCTGAGTCCCCTCCAGTTTATAATTTATATCAATGATCTTTGCCACATTCCAGATTGCCCCAAACTACGCGGACGACACAAACATTTTTTGAGGGTTGTTCACTTGTCGACCATGAAGGGAACGTGAATGTTTTTTAATAGACTCTCGTCATGGTTAAAACTTACTAAGTTGTGCTTAAACGCAAATAAGACCGAGTACATGCTGTTTGCCCCCGATAATAAACCAAGAAATTTTAATATGACTATTACCTACCAGGACCACATATTAGTACAAGTTAACAGCCAGAAATTCCTAGGTGTCTGGTTTCAAGAACACTTATCTTGAAATGAGCATATAGCAAAGTTAAAGTCAGAACTAAGTAAAAGTATTGGCTGCTTATACAGGTTAAATTTTTTCATACCACTGTGGCTAAAAAAGATCCTTTATTATACTCTCTTCTACTCACGACTTTCTTACTGCGCGCTTATGTGGGAGACTACAACACTAATGAACTATGCTAAATTGGTTATTCTACAAAAGAGGGTTCTGAGAATCTTTGAAGATTTTTGTGGCCCTATACCTGACTTGCGGACAGAACCCCTGTTTTCGAAATATCGCATGCTCAAAGCAAGCCAGATTTACTATTTTACGTTATTTCAGTGCATAAAACGCAATAGACTCTATCATTCGCTCGATTCTCGTGGTTCTCTGTACAATTTTCGTACTTAGGCTAGAATGACTCCGAAGACTCGAACGATCTACAGACGACAACACTCATCTTTTCAGATACCCGCGTTTTTAAACAAAATCGACAGCCTTCTAGATATAAGTTGTACAGTCTCTAAGCATACAATCAGGATGGCACTGATTGAAAACAACATTGAATTTTCTTGACTATCGTTCTATGTGTCCTTCTTGGCTCAGTAGTATCTGATGCTTTTTATGTGTGTGTTGTTTTTCCTGTGCCTCCTTGTGTATATTGTTATTTTTGTATATCTTTTGCAATAGCTATGAGAACTTGCAACTTATATCTAACTGGTATTTAAAACATTGCGATGGTTATGTATATATTTGTTTACTAGAAATAACACTTTATTACTGTTGTGTGTGTTACAGTATTTGCACATGTACCTTTTGTATTTTGTATGTTTTTGTATTTTTTCTGTATCCCGCAAAATTCTTATGACAGCCTGTTTGCTTCACTGTATTTGGAGCAAAGGGCCTTGGTCAGGCATTCAGCATTTTGCCTTCGCTCCATTTTCTGTACTGGTACAGAAAGAAACAAATAAAGAAAGAAAATAAAGGCAGCAGCGGCATACCGTGAAATGTCACTGGGCGTGCTCGCCTTACAACAACTGCCATGGCGGCCTGGCAAACTGGTCTGCCTGGTCAATGTCCATCTGGCGTTACCAAAATATTATGCCACATTTCATTGAATTCAATTCATTTTTTTATTTCTCTTCACATGGCAGACTAGAACGCCGAAAATTGATGCATCAAGACTTAACAAAAAGTTGTTTCTGTACGTGTTGTTCGATAGATATAGTGTCGATGTTCCTGGTACTCTTGTAAAGGACGTGAAAAAAACTGCCGTACACCATTCAGGATCAATTGCCATTAGAGTACTCTCGCACTACAAGAAGCGCAATTTATCGTCCAAGCGATACAGATGTCAATGCAGCCTGTGCAAATTTTTCTTCCCACTTGCAGGCACTGCTTTTTAAAATAGAGTGCATATCTTGCAGATCTCCGTAACTGCCTTCATGAGTTAACCAAAGGCCAAACAAATAATGGCTGACTGAAATGAAGCAAAGTAGAGATAGCGGTTATTATAAATAATCACAGATAGGTACACACAGCTATTGCCGATGACGAAAATACGAGGAAAGAGAAAAATAACTGGTTGATCCTTTTGTCGTTAGAATCGTTGTAACAAGAAAGTGAAGCGTGTGCTTAAAGAAGTATTTGGATATTTAAGGCACATTGGTATAAGAAAGCTTGACCAATGTGTAATGGTCTTTCACAGCTATAACAATGTTTAACGTCCTTGCTCGATGACTAGGCGTACTCTCCTGCGAGCTTTAGTAGTTTACCCCGTAGGTGCAATTAAAAAAGTGTCTAATCCCTCAATCATATTGTCCCCATACTCCAATGCTCCATACTCCCACTGGGAGCCGTTCATCTAGCTCGGACGCATTGTCACCCATTGCAACTCCCGTGCACCGGTTCAGTCGGCGGCTGATAGGCCTCGCTCCAGAGTTCACGCCTTCTACGGAACCTCGCAAGTGCCGATTACCTCTCCATATGGCCAACGCCAGTCCGCAACCGGCGCCCCAAGGCCCCCTGCCAACACAGCCTTCACAGGTAACCATCTTTCAACCGCTGGTTCCCTATCACTTTAGTGGCGGCGCCCATGAGGACGTGGACGACTGGCTTGAGCACTACGAGCGTGTCGCCAAGATTAATCTGTGGCCTGAACAAGAAAAGCTCTCGCGCGCCTATTTCTACCTTCACGGTGGTGCGAAAATTTGGTATGAGAACAGAGAAGCCAGTCTGTTAACTTGGGGCGACTTCCGACAACAGCTTGTCGATACGTTCACCAATGTCGATCGACGCGACCGTGCGCAGCAGCTGTTGGAGCTACGGGTTCAAAAACCCAATGAAAGCGTTACTATGTTTGCTGAAGATATGACTCGTCTTTTTCGTCGAGCTGACCCGAACATGAGCGAAGATAGGAAGTTGAGCTACCTCATGCGCGGCGTTAAGGAGCAACTTTTCGCCGGGCTACTGCGCCACCCTCCAAGTACCGTAGCTGACTTCATCAAGGAGGCTACGGCTATCGAGCGGGCGCTCCATCAACGATGCAGGCAGTATCATCGAATGTCTAGCAGCGCCCCAATCAATGCTGCCGCCATACCTGAGGATCAAAGCTCCCTGCGAGACCTCATTAGGGAGATAGTTCGCGAAGAACTTCAAAAGTTCCGGAATCCAGTTGCTCAAACCCCCGTTGCGTCCGTCGCTGAACTGGTACGCGACGAAATCCGCCACGCCTTTTCTACCGCTGGTCCTGGTGACGAGCACCGTCCCATGAGCTATGCCGATGCTCTGCGACGTTCACCATCTTGTACATCGCCGCCATATCACCCAGTGCCGACGGCCCCTTGGTCACCGCGGCAAGAGCAGACCCTGAGCCGACCGCCAAGCCAACCGACGTACCACCAGGCGTCCACAGCAGCACCATGGACATCGTCGCAAGAAGGGAGGCTCAGACGTCCACCGCTCCGAAGAACAGACGCATGGCGCACAATCGATCGACGTCCACTATGCTTTAACTGCGGAGGCGCAGGTCATATTGCCCGTCATTGCTGGCACCGCAATGATTCGTTCCGCCAGCTTCGAACATGGTCTGACGATCGACGTGCGAACGAAGAATACATACCACGCCGGGAGGACGCCTCTTTCCATGGAGCCCGTTCTCACTTTTACGAATACCGTACTTCTGACGAGGAGGCAATACCTACCCAGCACCTCCACCAGTGTCGCGGTGCAGCGCGAACCAAAGGCAGATGAACGTTGACACAGCGACTCTCAGCAGCCGAACGGCACGATCGCCTTCTTTATCTTCTATCAGCCAGAGCTCCACTACCTGGTGTCCGCCAAATCCCCTTATTGTCGTTTTGGTCCACCAGTACACACGCGTCAATATGTATATGCTGGTAATCTTTCATAATTACAGTAACACGTTTCTTAGTCATATGAGCATATAAGGCTGTAAAAAGTTTGCAATGCGGGTAAGTAATAATTAATTATCCTTAAATACAATCCCACATCGCCAAGATAAGCACACGGTATAATGACAACACAGATCATTCTTTCTTCATTTCACTCGACACTGAACAAATCGAATGAAGGCATCAACTATTTTAAGTCGATGCCTTTAGTTGCTTCGTTAAACTCGAAGTTACCATCACCTTTATTCCAAGTGACCAAACATCATTATGAAATGACGTCACCCAATGAAATAATTCTAACCTCACTGATTGTGAAAATAGGGACGCCACTATGACGTCACATTACGGCACGCTGAATGATGGCGTCACGTTGCCATACCTCACCCGACATCACCATGTGGCTGCAGCATCGCTTGAATTGAAGTAAATTTTGAAGGCCTCCAATAATAAATATTGCGGGAAACCATTTTTGATGGACAAAGCTTATAGTGGAGAAGTATATACAAACGTCTAAGAGGGAACTGACGGTGCTACTTTCGTTTGCTAGTACTCTTAGGTTAATGGTTCGAGAATGAAACAATTTTTCGCGCAGAATTTCAGATACCTTCGCCCCAATGACGCTTTGCGTCAGTAGCGCCACTTTCAACCTAAGCAGCTTTGGCGGTTTGTCCGTATTGATAGCTTTATTGAGCCCTTCCAGCACTGAGCTTGCAGCAGCTATGACAAGCTTTTACCGTGAGAGCAAAGCCTTTACAACCGCTCAGCATGTTGTATGGCGTTGCTAGATTTTGCACTCGTAAGTCTAGCAGGTTTTTTTTTTACCGATTGGTATGTAGCACATGCTTGGAACATTACGAAACGCCCGGTGAGGGCTGGGAAGAGAGAAAGCTTGAGAGCGGCGTGCGATCATGGTTGTTGCTGTTCTGATGTTTTCATCGGGTGAATGGTAGACACACCATTACATTTGTTAATACTTCTTATGCAGTTAGAAAGGTTACTGCTTCACGACCGGGGGAAATGCTCCTCCCGTTCATGAACACCTCCTGGCCCCGTCTGTTCCCTGTGTTGGTATATACCAGTCCATTTTTTTTCTCAATGTAATAACTGTTTTTTTACATTCCTGCTGCTTCATCTCGTTACTTCAGACCCTCGAAGGCGGATTATTAGAGTCCCCGAGTTGAAGTGTTCGTGCCTCTCAGACTGGGAGCAGCACCATCAAGTGTTCACAAGTAGGCCGCTTGTGTCCGCATTTGGGGCATCATTGCCCCAAATGCGCAGTAGGTTAAGCCATCGGCTCCTCTCAAGTCTCACACGCGTGAGCACTTCATCTTTGGGGACCCAGTGTAGTTCTTGCTATGCCATGTCCAGTATTCCTACTTGGTTCTAGTGCAACCTTTCCACAGAGATTATTCATGGCTCTTTTTTTATCATCTTTAAATTATTCAAGAACAAGTGCGCTTGATTGCTAGAGCAGTAGGGGCTTCTTTGCTATCTACAGCAGAAAATATATGTACAATGGCGGCATGTAAAATTCAAACTGCTGGTCACAACCCTCATTGAAAACAATTGTCGATTTCTTCACTACGTTTATGTACGTGATGACTATGTTGTTTAATTATTTTGCACAGTGGATGTGATTGTAGCAGACCAATTGTCATTTTTCCAAGGTGTTTTTTTTTACGTTTTTGCACCACTGCCATACAAATATCACGAATGTTTCACTGGGTGATATTTTAAACGAGTTTCATGCTGAGGAGAAACATAGCAACCTTGGTCTTCATTTGTACTGACTGAACCCTCATTGATTTGCTAGATAAACTTGATTAGCGTTAACATCGACAAATCTAAATTATATGCCTTTTTTTCAAATGTGACATTATGGTGTTTATTTCAATGCTTACCTTCCTAAGCTCTCGGATGTAGTGTGTTAATGATGATGGTGGTAATTGTCTGTAAGTCACCGCTGTGTCTGTTGTTCAAGAGATATCCATGCGTAGCCCAATAACATTTTTATTTTTACTACTTATGAACGTGACAGCACTACATCAGGAACTAGACGTTTCTCTGGTGAGAACCAAATCTTTTGTAAAAGAAGTAACAGATGCAACACAAGATTTCTGCAGTACTACTGAAAATGATACGCGACTTCTCAAGTTATAGTACAAATTAAATTTTACTGGGCAACTGTCTTACAAGGTGGTCCTACACAGCTCGCTCCTGGCCGACACACTTTGGGCCGTCCAGCAGGCCGGTGGAGCGGCCGAAAGGCTTGGCCTAACGGTTCCAACGTGGCGGTCGCCCGATGCGTGTAACGTGCGCCTTGCAGGACCACAAATAATTTTGGAACAAATCAACCAACCAACCAACTGTCTTACAAAACTTGTGAAATGAAAATTTCAGGATGATAGCAAAAACCTACCATGTCATTAACCTCACAGGACTCTTTTTCTTTTCCTTGTCATCGGGAATTGACAGACCACAAGTATGAATTGGGATATTGATCTGCGAAAATCTGAAAATCAACAAAAAAACTAGCTGGAATGAATGCATAAAGAAAGAGTTGATTAAAGAATTGCAGATTTCACCTACTAATTGTGCTTGTTACACTCATTGTTTTCTCCACACTCTTTTTGAGAGATCATAGCAGCCCAATCTTGGGGGCCTCCTATTTACAGCTATCACCCAGCGTCTCAGAGGGTCAGTTGCTGACCAAAAAGCTGCGTGAGCAATACAGATCCTAGCGGTCGCATTGGGATGGAACTAACATGTAGGAACCTCGTTTACTGCGTGACGTCAAATAAGCTCAAAGCGACATAAAGGGAAATATTAGTGCGGCATGCATTTTCGAAACACCTATACAGAAACCTGAAATGGAAAAACTTGCAGTAGTGAAAGCTGCGATAAATATCTGTTTATACGCTCCGTCACTATGTCCAACAGGCTTTATTACTAAAACCGTAAGACCATTGTCTTTTCCAGAGCCGCCGTGAGGCACGAATGGGGCCGTGGCTTCAAGTTGTCGACATACAATGCGGGACATGCTTTCCTTAGACGATGCTTGATGCACTGCGGGCCAAATGGATTGTCGTAGCGGGGTGTAGCAGTAAATTTAAGAAATTGGTTAGTCTTTAGTGACACGTCGCCTTTAGAACGCCGCTATTTTGCTATAAAACAACCAAGAACATTCAAATAGTTTTAAAGATCATTAATTTAAAATCAAGGTAATTTTCAAAACGTTCCTAAATGTCTTAAACTGAAATATTTCCTTATATATTAGCAAATGATGATGCTCCGTCACCTCTCCTTCAGTTGAGCAGTAGAGAGCATCCTGATGATCCCTACTGCATCCTTCAATATCACCATCAGGGCTCTCGAAGAACTAAAATAAAAAAAGACCATTGTTTGGCATGAACGCAGAATACAGAGGGCTAACGTATAAGCTGTTTTATCTGGTTTACGTCCAACGATGACGGCAACATACGGCAGCCTGCTCCGCTTGTCAACCACAGGTGCTGACTAGACATTTGCTATGAAACGACCATGTAAATAGGAAAAAAAATCCCAACATATCAACTGAGTGAACGATGATGAGTGGGCGAAGCTTCGGAGGCACATCGGTAAACCGTGAATCTTCCGTAAATCTTGCACAGTCAATCATGAAGTAAAGACGGTGAGCACGCGCTGCAGCCGTCTTCCGAGCCCTCCGCTCCGTTGCTTTACCTTCGTCTTTTATACTCGAAACACACAGACTGCCAGCGAAACAGGAAGCGCGCCAAGAGCGAACGCATTTTGATGCAAGAGCGCACGTGGTCTCCTATCCCACGAGAGCATGCATCGAAGTAGAGCGAGTGCCGAAGCACCATCTAGTCATCAAACCTAGTACTAGTGGAGCAAGCACCACAGTGCCATCTAGTGAGCCTTTTAAGTACTTGCAATGGCTACTACAACGCGGGACTTAAGGTGCTTCACCTTTGAAATGGCAGGGTTACGTCAAGAAACCAAGTCATGGTTATCAGGAAAGCCATAGTTGTGGGCTCTAAAACTCTCCACTACAAGTCTTGAACGCGACGGTGTTTAGAAATGTCGTCCAAAAATATACCAGGTTTAAACGATGTATCCCGGGTTTTCAAACGACATCCCCACAATGTCTGCCAGTTGGAAGTGCACGTGACGCCATCGTATGCAGCCGTCTTCAACGTTTCGATTCCTGAAGGTTGCTACTTCTTCATACGTCTCCAGCTACAGTTCTTCGTTTGCAAACGACGACTTACTGAACGTCGGTGGCTCCTAGGGCTGCACCATAATGACTGTGACCGAGTACAATATGGTCGTCTTTGCGGTGGCTGTCCTTTCCACCATGGCTCTCTGATTGGGCAAGTGTGCGTACATTCGTTTCAATTCAAAACCATGGCTAACCCATTGCCGTAAAAAGCCCTTGTTGTATTCCTCAAGCTGTGGGCTTGGTTTTCTGTTTTTTTGTAAGCAATAGAATTATTAAGGGTTGGGTCCATTCACCAGATCCTTTGTTCGTAGCCGGTAACAACGAAACGCTTTTTCGCACGAATATGCATCAACAAAGGAGGAAACTGAACGTTCAGCTAAAGCGGCAAGCAAGACAGTCGGTCAACGATAATGTCGCAATAGGTTGAACGCGTGGTGTTTTACACAAAAGCAACTTGTCCTTCAAGTGTTATTACTTTAGCTCACTTAAGTTCTGGACTAAAATTATTTAGTCTCGTCCTGTTGGTAATCTTAACAGAACAAGCAGAAACAATTCCGTACCTGCCGAAACCTGTGCACACAGCAGTGAGTGGCGCTGAGGGTTTGTGTGGATTGAAATCGCCTACACTTAGATACGCAAATAAGGGCGCGTTACAATATTTGCGGGGACACACCAGTACAGAAAGCTTTTGTGCAGTATCAGTCTCGTGAAGAGCTCCTGTTTGACCCCTCGCATGAGGAAACGAACTTTCTTCTCCTAAGGCATGTGTGGGTGAGCGTGACAGGATAGTCGGGTCATTTCTTCTGTGAAATTGGCGACATTTTCATTTGGTAGCGGAACCCGGGTCTCTAATAAAGCAGCGGCCCTCTTTTTGCGAGCGACGCTCGCGAACGTTCGCAGGATTGCGCCACAGAAAACATCTCACGTCCGGAGCGTGGACTCCCGATTTTCGAGCCAGGTCCTTGCGGTGTCTTCCAAATAGAAGAACACACGACGGAGCTTTTCGTCATGGTCCCAGTGGTTGAGGGCGGCCACACGGTCACAGGTTTCTAGCCAGGACTCCGGGTCTTCGAACGCTGACCCATTGAAAATTGTTGGTTCCCTGGGTTGATGCATGACCATCGTGGGCGGGGACGCTGCGGTTGTCATTGTCGCTGCAGTCGCGGTCATGGCCTTGACTTGCGCGCCTTGTCATGTAGAAGCCCGTACTCCGGTGGTAGCCTTTGCTGTCGGCGGCTTGTTCGCTGCTCCTGGTTGGCGTCGGTGTCTTGTACGCGACGTGGGCTGGGTTCACGGCTTGACGGGGGCGTTCGGTACATGAAAGAAGCAGCACCTCCACCAGATGTCACGGGGTCTTGACGTGGTCGAAGACAGGAGACTTTATGGTGGGATTTAACTGTTAATTTGGGCGAACCTGTGCCCGGCAAACGGAAAGTCCGATTACAAAAGCAGCCTTGCACAGATACCGTCGGCTGTCGATCAACCACTCAAAAGCGCCGAGGTGCGTCGGCATTAATACTTTTGCCATCGAATGTTCTAGCGTTATCGCTGGTGGTGGCGCAGGTTCCAGAATAATCTGTACAGTTCGCAGAGTGGGCGTGATCTTATCGAAATGACCTACTAAAGTCCGGAAGCTTCTCGAAAACTGCACGAGCATTTTGCGCTGAGAACTGTGTAGTGTTTTGGGGTGATCCCAAAACTTGAGAAATGGAACGTGGCAAAATGTACACATATCCACTTGCGCACATTCTAACAGCCAAGCGGTTAAAGTGTGACGTAATTTTTCATTAGGAAACAGGATAATCATTTTTTTTATTTCACATGCCCTCTCTGCATTGCATCTTTATACACCTTCCACTTTTGCTTCTCTTCCAGAACACGTGCCGTTATTTGTCAGGCGCGCCCAGATAGGTGACAGGACAAGTACAGTTTCAAAGAAAATGAGAAATAGTGAAGGAAGTAGATATAAAGGAGTAGAAAACGAGCTGTTGTTGTCGAAAAAGGTATCATTCATTAGGCGTAATTCAAACCTTCCAACTCTCAATTCGGAGGCGGGCGTCCTAACAACTTGAATATACAGACATCGTAGCAATGCATAATATGGACTTGTAAAGTAGAGTGTGTTTAGAGGATGGGAGAGGGAAGTTAGTGCAAGCTGGAGAGATCTGGCGGTGAAGAGGAGGGAAGACAGTGAGGCATGCTAAAGAAATATTTAGAAATAGAGAAACCGAAAGAAACCAATGCACACGTAAAAAAGAATATGCAATGAAAGGAAGTGAGAGATAAAGAGAGAGATGATGAAGGCAGCAAAAGCAAGAAAGAGAAGTGAATACAGAGGCAGAGAACGAAGTCAGAAAAAACAGAGATAAAAATGAAATAAAAAAGCACAGAGAAGAAAGAACAAGCAGGCACAGAAGAAAGGAAAAGAAAAATTTCAGAACCTAACACGACAGCAAACTCCCGAGAAAGTGTCGTAGCAACCTGTCCTTCGAATACTTATATATCACTATTACTTGCCTCATGACCAATAATATGCATTGCTAACCTTTATGTACCTCTTTTGATGGACTAACCACAAGCCTCGCTGACTACTGCGCTGAGTATTTTGCGCGCATGCTTTTGATTGCGTCTTAACAAAACGCGTTTTGTCTTGATTCTGTTTAATTTAATACCTAGACGACAATCACCTTCGATTAATTTGTCGCTGTTTTCCTCCAGAACATGGTACACAACTCTTTTTTTTTCTTCCAGTACCAACTCAACCTAATGAGCCTGTTGTTACAAGTTTTCTTTGAAATGGAGAGGTCCCTCTTTTCGAAGACAAAACAATCACTACTATTTTTTTGTAAATTATCAGAATAAGCATGCAGGCTGTTCCAGAAAACAGATAAACTATTGAAAAAAAATTCAGGAAGAGGTATTTGCGTGCTACCAGCGGTGTTATTTTTACTGCGACAGAAGGCGTTTTCAGATGCGCACAAACCTCAATTCTGACAGCTAGTAAAGAAATTAAAACAAATAACTTCTGAACCAGTGAAAGTAAGTGGCTGAGTCAAACGGGCGAATTCAAGTACTTCCTACGAGTAGTCAACTCACTTTGAAATTTCTGAATGGCGGTGAGCGGTGATTACAGCGGGGTGATGAAGTCTGTTTAATTTAGCACGTGAAACCGAAAATGACGCCCCAGACATCGCACTCACCATTCACTACAACAAGTGGCCTGCAGGTCAATCATCCAACACCACAACCACCTGACCACCACGGTGGTTTTGTCCAGCACCATCCTCGTGTCTGGCCGCCAGCCCGAAAGTACATAGTATAAAGTACATAGTACGGGGCTCGATATGCTCTATGATGGATTTCGTATGCTGAATACAACGAACAATCAGCACGGGGACATGCCCAGAAAGCGTCTTTGACAACTTCGGGCTACGTACCTCCCAACCTCGGCCATGAGTCGCTGCGCCGCGCTCGTTTGGCCGCCTTTGTAGCGGAAACCGGTCGTTCGGTACCCCGCTCCCGACTTCTGCCTGCACTGTCTCAGCACGTCCATGCGCTGTTCACGCGCTGTTGTCTGGTCGCACTGCACGTGCAACGTCACCTGTGGCCCCGCCGTGGCGGTCTAGTGGCTAAGGTACTCGGCTGCTGACCCGCAGGTCGCGGGTTCGAATCCCGGCTGCGGAGGCTGCATTTCCGATGGAGGCGGAAATGTTGTAGGCCCGTGTGCTCAGATTTGGGTGCACGTTAAAGAACCCCAGGTGGTCGAAATTTCCGGAGCCCTCCACTACGGCGTCTCTCATAATCATATGGTGGTTTTGGGACGTTAAACCCCACATATCTATCATATCTATCTATCTAACGTCACCTGTGATTCGCTCCGAAAGTTTGAAAAGGTTCTAAAAGCGTTTTCACGCTGTGAATCTTATCAGAACTGAGATCGATTCATTGACAACCTTTGCGGGAGCAAGCAAGTCAAACACGATGTCCTTGAGTGAATGCACGCTATGCGCATGTCGATGGTGAACAGCCGCCTTTCTATCACATTAAAGGTGAGGTGTCGGCGCGAATTCTATCTGTATGTTGCCTGTAAAAATTGCGCATTTGCTGCGGCATTGGTGTCTTTTCGGAGCTGTCGGCAAACCACCACCACGTTTTCACGTGCATTTGTATATAGCGTTCAAATTTCGATTGATGGAATGCTAACTTCTTCACGCAGCTGTAAACTTATCAGGAGGTCAGTGTGAAGAGACTAAACTTACGGCTTCTCTGTTGACTGTATGACACCATTTCAATGTGGACTGTTCAGTTTCATAAGAGTTTCACTTTTGCCGAGGTTTTCATCGGATGTTATCAAGGTTGTATCATAGGTTAAATGACACCTTGGATTTTTCGCAGGTCTTTTGAAAGTATAAAAATGCCCACAAAGAAGTATTATATATCCACTTCGACCCTGCATGTTTCTTGCTGCGCATGTTTCATTTCGAATAATATTCACGTCTCATCACGCAGCATGTTCACTGATTCGAATGTTGATATTTTTTTTTTGATAGCTCGCAATGTTTTCGTCATATCAAACAATACCCACAAGAATCGAGCTTCTTCTTAGTTACGCCGAGATTTGCCCCTGATAACGTCATTGAATATTGCGAAAATATGAAAAATTTTATATCTACCTTGGTTCTTTATTCATCTCGCTTTCATAGCAGCAGCTGTATATCGCCCGCAACTTGGGCGCATGCAAATAATGTTCCATGTGCGAAAACCATCATATCATGAGGAGGCCCGCCGTGGTGTGAAACTCCAAATTGATTGTGGCCACCGTAGGGTTTTTTTTTTATTTTTTAACACGCACCTCAATCTATTTGAGGTATAAGGCGCGACGACAATGAACAGAGAGTGCACACACACCGAGCGTCTCTTCTGTCTAGATAAGCGTCCTATCAACGTACACGTGAATTATTCAACACCGTTACGCTCTGCCTTTCATTCTTGCACCAAAATCTGAGCGCATTGTTACTGCGATCGATCCCGTGAAAATGCTGCTGGCGTATGCGGGAATCGAACTCATGACTTCGATCCTAGCATCGCATTACCTCAGCATGCTAACTTACCGGCGAGTGTTGTCTGCAAGACCTGTACGTTAAATTCTCGGTGAGAACCCACCGAAAATCTATTGACACTGAGCCGGCTTTTCAGGATGACGAAGGAGTGGAGCCCCCAGCGTGCTACACGCGAGATAAGCCAACACCACCTAGATTTTTTTTCAAGGCCTCGGCAAGCCTCCGTCTCGTCAGCGTGACGTCACTGCTGTGAGATCTGTGAGAAAGCAACGCTCGACTGGATGATGTCGGAATGGCTTGCGGCTTCTGTTCGCCAAATAGACAGACAATCGTTTTTGCTTCGAAACAAGTTTTCAGTAGGCAAACTGTAGGAAATTATTACCTACTGTCTAACAAAAAAAACCTTAGCAATATTCTATCTTTCAAATGATGTACTTATTTACTTGATTTATTCACGCTTTAAACATTTTTGTGCACAACCGAGCGAAGTTGGCAGCGCATGACAGTGCGTCTGGCCACATTGATCTTACGTGCTCGCTCGCTCTGCTGGCTGTTGTGGTTGTAGGCTAGTTGCATTTTGTTACCGCTCACGCTGTTCTTTCTTTCTCTTGTGCTGTGTGAGCATGGTTGGGCAAACTACGCAATATGCCTGGATGCTGCTGTGCACCGGGGTGCAACTCTAACTATGCTCATGGACCTAAAGCGCGCGTCTATCGGTTTCCGATGGACGCCGACCGAAAAACCGCATGGACGAGAGCGATCCCTCGCAAGGATTTTGCGCCCACAAAGTACACTGTGGTACGTATGTGTAAACTCACTCAGCTATGCAACGAAAAACCTTTCAATTTTCATTATTTGTGAGCTATGCGTTCGGGAGACTTGCAGCATATTTTACGAAGGACATGAGACACGCAGTATTACTAACCGTGCTGTTTGCCTAATTTTTGTTTTCGCACGACCAGTCTTGACAAACAGGTACTTTCCTCTCAATCTCACGCCTAGCTAATGGCCCGAGTCGCTCTAAACGGACTGCAGCGCCTGATCAAATGTTAGATTTAATAAACAGTGCTCGCCTGTTGGGTCGCCTAACAAGGCATTGCTACTATGATAATGCCTAATAATACAGCCACATTTTCTGATATGTAGTTGACGAATGTACGCTAACTTTTTCTTGCTTGATTTTTGTGCTATAAGCTCTGTTTCATTTTTCTTTTTTTTCAGGTGTACGAGAAGCACTTTCATACAAGTGATTTTTTGACCACGTCGACCTATCAACATGAGACAACCGGACGAGTACTTGAAGTTCCTCTTCAGCTGAGACGACTCAAGTCTGGTGCTATTCCGAGCCTATTTCCAAACTGCCCTTCGTATCTTTCTCGTCCCATTACTGTTGTCCGGGAAGGCCCTGAAGAGAAGCGGCTTCGTCTAGAAGGAGAATCGCTACAGAAGGCAATAAGGCAGTCCGTTGAAGCTCACGAATAAGAGAAGAAAAAGAATAACATCAGTACTTTTGAAGACTTGCTCACCGCTCTGACAAGTTTCCAGACAAACACCTTCTGGACAAAACTTGTTACTCGGGACAAAGTCCTCTTCCTAAACTTCGATTCTCAAGGAGCTCCAACTGTGCGTTTTTCTGTGACAGTGTCAGCTGATTTGATTGTGAAAGTGTTCGTTGGTGACGTGCAGCTTAACAAGCTTGGGAACCTCGTGCTTCCTGTTTATTTGTGTGATCTGCGGGAAATCGACAAGGTCCTTATTGCTGTGCAAAGTTTGGCAGGAAGCTTCTCCGACAGCGAAGAATGCTTGCAGATTGTTATGAAGAAGACAGTGGAAACACTGGATGAACTAGCGTCACAAAGTTTCCCACATGAGTGGCAAGTGGAAGTTGTCAAGTTCGTAAAACAGCAAGTCGGCATTTTACTGAGCAAAACTTCGAGATACCCTGTGGACTTGCTGGTATTTGCTAGCCTTGTGTTCACAATATCTCCACATGCGTACAGATGTATTAGGTCCACATCAAAGTTGAAACTTCCACATCCCGACACAATTAGACGTGTTTGTGGGTCATACGGTGTGAACCCATGCTCTGAGCAACAAGATGCTTTATTTCTGTCGTATGCAAAGAAGCTGGCCGTAGGAATGGATGACCACAAAAAAAACTGTGACGCTTGTCATGGACGAAATTCCTCTGCAGCCCTACATTGAGTACAAAGGTGGTGGTCTAGTAGGAATGGCCACAAACAGTCAAAACGCAGCAAGAACTGCATATGTGTTTATGATTCAAAGCCTCCTGTCGTCAAGCAAAGACGTAGTGCACATCCTTCCAGTGGTGAAAATAGATGCAATACAGCTGCATCAATTTCTTCGTGAGCTCATTAATGGGCTGGAGGCAACAGGCTCTCGAGTAATCGCGGTTGTTTCAGACAACAACTCCATCAATGGGAAGGCAATGTCATTTTTTTCAGAGCCACAGAAAGTTGATACGGTCTACAAGCATCCATCAGACCAATCAAGACCACTGTTTTTTATTTTAGATGCTGTTCATGTTTTAAAATGCATACGAAACAATTGGCTTAACCAGCGTAACAGTGGTAAATGTATGTTTTTTCTAGACATCAATGGACTACCTGACAAGCCGTGTGTGCTAACAGGTTCATTCAACACGCTGCTAGAGCTCCATGAGAGAGAAAGAAACGAGCTTGTAGGACTTGCTCCAACATTGTCTTTGAAGGCACTGAAACTTTCGAACTTAGAGCGACAAAACATAAAACTTGTTCTCAAGATGTTCAACAGTTTCACAATCGCAGCTCTCAACAGTGCACAAGCAGCAGAACTGCAGCATGCCAAAAGCACAGCCGATTTTATCAGCACTGTCGTAATGTGGTGGCGCATAGTGAATGTTAAGACGCCGGATAAAGGGAGGCACCTTCGAGATGACTTACAAGAGCCCATAGAGGCAGTTTGTTGCCCCCAAGTTGAGTTTTTGAACAAAATAGTCAGTTGGCTCGACTACTGAAAAAGCCTCAAGCATGACACTGGTCATTTCAGTCATAAGACGCACAATTCATTGCGTCACACGTCTCTTGCTCTTGTTCAGGTGACAGGCTACTGCCTTGAAAAGCTTGGATTCAGGTACGTCTTACTTGGGAAATTCCAGTCTGACTGCCTTGAAGACAGGTTTGGCAGGTACCGACAGTTAAGTGGCGCACAGTACCATATCTCCGTACGACATATGTATGAAGCGGAGCACAAATTGAGGCTGCAGAAGGTCCTCGAGCTGCCAGAGAGTGACGAGATTCCTCTATGTGCCTCCACTGATGAATTTCGTGATGCTTTAAAGCAATTCCAGATTGTAGTTGGAGAAGAGGACATTGCTGCAAAGCAGCACACACTTCCAGCTACAACTTATGTCGCTGGTTATTGCGCACATGCTGCACTCAAGAAGCTTAAATGTGCATTCTGTAAAGAGAATCTAGTTGTTGAGAGTAGGACTCTTATAACTGAGGCAGACGAGCTCATAACGAGTATCACAAGAGGTGGACTTAAGTTTCCCCAAGCCGTCGTTGTGAACGCCGTACTGATGATGAATATTGTTCTCGAGAAACTGACAAGTGAAAAACACGCAGCCAAATTTTATGCCTGCGAAAAGCAGAAAAAACTGCTTGTTTCAATGACAACAATCTTCCTTGAGTGGAATGAAGACTTTGATGTTTGTGACAATGGCCATACGCCACATGTAGTGATGGGGTACATACTTAGTGCAGCAGCCAACACTTTGTTAAACAACCTTTGCAAACGAGAAAATAACAAGCTGTCTGAAGCCAAAGCCGCTAAACGGAAACTGAAGACACTCCAGGCGTAATCTCTCGCACATGACTGATGATGTGTCGTTTGTGTTTATAAAGCCAAATCGTTTGAGCTCCGAGTTTCAACACCTTCTACAAGATCATTTTAAAAATGTTAAAAGCTTTATCTCCACAATTTTTTAAAGTATTGTCACATTTTTCCTTTTGCTGTGAACATTGCCTTTCTTTTGGCACTTGAGCTGTTATGTGGAACAATCATTGGAAGATTTAAATAGATTATATCTAACCCATTTCGTGTGTGTTCAATTACATCTACTGAAAATAAGTCAACTAAGTGTTGAAAAGATTTTACAGGTAATGTCATGTTTGCTTTATTTTACTTTTTATGAAAATATCATATGTGAAAAACTTCGCATGAATCCTCGTTCAATGGTTTTATATCATTGTTGGTTTGTTTTTAAAAGCATTTTATATAGTAAAACATGCAGTCTTGTTTTTACACAAATCTTCAGGTCCATTTACTGAAATGCAAAATAGACCCTCCAATGCCTTCAAAAACTTTACATAAACCAACGAGTCCAATAACGCGCCTTACTTCAGTATAATCATAACTCACTGAGGCACACTTTCTCACGTGTGGTATTATAGCCAGTAGACTTATTTTCATTTCCCGTTACCACTGCTCTGCTGCTAGGTGTGAACTTCTCCATTGCACGATGAGCTCATCACAAGGTTCTGCTACAATTGTAAATATAGGTGTAAATATCAAAAAGTTTTCGGGGTCTATAACATTTACACCTGTTGCTAACAAAAATTCTTTCTAGGCAGGCCCGTAGCCAAAAAATTAATTTTCGGGTGCGGGGGCACCTGTTGAAGTCCTTGACAAACCCCTATTTTCACTATTTATTCTCAGTAAAACAGCCCCCTCCATCCGGATTTCGTGGGGTGGTGAGGGGGCCTCCTCACCCCCTCCCCCCTGGCCGTGGGCCTGCTTCTGGGTGTAAATCTCTGAGAAAAAAAAATGCTACAAATGCAACTGGGCCGCGGAACGACAAAACGCGAACGTGTGCCGGTCATTTGAGTGAATCCAGCTTCCAAGCAGATCTCACACTGATGACGTCACGTAGGCTTGCGGAGGCCTGAAAAAAAGTCTAGGTGGTGTTGGATAAGCACCTCAAGCAACACGTTTTCCGGGCGCGCAATGGGAAAACCCAGAAAGCATGGCCTGTTCGAGCGACCGGTGCTCTATCTTGGGTGGCCAATGGCGCTGCGCAAACTTTAGCCTGTCTTCCCTGTATCTGATGCCACAAAGCAGCAATAATGAAAGCGGAATGATATTCACAACTCAGCACAACTACCAGTTATATGACCAAGAAACATTGTACATAGCTGTACACCACTCGGCACTCTATTAAAAGCGTGAGTTGTCTATGTCACGGGTTATTTAGGACAACACTGAGGAATAACACTGATTCGTCGACTGACAATCAGTCACTTTGTGGCTATCGCGTGTTTTTCTTTTCAGGAGATCAACGTTATGAAATAACGCTTAACATATTATCGAATGTACCCGACGACGACATGTGTTGAGCAGTCACATATGGTTTATCTAATCAGGTGCTTATATTTGCGTAACGATTCAAACAACAACAACAGGGGTATTACCAATCGCGTTTAGCTGATCTCTGGCGCATAAGCTTGCAAGGACAGTAGACCTAGATTGTGCTACGCAAACCAACTACAGCGACTGATGCTTAAACTAGTGTACGATTGACGTTTGATTGATATGTGGGGTTTAACGTCCCAAAACCACCATATCAGTATGAAAGACGCCGTAGTAGAGGGCTCCGGAAATTTCGACCACTGGGGTTCTTTAACGTGCGCCAAAATCTGAGCACACGGGCCTGCAATATTTTTTCCTCCATTGGAAATGCAGCCGCCACAGCCGATATACGAACCCGCAACCTGCGGGTCAGCAGCCGAGTACCTTAGCCACTAGACCACCGCGGCGGGGCGTACGATTGACGTCAACCCGACGGGACACCTAGGAATATATATGTGATATTTGTATACGTAAATATCACACACGTGCTGAAAACACAATTGAAGTTTCTCCAGCATCACGCCTGCTTGGAATCTCATTCGAAAGTAGTTTCGAGAGTTGGCGTGGCTCTGTGGTATTGCTACGCAGAATGCTTGGGTGCGATTTCTGCTGGCACACAACATTTATTTTTTGCGTTCAATGCGTTAAAGCAGCCTGTTTCAGTCGTTCTTACCACTCTAGAATTTAAGTAACAAATGTCTGTTGTCTCCATTCCTGGGTTAACTTTTGAGTTACCTGTGGCGCATACGCACATAGCACGGCCCTTTGTATCTGGGTATTTGCCGCACGTGGCTAGACGAAAAGGTTTGGTAGCGTACGCGACGGGGTTTTATTGTTACTCATGTCGTAACCAGTCAAACACATTCGTCAAACTCTCTTACCCTCCATACTAATTTTGGTCTACGCAAAATTAAGGAGTCGATCACAAGAGCACGATGGAATAGGTGGCTAGATAGATAGATAGATAGATAGATAGATAGATAGATAGATAGATAGATAGATAGATAGATAGATAGATAGATAGATAGATAGATAGATAGATAGATAGATAGATAGATAGATAGATAGATAGATAGATAGATAGATAGATAGATAGATAGATAGATAGATAGATAGATAGATAGATAGATAGATAGATAGATAGATAGATAGATAGAAACACTGAAATATTTCGTATTTTCCTAACAAATGCTTCGCATATAAATGCCACGTGACATGCCCTTTCGCACACCTATGCGCACCATAGTTATAGCACTCCTTAAAGGAAAGATCGAGCACTTTTCTAAAAAAAATGACACCGGAGCATGTAAGAACAGTTTGATCCCTGCTGAATAAGAAAAGCGATGTGAGAGTTCTCAAAAGTGAACACTAATAGCACTTTTTGGTGAAAAAAGAGTGGCTGTGGCCGCCGCGCTTCTTGAGACGCCAAAAGAACACAATTACGTCATTCACAATATTGCACGTCATCTGCAACAGCAATACTGCTGAAGCGTGGTCTCTTCGATTAGTTCGGGCAACGTCATGTCATGGGTTAGTCATAGAGGCCTTGGTTGAAGATAAGAAAAAAAAACACTTGCTGCGGGCCAGAGGAAACGAAGATGACGTATGTTTCCTCGCCTACACTTTCAGCGCGCTCGCGGGGGTGGAGCAAGACAAGCTTTTATTTCACTCATTCTAGAGCTTCTGCTCATACAACCTCGGAAAAAATTATGACATAGTCAACAATAATGTCGCTCTTTCATGAACACGAAGTTTGATAGAATTCTAACTTTTTACAGCTTCCCTTCTTTTTGCAGCTTCACGTACAAACGGCACAATTCTCTCGCTACAATTCATGACAACAATGAACGGATGGAACGGTTATCGCTTGCGTTACCACTAGAGAAACGTGCGTCACCACTCATCCATCACCATCGCCCTGCTAAGCCAGCACACCCGGTAAAATATTGTGGTTTTTTTCGCAGGGAACGTTTGGGTGCGCAGCCATATATACAGCGCGGAAGCGGCCATGTCACGTGGAACTTTCTAGTATAGCGTGGGAATCTGTAGTAAGCCACAAAGAAATATACTGAGTAGATATCAAGTGATAGACTGTGTAATATGCCGTTTTGCAAAGAGGTGTGCACTTTTTTTCCAGAAAATCTTGCGCCTACATTGTATGATGCAAAACAACATGCATTTCGTCGCGTCATCATAGAGAGTGTTGGCATATTTTCAAACTTGGCTACGTATAGAACACATTGTATACCAGAATCACCATCTCCAGATTTCAGACATTTTGAAGATCTGTATTAATATGTTTCTCCGATCCTGACGTTGAAGTTCCTTCAAAAGTCACCCATATAAAACATACCTGAAACATCCTCTCCGAAACTGTAGCATAAGTTGACATCAAGATTTAAAGCTCCCCCCCCCCCCCCATGCTGCACATTTTCTTTTCCTATCCCGGGTTGTACAAGGCTTTATTTCATGAAAACGACCCGTTACACAACTGCTACAGATGGTGTGGAGAAGTGTTTCGCTTGCCTTTAGGTAAAGCTGAATTGTACAGCGCTCGGATTTCGTTTCCTCAATGAAGGGTAAGCAAACCTTCCATCGCGATACAGTGGCGCTCTATACCTTGCTAATTTTCCTTCTTATTCTGTCAGTACTCCCCCACAGCGTCGCTTCACGTTCTTACTTTTTGTTGTTATATTGATGGATGGTGGCAGTGGTAGACACACGCTCACGGCTGTTTCGAACAAAACTAATATATCCGAATGAGAACTGGTAAGTGATGATGTTTGGCGCAATGCTTATGATGTTCGACTGCTGACTTTGAGGTCACGGCTTGTATGTCGGCCTCAGTGTTTACACATCGACGAAAAGAAAATGCTGGAGGTCCGTGTGCTGGGCGTTGTCATGGCGTAAATGTCACCAGATGGTCTGAATTTCTGGAGCCTTCCAATAGAGCCTCTGTCATTGAGGGACGGCGAATGCTAGATGTTATTTCAAGTGATTAATTGATAGGTGCCAAACTCTCCTTTTTGTACATCTGTAAATAAAGTTAACAACGTTTTCAAGTTTATTTTATGAAAATAATGAAGAGAAAGACGTCCGTTTAGTCAGAAAATCTAGAAATATTAAAGTCCCATTACAGATGAGTGCGGCGAGTTGGGCAGGTTGGTAACGATGCATGACTAAGAAATCTTAGCGCCACAGAACGGAAACAAAAGAAAGAAACGTAGACAACACGAGCGCTAACTTCAAACCAAGTTTATTAGGAAACACACATGAATATATACGAACTCAAATCACAGAAATCTCACGCCTACTTTTTTACACATATATTGTTATACAACGTCATACAAAAACAAAAAATGTAATATCAGGAAATAAACAGGTAAACGCGCATGTGTAAATGGAACCAAGAAAACTTAGAAAAACTTAACAGCCCCCCGAAAAACCCTACAAACGAAAAATGTAACACCAACTGCGCATGCTTACCTCGGTGAAACTATGAAAACGTGCTCATTAGGAATGAAAATTCTTTATCGTGAAGGAGTACAGACGGATGACTCACGCACTTCTCGCCACGTTTTCGGATGAAGCAGGCCTCAACTAATTCTCGGGTTAACTGCTCTCTGTGACGGAATAGCACAGCTGTTTGATCGAACATTGGAGTACAGCCACACTGACGGCAATGTAATGCCAAGTGGGATGTCGGTGTGCCTTTCAATAATTCAATTGTTTCAATTGTTTCCTAATAAACTTGGTTTGAAGTTAGCGCTCGTGTTGTCTACGTTTCTTTCTTTTGTTTCCGTTCTGTGGCGCTAAGATTTCTTAGTCATGTGTCCCATTACAGATGAAAAAAAAACACATTTCTTTCTTCTCTGCACGCTGACTTGTACATCGCCTTGCGTAAGATGGCGGATATCTGCCTTCACTTTTGCGACGTGACTTCTTTCCAGTATAAGTTTTAAAAGTATTTGTTTGTAATAGACTTTCTACTGTGTACCAGTCACGTGGATACTTTCGAAAACAAGGAGGTGGTAGGCTTTCGAAAAGGATTGTCCATTGAAGCTCAACTCGTAACAATGTTTCATTCCCTTGCATTAACCATTGACAGACAGGGTAGGATACAAATTTTCTTCTTATATTTCTGTAAATCTTTCAATAAAGTTCTTCGTAGTAAACTGATTTTCAAACGTAGAAACATAAATAAACCAGAAATATTTGTTTCTTAGATTTCCGTGTATCTAAGCAGCCAGAAACGATACGTTGATGTAAAGGGCCAACTTTCGGGCTGTTTTCCTGTCACTTTCAGCGCACCACAGGTTGGCGTGTGAGGTCCTCTGTTTATTCTATTATATAGTAATGACATTCCTGATGCAATCAGCCTTGGTGTAGATATCAAATTGTTTACAGATGATTGTCTCTGCACATTCAAATCAATCAGGTTGACTAACGATTACAGCGATATGAACACTAGCCTGTGCAATATACAAGAATGGTGTAAAAAGTGGGAAATGTGTCTCAACACGAACAAATGTGTCTGCCGTCTAGTAACTCGTCAATGAAATCCGATGGCGTATATTTGTATATTAGGGTCTTCACCACCACAACAAGTAAGCTTTTACAAGTACATTGGTGTGACTTCAAATTTACCCTTGAATACCTATACTGATAGCGTTTGTTCATGTGCTTTTCGATCGTAAACTATGTCTCCTGAAACATGTTTCTTGAAAAGTTAGGCGCGGATCTCGGTAATACAAAAGCATGTCCTCTGCCCCCGAGTGGTTCTTCCCGGCGTGGAACGAAAAGTCTCGCGCCCGGGAGTGCGCACACTCACTGGCATTAAGCGTGGTTCCTGGATGTGTCGGCCAACGTGTGTCGGGAAGCAGATAATCTTCTTGGAACGGCGGAAGTTACCGCTCCCGCATCCAACTTTAAACAAAGCTCAGTCTATCACGTTACGTGAACTACAGACTTAGGCATACACTTATCTCCTTAAGTGCTCTAAATAAATTAATGATATACAGCCAGGCTGCCCTCGCTGTGATAACCCGCGTTGCACGTTGCAACACATTCTGTGGCCATGTCCTGCCATGAGCAAGAGCCCCGGGTCTCCTTCAACGGAGGAGGACCAGCAATCTCTTCTCACAAGCGTCGAGAAGGAAGACCAGCGACAGGCTATTCAGAGAGCCCATGACATGGTGCAGAAGATGAATATCCCCGTCCCGTTGTGAGTGCGGACCGCCGATGTTCCCTATAAGGGGGAGTGAGCATCGTCTCTGGATCAACTGAAGTTCTTTTCCTGCCTGCCTGTCCTAAAACAAAAACTTGAAACTGTTTTCCCAAATGTTAAACTGCTCTGCTGCACTGCTCTTGGTGCTGCTAAAATTAGAGTACGTGGGCGTCATATGAGACTTTTAAAATTTTGTTGAAGCGCTCTAAAAAAACGGACAGACAGAATAGGCTGACAAGGACAGCGCTTGTTCTCACAACTGAAGGTTTAATAATAAGAAAAGGTATTTAAAGCGGATACATGTTCTTTCGCGCAGGCGCATGCATGTGCATGTGCATGTAGAACCATGTGACGTCATCCCGAAGCTGCTGCCGCCTGGCAGTGCTTGGTATGTGACGTCATCCGATCATCGACTACTTAAAGACACCTGGAACCCACCCTCCCTTAGTGGGCACGGCGAAATCCATGAAAACATGGCTAAACGTTTCCTCTGCCTTGTGCAGGTTAGTAGGCGCACAGCTCATTTTGAAGCGATTGCCGCTGTTTGGTTGTTATGCCGTGCCCACGGCAGTGTCGTAAAATTGCATACGATTGTTTTTGTGCACTTCGGTTACTACTTTGTGGTGATGTCGAACAAAACCCCGGACCTACCAACCAAGACATGCTGTCTAAACTTTTAGAGGGTCAAAAAGCTCTCCGTAGTGAGGTAGCAGACCTTACAACTAAAACGGAAAACATGTTAGCAGAGCACACGGCGTCTTTTAGAAATCGAGACCCATGTGGCTGAAATGAAAACTAAAAATTCAAAATTAGATGACCTGGCCAACCTTCTTAAGGTCTACACAAACTCAATGAATGCCAGGCCCGAAAGCTAACGGATCTTGAAGATCGAGGCAGACGTTCAAACTTGATTGTTTTTGGTATCCCAGAACAGCCGGAAGAAACTGAATCTGATCTTAAAAAGAAAGTCGTCTCTGAAACGTTTCACACCAAGCTCGGCGTTAAATGCACTTCTGTTGCCCGGATTCATAGGCTTGGAAGATCAGGCTCGAATAGGCTGATTATCTTGTATCTTCAAGACTTCACCGAAAAGCTAGCGGTGCTGAAAAAGGCGAGCAACCTAAAGGGAACTAACATCTTTGTTCAGAACGACTACTCAAAGCAGACGTTGGCAAAACGTAAATTACTGTGGGAAAGTGCAAAAGCCGACAAAGAACAAGACAAGAAGGCATTTTTCATGCATGATAAGTTGCGTGTAGGTGATGATCTGTTTATTTAGAATGACGTAACAAACAAACGTCAGTTAATTGAAAGCCGTCGGAGTGCCACGGCATCGCCTCAGTCTATCGGCAGTGCACCCGATAACGAAAGTACGGGTAGCAAGTGTTGACCAGCTGCGCAGAAGCAAGTTAGGCTGATTAATATGAATGCTCGAAGCATCGGAAATAAAACCGCACAACTTGAGGCTGTACTCTTAGCATACAACCCTCAGGTAGTTGTAATAACGGAAACGTGGCTCCACAGCGAAATGTGTGAACAAGACTTAGTGCCTCCAGCTTATGAAATGTACCGCAGAGATAGGGCCTCAAGAGGTGGTGGAGTTGCAGTACTTGTTAAAACAGGAATTACTGTCATCCGTTTACCTGACGTTGAAAGTACAGAAAGCATATGCCCGAGGCTTTCACTCTTCAATAAGTCTTTTGTATTGTATGCAGTGTACAGGCCGCCGAATTCGTTGCCGGATTATTTGTTTAACTTGAAAACCCATATGAAAAATTACAGTAATCAAAAGCTAAATGTCCTCAGCGACTTCAATCTGCCTAATATTGACTGGAACCAAATGCAGTCGACATCAGATTTGATTAATGCAAATATACTGTTCGATATAATGCTTTCCCACAATCTCGCCCAAATTGTTCAGCAACCGACACGTGTTGGTAATGCTTCGTCCACGTTACTAGATCTTGTGTTCATGCATCGCACTATTCTTGATTGCTGTGTTTGTTTTGAACCCGGTTTATGTGATCACGACATGGTCACAGTTTCTTTTCCCTTGCATTGTAATCGCTCCAATAGCCCACCTAACTCTAAACAGGTCAAAAATTTTTCCCGTGCTAACGATACGAGCATCCAAGATTATCTTGAATTTGAATTAATGAATTTTGATGGCGACGACGCTGCTGTTCTCTGGGATAAGTTTAAGAAACTATGCTTCCACTGCATTGAACGGTTTATACCAAACAAAACAAAAAAACCCCAAAGTTCACATCATGAATCACAAAGCCAATAATACAAATGAAGCGTAAAGCCAAGCGCTATCGGAAAAAAGGTGCTCCCGCTAACATTCTCAGGGAAATTCGTAACTGCCTCTCCGAGGCTATTAAAAGTGCCAAGAACTTTTATTTTACTGTGAAGTTACAAAACTTCATCAAAGAGGACCGTAAAAAATTCTGGTATTTTATTAGGGACCGTAAAAGCTCTGTAAACCGAATAAAGTTTAACGGCACTATAATTGACAATCCCCAAACGATCGTGAAAAATTTCAACGACTATTTTCATAGTGTTTTTTCAACTTCTACCCGGCCTGTCTCAATTAGCATTGACGCTTCTGATTCAGATCCTAACCTCATTTCATTCGATGGTGTCCTAAATTTACTGATGCGATTAAAAGTTAAATCAACCCCTGGACCAGACAACATACCCAATGCATTTCTCCGGCGATATGCTGAAATATTGGCCAAGTACATTGTTGTGATCTTCCGAGCCCTAATAGGTTCAGCAACTTTACCCATCGATTGGAAATCGGCACGTGTTCTGCCCTTTGTGAAAAAAGGGGACCCAGAGTGCATACCAAACTACCGTCCAATTTCTATGACTTCCGCATGTTGCAAAATGCTAGAACATATAATTGCCACTCGTATAAACAGCTTCTTTGATGATAACCACATGTTATCTCCCTTTCAGCATGGATTTAGAAAACGGTTTTCCACAGTCACCCAGTTGGTCTCAGTTATTCATCGCATTGCTTCTGTTTTAGACAAAGCTGGTCAGGTCGATGTACTGTTTTTAGATTTGAGTAAAGCCTTCGACCGTGTTCCCCATAACAAGCTCATCGAGAAATTGCAGACTATAGGGCTTCCAAACTACCTAGTATCCTGGGTGTCTGCTTACTTGAACGGCCGGAAACAGTATGTCGACGTCTGTGGACAAACATCACCTCATCTCCCAGTAGATTCCGGCGTACCGCAGGGTAGTGTTCTAGGTCCGCTGCTGTTTATAATTTATTGCAATGATATTGTTAATGCTATTACTGATCCGGTTAAAATAAGACTTTTTGCAGACGACTGCATTATTTTCACAGATGTACACTCGCCAGATGACCAGGTCGCTCTCGACACTGCCCTTAACAATATTCTTTCGTGGTGTAACAAATGGGGCATGGTGCTCAATTTCGATAAATCTGTTTGCCTTCGAATTTCTAACAAAAAAAATCCCATTCAGTTTTCCTATTCCTCCAAAAACCAACCCTTAAAAGAAGTCAGTCAATACAAATACCTAGGTATAACGATAACGAATAAGTTGTCCTGGAAGGCACACATTGCCGATGTTTCGTCATCGGCTTTCCGTAAACTGTCTTTTAAGGCACAAACTCAGAGACGCCCCGTCGCAAGTGAAACTATTAGCTTATAACACTTTAATACGTCCAAAGCTTGAATACGCTTGTATTGTATGGGATCCGCATACTAAGTCTAACATATATTCCCTCGAAAAGATTCAAAGACGAGCAGTGCGTTTTATTTACTCGAAGTATGGTTGTGCTACATCAGTTACTGAACTAATGCGAGATAACAAATTCCAGACGCTACAATCGCGGTGCCAGCTTCTCCGTCTAAAATTCTTGGACTCACTAATTAACAATAAACTTGGGCTACACCCATCACATTACGTTACCCCAGCTTCGACCAGGCAAACTCGTCATTCTCATGTCCGATCTTTAACTCCGTATTTTGCGCGGACAGATTTATTTAAGTTATCCTTTTTTCCGAGTACTGTAACAGAATGGAATAACTTGCCTTCTGATTTCCTCCAAATATTCGATCTTGATGAACCCAATGTTTAATTCTGTGAATATTGACCCCCCCCTCCCAATATCGCTTGATTTTTTTTATGTTTCTCTTCTACTCGCTCTTCTCTTACACAGATGTATTTTAGTCAAGCTGTGTCACTCATGTACTGATCTTGTGGTTGTGTTTGTGCCCCTCCTGCTTAGGCCTTTTTGGCCTGCAGTATTTCACAAATAAATAAATTAAATGTACATGTATGTGCATGTGTAAGACCATTGTGATGAGTGAAGAAAACGACAACGACGGAAGTGCGGGAAAAGGCGCGTGTAATGTGCGCGTGAGTGTCAGCGAATCAGCTGATGACCTGTGGTGGCCCATAGAGGTGGCGTGCCACGATTGGGCCACGGGCGACCATCACGTGGCGGTGGGCTTTGGGGCTGGGGACGAGCCGAAGCAGCGGCAGACGGGAGACAGCGGGCTGAAGCGTCGGACGCAGGCGATCCAGGTTCCGGTCAGGGAACGCGGCCGTCCACGCTGCTGCCGTCCAACCACCAGATGGGCGGCATTGCCGGCACGAGTACTGCATCTCGGGGCGCGGCCTGGCCTGCTGTTCTTTTCCTTGTCGAGGGCATCGCGGATCTCGGCGAGGCGTCTCCACGGTCAGCCGTTCGAGACAGCGATGAACGTGGCCTGGCTAATGGTCACGATTGCGTCGAGCATCGCGTCTCGGCGCACGCTCTTCGCTGGACGGGCTGGCCATGCCCCGCATGGAGCATCGCGTCTCCGATGCGGGTTGACTGCTCCGTGGCCGCACCCATGCCATCAAGCGCCGGTGTCATCAGAGTGTCGCACATCGGCAAGGGACGAGCGAGACGTTTTGCCGGGCGGGACGCGGGAGTGCGCACAGAGGAGCACGGAACCGGGCGAGGTCCAGGGTGGCCGAGGATCCAGGTGCCAGGAAAGTTGCTGGCTGAATCTAGGATCGCCGGGCGGTGCCGAGTGATGCGCCAGACTCGGACGTGGGCCACGAGCTCATGAGCGGCAGTGTGCACCCGAGGGTACCTGGCGGTGCCCTGGCCAAGAAGAAGGAACGTGCGGAAAAGAGAGCTCGAGGGTTGAGGCCACGAAGGCAGAGGAAGCGGTCTGCCGCTCGAGAGGACGAGTGCCTGGGAGTGTTCCTGAGCCGGACGTGGGACCCGTACGTGTCGGCCAGGTCGAGCTCCGGTGTGTCCGGTTGAGGTCGAGTCCGTCGGCCTGTACAAGGTGCAAGGACGGGGCCTGCTGAACGGCTCCTTCCTGGGTGCAGTGGCCGGGAGCAGGTTCGTGGGCGAGGCCTACCGGGCGTGGTCCTCGTGAGCCGGGGCCTGACCCCGGACCTCCGGAGTTGCGACCCTGACTGCTGGGTTGGCCGCGACGTCCGACTCTACGGCGCTGCACACGGTAGCGTATCCGTGCGCCGTCAGCCGTTCCACCCATGCCATGAAATAAAAAAGTTCATGTTAATCCTTTCTCGTCCGCTATCAACAAACATAGTGACGAACGTGTTCAACCATCACAACTATGTATTTGCCTTAAATACCTTTTCTTAATAATAAACCTTCAGTTGTGACAGCAAACATGCACATGCGCGAAGGACCATGTATCCGCTTTAAATACCTCTTCTTATTATCACATTTTCAGTTGTGAGAGCAAGCGCTGTCTTTGTGAGCCTCTTCTTTCCGTCCATTTTTTAGTGCGCTTTAACAAAATTTTTAATTATGAACGTAATCCAAGTGGCCCAAGTTGCCATCTTTCTATCATATGAGACCTTACATTAAGCGTTATATTCACACTCTTGAATGCATTCAAGGAAAGGCTGTGCGATTGGTATTTAACAAGTTTCCCCTTAACCTACTTCTCAGTTTTAGTGCAAGCAAATGACATTCCCTTACCCCAGGCACGAAAAAGAAAAGCTAGCCTAGAATTTCTTTATCAACTTTGAAGCATGGAACTAGCTTTAAATCCATATCTGTATTTGACACCCCTAGATTGAAGGCTCTCCCGACACCATTACGCCAACACCTTAATTCCACATTTTGCTCGCACTGACATATCCTCCTCATTTGGAAGAACAGTTAGTGAATTGAGTTGTATTATTATTATGTGCGATCAGACTGCAGAGTGACATTGTTTCGTCTTGATTGCGTTTGTGAGATTACTGCTTATTTTTTGTTTGTTTTAATCACCCCGCATGAACCACAAGTCCGCAGTATTGAAGGAATAAATAAATAAATAAAAAATAACTGAATAAATAAGTAAATAAATTAGTAAATAAATAAATAAATAAATACTAAAATTTGAGGCACAACATCATTGCGTAAGTATTAGGTGGTGAGTTTTTAGTAGGAATACATAGACACGTTATTCTGAAGACAACTGTTTCCTACGCTGCGCTGAAAATGCGATGATATGCATGAAAAAGCGTTTTGCCGAGGATAAGGTGCTGCCACTTGACAGGACGTGAACAGTACAAGAACTACATCACGCATGGCTGCGTGTGAGACCAAGACTCATGTAGTATGGCTGACAAAAGGTTATCCTGATTTGGTGACGTTTGCAGCGAAGCACGCAAACTAGCAACGATTGTTTTAACTTTGTGCTTTTCGACATGCACAGGTAGTTAGTTTGACGTACATAAAAGGTAAGCAAAGTAGTTAACGTTAGCCCTAAAGAATAATCATAATCAGCAACAAGTAATTGTTTTCACTGTGTTCACTGAGCAGCAAAATAGCATTGTTTATGAAATTGAAAGGTGAAGTTATTTCAAAGGGCAGCAACTTTTTCGCAGTAACTTTAGTTTTTTAGGTTTATTTCATATCCACAGCAATATAAGCCTCATAATATTTGGGCAGATCACTTTAGGACGAAGCACTACTTTGCTAAAATGTACGCCTTACAAGAAATTCTGATCTTTCTAGCAATTTCGCTATTCCCTAAGATCACCGCTGAGATGAATGTTTCTGTTGCGAATGTGACGGTGCTGCCCATCGTTAACGTAAGAGAATACTTGTTTAGATACTACAAATTATTGTCCGTGTGAAATAGGGATTGGTTGACTTCTCAATTGTTTCCACGCCGACTGCGGACTAACACTTAAATAAAGCAGCATGCTTTAGACGAAACTGTATTCAGCATGTGTGAAATTAGTGCTAAATCGAGAATGGAATAACAGAATGGCTTTGGTGTGTAAATTTCAGGCTCGCGGTTGCTGACGGGAGGCGGTCGGAGTTCGTCGAAAGACAAATTGAGACCACAGGTTTACATTATTTATATGAGTTTCACTGGACTGCTGCAACACAGAAGTCATCTAGTAATTTTGATTATTTTTTTTATTATAGTAAACATACTGCTTCGCAAGGGTAGCGTTCATCATCAATCATGGAAGTTTGTGATAGGCAATCGAAATTAAGCAGCGGTGAGAGTACTGAAGAAAAGTAGCAGGTAGACAAAATTTTCTGACGGAGAGCGCCAAATTGCTGAAATGCCTGAAGCCTTCTTCCACATATAGTAATATCTCTACCACGCATTGCGACACTTGGGGATTTTTTTGCCTTGTTTGAGTAAGCATGCTAATGCACATGGAACGAACAACCGAGGCAAAGATTTTAAATTAACGATCCTTTTCCACGCGAGACAATATAGAAGTTAGCTCTTTATTGCGTACCAAAAAAAAAGCGTTTTACGTGGGGAGTTAAAAGAAAACACATGCTCTGCACTGACAACCCTGTACAAGTTTTTCTAAATTGAATTTCCAACTTACGGATGACTTACAGAATTATCTCCGGAATAATCGCACTTATATTCACACTGTTCAGTGCCTTCGATTGATATGTGGGGTTTAACGTCCCAAAACCACTATATGATTATGAGAGACGCCGTAGTGGAGGGCTCCGGAAATTTAGACCACCTGGGGTTCTTTAACGTGCACCTATATCTGAGCACACGGGCCTACAACATTTCCGCCTCCATCGAAAATGCAGCTTTTCAGTGCCTTCACCGCAGCTATTCGCGTTCCGTGCCATCAGCACACCACTTTTCACTTCAGCCGCCATCACTTTCATGAAGTGGCAGTACGATTTGCTATTTATAAAAGAATGCCAGACATAATGAAACCAAAGGCTAGAATGCATGCCAAAAAAGGTGCTAAATCCTGTCCCAGACTAGGAAACAGCGTTAGGAAGAACTTAAGGGGTACACCAAGGTGAGCAAATCCGGTGGTGTGTAGTTGTGAGGCCGGTGTGTATTGCCTTCACCAAACACCACGTAGTATCCCGAGCGTTCAAGTAAACGCTATGGCTTGGAATATTGCCAAGGTAGCTTTCTCTGTGTCCTGCGCATGATAGAGGTGCGCAAACGCAGGCATATATAGGCTGTGCTCCAATTACTAGACAGCACGTAGACAGTCTACGAAAACTGCTTAGAATACAGCATCGAGCCCATGCTGTCCGAAAAATGGAACACATTTAGGCAGCTGGATGGATGAATGGATGGATAGATATGGCTGTACCCTTTAGATCGGGTGGTGGCTAGCGCCACCAAGCTGTAATAATTAATGAACCAAAAACTAGATTTTTTTTCCTTAAATATTGAGGGTAAGGATTCGTACTTTGCAGCGAAGGGTTTAATTTTTACCCGTGCCTTGACTTTAGCCACCAATCAGATAACCTCCTTCTAGTTCATTCTACCCGCTTGAACTCTGTTTTGCCCTCACTGTCCCTGAACCCCTGTGCTTTCAAAAACTCTGCGCCCTTAACCTGAACTACAGGGTGAAGCCCTTTACAAAACATTATCAAGTGTTCGGCAGTTTCTTCTTCCTCTCTACACGCACTGCATACCGTGTCTACCCCTTCGTATTTGGCCCGATATGTCTTTGTTCGCAATACTCCCGTTCTGACCTCAAACAGTAGAGAACTACCCCGAGTATTATCATAGATCCTTTCCTTGGCAATTTCCTGCTTAAAAGTTCGATAGATCTCTAGTGCGGATTTCGTTTACGCGACAATGCGCCACCTCGCGTCGAGAAGAAAAAGCTAAAAGAAACAAACGTAATAGTTGTATTTTCTGAATTATTTCGTGTTGAAATCAAAAAACAAATAAACGTTACTCACATTGAGCGTTTGGGAAAGTGCCAGCTTGTTGGCAGACGACGATTCCGGCGATATCCGATGTATCTCAGCTGTTTGCTGAGCCACCATCTTGTTTAGACAGCAAAGTAGCCTGTATCGTATTAGTCTACGATGCGGTCTTCTCGGAGCTGTCTATTTTGCCGGCTACGTGAGGATTTGAATAGGACTTGAGATGGCCGCCGTCCATTTAGCTGTCTATATAGCCATCTACGGTAAGTATTGCAACACAGCGATAGTCAAAAGGTTAGCTTTCAAAATGAACGTATTTAAGGTAAAAATAAGATATTACAGTCCTCTTTACCGTGTAAATTTGCAGATAAGTGATCTGTAGCAGTTATTTTGTGCGGGGTAGATAGTTGACGACGTTGACGTGGTCTTAAACACTGAGGCTCGGCAGCATGCGTTCAGGCTTCATGTATTTTTACCTGAAGCGGCGATTTGTCAAAACGTCAAGCGGAAGGTTTTGACCAAAATGTTGAGGTACTTAGGTTGTGGAAGCTAGCCCAGCTGCTTCAGGCATCTTTTGCTGCCCCCTTCTTTCACGTACCAGAAAAAAATAAAGATACAAATAAATTAAAAATTGGCAGACCCCACGTACAGTGGGAATCGATGATAAGTGAAGCACGAAGGTGAAATGTTGATATTGCCACCCACACGTAGTGGGTCGACTGCAAGAGCGTCTCTACCATCTGGAGGAAAGAACGAAGATTTGCGTGTCTCGAGAGCCAGCCACGACTGACGCATCGTCCTAGAGCTAGCTACCCGGTTGTTCAATATATCTCCCAGTACTTGTGACTCATCGTGACAAACTGGTGGAAGGTGCTGGGTGTCTCACGGATGCTGCAGACCCCCCAAGGAAGCCGTAATACGAGTCCAGTGCCAGTCAATACTCCCGTGCATCGGACGAGCCGCCGAATCAGGGGATTGCCTCCGGAAGTCAACGATACTGCTACCACCACGTCAACAAACATGGCCAGCACTTCGGTACAAACCTTGCCAACTGGCACGGGAAGCACGTCGTCGAACCGATATACGTTGGAAAGCCCACGGGCACCGACGACGTTCCATGGTACGGAGAGCGAAGACGTTGAGGACTGGTTGGCGGACTTCGAGCGCGTAGCCAACTTGAATCAGTGGGACAACGCGGCGAAACTGGGTCGTGTCTACTTCTATCTCGAAGACGGGGCTCGCACGTGGTATCAAAATCGAGAAGAGCAGCTGACGACGTGGCCAGAATTCTCTCGTAGACTTCTGCAGACATATGCCAGCGCTGACCGCCAAGAAAGAGCTGAACGAGCTATTCTTGCCAACGTCCAGTCGCCAAACGAAACTGTGACCGCGTACGTCGAAGACATGACGCGTCTCTTCCGACGGGCAGATTCAAGAATGACGGAGGACAAGAAGTTGCGTCACTTGATGCGTGGTGTCAAGGACCAGGTTTTCGCCGGCCTCGTGCGAAGCCCTCCGAAGACGGTCGCGGAGTTCTTGTCTGAAGCCGTGACAATGGAAAAAATGCTACAGCAGCGATCAAACCAATACGACAGGCAAGTCAGTGGCATGTCCAGTGCTGACATTTTCGCCGCCGCTGGGACCAGAAATGACTCTCTACGTGAACTCATCCGTAATATCGTACGTGAGGAGTTGCAAAAGGCTGGTGTAACACCTCATCCTACGGTTAGCTCTATTGCAACCATCATCAAAGATGAGCTGCACCAGGCCCTCCGGGACACCTTGCCTCCTGACACAGCTGCGCCAGCTCCTGCTGAATACCACCGTAAGACAACCTACGCGGAAGCCTTGAAACGCCCTGCTGCATCGCCGCCCTTGTTCGTTCATCCTGTCCCTGCAGTTTCACTCGAGTCAGCGCAGCACATGCCATACTACGAAGGCACGTACACGCCACCGCCCCTGCCCTTTGGCCGTGGTGCTTCTGTTGCCCATCGTTCGGTACAACCGGTCCAGTACATCGACGATCGGCACTCGTATCCTCGGAAGTCTGATGTCTGGCGCACACCCGATCACCGGCCTCTATGCTTTCATTGCGGAGAAGCTGATCACTTGTACCGCCAGTGTCCTTATCGCCGTCTTGGGCTTCGCGGCTTCTCTGCGCACTCACCGCCCCCCCGTTACGGTCAGAGACCACGCGACATCCAAAACTACCTCTCCCAGCAGCATGAACCACCGTCTGCCGGGCGCCAGTCGCGCTCGCCATCACCGAGGCGATTTTCATCAATGCCCCAGCGGTATTCTACCGCACGATCTCCCAGCCCCCGCCGGGAAAACTAGCCGAAGCGACCTCTGGGGGCGGGGTCGCTGAACGTCGAAGCGCTGAAGACCTCCTATTGACGCAGAACCGTACAGAAACTGGTGCGACATCACCTGCTGCTACAAAGGATAGCCGGCTTTCACTCGACATAGCAGTAACAATTGATGGTTGTGTAGTTAATGCGTTAGTGGACACCGGCGCAGACTATTCCATACTGAGCGGGAAACTGACAACGCAGCTGAAGAAAGTAATCACGCCGTGGCATAACTCGCAGATTCGGACAGCTGGTGGCCATGCCGTAACTCCACTGGGTGCCTGCACAATTAGAGTACAGATTCAAGGGTACACATTCGTAGCAAGCTGCCTTGTTCTACGTGAATGCTCCCGTGACGTCATTCTGGGAGTTGATTTTCTACAGGAAAATGGAGCTATCATTGATCTGCAAGAGCGCCGCGTCACGTTCTCAGCCCAGCGAGCAATCAACGTGCAGGATGACGGAATGCGTGTCGACGTACTCCGTATTTCTGAACAGAGCGTGACGCTTCCTCCCCGAGCCAGTGTTCTAGTCGACGTAACATGCTGTGGTTTGAGCGATGGCGATGTGATGGCCGAGACAAATTTAGAACACCTCCTGCAGCAAGGCATATGTGTAGCGAGAAGTGTAATTCACGTTCGCGACGGCCGATCTGAATTGCTCGTTACCAACTTTAGCAACGAGCATCGACACCTTTTCCGTGGCACTTCGATAGCGTTTGCCCACGAAGTAGCAAACGTAACCAACTGTCCCACGTCAGAAATAGTGGATAACGCAGACACATCAATGAGCAACATTGACATCAATCCTGATCTGTACACCGATAACCAGACTGCGCTGCGAGCGCTCTTGTTTGAGTACAGGTCTTGCTTCGCAAGTTGCTCAAAGATCCGCCAGACGTCCATCACTCAGCACAGGATCATCACGTACGAGGACGCACGCCCAATACACCAGCACCCCTACCGCGTGTCGGCCAAAGAACGTGAAGCGATACGTACGCAAGTTCGCGAGATGCTTGATGATGGCGTTATCGAACCATCCAACAGCCCGTGGTCATCTCCAGTTGTGCTTGTTAAAAAGAAGGACGGATCACTACGCTTCTGCGTCGATTACCGAAAGCTCAACAACATGGCCGAAAAGGATGTGTACCCGCTACCGCGTATCGACGATTCGCTGGATAGACTTCGTCGTGCCCATTATTTCACTTCTCTCGACCTCAAAAGCGGGTACTGGCAAATCAAGGTAGATCAGCGAGACCGCGAAAAGACAGCCTTCGTGACTCCAGACGGCCTATACCAATTTCGAGTAGTCCCTTTCGGCTTGTGTTCAGCGCCGGCAACTTTCCATCGAATGATGGACACTGTCCTCACAGGGCTCAAGTGGCAGACTTGTCTTGTCTACCTTGATGATGTGGTGGTCTTCTCTGCCACGTTCGAGCAGCACCTACAGCGTCTGCACAGCGTGCTGGAGGCTATCTGATCGGCGGACCTCACTCTAAAGCCACAGAAGTGCCACTTCGGCTATGAAGAACTGAAATTTCTTGGACATGTAGTTAGCGCTGAAGGAGTCCGGCCCGATCCAGACAAGCTTGCCGCTGTTGCCGAATTACCAGCTCCTGTCGATAAGAAAGCCGTCCAGCGCTTCCTTGGTTTGTGCGCCTACTATCGCCGGTTCATTCATGGCTTTTCACAGATAGCAGAACCTCTGACTCGTCTCACAAGGGACGACACGCCGTTTGTCTGGGAAAACGAGCAACAAGCAGCTTTTGATGAACTGCGACAGCGCATGCAATCAGCACCCGTTCTCGCTCATTTCGGCGATGATGCTGACACAGAGGTCCATACTGACGCTAGTAACGTTGGGCTTGGTGCAGTGCTCGTTCAGCGTCAAGACGACATCGAAAGGGTGATAGCCTACGCCAGCCGCTCTCTATCCCGTGCCGAGGCGAATTATTCCACTACGGAGAAAGAGTGCCTCGCAGTCGTGTGGGCAATCACCAAGTTTCGCCCGTACCTTTATGGTCGTCCCTTCAAGGTAGTGACGGACCACCATGCCCTCTGCTGGTTGGCAAGCCTGCGCGACCCTTCAGGAAGGCTAGCACGGTGGAGCTTGCGGCTGCAGGAATTTGACGTCACCATCGTCCATAAGTCCGGCCGTAAGCATGAAGACGCTGACACACTGTCACGCGCACCAGTTCATGTCGTCAGTCAGGAAGCAGAGGAAGACGAAGGCTTCCTGGGCGCCATTAGCTCATCAGACTTGAGTAAACTGCAGCGGGATGACGCAGAGATTCGTCCGATCATCGATCATTTAGAGGGCCAGGGCACAATCATACCACGTCATTTATCCCGCTCGTTGCCGTCGTTCTGCCTTCGAGAGGTTGTGCTGTACAAGAAGAACGCTCGTTCGAACAACCGTACCTACCTCCTGGTGGTTCCTCGAGACATGCGAGACGACGTCCTTTTCGCTTGCCATGACGAACCCACATCCGGTCATCTGGGCTACTCACGGACACTTGCCAGAGTGAGCGAGAGGTACTATTGGCCAGGACTTTCGGCAAGCGTCAAGAAGTACGTCAAGAGCTGTCGGGAATGTCAGCGTCGAAAGCAACCATCTGTTAAGCCAGCTGGTTTGCTTCAGCCCATTGAAGCACCCTGCACGCCGTTCGACCAAGTCGGCATGGACATTCTCGGGCCCTTCCCCCTATCTGCGGACAGCAACAAATGGGTGATCGTCGCGACCGACTATCTGACACGCTACGCTGAGACGCAGGCGATCCCACGAGCCACGGCTTCTGAGGTAGCACAATTTTTCATGCGCCACATCGTGTTACGACACGGTGCTCCTTCCAGTATAATAACGGACAGAGGGACGGCATTCACGGCGCAGCTTATGGACGAGGTTTTCAAACTGAGCAACACCAGACACCGAAAGACAACTGCGTACCACCCGCAAACCAACGGACTTACCGAGCGACTGAATAAGACCATCGCAGACATGATCTCAATGTACATCGACGTACAGCACAAAACATGGGACCGGATCTTACCTTACGTGACCTTCGCGTATAATACCGCCGTGCAAGAGACCACGCGATTCACGCCATTTCGGCTTCTCTACGGCCGCGAAGTGCAGACCATGCTGGACTCTATGCTGCCGTGTCAAGACGAAGACGAGTTGACAACTGACGCCGATGAATTCGCAGAGCGTGCTGAGGAAGCCCGGCACCTCGCGCGACTACACATCGGCCAGCAACAGCAGGCAGACGCACGGCGCTATAACATCCGCCACAGTGAAGTATTTTACAACCCCGGAGACCAAGTTTGGGTGTGGACGCCCGTCCGCCGCCGTGGCCTTAGTGAAAAGGTGCTGAGCCGGTACTTTGGCCCTTATAAAGTGTTACGTCGCGTCAGTGACGTGAACTACGAAGTGGTTCCGAACTCAACATCGCAGGCACGGAGTAGGACACGACCGAGGTCGGATGTCGTTCATGTGTTGCGCATGAAACCATTTATTCCGCGTTGTTCATAACTTTTTTCTTGCCGTACAGCGTTCTTTGTGTTATTTATTTATTTTTGTGAACTTGCTTCTTCGTTCACTGATTTTTCCTATATTGGCACGCTCGTTCATTTCTATTTTTACTTTATCCGAATTTCCAATTTCTTTTTTTCCACGTGCCCATGTCGTAACATCGTGGTGGTGCTATGTACTTTTCTTTTCCCCTTTTGGGACTTTTTTTTTCGGACTTTTTTTTTTCTTTTCGAAAGGGGGGATAATGTCACCCACACGTAGTGGGTCGACTGCAAGGGTGGCTCTACCATCTGGAGGAAAGAAAGAAGATTTGCGTGTCTCTTCTCGGCTCGAGAGCCAGCCACGACTGACGCATCGTCCTAGAGCTAGCTACCCGGTTGTTCAATATATCTCCCAGTACTTGCGACTCATCGTGACAATATGTCACTTTAAAATCAGCACAACCTTACAAGGTAGAGGTAAATGATGCCGTACGTGACTTGCGTGTTATGATTATCATGTTTGGTGTGTCGTTTACCTTCGTCATCTATTCACGTCACGTGACACTAAATTCAGTATATGTGGAGGCCAGCGAAATGGCCACGAGCTCGCTATGAGCGTGGTATGTTGTCACGTTCTTACATGACACGCGTGTTAGGATTATCATGTTTGCACAAGTCATATATTTTGTCATCCAACGACGTCACGTAACACCAAATTTAGTATATGTGGAGCTAGCAAAACAGCCGCGAGTGCATCACGATGGAAGGGCCCAATATACTCCAGGGTAGCGTTGACGCGCGTGCATGCTGAGCACAGCGACGCGACGCTAGTAAAACGCGAGCACTCCACAGTCTGATGCCAGGCGCGACCAGCATCCCTCGGCACGGCCCGACGGCAACTGGCGCGAAATTCTTCATGCGGCATTTCGCGCCGATGAGTTACCCAGACGATAGAGTTTTCTAAAATTATTTAGAGGGGACTCTATCGCTTCGGTCGTTGAGCGACCATGGGAATGATGGGTATTACACAATTTTGCCTAGTCTTCGTACTTGCGGGCGGCTTCGTTTATTGCTGTGTTTTGCTTTTTTTTCGAAGGAAAGAACGAACCTTTTGAACTTCGCTACCCAATGGACAGTTTGAAATAATCTGCAAGTCGGCTCACGTGTAAGGATTGTTTTCCAATCAAAAACACTCGTTCAAAGATCGCTTTTCTCGCTCATTGTGCATCGAAGGCAAGCGAGCACGCGAATACGACAAAATGTCACTTCTTTGAGTTACAGTGATGGCACGAGAGCACGCGAGTACAACACAATGAACACGAAAATTATTCTGTAAACGAGAGTTTTTGGTTAAAAACAAACCTTACAGGAAAGCTCTCTTGCAGATTAATGCAAACTGTTCATTTGAAAAGGTCAGTCTAAAAAAATAAGGTGGTGAAGCGCAACTGGTGAACATTTGCTGTTTTTTGTTTCATGAGAAAACAGCGACAAGCCACACAAGCACACACGGAGCCACAAGCAGGCCACAAGTACGAAGATGGGTGTGTACCAAGGAGGATTTAAAAAAATTGCTGGAGTGGAAATGGTTGCGCAGAAGTGAAGCCGTTCCTCTGGCAAGATGGCGGCTGTGGCGGCCATCTTACTAGGGGCATGGTAAAGCATCACCGTTCAGCGATTAAAAACGGGGTGTTACCCTCGCACGGCCAACGAGTTTAATGTGGGAACTTTTTCGGGTCACTTAGTGCTCCAAGTGCGTCTTACAGGTACTAGTTTTCTTTAATAAGTCTTTAATGGGAATCAAAGTTCTTTGAAGATTCAGTCATCCATACTCGTTTCTGTATGTTATTCCGTCGGGAACAACTACCTTTTAACATAGAACTATCGCAGCATTTACATAACATATCAAAGCCACTTGATCTTCAAGTGGGCACTATCAGAAAAGAGCATGTTTCCGCCATCTTGGCAGTGGCAAAAGCTGGCTTCACTTCTGCTGGCAAGGCGATGCAGGAGCTTCCACTCCAGCAATTTTTCTTTAATCCTCCTTGGTGTGTACTAGCCATCACTTCCAGGCTTGCTGAAGCGCCGTGCGTTGCAGCTCCCATACACACTAGCGCCACAGTCTCCTTCAGTGATTATTAGAAAACTCAATGACCCAGAACACGCTGTGTCTCCCTCTTTTCATGACGGAGGGACGCCGGACGCGCTGAAACGCACATGCGTCGATGCAACGCAGCGCGTGCCTTAAGAGTATATGGCAGGGCCGGCACCTTGCGTGGCTACGCTGGAGTGACGCGGAGAAAGCAACGCCAGTGAGCACGCGCATGGCGTCACTTCAAAATTTATTAGCGCCTCAACTGTGGCATGTAGTCATGTTCTCACAAGACAAGCATCTTAATATTATCATGTTTGCACCAGTCACATGCACTCTTCATCCATTGGCGTCACGTAATACCAAACTTGGCATATGTAAAGCTAGCAAAACGGCCACGAGCGCATCATCAGTGTGGCATGTAGTTATGTTGTTACATGACATGCATGCCGACATTATCTTGTTTGGATGTGTAATTTACTTTTGTCGTCTGTTCGCGTTACGTAATACAGAGTTTGGTACATGTGAAGCTAGCGAAACAGCCGCGAGTGCATCATGAGCGTGGCCTGTAGTCATGTTGGTACATGACATGCACCTCATGTTAATGATGTTTGCACTATTATCATATCTTCATCATCCAATCAGGTCCCGTAATACAAAATTTTGTATAAGCGCAGAAACGGCCACCAGCGCATCATGAGCGTGGCATGCAGTAATGTTGTTACATGACACGCATCTCATGATTATCATGTTTGCACCAGTCACATACCTTCGTCATTCATTCACTTACTGTAATAATACTGAATTTGGTATATGTTACGCTAGCGAAATAGTCGCGAGTGCATCATGATTGTGGCAAGTAGTCATGTTGACACGCATGTCATTGTGTTCGTCATGCAAGCATGCCACACCATACCCGTTTTGCAACATGCCATGTGAATGAAAACACTGAAAGAGCTGCCTGACCATGAATTGTAAATCATGAAATTCACGGCATAGATGTCATGATTTTCATGTTATGACCAGTCAAATATGTTCTTCATACAGTCATGTTATGGCCTACAAAGTTTGTTATCGATATTACAATTGAAACGGCCAGGAGGGCTAAAATTCGTAAGTGGCTAGATAGATAAATAGACGAATATATATATATATATATATATATATATATATATATATATATATATATATATATATATATATATATATATATATATATATATATATATATATATATATTGTTACGACCTCAGTAGGCGTCTGGGGGTTTATTGATACACGGTTCGAGGGACGAGCCGTATCGGCGCAGGCAGATGATGATCTTCTTCTTCCACACCCCTTGCTTCTTTTTCCTTCTTCGTCCGGCACATACGTGGCGTAACATTTCCCCCCTCGCAGACAAAGCGCGCCGCGCGTTTCATGCAGTGTCGCGTTGACTGAAAGGCTTCAGGCGAGCGACATGCGTGACCTCTGTCTTTCTGGAACGTCTCCCGCTAGCTGTAAGACGTGCGATGCGGTAGTCGACTGCGCTCAGGCGGTCAAGGATAACAAAAGGTCCGATGTAGTGCGCGAGCAGTTTTTGGCACAAGCCACGTTTGCGTAAAGGCTTCCACACCAACACGAGATCTCCCGGAATATATGTGGCCTGCCGGTGCTTGCTGTCATAACGAACTTTCGATCTGTCTTGCGAGGCTATTGTACGTAAACGAGCAAGACGACGAGCTTCTTCGGCGAGACAAAGAGTTTCTGCTAGGGAGATTTCTGATTGGTCCCGATCAGAGAAGGAAAATATTGTATCCAGAGTATAACGGGGGGGTCGAACATAGAGGAGGAAGAACGGGCTGTAGCCGGTGGTCTCATGTTGGGAAGTATTAAACGCGTATGTGACGAACGGCAAGACATCGTCCCAGTTCTTGTGGTTCGAAGCAACGTACATAGAAAGCATATTCACCAGTGTTCGAATTGTTCGCTCGACGAGACCATTCGTCTGCGGGTGATAAGGCGTCGAGTGTCTGAGCTCTGAGCCACACATACGGAGAAGTTGTTCGACAACGTCTGCCGTGAATTGACGTCCACGGTCACTTATGATGACGCGAGGGGGCCCATGACGCAGTATGATAGAATGGAGAAGGAAGGACGACACTTGACCAGCAGTCGCGGATGGCAGGGCAGCAGTCTCGCAGTACCGAGTAAGATGGTCAGCACATACCACAATCCATCTGTTGCCTTTCGATGAACGCGGAAAAGGGCCCACCAGGTCAATGCCAATTTGTTCGAACGGAGAACTGGGAGGCGTCACAGGTTGTAGATGTCCGGCCGGAGCTGCTGAGAGAGATTTGTGCGCCTGGCATTGCGCACAACTGGCCACGTACAACTCAACTGACTGGCGCATACGTGGCCAGTAGAAGCGTTCCTGGGTACGATGAAGAGTGCGCGTCGTTCCGAGGTGACCTGAAGTGGCGTCATCATGCATGGCGTACAAAACAGATGACCGTAGTGCCTCTGGAACCACCAGCAGGAAGCGGGAACCGGTGCCGGAGATGGATTTCTTGTACAGTAGACCATCACGGACGCAAAAGCGGCTTTCCGGAGTGGATGCTTGTGCGATCACGAATAACGGATTCAAACTCACGTCCTTCCGCTGCTCAGTTTCAAAGGTGGCCTTATCCGGGAACGCTGGTGCTACGGACGCAATCAGATGATCGAAATCGTCAGCGTCGCAAACTGTAGCATCAACTGGCATCCTTGAAAGGCAGTCTGCGTCCGCGTGTTTCCTGCCGCTCTTGTACGATACCGTGAAGTTGTACTCTTGCAGCCGGAGGGCCCAGCGTGCTAGACGGCCTGACGGATCCCGAAGGTTGATAAGCCAGCACAAAGAATGATGATCCGTAACTACTTGGAAAGGACGACCGTATAGGTATGAGCGGAATCACTGCACAGCGAAGACGAGTGCAAGGCATTCTTGTTCGGTCACAGTGTAATTGCGTTCCGGCTTACTTAAAGTACGACTGGCATATGCGATTACGTGTTCCACTTGATTACATCGCTGTATGAGGACTGCACCTATGCCAATGCCGCTTGCGTCGGTGTGAACTTCAGTCGCCGCAGAAGGATCGAAGTGCCGCAGGATAGGCTGCGACGTGAGCAAGAACTTCAGTTGGTTGAAAGAAGTTTCACAATCAGGAGTCCATTCAAAACTAGCACCTTGGCGGAGAAGGCAGGTCAGTGGAAAGGCAACTTCTGCAAAGGCGGGAATAAATCGGCGAAAGTAAGAGCAGAGGCCCAAGAAGCTCCGAAGCTCCTTCACTGAGCCAGGTGTCCCAGCACCAGTGTTTGTCGAGCTCCGAAATGACACTTCTTTGCATTAAGAACCAAGCCAGCATTTCGAATACATTTCAAAACCAGCTCTACCCTTTCGTTATGTTCACTGAATGTACGCCCGAAGATAACAACGTCGTCAAGATAACACATACAGATGTTCCACTTCAGGCCGCGCAGAATGGTGTCCATGAATCTTTCAAATGTAGCGGGCGCGTTACATAGACCAAAAGGCATCACGTTAAATTCATATAGTCCATCCGGAGTAACGAAAGCCGTCTTTTCTTTGTCCATTGAATGCACAGGTATTTGCCAATAGCCTGAGCGTAAGTCTATGGACGAAAAGTAGGATGCTGAATGGAGGCAGTCTAGAGCGTCATCAATGCGTGGGAGAGGGTAGACATCTCTCTTTGTGACGGAGTTTAGACGGCGATAGTCCACACAGAATCTCCAGGTACCATCCTTCTTTTTGACTAGAATCACGGGAGCCGCCCAAGGACTCGATGATTCTCGAATGACACCCTTCTGCAGCATATCACGCACTTGTTCATCAATTATCTTGCGCTCAGACGGCGACACTCGGTAGGGTTTCTGGCGGATGGGCTGTGCTGTTCCCGTGTTTATCCTGTGGAGAATCCGAGACGCGGGAATCGAGGGCGCATGGTCATGGGAAAAATCGAAAATCGCCACGTATTTCGACAAAACGTCCAGAAGCATGCGGCGTTTGTCAGTAGTAAGTGACTTGTCGATCATAGGTAAAAGTTTTGAATCGGCCGTAGAAGTATTGGCTGAGGCCCCACCTGGAGCATCACTGAGGGCAGCCACTGCCATCGGTGAGTATGCTTTGAACTTGGCAAGCTTCAGTCCTCCTGGTAGAACCACCGACTCAGCTGAACAGTTTACCGCCCATAGTCCTGTGCGTCCTTGAACGAGTGACACTATGCAATGCGGCACCAATGTGTTCTTCTTAATGCAACTGAGATGAAAGGGCTCCACTAATGCGTCGAACGCACTGTCACTGTTTTCAATGCGTGAAGAGTATACAGGAACACAGACTGCAGAGAATGCCGGCACAATGCTATCTTCACTGACCCGGAGCGCACCGTGCTCCCTGTCTGAATTCTCTAATAGTTCTCCAGGGGCAGCATCACATATGTACACCTCTCCATTTCTACAATCAACAGTGGCGCCACACATTCGAAGGAAGTCAATCCCCAAGATTATGTCGTGTGTGCTCCTTGGAAGAATCGTAAACTCTGTGACAAACACTTGATCACCCAAGCACACTTCTGCGGTACAGACACCAATGGGACACAGCGAGTTACCACCAACGCCACAGAATGTTGTTGCCTTCTCCCACAAAAACATCACCTTTTGTCCTAAACGGTGTTTAAAAGCAGCACTCATAATCGAAACTGTAGCACCAGTATCCACCAAAGCCATCGTACACACACCATCAACAAAAACTTCTACCTTGTTCTTGAACATCAACACAGACGGGGGTATTTCGTTTTGCAGCAAGTCACCAGCGACCTCACCCCCATCGGCCGCACTATTTAGTTTTCCTGATGTGGTGACGATGGGCGGCGCCGTGGCGATGGAGACCGGTGGGATCGAGGCGCAGGAGGTGGCGTCACACTTCGATCAGAGGCAGGGGAGTTGTTGCGCCAGTGTCCGTGCCAGAAGCTGCTGCCGGGTCTTGAGTCGGTGGGCCAGTGTCCTTGAAAAGGTGGGACAGCAGGTTTATCGGTCAAGCTTGTCCACTGATCATAGCGTGGTATGCGCGAACGATCGCAATACCTCGATATGTGACCAGTCAGACCACAGTTGTAGCACACAGGCGCAGGACGAGGTCGTCGCCGTTCTTCGAAGTGTTCACGTCTGCGAGCGTTCGCGTAAGCCCGAGATTCAATGAAATCAGTTGTCGGTGGGTGGTATGGGCGTACGGAACGGAAACGTTGAGGGTACTGTGATCGCTCGTAAAAAACCGGACTTGACTGCTGAATACGCCGAGGCCCTGCAACCTCCGTTGCGTTGACGGATGGATGTTCATAAACTGTAAGCTGTGGGGCAGTGGTGTCCTGCGGGAAATAGGATGGAGACGTGGCAGCTGCCCGTTCACGTGTCATTTCGCCATGTCTGAGTAACTCTTCCCGAACAATTTGGCGGATGGTTGCCGAAAGGTCACCAGTTGAGGCCGCTTCTATGCTGGCTACTGAGGTGACATTTGCCAGACGACCAAACTTAGGCGCTATTCTGCGCTGCTTCAGGGTTTCAAACGTGCGGCAGTGCCGTACAACGTCAGACACTGAAGTCAGGCTTTCCCTGCTAATAAGGAAGTTGTAAACATCTTCTGCAATTCCCTTCAGCAAATGCCCCACCTTGTCCTCTTCCGACATGCTGGAATCGACTTCCCTACACAGCCTCAAAATCTCTTCAGTATACACGGTGCAGGTCTCACCGGATAGCTGGGCCCTCTGTGCAAGACTCTGCTCGGCAAGCTTCTTTTTGCAGCTGAGTTGCCGAAACACTTCTTGATTTCTTCAACAAAGCGTTCCCATGTTGTCATTGGCCCTCCCGGAGAAGGTTCGTGGCTCTCTGTGATACGGCCAAGAACTGCTGGGGACTGGTTCCCGAGCTTCTGTTTCGTCAGGCATGATGGCCAAAGAAGGAGGCAGGCCGGCGAGGCGACGACTCCGGCGAAATCCGAGGGGTAGCGGTCCCGTCGTTGGTTCCTATACCCAGCACCTCCACCACTCTGTTACGACCTCAGTAGGCGTCTGGGGGTTTATTGATACACGGTTCGAGGGACGAGCCGTATCGGCGCAGGCAGATGATGATCTTCTTCTTCCACACCCCTTGCTTCTTTTTCCTTCTTCGTCCGGCACATACGTGGCGTAACATTATATATATATATATATATATATATATATATATATATATATATATATATATATATATATATATATATATATATATATATATATATATATATATATATATAGATAGATAGATAGATAGATAGATAGATAGATAGATAGATAGATAGATAGATAGATAGATAAATAGATAGATAGATAGATAGATAGATAGATAGATAGATAGATAGATAGATAGATACGCTCAAATTCACCGAAGTTCGCCAAGAAATGCTTCGCATTTAAAAACTATATATGGAACTGAGTAAAGCATTCCTGCCACCGTTAAGTTGAGTGCTTCTTTGGTGTACAAGGGCTTTATTGTGAGTCGAGTTCAGCGTTCAATTCACATTGCTAGCTGTTTTTTTTATCTACTAGTGATGGATGAAATATGAACCCACCCACAAAAGGAGCCGCTTAGGTTTGTCATTTCACTGTAGCGTCACCATAGATCATCATCTTCATCATCATTTTATCAGCCATCGCGCCTTGAGTTACTCTATATGCTACCTTTAGGTAGCATAGCTGTGCCATTGATGAAACTCGTCGCTCGCGCCGCCACTTGCCCAGCGCGTTCACGTGCGCAAAAAGCGTCAACTTTAGGGAAAGTCAACGTTACGGCGATGCGTTGCTACGCGTTCCCGGCTCACCAAATCACTTATCTTCTTTTTAATGTTCGTCGAATCAATACCGCATGGCAACAGAGCGAGCGGACGCGCTCTGGGCTCGTGTGGCGTTTCTTGGGCGCACGCTGAGATGCTGCCATGAAGTCGGCCGTGTAAGCGCGAATGTTGCTGACAGAAGGAGTGGCTTTCCTGCATGACATGAACGTCTGAGTGGGCAAAATGGTGGACCTATGCGCGATTCTGCTACCTAAAGGTAGCATACACGGTAACTCTAATCGCGCTTTGCTTCTCACGCCCTCATGCGAGGGCTCGCGCTAGCGACGAGCTGACGCTCCTGGCGAACTCTACGCCGGCAAACGCAGCAGCTCCGTTTCGGCATCTCGAGTACAAGTAGTGAGATGGCGTTTCTCGTCTTGGTATCGATTAGTCCATGGCGTGAGAACAGCGCAAGTGAAAACATGGGACAACGAGACAAGGTAAGACGAGCGCTCGCTCCTAACTGACGTTTATCAGTGTAAACAAAGAATTTCTGAAAACGACAGCTTGTAAGAAAACCACAGCGTGTGATAAAAAGTCCCTCCTTCGAAAACACAATGCTAACATGACCAAGCACTCTAAACCATCAAACCAGGAACAAGCTCTAGCGTGCTTGCTCATCTCGGGTTCGTGTTTTGAAAAGGGTGTTTTAAAATGACATGCTGCTTTTTTTTCTGGCATGCTGTCCTTTTCATAAATTGCTTGTTGTTTGCCGTAAAAACGCCAGTCAAATAGGTCATGAATATGCGCCTCCTTCTATTCGCCATCGCTTTGCAGCCACCGCGTATCGGCAAACACGCTCGTGAAAGCGTGAAAAGTATGCAGTTCCTAGCACAGTATTTGAACCCTACGTTATCGCGAGAGTGAGCAACGCTCAGCTAAATGTGTATAACGTCAAAGCTTACGCTAACATGTCAAATTCGCAAACGACAGCGTTTCACAGAAAGAAACAAACACAATAAAGGTGGTGCTCTTAAAAAATCAATAGCATACCTTTGATTCGCGCAGAGAACACATAACGTCAGCGGGGCTTCCGGTCCCATATGGTCTCGGCCACCTTTGAATCAAATCAAAGTTCTCTCTCATTCAATTTTATACCAATGAACGGCAAGCTTTCTTATCGCTTTTTGGTTGTCTTTGGAGGGTGCGAACACTTCGAAGTCCGGTAAATTGTCAATACCAGCGACAGTTGGGTCCGCAGCACTTCCCCATTGGGACCTACTGCAGCTGTACACTACGCGAACATTCAGTGAACGAGGCACATCATATCACCTTGCAGCACGTCACATGCGTAAAAAAACACGGTCATCTTCATGAACTCGCAAAAAAAAAAACTCTTGAAAACCACGACACGCTTCGTCAGGGAGCATGTATGTACACGTTTACTCTGCGGAATGCACGGATCAAAACTGGGTGACGTCAGAGGCCATGCCCACAGTCGTGAGCATGCCTGAATTTTTTCCTAGGTGGCATTGCCCGGGTTCGAACTTCACTAGGACCAGACGGTTTTATTTTTTTTATTTAGATTTTCTCACTCCTTCAGTTGCCGAGAAGCTGATGAGTTTTGAGGGGGGGGGGGCGTGCATGCGCAATGAGGGTGTAAATGCCGTGAAGAGGGATGCCTCAAAGAGAGAGAAGGGGAGGGCAGGAGATAAAAGAGAGGGGAAGGGACGCGCATGCGCAGTAGGGGTGGTCACACCGCACACCAGATTGAGCTCCACCATAAGATACTTCACGTCCAAAATGTATTCGCACAGGGACCCCATGAATACCTTACAACTTACGAATAAACGTCAGTAAGTGTATTGTACGAAAGCGCACAAGAGGCGCAGGCGCTTAGACAACAATACAACGAAACTTTAAAGAAACAAGCTTGTCAACGTTATCACAACGCATTAATTTACCTTTATTCTCGCGTCTAGACTCAAGTAATTTCTCGGCATGGGTATTGGTGAAGTGGTGACTTGATGAAGAGAATCGTTTAGAGTGGTCCACCTTTAAATAGATTTCAATCTGTTTTCAGTGTTTTTAGGATAACCAGTAAGATGAGGACGCCGATTTAATAGTGTGTTTCAAAAAAGTTATACAATGCACTTGTATAGAAAGTAGAACAAACGCTGATTTTTGCTATATCTCTCATATAATCAAAGCTGTAGTGAAACGGCAGAGCTTTATATTTTTACAGCATCATTTCTGCCACAACAGTATTTTTTTAAACCTGCTTTGTTTTAACTTTTTATAAATAGTTTGTCAGCGTGGTACGACGACCTTCGATACCGCGAGCATCAGTTTCGACTTCGGACATCACTATAGTCCAGCTACGCGTCTGATCTGGGAGAGGTCCACTGCGTCAACAACGAACAGCGCACTTTACCAACTTGACATGTCGAGGCTGTTTCGCAATGAAGTGCCTTGCGAGACATAGAATGTATTCGTTTGGCGTATATTGAGGTTAAAAAAAGCTGTAAATGTTACTTTCAAGTAATCGCCCACATGAAGAGAATGTTTCCGTCGTATATATTTCACTGAGCAGCAGAACATGAATCAATATAACAAGAAAAAAGTTACTTAAACTTAGCTTTGATTTAAAGGGACTTTACTTTGTTTTGTGTAACCAAGAACTCCATCAACATAAGCTTCATCACTCTGCGCTGATAGTTTGAGCACAAGGCACTACTTTGCTAAGGTGTGTGCGTTACAAGGCATTCTGATCTCTGTAGCAGCATCGCTATTTGCTCAAGTCAACGCCGAGACTGAGGTTTCATGTGAAGTGGAAGACGTCTTACCTACGTGAATATAAGTACACGTATTTTCATTAGTAGTTTTAATACTTGTGAAGTATACAGTCACAATGATTTTTCAAACGTTGGCATGCCCTTTCTTCCTTGTGGAGCGTTACTTCCATAAAACCGCTAAACCAAGTAAAATGCCCAGTCGTTTATCTGTTGTCACAAGACATGGAATAGAAGAGAATATTGTAAGCAGCGATCCGTAAAGGGTATCAGGATGTTTACATCGGGCCGTTCGAAAATAATCAAGTCCGGTATGATTTATGCTGCTCTGCAAGTCACGCTCCAGTGAACGTGCACGCATACGATAATAGAAAGTTTCATGAGCCAAGCAGAAATGCTTAAGTAGGTAGGCTACACTGACACGGAAATCGCCAGGAATGGCCAAAATCTAATGAACTGAGTGAAATGGGTGAGTTAGACGCGCAGGTCCTAAATTAGGCAGGTTCTTGAATTAGCGAGTCTTGAAGGGAAAAAACTTAGCTGATTCCTGTCTGCCTTGTAGGCAACATGACTAAACGGTTTGTAGGTGATTGAGTGAAAGAATAAAAAGAGCAGTAGAGACAGAAAAAAAAATACGTAAAACGGGGCACTCACGGCAAACAAGCGAAGAAACAGTGGAGGAGACATAGGAAGGATGGGAGACATGGTCGAAGGAGTCCCAGAACGAACCACTGATCGGCGAGAGCTACATGGCGCCATGAGATGAGAGGAGGGGCACAAGCAGCTGATAGGTGCGCGAGTGTGCCAATCAGCCATTGTGACCTTTGCCTGTGCTTTTTTCTCTGTGAATACATCTTGTACAGAAGTCACCAACCCCGTAACATATTGGTGAGAGGTGCTGGGTAACCACCAGGCAACGAAGCTCCGCTGCAGATGTTGCATCGGTTTTCCAGCCATGGCCAATGCTGAGCCCTCCGCGTCAACGTCAGCGTCTCCAACGAACACGGCGTCGCTACCATACGTTTTTACACCTTTAAGGATCCCAATACATTCTGCGGGGCTGATGGCGTCGACGTTGACAATTGGTTGGCCATGTTCTAATCAGTGAGTGCACCAAACGGATGGGATCCCTCACTTCACTTGACTAATGTGCTGTTTCACTTGAGAGGAACGGCCAAGGTGTGGTATGAAAACAACGAAGGAGAACGCACAAGCTGCAACTAACGCAGAGCCCCTCAGCGGTGATCTAGTGGCTAAGTTACTCGGCTGCTGACCCGCAGGTCGCGGGATCGAATCCCGGCTGCGGTGGCTGCATTTCCGATGGAAAGTGGAAATGTTGTAGGCCCGTGCGCTCAGATTTGGGTGCACGTAAAGAACCCCAGGTTGTTGAAATTTCCGAATCCCTCCACTACGGCGTCTCTCATAATCATATTGTGGTTTTGGGACGTTAAACCCCACAAATCAATCAATCAATCAACCAATGCAAAGAAAAGAGGCAAGAGGTGTTTGGCGAAACCGCCAGTCGTAAAATCGCCGCCAAAAAGAAATTAGCCTGCCACGCCCATTCCACCACAGAATCATTATACCTCGCATACATTCAAGACGTGCTGGCCCTCTGCCGAAAGGCCGAAAGTGACATGACAGAAGGTGACAAGGTCGGGCATGTCCTGAAAAGGGTTGCCGACGACGCGTTCAATCTCCTGATATGCAAGGGCTGTTCTACCGTGGACGGAATCATCAAGTGTCGTCAGTTCGAGCAGGTGAAAATTCGCCGCATTCTGGAAACAATCGCCCGACTTCCAAACACCGCTGCAACCGGGAGGCACCGGGAGGCCTCACGCGCATTGTTAGTCGCGAACTGGAAGCTATAGTGTCCTCTGCGTTCCATATTTCTATTTATTTATTTATTTGTTTGTTTGTTTAACAACACTGCCAATATCATTAGAGATTATAGCAGGGAGGGCATATGAAAGCAAATATTTGTTTACACAAAGTGCATTGACGACTTCCCCAGCAAACTCTCTCTTCGTTCCTACCAGATTAAGTGTAATAGACGTTGTAGTAGACGGCGTACTTCAACAAGCACTTGTGAACACCGGCGCAAGCATTTCAGTCATGAGTAGAAGCGAATTACCGATGCCACTCCTGTTACTGTTCCTATTGTTAAAGCCATCGTGCACCAGGAGCGTGAAAACATCGGAGTGCATTTCGAGTGCCATGTCACCGCGCCCAGTGTCAGCGAACGCTCTTTCACGATGCGCTCCTCCGACCGACGGTTTTCTCCACGTACTTCCGACCCAGCTGAGTGGCGAACTGCCGATGACCGCCCTATATGTTTCGACTACCACCACGTTGGACATATTGCTCGTTACTGCCGCAACACTTTGTCCTCGGCACCTCGTGCTACGACCAATATGAGCCGTTTCGACGGCACCACCCGCACTTCTCCTGCCCAAGAGTCCAATGCCGTCTCGGAACACTGGGTACAGCCACTCGCCTTCACCACGCGGGCACCACTCTCGTTCACCGCAAACACGTCGCCCAACATCCCGTTTGCCGCATCCACGGCGCTTGTCGTCCCCCGTGGCTTCCCGCCGCATCGTCTCGGAAAACTGAGAAATGCAGCCCCCCGCAGGTGGTGCTGCATTGACGACTTCCGCAGCTGATCCTCTCTTCGTTCCTACCAGACGAAGTGGTATAGACGTTGAAGTAGACGGCGTACCTCTACAAGCACTTGTCAACACCGGCGCTAGCATTTCGGTCATGAGTTCAAGCCTATGCACACGTTTAAAGAAAGTTCTGAATCCAGCGGCTGCACAAATGCTCCGTGTTGTCGATGGCAGCACGCCGATGGTTCTCGGTCTGTGCACTGCCCACGTAAGTATAAAGGACTACACTACATCTGTCATATTAGCCGTGATTGACCACTGCCCTTATGTGGTCATCCCAGGCCTGAACTTGTGGAATTATTCTGCTCTTATCGATATTGCTACCGGCGTCCTTCAGCTAGAGGTGCCTCAGATAGTCGCACCCCACACTGGCCAGCCGCGTCTGTGCTCTCATCAGGGTGTGTGGCTGTCACCTCAGGCAGCCACCTACGTCGTTTTGACCGCACAGAACAGGTTCCCGATGGTGAATATGTCCTTCTCCCTGTCGCCGACGTTCTTTCAAGCCGCAATATCACCATTATTTATACGCTTGTGACCGTCAGTAATAACTGTACCTCTCTCACACTTCTGAATTTCAGCTTCCATCTTCAAGTGCTTCGATTGGTTGATATGTGAGGTTTAACGTTTCAAAACCACCATATGATTATGAGAGACGCCGCAGTGGAGGGCTCCGGAAATTTCGACCACCTGGGGCTCTTTAACGTGCACCCAAATCTGAGCACACGGGCCTACAACATTTCCGCCTTTATCGGAAATGCAGCCGCCGCAGCCGGGATTCGAACCCGCGACCCCCTCAAGTGCTTCCACGTGGCACGTTCTTGGCCAGCGTATCTAATGCTGACAAGTTTGAAATAGCGGCTCTGACAACCGAGATTGATTTACTTCAGTCTCCTGTAGCTAACAGCACCTGTTCTCGGCTGGATCGTTTCTCGAAGATGATTGCACTCGACCTCAATCCTGCGCAAGCCAACGACATCCATCGCCTTCTCACGTCATATACCGACATTTTTGATTTTGACGACAGAGCTTTAAGGCAAACATCTACCTTTCCGCACAGTATACACATTGTTGACGCCAGGCTTATTCGCGACGCCCCTATCGCGTCTCCCACACCGAGCGCAGAGTTATCCAAACGGATGTTGACAAAATGCTGAACAAAGGTGACATGAAACGATGAAGTAGACCTTGGGCCTTCCCTGTCGTCCTTGTTAAAAAAACGAACAGAACCTGGCGCTTCTGCATTGACTGTCGCCAGCTCGACAAGATCACGCGAAAAGACGTATACCCGATACCATGTATCGATGACGCGTGAGACTGCCTGCATGGCACTACATACTTCTCGTCTATTGATCTTTGGTCCGGCTAATGGCAGATTCCTGTCAATGAAATGAACCGCGGGAGACGGCCTTCATTACACCGGATGGTTTATACCACTTTAAGGTCATACCCTTTGAACTATGTAACGCCACTGCCACATTCAAACGGATGATGGACTCCCTCTTGCGTGGGTGTAAGTGCTCTACCTGTCTCTGTCACCTAAAGATGTGATAGCCTTTTCATCTGCTTTCGATAGCCACCTGACCCATCTCACTGCAATTCGCGAAGTCTTCATAACCGCTAGGCTACAACTCAATTCCGAGAAATGTCTATTTGGCCGCCGTCAGATTGCCGTTCTGGGCCGTCATGTAAATGCCTATGGCGTACAACCAGATCCCGAAAACATCCGCGCCGTCCATAACTTTCTGGTGCCCCGTTCTACATCTTACGTCCGGAGCTTCATTGGCTTATGTTCGTAAATTCGTGTTCGTCTACGTTGCCAAGCCACGCAATTATTTGCTGAAGAATGTTACCACATTCTCGTGGGGCCCTGAGCAGGCTCAAGCGTTCACCGCTCTCATTGGCTACTGAACTACACCACCCATACTTGTCCGATTTAATCTTTCTGCTGCCACAAAATTTTGCACCGACGCCAGTGGCCATGGTATCGGCGCAGTTCTCGCACCGTGGCACCGCGGCAGACATTGCGTGATAGGTTACGCCCTTCGCCTGCTTTCCCCCCCCTGATAGGAAATATTCCATCACCGAGAGAGGGTTAAGTTTTAGTTTGGGCCATCGATAAGTTCCAGCCATACTTATTCTCCGTTGTTGCGGGCCACCACACCCTCTGCTGGCTGACTTCTCAGAGGAAGCCGACTGAACGTCTGGGTCGCTGGGCTCTGAGGCCCCAGGAATTTTCGTTCAGCGTCAGCTAAAAGTCTGGCCGTTTGCACAAGGACGCTGACTGTCATTCTCGTCATCTGTTGGATCCTCCGGAGTCTGTTGTGCCTTACCTGGAGAACAGCGTAATGGCGTTTACTGGCATCAGCGATATGTGCACAGAACAACGATGGGGGGACTCAGTGCGCACCATCATCGATTCCATCCAGTCTGACAAACATGACGCTGAATCCCGCATGTTGGTGCTGCATGACAGCATCTTCTACCACCGCAACGTCAGCACTGAAGATTGTGAGCTTCTACTTGTCATCCCTCGTCGTCTATGGCCTGCCATGCTTCAACGCCTTCACGATGCACCAACAGTGGGACACCTAGGTGTTTCACTGATATACGACCATGTGCGACGTCGGTTCTTCTGGCCTGGACTCTACCGTAGCGTGCATCGATATGTCGCCTCTTGCGACCTCTGCCAGCACCCGAAAAGACCTTCGCTGCTGCCAGCGGGATTTCTCCACCCAATTTAAGTCCCCTCTGAACCATTTAATCGCTAGAAAATGGGCCTTCTTTGCCCTTTTCCAACGACAACACTCGGAAATAAGTGGATCGCCGTCGCCACAGATCATGCGACCCGTTACGCGATGACAATGGTCATGCCAACTAGTTGCGCCATTGACGTGCCAGTTTTTCTTCTTCATGACGTTATCTTACACCACGGTGCACCTCGACAGCTGCTTACGGACCGAGGCCGCTCTTTCTTGTCCAAAGTGGTCGACGACCTTCTTCAATCGTGTGCCACAGCACATCAGCTATCTGCCGCCTACCACCCACAAACTAATGCCCTAACTGAACGTCTCAACCGCTTGCTCATAAAGATGCTTTCGATGTACGTCTCCGAAGATCACCAAGACTGGAAAACCACGTTGGCCTATGTGACTTTTGTATAGAATTCCTCTCGACATGACACCATGGGATTCTCACCTTTTTCTCTTTTGTATTTTCGCGGCCCCATATTGCCATTTGAAACCACCTTGCCTCTCGTGCCATCTGCTTCTGAGTACGCTCGCGATGCCATTGATCGGGCTCACATGGCTCGTTAAGTTTCCCAGTCTCATCTTACCAGGTCACTGGATATGCAAAAAGCCCGCAACGACCACCCGCATCGTGATATAACGTTTGCCCCCGGTGACCGCGTGCTCCTTTTGTCACCGTGTTGTCGTGTAGGTCTCTCCGAAAAACTTTTGTCCCGACACGCAGGACCCTACCTAGTCTTACATCAAGTTAGCGACGTAAACTACGAGATAGCGCCATTGCACTCCAATACGTCACCAAGTTCGTCACTTGTTGACATTGTCCCTGTTTCACGCATGGAACCCTATTTCTGTCACACTTCTCTGGACTCGCGCCGAGACGGCACGCCAACGCATGGGTGTCCTGTTACGGAGATGAAGTAAAGGAAGAGGAAGGGCACAAGAAGCTGACGGGCACACCAGTGTGATAATCAGCCAATGTGACTTTTGCCTGTGGTTTTTGCTCTGTGAATGCATCTTGTACAGAAGTCACCATCCCCGCGACAATATGTACAAATGCACGCACAGACATATCTTAAACGTCACACGTGCTTTATATAACAAGTTGTTTGCAGTTGCATAGCTATGCCGACAACACGAATAGTGGAACTACCTGTGGTCATAAGCTGATATGAAGTGCTGGTGTTCGCTAGGATCGTATAGCCCCGGACGCTGCTACATAGATCAAGTTCAGCGAATAAGCACAGTTGACGTTTACCCTACGTGGCGGCGATATGATATTAAAACATATGTAATGTTTTAAAAACTGGATAGCCAATACTGCTGCCACAAGAGATGATGTACGATTATTAGCGTCTCTTTGAAAAGTAGTTCTGAAAACTGGTACAATATTTGATTGCCACGCACAATGCCGGGATCCGATTCTGGCATAGACACTGGCATTTATTTTTTGGATTCATCGCATCAATGCTGGTTATGTAAGTCCTTCTTAAGACCGATGCTGAAAATTTCGAATGTATATTCTCGCGTTCTTGCCGGTGGCACACAACCGCATACGTGCGACACATACATGGCCGCGTGTACCCTTCATACGCCTGGCAGGAAAGATTTGTCGACGTGCACGACGGGATTGTGACAATATTCAAGTCACAGCCAGCGAATCATATTTGTCAAACCATCTTACTCTCTCATTCTAATTTTAGATAGATAAATACGTGGTGCTTAACGTCTCAAAACCACCATATAATTATGAGAGACTACGTAGTGAAGGTCTCCAGGAACCTATACAACGTGAGGTTCTTTAACGTGCACCAAAGTCTGAGCACACGGGCCTACAGCATTTTCGCCTTCATTGAAATTGTGTCCCTTTGTCCCTGACTCAAGAGGCTGGCCCTCAGGCCCTCATGCCGAAACTTTGGAAGTAATAAATATTTGCGCAAGTTCGTCCGTCGTTTCTCTCTCTCTCTCTCTCTCTCTCTCTATATATATATATATATATATATATATATATATATATATAAACATATATATATATATATATAAATATACATATATATATATATATATATATATATATATATATATATATATATATATATTGTGGGCATTGATCATGCGCTTCTTTTTATATATGAATTATTATCCATCTGGGTCTCTTGGGTCTCTGTCCTCATCTTCACTGGGTGTCACCACAATCATCATCGCGTGTGTGCACGCTCACTCTCAGACTGCCCGTTCGCTGCTGAGCCCTTGGGCTGAATAAACGCTGTCTCAACCCAGACGTCATACGTGGTGGAGGTAGATTTTAGGTCCTCGGTCCTCTCCCACTTCGCTCGACTCCCTGGAGCTGCGTTCAGGCCACCGATTGCCTCCACTGTCTGGCAGCATGTCACAGAACGAGCCTGCCGGCGCTGCTACCATCACTGCTGCCATCTCTACCCCGCCGTCTTCAGCCGTGCCTCCTGTGTACGTACACAGCCACCAGCGTGATCCCCCTCTTTTCGCTGGTCTTCGCGGGGAAGACGTGGAAGACTGGCTCAATGAGTACAGCCGCGTGAGTGTTGCTAATCACTGGGACGATGGCGCCAAGCTCTGTTACGTCTCTTTCTACTTCATCGGTGTGGCAAAGACTTGGTATTTCAACCACGTGATTGACTTACCCGACTGGGCGACATTCCAGCACCAGCTGCAACATGTTTTTGTGTTACCGGCCATACCCGCCGATAACATCCCGGCGAATCTTACACTTCCTACATTGAGGATGTCCTTTGATTGTGCCGGCGTGTCAATTCATCTATGACGAATCGAACAAAAAACGCCACATCTTGAAAGGCATTGGACGTGTTGTTTTCAACGCCCTCATCGCGCAAAATCCAGCTACCATCGCTGACGTCGTCACGACATGCCAGCGCCTTGATTCGCTGGACTCCGTTCGTCTCTAACCGCACATTAATGACCACCACTCCACGTCCCATGGCCATCTGCGTGACCTCATCTCGGACATTATACGAGAAGGATTGCGGTCTATGGGCTTCACACCTCCTTCATCGCGTTCAACACAGTCTTCGGGAGTTTCTTTGTGTGACCTCATTAGGGATGAACTTACATCGCTGACCGGCTCTGATCTCGTACAACCACCTGTTTCTCGCCCCATATCAACCTACGCTTAAGTCACTGCCGCGCCTCCGAACAACGTACACGTGACATTGCCGCAACAATCTTACGCGTTGGTTGCGGCCGCTCCCCCGGTCAACTACTGTTTGATGCCATCTGCCAAAAGCATCAGCAAGATGAGCGTCGGGGTTACAACAAGCATGAACGAGATACCTCGTACTATCAAGGTCAACGCCATTCATCACCTCCACACTAGTCTCCCTCTCCGCCCACATCGAGTGCACCTCGGAACAGCCGGAACTCAAGACACCGTTCACCTTCACCCTTTCGCCGCTCCTCCTCCCCACTTCGGCCTGCCTCACTCGCCAAAGCCAGTCATTCGGAAAACTAAGTGACGCAGTTTCTGGGGGAAAAGCTGCATTCCAAATTAGGACTGATATTCCTCCACCAGGTACTTGCAACATGATTTCGGTGGTAGTGGAAGGAGTGTACTAGGATGCTCTGGTGGACACGAGTGCAGCATTTTTTGTTGTGCGTTTTGAGTTAGGCCAACGTCTGAAAAAAGTGATGACCCCTTACAATGGACCTACGCTGGTTACTGCCCAGGGGTATACTATTCGCCCTTCCACTTTCTGTACAGCCCACGTTTGTATTGATGATATCCGACACCACATTCAGTTCATCGTCCTGACTGCTCTCACTAAATAATTTTAGGGCGGGATTTTCTTTCTTCTGCTTTCGCGCCTGTTTGCTGTGGCCAACGCGTCGTCGACCTCTCCGACACGGACTGCACGCTCAACGACGAACCCCAGAGGCCACTTCGTTTTACAGCTGCGAGAAATACCGAATCACCACCAGGTCAAGAGCTAATTGTAACTATTACCTCCAAAGACATTGACCATGGTGACGTCTTGGTCTCACTATCATTTAGTTGCGTTGGTAAAGGCATCATTCTCGCTTCCGGTGTAGTTCGTTTTTTTCATGGGTTCTGCGCTTGTCACCACCGTGAATACAACATCCGAAAAAATTCTACTTCCTCAGAACACCACGGTGGCCTACGTGACAGATCCCGAGCCTGCGTGCATCAAGCCACTGCATGCCGCATCCTCCAACTACATCCCTAGTGGCAAGCCTGCTTCTTCCGCCTTTAGTGCAGCTATTCGCGACGACTTGGCACAATCACAGAAGGAACAGCTACTTGCTTTGTTAAAGAAACACGCACGTTCCCTCAATGTTTACTCCTGGACGTTGGGCCACACTACTACTACAACGCATCAAATCCACACAGTCGGAACATCTGTTGTACGCCGCCGGCCCTACCGCCTGTCTCCTGCTGAGAGAAAAATTATTGAAGAAAACGTAGCCGCTATGCTCAAACGACAGGTAATTCGCCCCTCATCTAGCCCTTGGTCATCGCCTGTGGTTCTGGTTCGTAAGAAGGATGACTCTGAGCGCTTTTGCGTCGATTGCAGGACGCTCAACAAAATAACTCACAAGGATCTGCACCCAAGGCCTCGCATTGACGATGCCCTTGATTCTCTACAAGGCGCGAAATACTTTTCCAGCCTCGACCTGCGTTCCGGATACTGACAAATTGCTATGCACGAAGAGGATAAAGAGAAAACGGCATTCGCAACCACCGAAGGGCTATACAAATTCAACGTTATGCCATTCGGGCTGTGCAACGCGCCCGATACATTTGAGCACATGATCGATACCATGTTATGCGGCCTCATATGGAAGACCTGCCTCTGCTACTTGGGCGACATCGTCATTTTTTCGTCAACGTTTCCTCAGCACCTACAACATTTGGATGACGTTCTGACGTGTCTTGCCGCCGCTGGTCTCCAACTCATCACAAAAAATGCCGTTTCACAAAAAAAAAGCTATCAAGGTTTTGGGCCACGTCATGACAAAAGACGGAATTCGGCCCAATCCGGACAAAATAGTTGCGGTGCTTCGCTTTCCGCGCCCCACAAGGTCGACGGAGTTGCGAAGTTTTCTTGGTCTCGCCTCCTATTTTCGCCATTTTATACGCAGGTTCGCATCAATAGCGGCTCCACTGCACCAGCTTCTTGCTTCCGATGTTCCCTTTCGGTGCTCGGAAGAACGTCCAACAGCATTCAACCTTTTATAATGTGCCCTCACGTCCGAACCTGCACTCCGCCACTTTCATGAGAACGCACCGACCATATACATGCGGACGCTAGCGGCCGTGGTAAAGGTGCTGTTCTGCTCCAACGGGACACCTCTTCACAAGAGAGAGTAGTTGCATATGCCAGTAGAGTTCTAACTGCGACCAAGAAGAACTATACCATAACAAAGCAGGAGTGCTTGGCTGTGGTCTGGTCAGTGCAAAAGTTCCATCACTATCTCTACGGCCGTCATTTTACGATCGTTACAGACCACCACGACCTATGCTGGCTTTCCACACTGAAGAACTTGTCTGGACGCTTGGGTCGGTGGATTCTACTTTTACAGTAGTATGACTTCGATATCACTTACAAGTCAGGTAGTAAACATCAAGACGCCGATCCGCTTTCGCGTTGCCGCTACGAAATACCCAGCTCAGCAACGGTCAAAGTTCGGCCATCACTTCTACTGCAGCGCCTGCACTCACCTCAATTGATCAGCTATTCTAGGATGACAAGCGCACGTTTCACTCCTGCCAGTTGTCTGATCTGTACTGTAGGCGTATTATGAACCAGCTCTCGGGAGCTTCCCATCCATCTTACACGTGACATCGTCGTCAACTCTTGCGATTTAAGCTGGAGAATGGAGTTCTGTACCGTCACATCTACCACCCAGATGGTCAACGCTGGGTTCCCGTGCTACCACACTCTCTTCGTCTTGACGTGCTTAAAGCCTTCCAAGACGACTTGACTGCCGGACATCTTGGCATTCAAAAACATTACGACCGTATTCAAAGTTGCTTCTACTGGCCTGATATTTCTACTAGGATCGCGCACTACGTCAGTTCCTGTGTCCTGTGCCAGCGCCGTAAAATCCAGACAACTGCAACGGCCGGGCCTCTGCAGCCAATTCCGTGCACCACAACGCCATTTGAGGTTGTAGGTATTGACCTTTACGGCCCTTTTTCCGTCACATCTACTGTCAAACGATGGATAGTGACCGCAGTAGAACACTTGACACGCTACGCGGAGACAACGTCTGTATCAACTGCTTCTGCTTTGGAAGTGGCCGACTTCGTTCTGCACGCCATACCTTTGCGCCATGGCGTCCCTCGTATATTGCTGAGTGACCGTGGAAGGGGTTCCTGTCAGAAGTGCTAAATAAAGTCTTGCGCACCTCTGGAATAACACACAAGACGCTTCAAGCTACCACCCTCAGACCAACGGTCTCACTGAGAGGTTTCACCATACTCTAGCTGATATGATAGCCGTCTACATCAGTCCAGACCACAAAAACTGGGATACTCTTCTGCCGTTCCTCATCTTTGCCTACAACCCGACCATTGAGCGCACCATCGGATATTCGCTGTTTTACCTCGTTTATGGAGGTTCCTTTACTTTCTTCCTCGACGTTTCCTTTTTCAACAGTTACGTCAACTCGTCTCCGTCTTCCCGCGAGGAATACATTTCAAGACAAGCGTGGTGTCGCGATCGAGCTCGCATCAACACGGAAACACGACAGCAAGATCTAAAAGTCATTTATGACGCACCCCATCGCCTTGTGTTATTCCGACCTGGTGACGAGGTGCTCATATTCACACCTATTCGTACACCTGGTCTGTATGACAAGTTTCAGCCACACTTCTATGGGCCTTACATAGTTATCAAGCCGACTTCGCCCGTTAATTATCGTGTGACCCCGCGTCATCCCAACAGACTGCCATCACCGCACCACAGAGATCGTGCACGTGTGTCGCATGAAGCCTTTCAGGCGACGTTCTCCGTCACAATGACTTGCTACGACCAGGTTGGCCACTTTTATGAGGGGAAATTAGCGTGGGCATTCATCATGCGCTTATTTTCATATATGCATTATCATCCGTCTGGTTCTCTGTCCTCATCTTCACTGGGTGTCACCACAATCATCATCGGGTGTGTGCACGCTCGCTCTCACAATGCCCGTTCACTGCTGAGCCCTTGGGATGAATAAACGATGTCCCAACCCAGACGTCAAATAGTAATATATATATATATATATTGTTGCGAATGTATTTACTACTTTAGAGTAGAAAAGTACTCCAGCAGTCAAGATGGCAGCCGTTGTGTGTTTTCGAACAGCCCAAAAACGTCGTCGTCTTCTTCTTCGCACCGCCCGCATAGCTGCATAGCCGCGAACCCGCAACATCGACCTCCGGCGGCGAAAAGCGCCGACCCGGCGCTTGTTAGCAGGTGTTGGACGAGATGTACGGCTTGAGGCGAGCGACGTGGACGATGTCGGAAGATGTGGAAGGTATCGAAGGGTTTAGAGGTGCTATTTCATAGGTAACATCAGTTACCTGCCGTAGCACACGATAAGGTCCGGAATACTTGGGTAGAAGCTTTTCAGCCAGACCAACATGTCGCGACGGAGTCCACAGAAGAACGAGGTCACCTGGACTAAAGTGGACGTCCCGATGGTGGCTGTCATAGCTACGTTTCTGACGGAGCTGCGAGTCCGAAAGGCGCTGGTGGGCAATCTGACGGGCTTTCTCCGCGGTGCTAATAGCGCGGCGAGCATATGCTGTGGACAGGTCGGCAGGGTTGGGTACAAGCGTGTCGAACGGCAATGTCGGGTCTCTTCCATACAAAAGGTAAAAGGGAGAATATCCAGCAGTGTCGTGGCGTGAGCTATTGTAAGCGAAAGTGACAAAGGGTAGCGCAATGTCCCAGTCACGATGATCCGTCGACACGTACATGGCGAGCATGTCAGTGAGTGTGCGATTCAGACGTTCTGTGAGGCCGTTTGTTTGAGGATGGTAGGCCGTCGTAAGCTTGTGCTTGGTTGCACAAGAACGAAGTAGATCGTCAATTACCTTAGATAAAAAGTAGCGACCGCGATCGGTGACCAGTTGACGAGGAGCACCATGATGTAAGATGACGTCTTGAATCAAAAAGTCGGCGACATCTGTAGCGCAGCTGCTTGGAAGAGGTCTCGTAATTGCGAAACGGGTCGAGTAATCTATGGCGACGGCGACCCACCTGTTACCGTCGGTAGAAAGAGGGAAAGGGCCCAGCAGGTCGAGGCCGACACGATAGAAAGGCTCGGCAGGTACGTCGATCGGTTGAAGGAGCCCGGCGGGGTGTACCGCTGGCCTTTTGCGGCGTTGGCACGACTCACAAGACCTAACATAACGTTGTACAGAACGGTAGAGGCCGGGCCAGAAAAAGCGTCGGCGGACACGGTCGTACGTTCTGGCAACACCAAGGTGGCCAGCCGTTGGTACATCATGTAGTTGCTGAAGTACGGTCGAGTGCAAATGAGTGGGTATTACGAGTAGTAGTTCGTTTCCCACATGGTGCATGTTGCGGCGGTATAAAATGCCGTCTATGACAACGAACATGCGAAGCGAACTGTCTGTACAGCCTGTGTTCAGGCGGTCGATTAGCTCGCGTAGGGACGCGTCACGCCGTTGCTCACATCCCATGTTGCCGAAAGCAGAGAGCGAGGAAATACAGATGGACGCGTCGTCGGTTACTAGATCTGGAGCGTCAACGGGGTACCGAGAGAGGCAGTCGGCGTCTTGGTGTAAACGGCCAGACTTGTAAACCACTGTGTATGTGAATTCCTGGAGGCGCAGAGCCCAACGAGCAAGGCGCCCCGTTGGATCTTTGAGGGCTGAAAGCCAGCATAGAGCGTGATGGTCAGTGGTAACTGTGAAAGGCCGGCCATATAAATAGGGGCGGAATTTACCAACTGCCCATACAAGCGCCAGGCACTCGCGTTCCGTAATAGAGTAATTGCGTTCGGCAGGAGAAAGGAGCCGGCTGGCATACGCAAGAACTCGATCGTGACCGGATTGACGCTGGGCTAAAACCGCGCCAATACCGTAGCCACTAGCATCAGTGCGGACCTCGGTTGGAGCAGACGGGTCGAAGTGGGCGAGAATCGGTGGCGTGGTCAGAAGTGTTATGAGCTGGGAAAAGGCCGTGCCTTGATCAGGACCCCACTCAAATGGTACATCTTTCTTCAAAAGATCAGTGAGGGGGCGTGCGACCTCTGCGAAGTTTCTGACAAATCGTCGGAAATATGAGCATAGGCCCACAAAACTTCGAACGTCCTTGACACAAGTCGGTACAGGAAAATCCAGGACAGCTCGGACTTTGTCGGGATCGGGGCGGATGCCGGAGGAGTCAACGAGATGCCCTAGAATAGTAACTTGGCGATGCCCAAAATGGCATTTCGAAGAATTAAGTTGGAGCCCAGCCTCTCGAAATACTGAAAGAATTGAGGAAAGGCGCTCGAGGTGAGACTTAAAGGTTGGGGCAAACACAATCACGTCGTCCAGATAACACAGGCAGATAGACCATTTAAAGCTGCGCAAAAGCGTGTCCATCATCCGCTCGAACGTTGCCGGCGCATTGCACAAGCCAAACGGCATTACCTTGAATTGGTAGAGACCGTCGGGCGTTACAAAGGCGGTCTTCTCCCGGTCGAGGTCGTCCACGGCGATCTGCCAGTAACCGGAGCGTAAGTCTATCGAAGAAAAATAGGTTGCGCCATGAAGGCAGTCCAGGGCATCATCAATACGAGGAAGCGGGTAGACATCCCTTTTGGTGACCTTGTTTAAATGCCGATAGTCCACGCAGAAACGCCAGGTATTGTCCTTCTTTTTAACTAAGACTACAGGGGACGCCCACGGACTCGATGAGGGCTCTATGATGCCTTTTGTGAGCATCTTATTCACCTCCTGTTGGATAACTTGGCGCTCTGATGGTGACACTCGATAGGGACGCCTGTGAATTGGAGCTGCATCACCGGTATTAATGCGATGTTTGACTTGCGATGTTTGACCTATGGGCCTACCGTCAAAGTCAAATATGTCCGAATAGCTCGTGAGAAGATCAGTGAGGTCTTTGACCTGAGACGGCAACAGGTCTGAGGCAATCATCTTAGTTACATTGTTGAGCCGTGTAGAGTTGGCTGCGTCGGTGCTATGCGGGTTCGGCGAGGCGACTGTGGCCAGTTCACGTGACACTGATGAGATCTGGCACTCGTGTGACGGTGAAAGAGTGGCGAGAACAATGCCTTGTGGTAGGATTTGAGGGCTGAGTCCGAAGTTCAGAAGAGGAAGGCACGTCTTGTTCGCTGTGACAGTTAATATGGTGTACGGGGAGGAAACGTTGCGGGCCAGTAAAACACCAGGAGAGGGAAAGACCACGTAATCCCCATCCGGAACACTGGGATATGGTTCAACTGTGACACAAGTTAGGGCTTGGGGTGGGAGGCGAACAAACTCAGCGCACGAAAGCTTGTTCTGTACCATCTTCGACTCTTCGGTGGCCGCAGGCAAGTCAAGTTGCACGACGCCGGCTGAGCAGTCAATTACAGCGGAGTGGTCGGACAAAAAATCGAGTCCAAGGATGACGTCATGTGGACAGTGAGCGAGAACATGGAATAGAACGGACGTCTGGCGGTCGGCGAATCTCACACGCGCGGTGCACATTCCGAGCACAGCCGGGGTCGCTCCACTAGCGACACGTACAAATAGGGACTCTGGCGGCGTAAGGACCTTGTTTAATCGTGCACGAAGGTCAGAGCTCAGAATTGAAATATGTGCGCCGGTGTCAATAAGGGCAGTAACAGGAAGGCCATCCACTTCTACATCAAGCAGGTTTTTGTCCGTAGTCAAGGTCAGCAGAGGGTTTTCAGGTCGGGAGTCCAATGCAGCGTCACCTCCGGGAGCTGCATTGCTCAGTTTTCCGAAGAAGGGCGTCCACTAGGGTGGGGCGACGAATAGCGGCGGTGCTGAGGTGACCTGGAGCGACGGTCATGCGGGGACGGCGAACGGCTGGACCGGCGGACTGGTGTCGCAGGAGTGCCATTGTACGGTCCATCGTCACGAGCGCTGTACTGCAGGGGCCGGTGGTTGTCGTCACGTCGATAGCCAGGAAACGACCGAGGTGGATACGTGCGGAAACGACAGTAGCGGGAGATGTGTCCTACACCATGACAATGAAAACATATAGGCTTGTCGTCCTGTGTCCTCCACTGAGCAGGATCACGATAGCGGCGGAATCTTTCTGGTGCAGGAGAAGGCGCTATGGTACTGACCCGAGGTTCCGTCAACGAACATACAGGCTGCAGCCCAACGTTTGCCAGCTCCTCTCTCACGACCTGTTGGATCAACGAGATCGTTGGTCGATCATCAGATGGGCGGGTCAGAAAAGACGGAGACGCGGCCTCGATTTCTCTACGAACGATGCGAACCACACTCTCGTTGTTATGTGGTTGACTGCATGGCGGCTGAAGGTCCTCGCAAGATGACGTAGCGGCCGTGTTCGGAAGACGCAAGAAATTCTTGGCGACCCGGCGACTCTTCAGCTCTTCGAATCGGCGGCACTCTTTGATGATGTCATCAATGGTGGAACAGTCTTTGGAAACCAGTATGTTAAAAGCATCATCTGCAATGCCTTTAAGTAAATGGCTTACTTTGTCTTCCTCGGACATGTTGGGGTCGGCACGATGGCAAAGGGCGAGAACGTCAAGGATGTAGGTGACATATGATTCGGTCGTAGTTTGTGCCTGACCAGAGAGTTCTTTAGAAGCGGCCCGCTGGCGTCCGACGGCCTTACCAAACAGGTCACGAAGCTTCTGTTTGCAAGTATCCCAGCTGGTTATGTCCGCTTCATGAGCCTCGAACCACGCGCCAGCTGTTCCGCAGAGATAGAAGCCAACGTTGGCGAGCATCATCGTAGGGTCCCACCGGTACACTGCTGCAAACCGCTCGAACTTCGGAATCCAGTCGTCAACGTCAACATGGTCGGTGCCGCAGAAGTTGCCAGGGTCGCGCGGTTGCGTCAATACGACCGGCTGTACAGGCTGCGCCGGAGTCGCGGCTGAAACAGGAGCGGCAGAATTGGTTTCTGTTGCCATGGTCGGGCAGTCGAGAACACGTCCGCTTCGAAGTTCCGTCTTGCGTCGTACCCAGCACCTCCACCAAAATGTTGCGAATGTATTTACTACTTTAGAGTAGAAAAGTACTCCAGCAGTCAAGATGGCAGCCGTTGTGTGTTTTCGAACAGCCCAAAAACGTCGTCGTCTTCTTCTTCGCACCGCCCGCATAGCTGCATAGCCGCGAACCCGCAACAATATATATATATATATATATATATATATATATATATATATATATATATATATATATATATATATATATATATATATATATATATATATATATATATATATATATATATATATATTGTACAGAAGAGGAAGTACTCCGGCGCAGAAGCAGCAGCATCGAGTGTGCAGCAGCGGCTCGAGCTTGGAAATTGCGGCTGGTGCATCGCCTTCCAAGCCTTCCAAGCATCAACCTTTCTGCTTAATAAATCTCCTTTATAATTGGTGGAGCCGTGCCGGGTACCGTCCCTTACACCTTCCCGCTACCATCCTGGAACTCCGTTCTCGACGGCTACCTTCTGCTATGCCGGACGCCGATCAGCAGACGCTTCCATCTCTTCCGGCCACCTGTCCAGGCAGTGTTCCTCAGCGGGAGCCTCCAATCTTCAGTGGAACAGATGACAACGACGTTGAAGAGTAGCTCTCGACTTTCGAACGGGTGAGCGCTTTAAACAGATGGACGGACGCGGACAAGTTGACACGCGTTTCGTTCTACCTCGCGGGTGTAGCCAGCCTTTGGCTTAGAAACCACCAGGCAGACGTCCGAACGTGGCCGCAATTTAAAACGGCGAATGTAGCAGTCTTCGATCGACCTGCCGTCCGAAAACTTCGTGCCGAGCAACGTTTACGCACACGCGCACAAGAAACGGGTGAAACCTTCACAAGTTACATAGAGGACGTCGTCGATTTGTGCAGACGCGTGAACGCCGAAATGACGGAAGCTGAAAAATGTAAGCACATCCTCAAAGGGATTGACGACGACGCTTTTCAAATGCTCTTGGCGAAAAGACCGACCACTGTTAACGACGTAATTAGCCTCTGCCAAAGCTACGATGAATTGCGGAAGCAGCGAGCTCTGACAAGACGTCCTCCAGCGCACAATTTGGCATCACTGTCTAGTATGATCAGTGGTCATGACCACGCGTCACTAATAGCCGAAATAAAAGCATTTGTCCGCGAAGAAGTTGCACGACAGCTTTCCTTGGTGCCTTTCACACCAGAAGCTACCACAACTTTACCATCGTCTCTACGTTACGTCATTCAAGGAGAGGTCGGCGAGGCCTTACCAGCTGCTCGCGAGCCTAATCTTGTGACTGCTCCTCTCACCTACGCCGCGGCTGCAGCCATGCCAACTCGCAAGGCGCCTGCGCCTCCGTTCTAGCCTCGCGCGAGCTATCCCCCAGCTCCAGTTCACTGGACCAGCACTAACACCGCCAACCCGTGGTGCACCCTCGATAATCGCCCGATATGTTACGCTTGTCGACACCCCGGAGACGTCGCAAGGTATTGCCGCCGCCGGACGCATATCACCAATGAAAACCGCCGTGAGCCTTTCCTTCCCACTTGACTCCAACGCGCGATACGGTTCCTCAACTCCAATGCCAGCCCGCTACCAGGACGACCACCGCCCTCGGCCGGGACGTCTTCGCTCGCCCTCTCCACGCCGCCGCTCGACTTCTCCTATGCGTCGACGGCCCGCACCTAACGAGGAGGAAAACTAGACGACGCAGTTCCTGAGGCAAGAACTGCGCAAGTTTCGGTTTGCCGAAGTCCTCATTTGTCACCTACCAACGTTATTGATGTGTTCGTCGAAAATATCCCTACTGTCGCTCTTGTAGATACCGGTGCAGCTGTTTCGGTTATAGATGCTGGATTTTGTCGCTCAATTCGTAAGGTTACGACGCCTTTCTTTGGATTATCGCTTCGCACAGCCAGTGCTCGACCTGTTCAACCGACCGCAGTATGTACAGCCCGCGTGACAATTCAGGACGTTCTGTATACGATAGAGTTCGTGGTTCTTTCATCATGCTCCCATAATATTATTTTGGGATGGGAGTTTTTGTCGCGTCATAACGCCGTAATCGACTGTGCTAGGGCTGAGGTCGAATTTTGCTCACTGGATGACCAAGCGTCCGTCGACACCCAGTTTGCCACTAAACTTGTCGTTAGCGATGACACTTACGTCCCTCCATGCTCTTTTGCATTCGTGCCAGTTTCATGCAGCGCCATATCCGACGGCATGGTCTTCTTCACACCATCTCCAATATTCGTCGCCCGAAGAGCCCTCCCCTGCCTTTTGCTGCTCTCGATCTTGTAGAAGGGTCAACCACGATGCCAATTTATAATCATGAGTCGTCGTCCTTATCCCTACTTTGTCACGAGTGCCTTGGCCACGTCGAGACAATCAGTTCTTCCAGAATTATATCCGTCCCCGATGAGGTGCCTTCTACCTCCGTCTGTGAACTGGCTGTCGTCTCAGCGCCTGACTGAACGTCGGCAAACATATTTCAACCATTCATCGCTGCATATTTGACATCTTCGCAGCGTTCACAACTCCTCACCATTCTTGAGAGCTACCGCCACTCTTTCGACGTTGAACAAACATCTCTCGGCCGTGCCTTAGCAGTAAAACACCACATCGACACTGGGTCCCACTCACCGCTGCGACAACGACCATATCGCGTGTCCGCTACAGAACGCCGCGTCATTGCTGACCAAGTAGACGACATGCTTCGCAGAGGCGTCATTCGACCTTCACAGAGCCCATGGGCGTCTCCGGTGGTTCGCGTCAAAAAGAAAGACGGTTCTGTTCGTTTCTGCGTCGATTTCCGGCGATTGAACAAGATCACGCTGAAGGATGTCTATCCACTACCGCGCATTTACGATGCTTTGGACAGTTTGCAGGGTGCTGAGTTCTTTTCCTCGTTAGACTTGCGGTCAGGCTACTGACAGGTGCCTATGGCGGAGGCCGATCGCCCCAAAACCGCTTTTGTCACGCCAGACGGCTTATATGAATTCACCGTCATGCCCTTAGGACTTTGCAATGCACCTGCAACGTTCGAACGAATGATGGACAACATCCTGCGTGGACTAAAATGGAAGATATGCTTGTGTTACCTCGATAATATCGTGGTCTTCGCCCCTAACTTTGACACACACTTACGTCGCCTTCAGCACGTCCTTACTTGCTTAACTAACGCCGGTTTGCAATTAAACTTCAAAAAATGTCGATTTGCCATGCGTCAACTGAACATTTTGGGCCACGTTGTTTCCAAGGAAGGCATCCTCCCGGATCCCGAGAAATTGCGAGCTGTTACGGCGTTTCCTAAACCGGCGACCATCAAAGAACTTCGAAGTTTCATCGGCTTGTGTTCGTATTTCCGGCGATTCGTCCGAAACTTCGCGTCTATTATATCACCTCTCACGCATCTTCTCAGCAGCTGTAAAGACCTCTTATCGTGGTCCCCTGCCTGCGACGAGGCTTTCACCACCCTGCGACGGCTTCTTACGACGCCACCCATTCTACGCCATTTCGATCCTGAAGCTCCAACTGAAATCCACACCGACGCCAGTGGTGTAGGCCTGGGTGCTGTGCTCGCACAGCGTAAACCGTAACATCCGGAATACGTCGTGGCATACGCTAGTCGCACACTTACCCAGGCTGAGAGCAACTACAGCGTCACAGAAATGGAGTGCTTGGCCATTGTGAGGGCCCTTGGAAAGTTTCGCCCATATCTATATGGTCGTTCTTTTGACGTCGTGACCGACCACCACGTGCTGTGCTGGCTTTCGACGTTAAAAGACCCATCTGGCCGCCTCGCTCGCTGGGCGTTGAAAATTCAAGATTACGACATACGCGTGGTTTATCGGTCAGGACGGAAGCATGCTGACGCCGACGCCCTTTCCCGTTCCCCCCTGTCCCAGAATGCCACAGCTGACTCCGCTTGCGATTCCACATTGTCATCGCTTGACCTTGACACCATTGCTATCGAACAACGCAATGACCCGTGGACTGCGTCTCTCCTCAATTATCTCTCCGACACTTCTGAACTCCCAAAGACGCGAACGCTTCGGCGCCAAGTTCCACACTTCTCGATACGTGACACGCTTCTCTATCGACGTAACTACGCACCAGAGGGACGCAAGTGGCTGCTCGTCGTTCCACGAACCCTGAGGTCGCAGATTTGTTCCTCTTTTCACGCTGACCCACAATGTGGCCACGCAGGAGTCTTCAAGACCTACGAAAAGCTTCGACATCGCTACTACTGGCGTGGCATGTATACCTTCGTCCGCAACTTCGTCCGCTCTTGTGCCGAATGTCAGCGCCGAAAATCTCCACCACACGCCTCCGCCGGTGAACTGCAGCCTTTACCATGCCCTTCCCGACCCTTCGAACGGGTTGAAATAGATATTTATGGGCCACTTCCATTGACTCCGACTGGCAACAGGTAGATAATAGTTGCTATCGACCACCTAACGCGCTATACTGAGACCGCTGCTCTTAAAACGGCTACAGCACAGGAGGTTGCCACTTTCCTACTGCGTCATTTTGTGTTGTGTCATAAAGGCCCTCAAGAACTTTTCAGTGACCGCGGCTGCGCCTTCTTGTCCGAGGTCATTGAAAAATTGCTCGCTGAGTGTGCTATTGTACATCGCACATGTACAGCTTGCCGCCCACAAACCAATGTAATAAATCTCCTTTATAATATATATATATATATATATATTGTGAGACGACGTCAGGTACGAAGGAGCGACCGTTTTATTGTCAACCCAGACGCGCGAGCCAGCAACCGAACAAGCAGCGAGCCGCTACGATGATGATGATCACGGTGCTTTGTATGCGCAGGTGAAAGTGAAAATGATGAGCAACACAATCAGCGCTCACACTATTTCCCCCCTACACGAAAGCGGTCTGCAAGACGTTCATTTAGTAAGTGTATGAGCGCTGGATATAAGGTTTCAGGCGAGACACATGGACGATCTCGGTCCCGCGACGACGGCGATCAGAAGCCGAAGTAACCGGCGCGACGCGATAATTTACGGCCGATGTTCGTTCAAGCACGGTGTAAGGACCCAGGTATCTGTGAATGAATTTTTCACAGAGGCCGGGTGTGCGAACAGGTGTCCAGAGGAGCACTTCGTCGCCTGGGTAGAATGACACAACTCGACGTGTCGCATCACAACGAACTTTTCGCTGGGCCTGAATGGTAGAGGTGTTGGCGCGGGCGATTGTGCGGCAGTGGTTGACACGGGCAGCGAATTCTTCCGGAAGGGACGCAGATGGGACAGAAGGCGTGGACAAAAAGCTGGTGTCTAGAACAAAAGATGGTGCACGGCCATACACAAGAAAAAACGGGCTGTAACTTGTAGTGCGTTGTATGGCAGTGTTATAGGCAAACGTGACGAAAGGTAGTATTGTGTCCCAGTTCTTGTGATCGGGTTGGACATACATAGAGATCATGTCTGACAAAGTTCTATGAAAACGCTCAGTAAGACCATTGGTTTGCGGATGATATGCCGAGGTGGTCTTATGGATTGTGTCAGAGGCCTGTAAAACTTCAGCGAGCACACGAGAAAGAAATGTCTTGCCACGGTCACTCAGGAGAACACGAGGGGCGCCGTGGCGCAGGATAATGGCACGCAGAACAAAGTCGGCTACTTCGCTGGCAGCTCCAGTAGGAAGAGCTGCCGTCTCAGCGTAGCGAGTAAGATGGTCTACGGCAGTAACAATCCAGCGGTGACCGGCGGCGGTAAGCGGAAGGGGTCCGTATAAGTCTATGCCGACGAACTCGAAGGGAGCGGATGGGCACGGGAGAGGCTGTAGAGGGCCGGCGGGAAGAGATGTCGAACGTTTTCGGTGTTGACATGATGAACAGGAAGTGACGTACCTGGAAACACTAGTGGAGAGGCCAGGCCAGAAGCAGCGAGTCTTAATGCGATCGTAGGTTTTATGAAAACCCAAGTGGCCAGCCGTCGGGTCGTCATGAAAGGCTTCTAAAACTTGGAGTCGAAGTGAGCGAGGTATGACCGGGACCCATCGGCTACCGAGAGGATGGTAAGTTTGTCGAAGTAGCGTTCCGTCATGAAGTTTGAAACGCGTGAGTTGTCGTCGCAAGCGGCTGTTGGGAGCACGAGATGAGCCGGTGAGCCGATCGATGATTGTACGGCAGTATGTGTCTGCACGTTGGAGCGAGGTGAGGTCTGCGGATTGAAGGAAGTCATCCGGTGCAGTGGGCTCGATGGGACTAAGACTGGTCATCTGCGTGGTCTCTTGGCTGGGAGGTGCTGCGCAGCAGGTAGATGCGTCATGATTTTGCAACAGCGGACAGCGTGACAAAGCGTCGGCATCTTGGTGTTTGCGGCCCGACCGGTATGTGACACTGTAGTCATACTCCTGCAGTCGGAGCACCCAACGACCGAGGCGTCCTGACAAGTTTTTTAATGATGACAACCAACAGAGCGCATGATGATCCGTGACGATCGTGAAGCGGCGGCCATACAAATAGGGGCGAAATTTTTGCACGGACCATACGATAGCGAGACATTCCTGTTCAGTGATGCTGTAATTGCGTTCCGCTGGGGAGAGAGTACGGCTCGCGTAAGCCACGACTTGCTCTTGTGAAGCCTGGTCACGCTGCAGCAGAACAGCGCCGATTCCGTGCCCACTTGCGTCAGTGTGTAATATAGTAGGGGCTGTGGGATCAAAATGGCGAAGAACTGGCCCTGACGTGAGGCATCGCTTCAGGGTCTGGAAAGCAGCTTCACAGTCATCTGTCCAAAGAAATGATGCACTTGTGGTCAGGAGTTTGTGAAGAGGAGCCGCGATAGTGGCAAAATCACGGACAAAACGGCGGAAGTAAGAGGCTAAGCCGAGGAAGCTGCGAAGGTCTTTGAGCGTGGTGGGCTTAGGAAAGTGCAGCACAGCGGCCACTTTGTCGGGATCAGGTTCGATGCCAAGCTTGCTGACAACGTGGCCTAACACTTTGATGCTGCGGCTCGCAAACCGACAATTCTTGGTATTTAGCTGGAGACCGGCTTTGGCTAGACATGTGAGCACCTCGTCTAGACGTTCTAGGTGTTGCGAGAAGCTGGATGAAAAGATGACGATGTCATCCAGGTAACAAAGACAGGTCTTCCATTTTAGGCCACGCAGCACCGTATCGATCATCCGCTCAAATGTGGCTGGGGCATTGCAGAGCCCAAAAGGCATCACATTGAATTCGAAGAGACCATCAGGAGTAGCAAACGCTGTCTTCTCTTTATCAGACTCATGCATCGGGATCTGCCAATACCCAGATCGTAGGTCGAGACTTGAGAAATATTCTGCACCCTGTAAGGTGTCAAGTGCATCGTCAATTCGAGGCATAGGATATACATCCTTGCGCGTAATTTTGTTTAGTGCCCTGTAATCAACGCAAAATCGCACTGATCCGTCCCTTTTCTTAACTAGGACAACAGGAGAAGACCAAGGGCTTGTGGAAGGTCTGATAACGTTGCGTGCGAGCATGTCATTGACTTGTTCCTCGATGACCTTGCGTTCTGAAGACGACACGCGGTAAGGGCGACGGCGGATAATACGAGAACCGTCTGTGGCGATGTGATGAGAGGTCACCGTAGTTTGACCTAAGCCATCCGAACAAACGTCAAAACAAGTCTTGTGTTTTGTTAAAAGGGCCATTAAGTCATTAGTTTGCGTTGGAGTGAGATATGGACTCAAAGTGGCTTTAAGCGCATTAGATGAGCCTCCTGGTGGCGTACACTTAGCGACTGACGGCGGAGACGATACAGTGACGACACATACCGGTGCTATGTCGATAAGGCTGGCAACAGTGGACCCCTCTGGCAGTAGTTGTGGCTCTGTTGTCGTGTTGTAGGCGGTGAGACTGGCATGACCACGCGAAAACCGCACTAGACAACATGCGATGGCGATTCCTCGGAAAATGCAGCGCTGATCGGGGACAACCACTGCGTCACCGTCAATGGTATCGCTGGATCTAATGGTGAGGATACGTTCTTGGGCCGGGGGCAGTACAAAGTCTGCAGCTGCAACAAGGTGAGGCGACGAAAAATCGTAAGCACTAGAATTTTCAGTGTCCGTAATGCGAATAACGGGCGGACCACACGAAATGACAGCGGAAGCGGCTGACAGGAAGTCCCAGCCCAATATAATCGGATGAGCACATGAAGAAAGCACAGCCAATTGTATATGGTGACGAATTCCGTCGATCAGAACACGAACAGTGCATTGTCCAATAGGGTAAATTCTATTTTCATTAGCACCACATAACACCGGACCAACATATGGAGTTTGCACTTTTCGTAGACGATGACATAGTTCGCGATCAATGACCGAAATGGCTGCTCCAGTGTCCACGAGTGCGTCAACCGAAATGCCTTCTACACAAACAGTTAGTAAATTTGCAGGGCGCGCAGGAGGAATTGGGACACTTCGACGACAGGCAGTTTCTCCTCCAAAAACTGCAGCTGCTAGTTTTCCGAGTGGCTGTCGAGGGGCATCAGGGCAGAACGTAAAGGCGAAGTAGTACGGCGGAAGGGCGATGGTGAACGACGGCGGGGTGAGCGGGAAGAACGAGGTTCACCGTGGGACAAAGGAGGCGAAGGCGAACGTCGTGACGAGGGAATGTAGGTTCCTGGAACGTAGGGGTCAGACCTCGCAGCCCGGTCACTCTCGTACGAAGAATAACCTCGTCGTTCATCTTGCTGGCGCCGACGGCAAAAGCGGGAGATATGTCCTCTTATGCCACAGTAGTAACAGACGGGGCGCGTAGGGCGCCAGGCAGGGAAGTGTGGTTGTGGTGGTGCCTTGGCTGCCATCGCGGCCAAATGGTCGTATACGACGTCCGTAGTTACAGGTGGAGTAGGTGGAGGAGGCCGTGACACGACTTCGGCATACGTAGGCACATGTAAGGGCACAGGAGGCGGGGCACGTGCGACGCTCGTCATCGACGCCAATTCGTCCTTTATAATTTCCCGCAGGTTAGGAGGGGGTGAGCGGGCAGGTGAAGTCGGTGCGCTGGCAGGAACAAGGCTGTGAAGTTCCTCTCTCACTATGGTGCGAATTAGAGCTCGCAGCTCATGCTCGCCAGTAAGACGAGTGTCATAGGAGGCGTGTGGAAGGCGCATTGAGTAAAGTGCGTCCAGGCGCTGGCAGGTGGTAATAATGTCCTGAACTGTTGTCGGGCTCTGCATGACAAGAGCATTAAAGGCGACGGAGTTGATGCCTTTCATTACTTGCCGAATACGATCGGCCTCCGGCATGTCCTTTTGGGCGCGGCGGCAGAGGGCCAGAACGTCTTCAATGTACGATGTGTACGATTCGTCAGGCCCCTGGATGCGGGTAGCGAGCTTCTGTTTAGCTACCTCAGAGCGTCCTGTAGAAGTGCCGAATATTTGACGCAGCTGCACCGTGAATGCTGACCAATCAGGAAAGTCGCGTTCGTGGTTATGATACCACGTCTTAGCAACCTCCTTCAGATAAAAGGGTACATAGCGCAGCTTATGTGCCTCATCCCAGTAATTGCAAGCACTGGTACGGTCGTAACTGTCCAGCCATTCTTCTACGTCCTCACCGCGAAGGCCAGAAAACACTGGAGGGTCTCGTTGCGAGGTACTCACGGTGTGGTGAGGCCCAGCAGGCTGAGCGGGTGGTGCGAAGAAGGCGGTAGGGGGTGGGTCGTTTTGCGCCATCACTGTTGGCAAGCACAGCCGTCGACCTGATCGGAGCTCCAGGGGTGACCGGTAGTGCACGAGGACTTGGGAATCACAGCACGCTCCACCACTTGTGAGACGACGTCAGGTACGAAGGAGCGACCGTTTTATTGTCAACCCAGACGCGCGAGCCAGCAACCGAACAAGCAGCGAGCCGCTACGATGATGATGATCACGGTGCTTTGTATGCGCAGGTGAAAGTGAAAATGATGAGCAACACAATCAGCGCTCACAATATATATATATATATATATATATATATATATATATATATATATATATATATATATATATATATATGCCTTTTTAATATTTACTATGTAAACCTAGGGAGGCGCTGCGATCGCCGAGGTGTGCGGACGCGCTCCTATCGGCTCCGTCGTTGTCAATGTTCTGCAGCGTTTTTTTGTACACCAACCATTGAGCTTATATCATCACCGTATCGGCCTGAGCACCAAGAACCCGTGGACACCCAGTTTTCGAGGTGGGCGCCCTGTTTCATCATTTTGGGATGACTTGTCTGCCAGCATCGAGTAGGCACCGAGCTAAGCCTGGGCGTTCGCGCCAACTGAGCGCAGGGGTTCACGACAGCTGGGGAACGCACGGTGCGTTCCCGCTATTCGCCGTCGTGTAACCGCTTGCGTCATGTCTATGCAAGTTGCGGTAGAAGGAGAAAATGTTTCTCCCGAGAAACTTCAATCTCCTGGTTGGACCACGGCTGTTAATCGGCGGAAAGTCAAAACCATACCCGACACTATGGGTGAGGCGCCGAGAGCGAAGCCCAGTGTGGTGATGGTGTCGCAGCCTCATTGGTTACCCACGAACGTCAAAAAGCAAGTCATAGCCGCGTCAATGATGCCACAGCTTCCGAAAGATCGTTTGCGGGTGATTGTCTGCCCAAGGAATGGCTTCGAAATGAGGCATGTTAGCCAAATCACGTTTGCATTCACCCTCGCCAGGGCGGCGAATCTGGGCGAGGAAGAAATCGCCGAGGACGTATTTTGTCCCAACGTCATGCAAAACATTGCGGTGGTGAGCACTTCGATGGAAAAGAACGCCAGGGCGTATGCCAGCATATGCAGTGTTGCGTTAAGCGGTGTAGAGTACGAAGTCAATGCATATATGGCTGCCCCGGACGACACTTGCAAAGGTGTCATACGAGAGGTAGACCTCGACATCGTCCCGGTGAAACTTCAGGCGCTGATTGTTCATGACAGGAACCCAACAGCTCTTGAAGGAAAGCGAATCAAAAACTCGAAAGCGGTGGTAATTCTGTTCGATGGACTCAAAGTTCCCAATCATGTTATTTGTGGTGTGAGCATGTTTCGCAGCACATTGTTCAGAAGGCATACCGATGTTTGCTACGCATGTGGCAAGGTCGGACATCGTACCGACGTATGTCCTACGCCAGATGAAGTGATATGCATGGCATGTGGCAAGAAATCCTCATCGGAGGAACACCAGTGCAAGCCGATATGCAAACTTTGCGGAGGAGCAAACGTAACAGCAGACAAAAAAAGCAAGCAGCGCTTCCAGATCCCGTATGTTGTGCATCACAGGAGAAAGGAAAGACAAAGGCAAGACTCCAACCTGGGTTTTCATCGACGCTACGCCGCGAAGAAGACTTCCCACCACTGCAGACGGACAAGCCAGGGGGTGCCAGTGCGACACAGCGCGGTCGCTCCCGAACCAAGGGCAACAGATCACGATACAGAGGGCGATCAGCCTCCAGGGCAAGATCCCTATCTAGGACTTCTTCGGGTCGCATCACAACACCAGGGGCTGACAAGGAACTGTGGGCCACCAAGGCCAAGAAGACGTCACAGTCGCAGGTAAAGGGGGGTGCTGACTCAGAGCATGTTAGCTTCGAGCTAGTTTGTGGTATCCAAAAGGAGAATGCTACTCTCAGAAGCATTGTCGAACAGCTCAAGGCTGAAATAGCAGAAATCAAGGGAGCTAAGGTGGTGAATGCCGCTCCTCTATCGCGGCCGAACAGGCCCGCTGAGAATATAGGGGAGTCGCCAATAGCTGAGATTCCAATGGACACCCATTCTGAGGTTAGGCCGGCAAAGAGAAAGGCCACTACTGAGCATATGAGGAACGAGGAGCTCGATTTTCAGGTGGAAATCACAGATTCTTTGGCGGAGATAAAGGAGACTCTTAAGCAACTGACCAAGGCGATGGCATCTCTTGGTACTAGGACTTCCAAGCTTGAAGAAGAGTTGAGCAAACTGAGAGCCAAAAAGGGCGTGAATTCGCTGGTTAAGAGTAGGGCTACTTCATTGGGGGCGACCTATGGTAGCACCCAGGCTGGATCAGCCGACATCACTAATGATGGCTGCGAGTAACGGCATATTGAACTTCACGATCTGGCAATGGAACTGTTGAGGCTTCTCTCAAAAAAGGGCGGCCTTACAACAGTTCCTCAGATCGAGAGCATCGGGACCGCAGATTATCTTATCACAAGAGGTATTAACGGATACAGTTTCTCTGTCGGGCTACACATCATACGTAAACAAAGGGCCGGAAGGTAGGGGGGTCTCCACCCTGGTCTCTAACAAACACACTTTTATCGAGCATGACTTAAAGATGGGTAGGTGCAAAATTGAATGCCTTTTTGGCGAGAAATACCTTTTTGGCGAGATCAGAGAGGAAAGAGGGGATGAATCATCGGAAAACTTCCAAGATTGGATGGCTAGTGTCAGAGGGGACGTAGAAGAAGCGACCAAGTTGATACACACCGAGCTCGAGGTTGATCAGATGGATAGCAGATTAGCACACTTACTAGAGGCCAAGGATTTTCTGCTGTCTCGATGGAAAACGCCGAAGCTCAATCGCAGGCTTAGAAAGAGGCTAGCCGTGCTAAACAAGGAAATTATGACACATTGCCAAGTACTTGAGAGACAGCAATGGCAGGAAGTGTGTAACATGGTGGATGGACAGATGCGTATAGGTGGGAAATGGAACCTACTCAAGAACCTGCTCCATGGAAATAAGACCAAAGCCAGCCAGAATTGGCTGGTGGATAGAATTCGACATGCGGAAAGGCAGCACCACGGGGATGAAGAAATCGCCACGCGCTTAGCACGGAGGTATCTTCCTTTGACGTGTGATGCTGGATCTCCGGGGCTGGCCTGTTCACGATATGAGGGCAAACCAGCCGTGCGCATTGATAGGCCGTTCCAAGAGGCGGACGTTCGCGAGACACTACAAAAGCTCAATGGCCGGTCAGCCCCGGGACCCGATGGTGTAAGTAACAAACTGCTGCGCAATTTAGACGACAGGTCGATAAAGGTCATAACGACAGAGATGAACCGTATATGGGAATCGGGTGTCTTTCCAGATGAGTGGAAGGTTGCGTCCGTGATTCTTATTCCCAAGCCTGGGTGCAGCCCCGGGGCTGAAAACCTCCGGCCAATCTCTCTCACGTCTTGCTTGGGCAAGGTGGTGGAGCATGTGATAAATGATCGGTTCTCTAAGCACATTGAGGACGAGGATCTTTTTCCAAACATGATAGGCTTCAGGCCCCACCTTTCTGCGCAGGACACTATGCTACTCATCAAGCATGATATATTAGAGACACCCGAGACATGAGGGCCATTCTCGGTCTCGATCTGGAAAAGGCCTTCGACAAAGTGTCACATAGGCATATTCTAGACTCGATCTGCCACCTTGACCTGGGAGAAAGGTTTTACAGATTTGTGCAGTCCTTTTTCGGAGGTAGGAAGACCACCATCTAATTGGGTGACCTAACATCAAAGGCTTACGATCTCGGGCAACGGGGTACGCCACAAGGGTCGGTTATTTCACCGCTCGTGTTTAACGTAGCGATGCAGGGCTTGGCAGTCGAGCTTGAGCAAACGGAGAGTATTGGCTCCGCAATCTATGCAGGCGACATCGCTCTCTGGTGCTCTGGCGGGTCGGCCGGCAGCGTTGAAGAAGCACTGCAAGCGGCAGTGCATTGCGTCGAGAAACACGTTAGTCAGATGGGCCTCCGTCTCTCACCTTCTAAATCAGAGTGGCTCCTATATCGTCCCACTAGAAGGGTACCGAAGCCTAAAGGATGGAGGCCTCCCGGAAAGACAGATATTAAGTTACGAACTTCATCCGCGTGCGAGATCCCCAGGGTTCGTTCTTTTCGGGTGCTAGGCATGATTATTGAAGCTAACGGTCAGCACGGGCATACTATAGATAAGCTTACAGAACATGTCGAAGGAGTACTCGGACTCATTGCAAGGGTTTCCAATAAATAAAGGGGGGCTTAGCGAAGATAATATACTCAGGCTATTTCACGCGTTCCTCCTGAGCCATGTGAATTATGTCACTCCCATGCACAGATGGCAGACACACGAGAATAACAAGCTGAACACGCAAATCAGGAAGTGTATTAAGAGAGTCCTTGGACTTCCAATGCACACACGCGCAGAAAACCTAGCAAGACTTGGCATACACAACACATTGGAAGAAGTGACTGAAGCTCAGCAGACCGCACTTATTTCCAGACTCTCGTCTACGATGGCTGGAAGGGGAATCCTGACTAAGGTCGGGCTCAGTACGACGACTTTAAAGGATAGGACCACTCAGCTTTTGGATAGTGTGCGACAGGCTATTACAGTCTACCCTATTCCAAGAAACGTGCATCCAACTTTCCACGTTGGCAGGGGGATGGCTCGCGCCTCCGCGCTTCTGCGGTACGCGCATGCGCATGAGGCAGAGTCGTGTTTTGTAGACGCTGCCCAGTACGAAGGTGACTCCAATCGCTTTGTTTCTAACGTTGTGGACCCAAAGGGACGCGTATTATCAGCCGCGTCAATCAGCACGTCGTCGGCTTGTAAGGCAGAGCAACTGGACATTGCACTGGCAATCCTCAGGTCGGACAGAGAAGACATATTTACGGACTCGAGATCAGCCCTTCGAGCTTTCTCAACTGGGGCTGTTTGTGAGGAAGTTGCTAGGGCACTTGAAGGTAAGGTGCTGACTCACCACGTCATTACATGGTTCCCGGCGCACGAAGGCGCCGAGGTAGGGGGTTGGCCAACGTCAATGAGTTGGCCCATGCCCAGGCGCGAGGTCTTGCCGGCCGCGCCGGGCACTGGGAAGCCGGTGTGCCGGGTGGGACCAGCGACGTGCTTGGTCCGACCCTTTCGGAAGCTGACCCACCCCGCTTCAGGGACATTCTCTACACCTTTAACGAGATTACTAGCCACTACCAGATGAGCCGCAGGGCTTTCCCCTTGCCACATGAAATCTCAAGAGGCCCCAAGCCGTGACTCTCAGGCTTCTGCAGACAAAGTCGTATCCCACACTCTCCGTCTTCAGTAGGTACACAGAAGTCTCCCCTCTGTGTCCCGACTGTGGGGCGGTTAGCGACTTTAAGCACGTGCTCTGGGCGTGCCCCTCTTTGCAGCACCACACAATCCACGGCTTGACGGAGGAAGCCTTCTCTGCTCTCCTCACGAGCCACGACTGGTTTGACCAACTCCGGGCTGTCCAGAAGGCCCACGATGCGGCGGTGAGGCTTGGCCTTCCTGTCCCAGCGTGGGAGCGGCCCGCAGTCTTGCCCATATAAAATGGGGTGAAGATTCTTCCGTACCCGAATAAAGTTATCTATCTATGTAAACTTAGCTAGATATAGGCCTTAGGCCTTGACAGCAACACGAGTGGTTTTTGGTGGTGAGTCCCAGCCGACTGCGTGCGGCATACCTTCTTTGCGCGTATGCTTACTCCGCTCTTTTTTTCTTCTTCTTCGCCTTACTGCTACATCACGCTGCGCACCACGCCTTCTTCCTGCTCCGAGTTCCCCGTGTCCTTGTTTACGTGGGCCGCTCGGAGCTGCCTGAGGACTTTTTTTTCCCTTCATGCTTCTTTTTTTATCTTTTTTTCTTCCTATTCTACGTGGGCGCATTCAGCCTTTGCAGCAAACACTGTCTCCCCTTCACTATCAGTTCGGGAGCGCCCTACCTTCTTTCCACTTGTCCAGTAGTTTCTTTTATTTTTCTCTCTTTTTTTGTCTCCCTTCCCCTTGACGGGTGCATCTCCTCACCCCCGGCTTCTCGGCAGGCCTTTCTGTATATCGCGCTTCCCACGTTTGTTTCTTACGCGCGTGCGCGATACAAGTGATCGAATGCTTCTCACCACTCTACTCTTACCTCTTCTCTTCTGGCTCTTTAATTCCCATCCCCCCCTTCCCTGCGCTTAACTGTGGAGGTGCCCTCGATTAAGAGAGGCAGCAACGGGACCGCTTTTTTCTTCCTTTTTCATCTTTCAAAGCCGCTTGGTTGGGAAGTGGTGTGATTTGTCCAAATGTGGTCACGTAAAGCGTCCCTGAAGTAATGCTCTTGTGTACCCGTGCCATTCAGTTCTACTAATTTCAGGTCAGAATGCACGGGAATCAATCTTCAGGCGCAGGCGTGCTGATTAGCTAGCTAGGTGACGCAAAGTTTGCTCAGCATATCATGTTATATATATATATATATATAGATATATATAGATATATATATATATATAGATATATATATATATATATATATATATATATATATATATATATATATATATATATATATATATATATATATATATATATATATATACTGGAAGAATCAATCGGCAATTGAGGAACATTGCCAAGAACTTGCTTTTGGTGTATTTTACTTATATGCAGGTGTTCAACACAACTGAGCGATTCTGGTTATATCAGAAAAGCTCCATACTTCCCGATAATCTCAATAATTGCATATTTTATAAATTGATAAACATTACAGCGAGCGACTACTATGCTTGGATCTTTGAATCAGATTCTTCAGCGGCTATTAGGTAAGGAGAACTAGAGATTGTTGAGAATAAAAATTGTTGTTGTTTTTAAAATTGCGATTCACTAAATGCGGCGAGTAAGATAGTTTAGTTTATGAAGGAATAATCAATACGTGCGTGACTTACATCGTGGAGCACTTATTGAAAAAGATACGAGTCCACACACAGGAAATGCTGATGCGATAGCAAGTATTACATAAACTGGGGTAAACCATTTGCTCTTGTGATAGCAACCCATATTCAAGCAATCTATATGTGTAGTGTTGTTTTATTTGATGAAAATAGTAAAGTGATTCCGAGAAGCACAATGGGAAATAGAAATGTCACATGATCACTTTGACGTAGCTCCTAAAGCCAACCTAGCTGATCGGTAGCCTTTTTTGTAGACGCAGGCACAATACTTACAGCTTTGGTGACTTTCTTAGCAGTTGGTCACCAGTCTTAGTCATTCTTAGCGAGATCCTCAATGCGCTGTATACGAACATGGGAATACCTCTGGGCGACGTGGTTACATTATTTTTATTCTGAATAATATATTCAATGGCTGCAAAATGTTTTTCATCTTTCGGCACAAGAACATGACCCACACGCGATCAAGATTAGATTGAATTGTGGCAATTACGCCCGAAAAGGGCGCACAAGATCGTAAGATGTTGTGGAAAAGGTAACACGCAACGAAAGGAGACGAAAACATGAGGATATAGTTTTGGTAAAACTGTGGTGTGGTTTGGCCTTATAATAACAGTTGTGGGGGGGGGGGGGGGGGGAGGCTGAGATTTCCTGAAAAGTTGTTTGTGCCGCGCAGCGCGCTTGCTTTGAGCAGAAGCCGTATTTTGAGGCCACAACCATTGAGTGGTAGGTGGCTTTGTACTTGCGAGCGTTTAGTACAAACGTCAGCGTAAAAGTACAGACAGGCAAAGGGTCAAGCGAAAGTGCAAGAAACATTTACGGCTAAAAGGGAAAGTGGCAGGGCGAATGACGCTCCTGGGTTTTGTATAATTGTGGACAGGGGCAACAGCCAGAGAGAAAAATTAACAAATAATGCAGTGCATAGGAAATGACATTGACAAACTAGGAGAAGAGTGCGAGGTAATTATATTAGGAGATATAAATGCGCACATAGAAGGTATGGATGGATATACTGACCCAACAGGCAGAATGCTATTGTATATGTTTGAAAGGCATGATTTAATCATTTGTAACGGCACCGAGAAACGCGAAGGGCAGATAACATGGAAGGTGGGAAGGCTGCAGTCGATGATTGATTACGAAATAATATCACATAGGATGTATGATCGGCTAAGGGTGATGAACATAGATGAATATGGGTCCAGAAGCTTAGGTTGTGGTCACAAATGTATCAAGCTTAGTTTTAATAGAGAAATGAAATTGGAAAGGCAGCATTACGAGCAATCACAGGGTAATATTTATTGAGAAAGGCAAAAAGTAATAGTAACTAAAGAGATTGAGAAAATATTCACCGAGGATACTAAAACAGAGTGGACGTACACAAATCTAACTCAATTGTTTGAGTTAGAGCTTTCTACGGTACGAGTCAAATCAACCGGGAAAAGCAGGCAAAAACCCAAAAGCTGGTTAAATGAGGAAGTTAAGGGAGCCATAGTAAGACGTCAGGAAGCCTTCAGGAAACAGAGGTATGCCTAACAGAGGGGTGAATCGGAAGGTGATGTAAAAAAAAATAACTTTTGGAGCGACAGAACGAAAGTGTCCAATTTGATCAGTGAAAAAATTAGAAGAAAGGAAGCCTAATAGATGGCGGCAGTGAACATAAAGGATAGAAGGGGAGCTGCAATGTTTGGGAACCAACTCAGGTTTTTGAGTAATAAGACAAGCATAAAACAGAGGTTTAAAAACCACAGTTCAAGAGGTCAAACTAGAAGAGGATGAGGCAATGAAATATATAATAACAATGTTGACAGAAAAACTTAAACACCTAGAAAGTGCCGCATGCACCGTACCAGATGAGGATGGACCAATTAGCTCAGTTGCTCCACTGGGACAACGAGAGTGGGAAAGGGCAGAGAAAAGAGTTCCTATTAGCGCATCAACAGGCCCTGGCGGCATCCCAATCATGCTAATAAAGAAACTAGGACCAAACTATAAGGGAACAATAAGAGAGGCAGCGAGAAAAGCAGTAATGAATGGTGAAGCTCTCAATGGGTGGAAACTAAGCAGGATGATTATGATCTATAACGGAAAAGGGACAAAGGTAGTATAAACAACTACCGTCCTATAAAAGTGATATCAGTAGTTTACAGGCTGGTGACGGAGATAGTAAAGCAAAGACTACAGACATGGGTGGAGAATGAGGGGGGGGGGGGGCTGGGAGAACTACGAAATGGGTTCCGTAAACAAAAGATGTTGGAGGACAATCTGGTTTCATTGATGCAGTGTATTTAAATAGTGGAAAAAGAACACAGGCCCCTGTGGCTGCCATTTATAGATATCAAGGAAGCTTACGACAGTGTGATTCAAGAAGACTTGTGGGGGATACTAGACACACTAGATGTGGAAGACGGAATAACTAATCTTTTAAAGGATATCTATAAAAGTAACAAGGTAATTATCAGATGGGAAGAACAGGTATCTAAGCCTATAGAAATACAACGCGGGCTTCTACAGGGATGTTCCTTGTCACCTTTGTTATTTATGTTGTAACTCCAAGGACTTGAAGCCAAATTAGAGGGGAGTAGACTCGCATTCAGCCTCCCTTTTGCCATTACCAACAATGATGTATGCAGTCATTACCAACAATGATGTATGCAGATGACATAGTATTATTAGTCGACAGCAAGGAATATCTGGAGAGATTGATAGACATCTGTAGTAATGAGGAAGATGGGTTAAATTTGATGTTCAGCAGGAAAAAATTGGCAATCATAATTTTTAATGATAACAAAGGCAGTTAGCATAAGATCAGCAAGTCACGCTAGAAATAGGGGATAAATACAAATACTTCGGCATATGGATAAATAACGGGGCTGAGTATCTAAGAAAGGCCGAAAGATACGTAACGACTAAGGGCATCAGGAATGCAGCTGTAATAAAAAATAGGGCACAGTGGAACTACAATAGGTATGACGTTGTGCGAGGGATTTTAAAAGGTGTCATTGTCCCGGGTTGAACGTTTGGCAATGCGGTAGTCTTGTGCATGAAATTAGAAGCTCAAGTAAGATTGAAAAATAAACAACGTATCATAGGTAGACTTGGTTTTGGAGCACACGGGAATGCCTCATGTCAGGGGATACAGGGAGACACGGAGACACGGTATGAACATCGTTTGAGTGCAGAGAAGCTAGCAGGAAGATAGAAATAGAAGAACAATTGAGAAAAATGGGAGAGGACCATTGGGCTAGAAAAGTTTTCAGTTACTTGTACATGAAGAATGTCGATACTAAACGGAGGAAATGAACTCGAAAATTGTCAAGCGAGTATTTAGATAACAACAGAATAGCAAGCCAAAAACGAACATTGGTTAAGAAGAAGGTGATGAAAACAGCGAATGACTTGTGGAAGATGGTAATGCTTACGAAGTCATTACTGGAAACCTACCAAACTTTTAAGCAGAAAATTGCAAAAGAAAAGATCTACGATAATTCTCGGGGTATTTCTCTGCTCTTCGAGGCTAAAACGGGAGTATTGTGGACCAAGACGTACCGAGCAAATTACGAAGGCACAGACACGGTGTGTAGTGCGTGTGGAGAGGAGGAGGAAACGGCTGAACATTAGAGAAAGTTCTGTAAAGGGCTCTACCCTATAGTCGAAGAATATGGCGCCAAATTTTTCAAAGCATTGGGGTTTAGAAACAGTGAGGGCAAAATATACTTTAAACGTGTAGAAACAACCAGGAGGAGGATAACTGATTGGTGGCTACAATCGAGGCGCAGGTGAAATTCTGTCTTTACACACATGGTGATAGTACTTAACTTTATGGCTAGAAGGTGTGGGCCACCAACCGATCAAAAAGGCACAGCCGGATACATCCACACATTCATTTTTTACGGCCACCATCATCACCATGGTTAGAAAACAATTAGCGCCGGCGGCGGCGCCCGGCGGGAAGCTTTGGTGGCTGTGCGCAAGAAGTAAGCTGGTCTCTTTTGGCCTGGAGAGGTAGCGCGAACGGTTGCCTCCAGCGGTGGGTCAGCGGTGGACGGCACTACGGGACGTCTGCGGGGGGCCCACGTGGTCAGTCATACGTTAGCGACACCGATTTGGTTGTTATGTTGTTGAGTGTTGTTTAATATTGTGTAAGGATGTCTTAGGGGGAATATTACAATAAGTATTGTAGTAATTCGACTGACGATATCGTCACTTTAAAAGTAGTTAAATAAATGCGTATTTTTTGGTCTGTCCGATTCGTGTGTGCTGTGCCCGTTCACTTCAAAAGCGTGGCGTGGCTCTCCCAATATCTAGACCCCACACAGTGGATGCTGCTATATACGTTTAAAGGTGTCTGAGCAAAAACATGAACAAGTTGGCATTCTTGTTGAGTGAACTTAGATGTAGTTTGCAATTGACACATTGCTGCTATTTTCATGTAACTTTTGGTGGAGGTTCAGAGTATTTTTTCTGTTTGTTTTTTGACAATATATCTCTGAAGTGGACGCCTCTTTACGTCTTACACCATGGCTCCGGGTCAAGTCACGATTTCGCCAACTACGGTTGCAACGCCAACAACAGCATCTGAGTTCGTCATACTAACGCGACCATGTGATACCGGTAAATGTAGAGGCGAGAACAATATTGCCTTGTACAAGTAGTTCAGCATGCACGATCTATCATCAAGCAATATAGGCGGCACCCAAACACTATGGCGCTAAGTGTCGTATTCTATATCTGAGAGAATCATCGCGTCTGGTTAGAGGACCATGATCACGAAGTTACAAGCTGAGACACATTTAAACAACCACCTTGCCACCTTTTAGGCAACCCACTTTCTGTGAAACCTGCTACCACTGAACCACATGGCGTACATTTTCAGACGTCTTTCGAACCCTACTTCACCTAAATTCAAGACTTGTTATAACCTTGATCAGAAGGCTGATTGCAACATGTCAGAGGCTCGCAAGACCTTTCAAATTTGAAAGTTATAAGACGAGGCGCTTAACTTGATCATTTTTTTCCCCGTAAAGACTATCGATGACGTAATTCAAGAGTGCCGCCACCTCGAGAAAGCGCCGTCTTGAGAAGGCACCCCATTTCAGCCGTTCACAACTGAACAACTGACACGTATACTTTGCGACGTGCACTTAAGGCAGCGCACCCTGCTGCCGAACAACTGACGTTCTCTGACACCTGAGCATGACCTGTCTCCTTGACCTAGGTGAATATCGGACAGGATTGTGCAAACTTTAGATTTTCCTCCACTCTATGCGCTATGAATAGTACATAGCCAATGTAATGAGCAGCTTTCTCTAGGCTTGTGACTCGGCGCACATCCTCTTCTACCCAGGCCTATTTCGACACTTGGGAACTTTTATAAAACCGGGCTTCACAGTTTTGTCAGTAGTCATTTACAATCCAAAGTTATTTCCAGAAAGTGGAGAGCTGACGAACACTGGATTACTGCAAGCGTAAGGAAGATAAATCATAAAGAGATCTGACGTTCAAGCGTTTCTGTTGATCAAGAACTGCGGTTGAATAAGATAAACTTGAGGAGCAATATTGACTGTAAAAAAACACTTAGGAGAAACAAAAATTAACATTTTTGTATCCCTGGAAAGAACTCTGTTTACTAATCCCAAGGAAGCATGGAAACATGCGAAATCATATAAGGTGGACTTTTTTTCCCATTCCTGATATAACTGATGGTGAAACAACCTTTCCGGGGGATGCAGAGAAGGCAGCCCGGCTTAAACAAATATTTTCAATCTGTGTTTTCTGAACCATTTCGAGGTGAAATGCCACATACGACACCCCAGGGATGTTCACCTATGGTTAAAATTGTGATGACTGCTAGTGGTGTGTGAACTCTGCTTGAACGACTTCAAGCAAACTCGGCTGCAGAACCGGATGTCATTTCTAATCACGTATTGGAGAGGTGCGCAAGAGCTTCAGGACCGTATTTAGCCGTCTTATTTTAAAATCAATTGAAGATGAGAAACTGTCGCCTGAATAGAAGCTAGCAAACGTTGTGGCAGTACCAAAGTAATGTTGCCAACTACCGTCGAAATTCTTAGACCAGCGTATGTTGTAAAACTATTGAAAACATTATATATACTGATACTATAAAGCACTTGGACACAAATGATTTTTTCTGTATATTACAGCATGGTTTTAGATCTAGTTTGTGATGTTACTCAACTGGGCAAATTTTCTGATGTTTTAAGTGGATGTGATAAGGGTAATCAAGTCGATTTGGTATTTTTGTGGACTTTCACAAATTGTTTGACACCGTTTCTTATGCTGTTTTATAAAATAAATTCTTTTTTGGGTCTGCCTGCATCTGTTCTTGGTTGGTTGAGGGATTATTTAACTTCTGAAAAATAGTTCGTCTGAGTGAATGATTCGTCTTCCTCATACAACAGCGTAACTTCCGCGGTGTCATAGGGCTCGAAGTTGGGTCCTTTACTCTTTCTGATTTATATTAATGATTTATCAGAGACGCTAACATCGAACGTGAAGCTGTACGCGGATGAATGTATTAGTTATAAATCAATACACAGTATCGACGATATTTGTGCTTTACAACGTGATCTTGACACTGTGGTAAGGTGGTGTGAGAAATAGATGATGTATTTGAATGTAAAAAAATTATTGCTTCCTTAGTTTTACCAGATAACGCAAACCTTTCGCTCAACCTACAGCTTGTCAGGAGCACAACTCAACTGTGTTCAACATTTTAAATACCTTGGTGTACACTTGTCTGCCGATTTATCTTAAACTAAGCATTATGGTTACGTAACTGCCACGGCCCATGGTGTGTTAAACTTTGTGGAACGCAATTTCAAGTGTGCCCAAAAAAGTCCGAAAGAGGCTTTGTATGTCACAAATGTCCGACCTGTCCTTAAATATGCCTGTGCAGTGTGAGATCCGCATGGTCAAACTGTAATCTATAAACTTGAGCGCATGTGTGCTTTTGGTGAACGCACAGGCGCTGCTGCGAAAATGTATGCCATTTTCAACAGCGTGACCGTGCGGTTCGTTCGACTGTAATAGTGTTTTTTCCGTCACCCCCACACAATAATGCCCATTCAAGCGACAGGCGATGTAGGTTGCGTATATAAACAAATAAATAAATAAAGGAATAAATAAATAAATAATAAATTCAGCTCAATGAAAGCGCGGGCGGCATAGAATACTAGCTAACTTCAGTAAGCTGCAGGTCACCTAGCATGAATCACCTAGCATAAATTATTCGCCTTGGTGTGCGCAGTCGTGAAATTTTGCCCTTACCTATACGGCTACCATTCTTCTGTTCTCGTCGAGCGCCACGCGTTATGTTGGCTCACCTTTCTGAAAGACTCCAATTGTCCCTTACTAAGCACACCGCCTTCAAAAGTGTTCCTACATCGTAGTTTAAAAGCTTGGAAGACTGCATCAAGAAGTGGACTGCTTACAACGCTAACTTCTGGCAGATGGCCTCTCTACGAGCAACGTATTCGATTATACCGTGCCCTTGATGTTTCCTGGAACTACGTTGCAGAATGGGGGAGGTATGAATTTAATAAGAACTCCTCCAGTAAACAATTTACATTGTGAAAAGACGTTTGGCTCTGTAAGCTATCACACACTCTGATACATTATGCAGACTAAGGTGGTCGTTACAGTGAACTTCCTCAGAACCAAGGATTGCCGCAGACAATGGTGGTGCTGCCAGAGTCTCGAACTTTATGTATTGCCCTGATATCTGGTAGCCCTTCCACAACCGCCATATATACGACACAAATTGTCTTAGAGGGTTGTCTTCATGTACCATTGATAATAGGTATTATTTCGGGGTCTTGTAAAATGACCAACGCCCTTATGTGGTTCAGGAGTCGAGGATTTCTGCTTCTATCACAGCATACGTGAAGCTTAAACATTGCAGAACATTATGCTAGAGAATATGACACTGTTATGACCACATTTAAACGGGCATCACATCAGCTGGAAGTATTCATTTTTGCGCAGGTACAGCAGTCAGCTCATTCGTGTCCTGTCTTTTCACGCCGGGAACATCTACTCCAGCTTATGTAGAATCCTAATCGACTTTGGCTTCGAAACCGACGGTCCTGGTTATTTTCAAACACGTTATTTCTCATTGTTTGTGGGTGTCAGCACTTCTTAAAATTTGTGAGCAGGCTCGCAGATTGAACTTAGTGTCTCGCAATTTATTTCCTTCAGAAATTTCATGAGTGCCAAAGAGCAACTATTCGTAAATTGCTTAAATATGATTAGTCGTCTTAGGCCAGAAAAGCTTGTGTCGCTTCGCAAATTTCAAGGCAATGGTCCAAGTTGCCGGGGAGTATTGCAGCATACGGCAAATAATAGTGTTCTTCTTTGCGGAACCTCTCTCGGTATCTTTCCTCGGTAGACCAGAACCTTTGAAGCAGCGCAGTCGTTAGCCGATTCTAGTTCGGATGCTACAAGCCCATGACAATTAGAATCTCTTCGGAGACACATAGAATGCGTGAAAGAGCTTATTTCTTGCAAGGTCACACTTGGCACGTTCCTACCCGTTCAGAGCACTTCAGGTACGCGGTGAGGTCTTCGCCTGTTTCCTGTAAGTTGACAGTTTAGCAGTACTGCTGGCCTTCGCTTTGTCTTTGGTGCCCATGGTGAATCCTCATTGCTCATTTGCCTCATTTGTAGCATGTCCCCGCTCCTTTCCTGAAATCGAATTTTCCAGTCCAGTATCTACAGCCCGCGTTTCTGCACTTTATTATGATATCCAGTTTTTCTTTCACGACTTCAGGTGCCTTAAAACATTTGCCCACACACTTGAGAACATTATTGTTCTAATGATACTCAAAGCGTGGTGAATTTTCAACACTAATTGTCGGCCAAGCGCAATTTTATTTTCACTGTGGCTGAAGCTGTGTCTCAGTAGTGATGTCAGATTTTAATGATGCATCCAGGCAGACTCACTATGTGTGGGGTGATTCTATCAATCTTGATGTGGCGCTATCACGCCACCGTTGGCTGCACTACGTGACAAGGAATACGGGAAGCCTTACGAATCCCGGTGGCCGAGTGATGTGACGAGACATTCCACTCAAGCGTTGGAGTTTCCTTCCGAATTCCATGCGCAAAGCACATTTGGGGCCAGCCTCGTCATCCACTTCACAAAATGCTGAAGTATTTGCCTCGGAGCAGCGCAGGTGTTTCCAGCAAAGCCGTGGTACTCTCTTTGTGAATGACGCTTTCCAGTATTGCGGCAGAAAACTTACAAGTGTGCTTACCTAATTTTCAAGCCACGTATTGGGACCATCCTTTAGTGTTTGTAGAATTGCATGTCACGCTTCGAGCCTACTTTTAAAAAAGCGGAAGCGTTGTGGAAACAATTTTTTTAGCTTTCTGGCTGTTGCAGGCTAGGCCTGGACTGAACGCTGACAAATGTAATAGATGCAGTAACCATCATAGCGAAATAAAATCCCGTACACTTGTCATTATTGCCACAGAGAATGATATCACATATTAAAATGAAGTGGACCATGCTGAGGTGATTCATGAGCACTTGAACTGCAGGTTACCATTGCAGCAATTCGCTGTAAGATATCAATAGTGAGCATAAAACGTGTGAGTTAAAGTAATAAATTTTTAATATCAAGTACACAGTGATTACTTTCAGGTAGCTTTGTAAGTGTAAAATTACTGGTCATGTTTTTTTTGTTTCACTAATGCCATGTCCTCTTTCAGCACAACACAACTATGCCACGGAAAATTTAAAAATGGCACTATATGTGACTTTGGCACTGTGGAAATTTCATGCACACGTAAGGGCTAAATGTTTCATCGATGCTACGGGAATACTTATGGTGAATTACGTCGTGAGCATATTTCATAAAAATAACTAGAAAATCTGTGTTTAGGTAAGACCTTAAGCAGACAAGCAGCTTGAGGAATCAGTGACACATAAGGTAGATGTGTGAGCCATACCTAGTAAACTGTGAGACCATCTGCACCACTTCAAAAAGACATCCAAGTTTTCCGGGACAGTTAGTTTATATTTGCTGAGAAGTAAAGTTGGCGTTTCCGGTGTCACGCCTCCAGCCCCCGTACCCGAAAAGAAAAAAAAAACGGCGCTGATGACAAACTGATACAACCGGCTCGCTTAAAGGAAACAGGTTTTTGGGTGGCCGGCCTGAGATGGCTGACCTTAGTCTCACGACGAAAGGGACTGGGCACCGAGTGTACACTGGATAGCCCAAGGCATCGTGAATGTGCGTGAGTAGATAGCATCCTAAAGCGTTGTAGTGACTGACCGCAAATAGATACAAGAGAGAGTGAAACCGCATTTCTCTTTGATGAGTGAGACGGGAAAAGCCCGCGATGATGATGATGATGTTTGATGTTTTATGGCGCAAGGGCCGTTTCACGGCCAAAGAGCGCCAGTTCATCTTGCTAAAAAATAATGGACAATGATTGTGATAAGCGGCTGTATCAGGGCCATAAAATTCCTCGCGGTAAGGCGGGTAAAAACATACAAGTAATAAAATCATGACCATGCCGTGAAAGGTGTGTGTGGTGTGAATAGATGACAAAAGTTGGTGATAATAAAAGACGATGGTGGATATGTATGGCATTAGCACAAGTGCCTCACTCGTTCATACCCTTGCGTCCAAGGGCCGTGAGGCAAGTGCTTTCTTGTGTAACCACCGCAGCAAAAACCTCTCTGGAGAGGTCATGCTACGGGATGCCTAGGTATATGATATGGAAACTATGAATTTCTTTAAAAAACGCTAACAATGATTTGTGACTAAAAAGCGGTTCCCTACCGACGAACATTGCAGGGTGTAAAGGTATATGTTGTCGGTAGGGTAATGGAAAGTGTTGTTCTCTTACAGTGTCCAATTGTTTGCACTCAATTAAAATGTGAAGGACTGTCAATGGTTCACCACATCTGTCACACAATGGTGGTTCGCCACCAGACAAAAGGTGTGTGTGTGTCATGTATGTGTGTCCTATCCTGAGTCTCGTTAGTATTACCTCTGTATGACGCGATTTCGATACGGGCAGCCAATGACCAAGGTGTGGCTTAATAACGTGTAGTTTGTTATGTGTATGTGTATCCCACTTACTCTGCCAGTATACTCTGAGGTTTCGTTTGAGAGACGGCTTAAGATCGAGGGCCGGGATTGATATAGGTGTAGGGGCAGTGTTTTTGTGGGCGGATGCAGCGAGCTGATCCGCCCTCACGTTGCCTTGAATCTCACGGTGCCCTGGCACCCAGCACACTACAACATGTTGTTTGAGTGTGTAGAGTGTGCACAAAATGGAGTAAAGTGAGATGAGGACCGGGTTTTTTTGTTTTTTAAGACTGTGCAGAGCCGTTACCACACTGAGGGAGTCTGTATAAATTACTGCTTTTTGTATGTGTAATTGTTTGATGTGTTTAGCTGCCACAAGTATCGCGTAAGCTTCCGCTGTGAAGATACTTGTGCCTGGATGTAGAGGGCCAGCATCCGAGAAGGATGGGCCGACAACAGCGTAGGACACAGAGGAGTTGGACTTGGAGGCATCTGTAAAGAACTCAGGACGTGTGTATTTGTGTTGAAGTTCCAGGAAGTATGTTTGGATATGGGCAATAGGCGCATGTTTTGTAACTTCAAGAAAGGACACATCACAGTCTATAGTCTGCCATTGCCACGGTGGCAGATAAGCTACAGGAGCCATTAAACTATGTTCAAGTGAGACTCCAGTTTCCTCAGCTAGACTTTTCAGGCGAACTGAGAAGGGCTGCCTCATCGAAGGCCTGTTTTGAAACAGAATGGAGCTCGACAAATCATTAATAGTGGAGTATGAGGGGTGCTTCTTATCTGCTTTCACTTTAAGGAAATAAACAAAGGACATGTAAGTTCTCTGCAGATGAAGCGACCACTCATTTGACTCAACATAAAGGCTTTCTACGGGGCTGGTGCGAAAAGCACCCGTAGAAAGGCGGATGCCCAAATGGTGCACGGGGTCCAGCATCTTCAAAGCACTTTGAGTCGCAGACTGATAAACAATGGCCCCATAATCTAAGCGGGTGCGAATGAGGCTTCGATACAGAGTCATGAGACATTGCCTGTCACTACCCCACGTAGTACGTGACAACACTTTTAAAACATTCATGGCTTTTAAACATTTTGTTTTTAGATACTTGATGTGCGGTACGAAGGTCAACTTGTTGTCCAAGATTAATCCTAAGAATTTATGCTCCGCATTGACAGACAGACGTTGACCGTTCAATTCAATGTCAGGTTCTGAGTGCATGCCTCTCTTTCGGGAGAACAAGACACACGTGCTCTTTTGTGGGTTCAGTCGGAATCCGTTTTCCTCTGCCCATTTGGAGACCTTGTTTAAACCTAACTGAACCTGTCGCTCGCACATTACCAGGTTGCAAGATCTAAAGGCAAGCTGGACGTCGTCGACATATGTACAATAAAACATATTGCGAGGGATGGACAAGTGCAAGGAATTCATCTTGATGAGAAAAAGTGTGCAGCTAAGTACACCACCTTGTGGCACGCCTGTTTCCTGGACGAATGTTTGGGAAAGAGCCGTGCCCACTCGGACACGGAATGTCCGGTTTGACAGGTAACTTTCGATTATGTGAAACATTCTTCCGCGCACGCCAAGGTGGGACAGGTCTCTTAGAATTCCGAAACGCCATGTAGTATCATAAGCCTTTTCGATATCGAGGAACACAGAGAGAAAATATTGTTTATGGACGAAGGCGTCCCTGATCTGTGCCTCGATACGAACAAGGTGGTCTGTGGTGGATCTACTTTCTCGAAACCCGCTCTGAAAGGGGTCGAGCAAATTGTTTGTTTCAAGGAAATGTACAAGTCTGCAGTTTATCATTTTTTCGAAGATTTTGCACAAGCAGCTTGTGAGTGCAATAGGCCTATAACTCGAAGGTAAAGAAGGGTCCTTGCCCTCTTTCAAAATGGGAATTATAATAGCCTCTTTCCAGGAGTTAGGGATAGTGCCAGAAAACCAGATAGCATTGTACAAACAAAGTAAGGTTTTTCGTGTTTCGATCGGTAGGTTTTTTAACATTTCATATACGACACGGTCAGAACCTGGGGCAGAAGTACTGCAGGAGTTTAGAGACATTCGCAGCTCAGCTAGACTGAACGCTTGATTATATGCCTCGTATCTAGTGCATTTGTGTTTGAGTTTCTGCTTTTCTATTCTTGTTCTGTATTTTTGGAAAGTGTCAGTATAGTGGGACGAGCTGGATACCCGTTCAAAATGTGCCCCGAGGAAGTTTGCCTGATCTTCCAAGGTATCACCTTGAGTGTTTACGAGTGGAAGTGTGTGTACTTGTTTCCCTGCTATCCTACCGACCATGTTCCAGACTTTGGCCTCTTGTGTGTAAGAATTGATCCCTGACAAAAACTTCTGCCAGCTTTCTCTTCTGGCCTGCCGACGGGTTCTCCTGCCTTGAGACTTTATTTTCTTGAAGGTTTCAAGATTTTCGGCTGTCGGTGAGTTCCGAAGCAGCCTCCAAGCTCTGTTTTGCTGTTTGCGCGCGTTTCGGCATTCAGAGTTCCACCATGGCACACATCGTTTTCCAGGGTGTCCATTTGTTTGTGGGATGCATTTTGTTGCAGCATCAATCAAAAACGCTGTGAAGTATTTCACAGCAACATCAATGTTCAAAGTACAGATGTCATTCCAACCTAGACAAGCGATAGTATGAAACTGTTCCCAGTCGGCTCTGTTCATGAGCCACTTGGGAACACGTGGTGGACACTCAGTTACTGTCGTTGTGCTCAAAACTACGGGGAAGTGGTCACTTCCGTACAGATTACTGACAACTTTCCACTGGAGTAGAGGCACAAGAGATGGAGATACTATGCTCAGGTCTATGGAGGAGTAGGTGTTATTAGCGAGGTTATAATAGGTTGGTTATTTTCGATTCAGCAGACACGCGCTCGACGAGAGAAGGAACTGTTCGATCAGTCGACCTCGCGCGTCATACCGAGAATCACCCCATAGCCTGCTATGCGCATTGAAGTCTCCAAGGAGAACATAGGGCTCCGGAAGTTCATCAATTAAAGAGTATAAATCACGTTTTTGCAGCTGATAGCTAGGAGGAATGTAAATACTGCAGATTGTGATCAGTTTATTGAAAAGAACCGCTCGAACAGCCACTGCCTCAAGGGATGTTTGGAGTTGTAAGTGTGCGCATGCAATTCCTTGATTTACTATGATGGCAACACCTCCGGATGATGTCATGGCATCATCTCGGTCCTTTCGAAAAATAACGTATTTACGAAGAAAATTTGTGTGTTTTGAATTTAGGTGTGTTTCTTGTACACACAGCACTTTTGGTGAGTGTTTGTGTAGGAGTTCTTGGATGTCGTCAAGGTTTCTGAGGAGGCCCCTGACGTTCCATTGTATAATTTGAGTGTTCATGGTGAATGTAAAATAATGCTGTGTGTACGAAAAGCAAGTGGCTGTTTAGACGGGGAGTTTGAGTTCACTTAACAGGGCCGTCATCAGGCCCTGTTATTTGCTTTTTTGTTTTCTTGGCGCGCTCCAAGGAGCCACGCCGCTGTTTCGGCACCAAGGGTGCCGACGTATCCATTGCCTCCTCGGAGGCACTGGATGCCCGCACGTGCGGGCTGTTAGTTTGGATTTTGGGCCTCGCCTGGTGAGGGGAGGCCTTGAGACCCGAAGACTCTGGAGTCTCCGGTCTCTGTTTGGGAGTAGGCGGTGTAGCCTGGGCTACAGCCGCCTTGGGGGCAGGTGCCACAGCCGACGGCTCGCTCTGCGCGGGCCGAAGGGGTGGCGAGGGCTGGTGCGGCGTTGCCCCCTGACGCGCCGCATCAGCATATGTTGCGCCGTAAAATGGCGACACTCTTCGTCTTGCTTCCTTGAATGTAATGTTTTCTTTGACTTTAAGAGTGGTTATTTCTTTTTCTTTCTTCCAGTTAGGACACGAACGCGAATACGCGGCGTGTTCCCCGTCACAATTCACGCAGTGAGGCGTAGTAACACAGTTATCAGATGGGTGGCCGTGGCTACCACATCTTGCACAAGTTTCCTGACCCCGGCAGTTCTGCGAGCCATGACCAAATCGTTGACATTTATAACATCGTCTTGGATTTGGAATGTAGGGACGGACAGAGAGTTTGATGTAGCCTGTGTCTATAGATGAAGGCAGTGTGCTAGATGCAAAAGTGAGTATTATATGTTTGGTAGGTATTTCTTTGTTGTCGCGTCTGATGACGATTCGTTTCACATCCGTGACATTTTGCTCTTTCCACCCTTCAAGCAGTTCCTGTTCAGACATTTCAAGAAGGGTTGCTTCTGAAACAACTCCGCGTGAGGTGTTCATCGATCTATGAGGTGAAACAGATACTGGGATATTACCAAATGCTACGAGACTGCCAAGTTTTTCATAGTGGTGTTTTTCAGGCAGCTCAAGGAGAAGGTCTCCGCTAGCCATCTTTGTAACCTTGTATCCTGGGCCAAAGAGCTCGGTCAGAGATTTAGCAACAAGAAATGGTGATATGGCTCTGGCTTGTTTTGTTGGGTTTTTGCTGTGCACAACATGGAATTTGGGAAAGCATTGTCTGGGTTGGCTGAAAATTGAGATGTCATCGGTGCGTCCCCTCTTAGGCGGAGGACGATCTAGGAGACGGGGAAATGCAGGTGTTCCCATAGTAGTGTACTTTTTTTCGGCAGCAATGGCGACCACCCACCATGGAGTCCAACCAGGGGACGCTGAAGCACTTAATAGCATAAGGCTGCAGACGCCAGCCGTACATTGCCACTATAACCAAATATAACTACTCAAGGTTGAGTAATTACACAAGGTTAACCCTTGCCGCCAGGAAAAATCCGAAGTAAATGGAAGAGAGAAGAAGACAGGACAGATTTAAAGACGAGAAAAGACTAAGATGTAGGAAGAGAGAGATAGGAAAAGGCGACTGCCGATTTCCCCTGGGTGGGTCAGCCCAGGGGTGCCGTCTACGTGAAGCCGGGGCCAAAGAGGTGTGTTGCCTCTGCCGGGGGGCCTTAAAGGTCCAATCACCCAGCGTCGGCTCAACCCCCAGGATCCCCTTTTCCCCGGACACGGCAAAGCCACGCACGGCTAGGCGTGGGAGGGAGTAGAAACTCCCCCGTTAGCTCGGGTCCGTGGTGTCGCTACACACCAAACGCCTACTTGCGCAGGCGCCCCTGCGGGGGAAAAGCCCGCGAGCTCTATGGAGGTGAACGCTCGGCTTTGCGAAGCGTGTGCTTGGGCTGGTCTGCAATAGTGCGAGGTTTATTGTGCTGAAGCAATATTGGCGTACCCGATGCGGTGAGTGAGAGCGAGTGTTAATGTGGTGTTTGGCTGTTAATGCATGACCTAGGAATGCTCCCGCAACGTGAAAAAAAAAGGCAGAAATGTCGATGGATGGTATGAAGTTGTGGCTGCTGCTTTGGTTCTAATTTGTTATACTATTCTGTGTCATAGTGCAACATCCCAAGACTGCATTTTAAGAATCGCAGTACACGAATAGCAGTCAAACAAAAGATTGCATATCTTGCCGAGAATGAAATAAAAAGACCTTCATTTACAGTCTTGTGTACCTTTTTAAAGAGAAGTGTAAACTTTGCTTCCTGCATGTCGAGTTCAAGAAGAAGAACATAAACTTTATTTGTCGAATTCAGACGATTCGAGTCCGGCGTTTATTAGTGGGCCTGGGCACCCACCGCGGATGCGGTTCCAAGACCTTGTCTCGAAGCGGCTTCCTCAGCACGCTGTACGGCCCAGAGTTGTGCTGTCAGGTTCGAGCTGAGCAGTGCGGCCTTCCAACGCGAGCGGAGGCTGGCGGTGGAAGAGTGAGTAATCAATCATTTTGGCTACAGTGCAGCACAATCAGACGAAAGGTGTTGATGGTGATGATGATCATGGCCTATGCGTGTGGCTTACATCCGCTCTGGGGGATCGGCCGAGAAATGACTATTTCGGTAGAAAGGATCACATATTTGTTGTAATTATAATATATACATAATTATATATATTGAAAGGATCACACATATGTAGAGTGAAGTATTATTTTTTTACTAATTCAGAGATGGGGAATCAAAACAGTCCTTATTCTATAACAATTTTAATATTCTATTCCTCGGCAGGGGAACCTTAACTTGGTGAAAACGAAGTAATGAGAATGCTCCCAGGGAGAGTGTGTTACAAATATTAAAATGTGTTTTATTTCATCGAAAGCCGTTCAACACTAGTTATCTTAGTAAATTTAGGCGGCTACACAATACAAATATAGCTGAATCATTTCATCCTTGCTAAATACTAGCAATGAGGGGAGAAGCCAGACCAGCTTTATAGATATAATAAGTTATTCTGGAGCTAGACGTCGTAAAATTGTAAAAATACCTTCACCTTTACCTGTGAACCAGAAATCCTACGCCGAGGGAACGAGAGATCTTGAAATTTGTTTAAGTGAGGGAATAATTATTCACCAGAGTCTTGGACTATGGCACGTCTTCGAAAGTCGTTACGTATTATGAGTGATGGTGGTACAGTCATTCAAACTATTCAAAGTATCAGACCACTGAGAGCGGCTTTCACCAGAGTATCCGCCATTTCAGAGGGTTGATGGTCAAGGCCCTGCTGCATGGAGGGAGAAAAAGAGAGAAGAGAGCATCACGTCACGTTAGTGAAGCCCACCTTGTCGGCCCAACACGTGATCAAAGTGTCAGAGCTTGCGGTAGGTTGTAGTGATCTCGTTGCTGTTCCGCCTTTGAACCACCCGCGTGAGCTGGACGGTCTGTGCCAAACCAGCGCATTTTGATTAAAGGCTACCGGGCGCCGTACTCCGAAGCATCGGCAAGTCTCGTTGCTGGCGTGATTTTGTGCAAAAGGTCAAGTATTGGGCCGACTTTGATGGCTTCAAAACGGGTTGGCTTGCCAAGGCTTGGTGCGTGACGTCATGCTTCCTCCTTTGTTTTTTCCTTCTTTATGGGTGTGTTCCAATACTCACCGTAGACGGCTAAATAGACAGCTAAATGGGCGGTGGCTATATTAAGTCCCATTCGAATTTTCACGTAGCCGGCAAAATAGACAGCTCCGAGAAGACCACATCGTGGACAAATACGATGCAGGCTACTTTGCTGTCAAAGCAAGATGGCGGCTCAGCGAATCGCTCAGATAGATCAAATCTCGTCGATGGTCGTCTGCAGACAAGCAGACGATTTCCCAGTCGCCCAATATTAGTAAAGTATATTTGTTTTTTACTTTGACACAAAATAAGCCAGAAATCACAGTTGTTACGTTTGTTTAGATTAGCTTTTTTACATTTTACGTTTTTTTTATTTTAGCATCACCACATAAAAGCTGCCCAGAAGTGTCCCGATTCTCGGACAGCATGGGCTTGGTGCTGTCTTCTAAGCAGTCTGCGTAGACTGCCCAAGTGCTGTCTAAGAATTGGAACACAGCCCATGCCGTGTTGCATCCTCCTCATTGACATTCTCTGGCACTGTAGCGCTGTAGGTCTGAAGTGGTGTAGCCACAATTGTGGTATCTAAAAAAAATGGAAGTTTTTTTTTCGAACTTCATCCTAGATATACAACTTGTCAAAATGGTTGATTGGGAGAGTCGGTGACTTAAACTATAAAAAATACATTCTAAAAGGTGCGAAATCGATATCGTTTCTTGAATCCAGTTTTCTTTTTGTGCAGGCGTTAAGGATGATGGCATATACTCAAAACGACACGACCTGATGGAGCTCATGTACATTGAACCGAACTGTAGCGTGTTTTTTACAATCTATCTCACGGGGAACCGCAGCAGAGGAGGTATGAAACTGTTTTGGAATATCTAAAACGCCCCATTTATGGAAAATGGTGTAAAAAATTGGCAGCATATCCACGGATTGAATGATGGAGAGTGGGGCAAAGCATTCGTCCGTCCATTCGTTCTTGCTTCCGTCTGCCCATACGTCCGTCTGTGCGACCGTCCATGCGTCCATCCGCCCGTTCGTGCGTGCGTCTGTTCATGAGTCCGTCCCTGCGTTCGTCCATGCATTTACCCCTAAGTCCGTTCATGCGTCCATCCATGCATCTGTCTTTGTGTCCGTTTGTCCACCTATTCAACACTACAAGTACCACCATCTCGCATCTTTTCATCATATATCCCGCATGTAGAAGCACTGCCATCCAGCGGACATTCCAAGGACTAAACGAGAGGTGGCACACGCACACTTTCTTACGGCTTGCGCTGCGGGTCTGCTTCCCACCTTTAGACACCTCGAGTGCATGGTATATACTAGTTCACTGTATTCATGTCACTGCGGCCCAACGCTTGCTGAACCTTTCCAAAACTAAGGAGGTTACGCCCAGAGAGTATAACGTAGCAACCTTTTCCTGTCAGATAGTGCTCAATGTACATGCCAATGGCTGCTAATGGGAAACGAGAGACAGGAGGATTCGGCTTTTACTTTCTTGCGGTTTGCGCTTCGTGTCTACTCCCCACCTTTAAACACCTCGAGTTCATTCATGGTATATACTAGTTCTTTGTATTCATGGCACTGCGGCTCAACGCTCGCTAAACCTTTCTAAAACTGAGGAGGTTACACGCCTCGAGTATAACGTAGCAACCATTTTTTGTCAGATAGTGCTCAATGTACATGCCAATGGCTGCTAATGGGGATCGCAGCGTGCGTGTTAACTAAAAGCCGAATGCTCCAGTCTCCTATTTTCCATTAGCAGCCATTGGCATGTACATTGAGCACTATTTTTTATTGTTCAACAACGCACGGAATAAATCTCTCGCCGGCACCACCTTGGAGGTCAAAATGTTATACTTGCTACATACTACAACGGCTACGAGGGACGAACAGATGCCGCTATAAGGAGTTTCGCCCCTAAAAAGCATGTACAATTATGTATGTCACAATTCATATGCCACTGAGGGCGTTCTGTATGAACCATATTGTCTTTAAATGAAACTACATACCCACTTACAAAACCAAGCTCAATACCGGTGCATTTATTTATACCATGGCGCTTGAATTTCAACGGCTTTTGATAGACGCTTGTTTTCTTGTTAAATGAATGTTTTAGAGTTTCTAAGGGCAATCCCTAGTTATTTCAGAGTTCCTGTTAATGCCAACATTGACCGCCTATGTGCCAAACGTTGAGTAAAGCAGCAAATTTAATCTTCCTTTAGCTGTTCTCACTTATTTGCAATGATATTCCCTACAAATTTGCGGCCTCTTTGTGACCCATATTTGCTATCGCTGAAGCAATGCTGTTTTTTTTTTGTAGTGCATTTAGATAACCATCTATGTAGTAACCTTGCATGTTGACATGTTAATGAAAAGTTATTTTTCGTCAAAAACGTTCGTTTTTTTTTCGTGATGCTTTCTTAATCAAATCACTCATGGCGCAATCAGATGCACTATGAGTTTTCGTCTTCGCTTCGTCAAGCTATAATTAATTGGCGCACGTCTCTTTTGACTTGAGTTTCTCAAATGTCACAAGCTTGCACATTTGTTTAGAAAAATTTATTGCCACAAACGTCAATAACACTCAACAGAACATTTGCTTCCTAGACATACTCTAACGATGATGACAAAACAGACGTCATTTACATGAACATGGATATGAGATGGCGTTGAAAGAACATAGGGCGAAGCTCCTTATAGCGACACCCGTTCATTCCTCGCAGCCGTTGTAGTATGTAACAAGTATAAAATTTTGACCTCCAAGGTGGTGCCGGTGAGAGATTTCTTCTGTGCGTTGTTGAACAATAAAAGATAGTGCTCAATGTACATGCCAATGGCTGCTATTGCTGTATGAGAGACAGGAGCATTCGGCTTTTAGTTAACGCGCATGCTGCGGTCCCCATTAGCAGCTATTGACATGTACATTGAGCACTATCTGACTGAAAAAGTTTGCTACGTCATACTCGCTGGGCGTAACCTCCTTGGTTTTCAAAAGGTTTAGCGAGCGTTCGGCCGCAGTGCCATGAGTACAGTGAACTAGTATATACCATGAACACGAGGTGGTTAAAGGTGGGAAGTAGACCCGAAGCGCAAGCCTTAAGGAAGTGTGCGTGTGCCACTTCTCGTTTAGTCCTTGGAATGTCCGCTGGATGGCGGCGCTTTTATATGGGGAATATATGAAGAAAAAATGCGAGATGGTGGTACTTGGGAGTGTTGAATAGATGGATGAACGGACACTCAGATGCATGGATGGACGCATGAACGGACGCAGGGGCGGATGCATGGACGAACGCAGAGATGGACGCACGAACAGACGTGCGGACGGACGGGTGGATGGACGCATGGACGGTCACACAGACGGACGCATGAATGGACGGAAGCAAGAACAAGTGGACAGACGAATGCTTCGCCTCTCTCTTTATTATTCACTGCGTGGATATGCTGCCAATTTTTTGAAGCCTAATATATATATAAATAACTTAAGCTTTGAAGAATGTTAAGGTATCGTCTTGTCGGCGTCTGCTGTTGTATGGGTGTGTCATGAGTCACTCTCTGTCAGATATAAATATTGGGTAAATATCAATGCTATGAACCGGTTCCCCCCAAAATTAAAATAGGCAAGAGATGTTCCAACAAATAGCCGATCACGCTAGTAGTGCTGAATGCACACTTCATTGCAAAACGTAGGGGTCTAAAGCTATAGACTGTGTAAAAGAAGAGAGAGAAAAAAGGGCGGGCTGCTTGGCAGGCTGTAAAGGCCTGGCTGACTGGGTGTTGGCTTGCGCTTCTGCCAAAAAGACAGACGGTGTATTTCGAATCCCGTTGTTGAGTGCAGCATTTTCATTTACATTATTTATGTTCAAGAAAATTCGCAGAACCCACGTACAGTGGAAATCGATGATATGCGAAGCGCGAATGAGAAATGTTGACATGTCACTTCAAAATCAGCCCAACGTTACGATGTCGAGGTAAATGATGCAATACATGACTTCCGTGTCATGATTATCAATTTTGGATGTGTTCTTTAACATCGTCATGTATTTACGCCCACGTGATACCAAATTTAGCGTATGTGGAGCTAGCAAAACGGCTTTGAGCATGGTGTGAGCGTGGTCTGTTGTCTTGTTCTTACATGACATGCGTGTCAGGATTATCATGTTTGCACCAGTCATATATTTCGTCATCCGTTGGCATCACGTAAAAGTAAATTTGGCGTATGTGGAGCTAGAAAATGTCGTCCGTTCATGTCGCGTAATACAGGGTTTGGTATATGTGACGCTAGCGAAACGGCCACGAGCGCATCATGATGGTGGCATGTAATCATGTTGTTATATAACACGCCACTCACGATTTTCATGTTATAGTGTGCCGCTTGTGTTCGTCATGCAATCATGTCAAACCATACCAGGTTTGCAACAAGACATGCGAACAAAACCACCGCAAAAGCTGCATGACCATAAAATGTATATCATGACAGTCATGACATGATATATAGATAGATAGATAGATAGATAGATAGATAGATAGATAGATAGATAGATAGATAGATAGATAGATAGATAGATAGATAGATAGATAGATAGATAGATAGATAGATAGATAGATAGATAGATAGATAGATAGATAGATAGATAGATAGATAGATAGATAGATAGATAGATAGATAGATAGATAGATAGATAGATAGATAGATAGATAGATAGATAGATAGATAGATAGATAGATAGATAAGCGGTTTATTGGCGGACACTCAGCGATGATTAACGACAGCGACAGTCAATGCGGGGATCGACTCTCTGCGCGAGCTGCTCTTCTTATGAAAAGGGCGACCCACTAGAAGGCGCTGAAGAGGACGACCCACTATTCAAAGGCTTTACCACAACTACCCCGGGTACGAAAAGGGAGCCACCTGGCGACCTAACAGGTGGTTACAATGAGCGGGTCATGGTAGGCCTTCAGGCGCTCCACGTTAACAATGTCGCGTCCTCGACGACGCATGTCCGAAGATGGTTCGATGGGTTCAATCAAGTAGTTGACTGGGGAAGTGCATTTGATGACACGGTAGGGGCCTTCATATTTGGGCAATAGTTTTGAAGATAGGCCAGTTGCAGTAGTAGGGATCGAGAGCCAGACGAGCGCTCCAGGGAGGAACGTGGGCGCAGTAGTGCTGGCGTCAGCGCGAATGACTTTTTGCCGCTCTTGATCATGCGCTGTAAAGGTCCTTGCAAGCTCTCGACACTCTTCAGCAAGCTTGGCTGTAGCAGAAATAGGCGCCCACTCGGACGGATCTGGCTTGTACGGAAGTATAGTGTCGATGGTGTGCGACGGGTGCCTTCCATATAATAAAAAAAAGGTGAAAAGCCAGTAGAGAGACCTGGCGGGCAACTTCCTCACGCACGAACGACTTGATTTCGGCGAGCAAGGTTGCGTGGTCAGGAACTGCTGACAAGGCCGAGAGATCAGCATCACGTGGTGGCGGGCGACGGGTCATCAAGCGCTGCCGCCGCAGCTCGTCGTAACTTTGGCATAACATGATGACTTCTGCCACAGTGCGGGGGTTCTTTGCCAGGAGCATGGTGAAGGCATCGTCGGCGATGCCTTTTAGAACATGCGTGATTTTGTCAGCCTCTGACATGTTCAGGTCGATTTTTTTGCACAAGTCAAGTATGTCCTCGATATAACTTGTGAAGGACTCGCCTGTCTGCTGGGCTCGTTCACGTAAACGCTGTTCAGCTTGCAGCTTACGAACGGCCGGGCGGCCGAACACGTCGACGACAGCGGTTTTAAAAGCGGACCATGTCGGGAAATCAGATGCGTGGTTGTTGTACCACATGCCGGCCATACCTGCGAGATAGAAAAACAGGTTGCCGAGTTTACCTGCCTCGTCCCAATGGTTGGGGACGCTTACGCGTTCGTACATGGCCAGCCAGTCCTCGACGTCGGTGCCATCCGCTCCGGTGAAGACAGGAGGGTCGCGAATGCGGGGGACACCGGGACATGGCGTCGGCGTAGCAGGAAGCGTTTGCTGGGCGGCGTCTTGGTACATGGTTGGAGGCACGGTACGGGATCGAAGCTCCAAAGGCATCGAATGCGGACCAAAGGTGTTTGAAGGGCAAAGCACTCTCAGCACTCTCCACCAAATTGTTAAGCGGTTTATTGGCGGACACTCAGCGATGATTAACGACAGCGACAGTCAATGCGGGGATCGACTCTCTGCGCGAGCTGCTCTTCTTCTTATGAAAAGGGCGACCCACTAGAAGGCGCTGAAGAGGACGACCCACTGTTCAAAGGCTTTACCACAAGATAGATAGATAGATAGATAGATAGATAGATAGATAGATAGATAGATAGATAGATAGATAGATAGATAGATAGATAGATAGATAGATAGATAGATAGATAGATAGATAGATAGATAGATAGATAGATAGATAGATAGATAGATAGATAGATAGATAGATAGATAGATAGATAGATAGATAGATAGATAGGTTCAAATTCGCCGAAGTTTGCTGAGAAATGCTTGGCATTTAAAAAGAGGCAGTAACTTAGCGTAAGCTGCATTCCGGCGAAGTTTTTGATCAACTTCAGTCTAGCGGAAAGCACCTTCCTTGTATGTGGGGTTTTAGGCCGAGTACCACTAGAGCCCCTCATCACGCATCTTCTTGGAATTCTTGCTCAAAACGCAGCACGCTTCACGCCTCCACAGTTTTCAGTTTTCTTTTGCACTCGAGGCTGCTTTCCGCCGTATATATATATATATATATATATATATATATATATATATATATATATATATATATATATATATATATATATACATAGATAGATAGATAGATAGATAGATAGATAGATTAGAACCAATGGATTGTAAATAAGAAGAAAAAGAAAAGTGGATGAAAAAATAACCAGCCGTGAGCTGGTTATTTATTGGGTTATGGTTATTATATATATATATGATGAAGGCCAGGCTCTAGGCCGAAACGTCGAAATAAACCACGTTGTGACCGCTCACGGAGGATCTACTGGACTAGTATACGTATATATATATATATATATATATATATATAAATATGAAAGTAGATGCGCTTTCACATAACAACTGTTTATTGTGCCGACGTTTCGACAGGAACCCTGTCTTTTTCAAGGCAAGACAGGGTTCCTGTCGAAACGTCGGCACAATAAACAGTTGTTATGTGAAAGCGCATCTACTTTCATATTTATAACCTTGCGGCAACCGAAGTTATTCTTCTATATATATATATATATATATATATATATATATATATATATATATATATATATATATATATATATATATATATATATATATATATATATATATATATATATATATATATATATATATATATATATATATATATATATCGCTTCAGCTGTTCTCACTCATTGCAACGATAGTCTGCTGCGTATGTGTATATATGTAAGTATAATTGTGAGTTCGCGCTCATCCTATGAGTGTATGAGTGTTTGTTGCGTGCGTCATTTGTTCTTGGGGTACGCTCTCCAAGTTTCAATCTTCCTGACGTTCTTCGTATTACATCCCGATATGTTGCCATCACATTCATGGCTTCGCCTGTGCGGGGAACCATACTCTACTAACATGGTATCGCGTTGTTTAGTCGAGACTTCACTCAACATAAAGGAAACAAAAAAAACAGATGCTGCGTGCCCTCGTGCCGCATGGCTCAGACCCTCAGCTGAGCTGGGCGTATCTGTTTTCTTTCATTTCCACATTTCTTCATCGCCTCATTATTTCTTGTTTTCATTTACGTTTTGCATATTTCTTTTGTGTCTCTGTTTTTTGTATTTGTTTCTTTCATCGTATATCTGTTTCACTTTTTCTCAAGTGCTGCTGCCTATAATTCCTATTTGACGAGGGTGTCATGCATGAACATTGATAAAAACAATTACTGTGAAGACTTCTTTTCTCCTTGCAAATAAGTTCTTATTAGGTAGCTCATGATCAGCCTAGGTAGTTAAAACATACCAATTGAGCAAAAGTAGGTAGCTAATGCTGCTTCGGTTGAAATGGCTGCGGCCCACATGCAGCCACTTTGACAACGATGCTATGTAAAGGAGGTTGTTGTTTGTTGTTGCTGTTGTTGTTGTTGTTGTTGTTGTTGTTGTTGTTGTTGTTGTTGTTGTTGTTGTTGTTGTTGTTGTTGTTGTTGTTGTTGTTGTTGTTGTTTCCCTGTGCAAATGGCTCGTACCCAAAGAAGGGGATTGGCCGATTATAAGGTGAATTTGCCCTAAACTTTCAGCAATGCGTCATTCCTACAAATTTTTTGTAACTTAATTTTGATTTGAAATACTGATATCAAGTTTGCAGAAAAAAAGAAGAAAAATAGTGAGACAGTAATTTAGCACGAAAATCGATTAGCCGCAGTGATCTATTCTTGAATGGCGAATAAAACATCCCTGTGGCTGAAACCCAGTGTAGAGGCTCCAAATGAAAAAAGATCAGGTTGTGATAGTTGCAAGCCCAGTATTTGAAGAGGTGGTGCTTGTATGCTTTCCCTGAAAAAATCAAAACAGCGACAATGTAATTCTTTCTCCTTCTCACTTCTTGTTTATATGTTTTTTCACTGTTTTCATTTTTTTCTAGATTTCTCTCTACCTCTGTATATTTCTAGTTTTTTCTTTACATCTCTTTGTGTTTTGCCTATCCCTTTCGCTATGGATTCCTCCATGTATCTATTTTTTTTCTTTCTCTTCATTCGCCCTACCCAAAGTTCAACCCAGAGTTTTTCAATCATATTTGTTTCGAAACTACCTATATACAGGCTCCATGTATCGAAATACAGCCACGTCATTGGTTCCTCCTTAGCCACTAGACCACTGCGCCCCGCCGCGGTGGTCTAGTGGCTAAGGTACTCGGCTGCTGACCCGCATGGCGCGGGTTCGAATCCCGGCTGCAGCGGCTACATTTCCGATGGAGGCGGAAATGTTGTAGGCCTGTGTGCTCAGATTTGGGTGCACGTTAAAGAACCCCAGGTGGTCGAAATTTCCGGAGCCCTCCACTACGGCGTCTCTCATAATCATGATGTGGTTTTGGGACGTTAAACCCCACATATCAATCAATCCTGTCGGGGTAGAGCAGATTGTTGCTCCACCTGTTGATGAGCACACCAGCTAATATTTGCATTATTAGTGTTTTATGTTGCTGCTCCCAGGTGGCGCGACTATGAGCTAAGTGGCGAAAAATTGGGCCAACTGCGTGTGTGGGTTTCGCAAACGCTGTTTCACCACTGGTATGATCGAATAACCCTGACACATACCTAGTTGTTGTGTCCTACGCCGCACAAATCGGTATCGTAGAATAGCGCGTGCAAGACGCATGCGTTGCTGCAGGAATGCAGAAGATGAAGAAATTGAGAACTAGCATGATGATGGTGACGTTTAAGAGTGTTCCATAGGAGTTTGTCAGCCATAAGTAGCTACGCTGTTATGATCCCTGCCGTTAACGAGAAACAATCTGTGCCGGAGCAAGAAGCACGCACGCAAAGCAGTCGTAGTGGTTCCTGAAATTTCGACTACTACGAGTTATGCATGTAGTGTCTATAGACCATCACACCAGCAATCAAGTGATTGGTCATCGGAAACTCGTTCTGTAGCTTTTATTCGTTCGCATCATGGCACGATCACACAATAGAGCGCAAATAACTGTGTAAACATGGCATGCTTCAACAGCACTAATTTTGTACTCTTCCTAGGATATTGACCTTGCACATTTTTATTGGAGACATCGTATCATATTAGTCACTTCAACTCCAGATGTTTTGTAGGCCCGTGTACTCAGATTTCGGTGCACGTTAAAGAACCCCAGGTGGTCTAAATTTCCGGAGCCCTCCACTACGGCGTCTCTCATAATCATATAGTGGTTTTGGGACGTTAAACCCCACATATCAATCAAACTCCAGATGTTTGCTAATCGGTTTCTATTTAACTTCTGTATACATATTCTCACAAAACATAAAACCATTCCCATTTTCCGACTCTTATCGGCAGTTTGCGATCATATAATGTACAATGCAAATCGGCAAGAAATATTTTTTTTACTTCGCTTCATTTTTCTTGCTGGTGCCACTTCGTAATGCTTGTACCGGCGCTTCCAGAATGCGGGAACTTTGAGTTGGCACCTAATATAAGAGCGCAGCGTGTTTGTAGTTCCCTGCTGGTTTCAGAAAGCGGATGGCCTGCGTTGCCACTTCGTGTAAAGACACAGTGTGTCTGAAATTATCTGCTAGTTTCAGATTTCGGATAGCCAGCGTTTTTCCTTCATTGAAAAATGCAGTGCGTCTACGTCTCCCTGCTGTTTTCAGAAGTTGGATAGCCTGCGTTGCCACCCCATCTAAAGGCATAGTCTGTCCTCGATTCGTTGACCTTCCAGGAACTTTTTAGTGAGAAATGCATGGAAGTCATAGTGAGTAGGTGTAATAGCTGTAATGTCTTTAGCATCATCAAACACATGCGTTAATCAAGTAGTATAGAACACTGCTTTGACTTTGGTCGAAACGGTATTGAGCTTCTCGAAGTTTGAGCTACCATTTTTGAACGTTCTCCTGGGGCTGCCTTTAGCAGCCGTAACATACCTAATCAGAAGCTTCCAAACTATCAAGTACTCTCTCAGTAAGTTTTCATGTAATATGGCTCACCACTAAATACTTTTGAGTTGTAGGTCTCGGAAAATCAGGTATATGGACTTGGATTCCAAATAGTGTCCTTAGAAATTGTAGTAATGTCAGAATTTAAACCACATGGTGTTCGACACCGTACGAAAAAAGTGCAAAAAGTCATTAGCGACGAAGGGAAAGTGATGGCTCTGCAAAATTTTTAAATGGATGTTTGAACTAATTCATTTTAAAAGTATCAATATAAGAGTATAAGTATTTCTTTAGAATGTTCCAAGACCGCTGGTCCACCGGAATCGACGCTTGTGTCTTGTGACGACTGTGATGGGCCACTGTCTCGAGCACAAACAGCACCGTTGAGGTGCTGTTTGTGCTCGAGAATATTCAGTCTAAATTGCTCAAAAATACCAAGTTCAGTGTGATCAGTGTGTTCAGTATTCAGTGTGATCGCCTTAAGACAACGGGGTTTCTCACTGCTTTTTTGGTTTCTGCTTCTGAGTGTTTGCTAAAGAGAATAAAAAGTAATGCGCAGTCTACCTACCAACCAGTAACCTCTCAATGTGGGCGAAAACGTTTCATTCTCATTCCTTATGTTCAATCCATTTCACATGGACTAAGGTGGGTCGGGGGGCAGTATGACTTGATGTTGACTTATTAGGCTGAAATAAGCTGGGTAGCCGATGGCAAGATCCAAAGCCGCGTGAAGAGAAGTTTAAGGGCGGTTGATAACGCTTGCTGAATCAAGTACGTTAACAAGTACAGCGCGTGCTCGACTGGTGTAGTTTTTCAAACTCTTTGCACGTGCGACAGTGTCTACATCAGACGGACCAGCAGATATGTGAATATTAGGTTGCGGGAGCATGACAAGTCCTTAAAGGGGGGGGGGGGGGGGGGTATCGTCTCACCTCGCAGTCGTGGAGGTGAGTACGGTTGCACCTTTTTTTTGAGACGTCAATCATTCATCGCTATCACATTCAACGGACACGCTAAATGCCATGGCTTACTACATGACAAAGTGCGTTGGCGTTTGCACTATCCAGCCATCTGTTGCTTTATCGGAGGAAGAAGTTTGTTTCATCGATCGTCTTTAATGTTACGTGCCGCACGACTTATTGTATCCATATTTATATGCTTTCCTTCAAATAAAAGTTTTGGTTGTTAGACCAGCGCTTGTCCTGTATCATTTTCTTCTGTGTTTCCTTTTGTGCGCTGCTCAATTATAGATTTTCAAGAATGTTTTACATTATTTTAACACAGTAATGGCCTCTAAGTCAGCAGAACATTTCACGTACGTCAGCCAGTGTAGCCATACCACAACCTAAAAGAATGACTTCTTTGAGCAATAAAAGACGCATAGACCATTTTCTCAAGTCCCCTACCATCAGATAATGTGACGGTGTCTTCGTGAAATGCCCGTGAGTGCATGATCTTCAGCCATGCTTTAATGAAGGGTTTTTCTTGCGCACATGAAGAACGTTCCAGTCGAACGGAAATGTCAAAGTTACAATTGTGAACACACCTGTGAATAGACTCTGATAACCAAAAAAATTTGGGGGACCCTTAAGCTTCGCCTTTAAGAGTTGAACGCGATAGCGAAATCTGACATTAGTGCACACTTCAACCGCTGAGTGCATACTTATTATTATGTTTTTATACACACACGCACACACACAAACATGCACACAATAGATTGCACCAGCGCACGCCATTATCGCCGAATGGGCTAGTTTTCATTGTGATACCTGTCGACAAAGTGCATTAAAGGGGCCCTGCAGTGACACACTTTTTTAAGTATCCATGGAATTAAATCACTAGAAAAGCTTATTGCCTCACGAATTCAACACTGCAAAAATATTAAGAATTTGTCCTGTGTGAGTGGAGTTAGGAAGGTTTGTCGCATGCAGACTGCATTATCTTTTCTCTCGGCAGAACTTTCTTTGTAGAGACGGAGAATGGCACAACAACACATCATTGCATCCATCGGGGTGTACCTCAAGATGGTGTTCTTAGCCCCACAATTTTCAATCTAGCGCTCCTCGGCTTGGCTGACGCACTTTCAGAATCAGCCCATCTATCAATATATGCAGATGACATCTGCATCTGGGCGTCAGGTGGACCACGCCTTCACATGCGTGATTGGCTTCAAAGAGTGGCTACACTAGCGACAAAGTACCTGGAAGAACAGGGACTAGGGCTGTCACCAAAGAAGTGCTCGCTTATAGCATTCATGCGTAAGGTGATGAGTCCATATGTCAATAAAAACAACGGACACACGACCAACTACGTGAAGAACCACCGATTCCTCGGAGTCATAGTTGATCGCGACCTTTCTTAGAACCCTCACGTCGCCCACATGAAAACGAAACTCACCATGATCACCCACGTACTGAGGTTTCTTGCTGGAAAAACGTGGGGTACATCGGTACGAGTGATGCTTCAACTCTACACTATTCTGTTTTTCGGTCAAATGTGATACAGGTTACCCGTGCTTTGCAAGATCGGAAGAACAAACTTGCGCGTTCTCCAGTCGATCCAAGCCCAAGCACTGCGAATATGCCTTGGTCTCCCGAGATGTGCGTCTACAGCAGCGACAGTCATCATTGCGTGTGATTATCCAGTCAACGCATATATCCGCGTAGACGCTTTGAGAATGCACATAAGACATTTCTCTCGGCTTCCATCACACCAACTCGCCTCACTTCGAACTTTTAGGCCCTACTCAGCGTTCAGCGCAACTGTAGCTTAGCATTGCACAGTGCTTGCATTGTACTTCACGCATGCAGCACGGCAACCGATACCATTGTGATGCCTACGCCCACTCAAAGCCCTTCTTACAATTCTTGGCATCCAAAATAAGAAAAAGTCGTCGCATCTAGCCCTGAAACAGACCACATTACTCTTCCTGCCAAAGAAGCACAACGGACGCCTTCACATTTACACCGATGGTTCTGTGTCTTCAGTAAGCTCAGCAGGGGCGGTGATTATTCCCGCGAGGCACATCACAATGAAATTTATGACATCGAATTTGACGTCATCGACAGCTGCAGCACTCGCCGCCATACATGCGGTTCTGGAGTTTATAGTTGAAGATCCTTCGGGAACTTGGTCTATCTGCTCAGACACGAAGGCAGCTCTTTAATGTCTTATTTCACCCTTTTGCCATGAACCTAATGAACATTTAGTAGCTGAGATACAACTTTTTCATGACCAGGCCATCGAGAAAAAGCACAACATAGTGTATTAGTGCATATCAGGTCATTGCAGTATACATGGCAATAACCGCACAGATGACCCTTCTAGATCTGCGCACGATGGTACCCAATACAAAGTCATCCCGTTCTCAAGAACCGACGCAGCTACAACACTTCGTTCGCTTGCACGTGATCTCACATTGGCACAGTGTATCTCAACAGAATTCGCAAATGCGCGCCTGCATAACTTGGATCCCGCTCTGCAGCTTCGTCTTCCCTCAGGGATATCTCGAGCTGAGGAGATTCTTCTATGCAACCTGTGACTTGGAGTAGCCTTCAAGAACGCATACTCCTATATCAAAGGAGTAGACAGCTCTTCTACATGCACGTACTGCAGCTGCAAAAAAAACATCGTGCGCCTTCTATATGAGTGCACCCATTTCAACGCGCCAAGACAAGAATCGACTGCAGCTCTGGATAGACTGGATGATCGACCTTTGTCGGAACAAAGGATTCTGGGTCATTGGCGGAGCCCATCCTCAGCCCAGAAGGCTTTGAAAGCTCTGATATGCTTTTTACGGACAACTGGCCTCAGAGACAGACTTTAGTGTCCTATACTCTATGATGTTGCCTTTCCTCTGTCGCAATTTTTTTTTGTAATTCCTCTCTTTCTCACTATTCGGAACTTTTATTTTTATCATATTTTATTCCCTTCACCCCTTTCCCCAGCACAGGGTAGCCAGCCCGTCTAAGAACTGGCTAAGCACTCTGTCCTTCCGCTTAAACTTTTCTCCTCCTTCCTCCTCTCGTCCCGACGAAAGCGATGGAAGCTAAGCAGGGAGGAGTGGCAGGGCAAAGAAACTACCACGCCTCGTGACTTTGAGCACTTTTTTTTCTTCGGACACGCGGCATTTTCAGTGTGGTTGCGCGCGCACGTGTGGACAAGTAGCGGTCTTCCGCGGCAATCTCGGCAACTTTATTTTTTGGTCACAGTGGCACAGACGAATTTCTGCTCACAACAAACGGGGCCGACTTCGGCGGCAAGTTTTCTGCGACACGTGCTCTTTATCGCTATCGCGTTAAAAGGCCAGGCCTTCATAGAAGGTTCAGCACAGTCACAGCGAAAGTCAGAAGAGCTGCATTTCAGTTTCTTTTCTAAACACTCATTGGGTAAAGGCTGCAAGCATACTTGCTGGGTACCCACTACTGCATTAATAATTATTTCTGGGTAGTAAGCTGGCATTCTCCATGCTATCGATCGTCAATCTTCTGAGAAGCTGGAATCCGCTAAACACTTGGAAGGACTTCATGCAGTGGCCGACAAGGATGAGGAATCATGCCTCAAGTGGGTATGCGCCACGTAATAGGTAATGAAGAACAAGCTTTTTTAGAGGGGTTGAGACTGATCGACCCACTCGTTACGTGAATCGCATTGTTTGATGCCTGGTTGTTTTTTTTACTCTTATAAAATACTTTATTACTCATAATAACGCGATTCTTTTCCCGGCATCAAGCCTGCCCAAGGCAAGTTTGCGAACAAGTCCCAAACACCGGCGATGCTCAGTGGTAGAACAGTGGGCTCGCACGCAGTGGACCTGAGTTCAAGCCCCAGTTTGTCCTTGGTACTAGGTTCTTGTCTTATTTTTGCGATAGCGGTTACGAAGACCAGTGGCGGCGGCGGCGGCAGAGATCAATGACGCCGCTAGTGACCCGAGTTTTAGTCCTATAACAGCTGTCGCTGTAAAAATAATCTAGCGACAGCACTTCTAACACAAAAGCGTTTTGTGCCAGGGCTGATCAAGGCTTCATGAACCAATTTCAGAAACGAAAATTACATCCAAATATACGCACAATCAGAAATGAAAGTGAACAGGACTCGAACCGGTGACCTCTAGTTCCGCGACAACAGATGCTGGTCCGCTGCCCACTGGTCCGTGGACAGGGTTTTTTTTAATTTATTTTGCACCATGCCCACATAATGTGAAAGCTTTACAAATGCATCTTTTATTTCTAGCATTGTCTACGCATAGTTTCCTTCCTAAAGTGAAGTAATGCATGATGGCTCCACGTTTATTGCTATGAAAACGTCGTTTGTACGCCTCAATCCCAATCGGCGCATTTTCTCGAAAAGCGTAATTTTGTTGACGCACAACACTGCCAGGTGGTGAGATGACTCCGAACGTCGGCCTCATTAATACCACCTATCCATACCAAAAATAGCTCTGCATAGCTCGAGTTCTTCGTTACTGCGGGTTACAAACGTACGCTCACCCCTCAACGAATCGCAGCCGTTTGAAGGAGAAAACACGACGTGCCTTGGTTGTGTTTGTGTGCTCCTATTTAAAACAATCATGTATCACCAACTCTCCCAATCAACCATATTCACTTGCGTTTTCCTCTCCCGTCGAACAGTGGCATTCAATAAATTTAACATGCCACGAGCAGACGAATCGAGTCCAAGCTCAGCTTCCAATCATTGACGCTCTTCTGGCTGACACACCACTTTCTCCGATTGTTTCAGTTTCAGTTTATTATACATTTCCTTTATAGAATTGTGGAAAGAAAACGTGCCCTTGCGGTGCTGCTGCCACAAACATATATGACCACTAGGGTTTGTTGAATCTTTGATAAGCACGTTGTCATCGCTATAAGATGTACCACCTGGCGTCGAAATGGATGCATCCACGTTAAACGGTGCTAAAACTGACCCACAAATACAATAATCGTGCAAGCTCTTTTATACCAATCTACAAGGAACGTAATCCAACTATTTCTGTCAGGACTCGCTTCACTTTCATGTAATACTGATTCCTGTGACGGAGAGAGCCACCATGTTTTTTTTTCTATTTAGCGTTGAAGAACATCATGTGCTGAAACACCAGCAAACTCTCATTTAGACCAGCAGTCTCAGAAGCAGTAAAACTTAACCTTCTACCCACTCCTTCTGTTCCCTTGATCTCAGCTGCGTAGTGGTTGTTGCTATACAAAGGAGTAAAAGGTTGCTTGCATGGTGTCCGCCATGTCTTGTCGTAGGTTCTGCTTGTAAAAGGTGGAGACCAGCGCCTTTCGATACGTTGCAACAACTTGACTTTACGGAAACGTATATACAAATTTGCAAGACTCTTAACCGTTGGAACCGTCAGATGTTGCCTCGGCAGAGCCGATAGTGCAGAGCACTCTTTGCTGCGACCAGAACGACCGTGAGGAAACAAGAGCCAGGCTTTAACCCCTCGGTTGTTCCTCCCTATTCTCCTCACGGCCAACCAAAACAATTCAGTCAGTTTATTGAACAGACTAAACACATGTCGCCATCCTCTCCTATCACTCTCTTATTCAAGCACTCGACCACTCGGTCTGCGAAAGAGGGATAAAAAGACCGGCCTCCACATGATGTTCCGCGAACTGCACAAACGCACACAATGGTGGCGCCGTTTTGGCTGCGGCCTATACCATTACTGCGAGATGATTACTCTGTCCAGCGTGACAGCCGTACCACGGACACTAATCCAGATGGATGAATGTCGATACACAAGATGTCCTCACGTCGCCCGCTGGCACTCCACTGGCTGGGGACCACCTAGCTGGTTCTTAAAAGCGCCGACGAACCATGGTCTTCTTACCAGAACGGCCGTCCTGCCGCCGGGATTATCGTCTCCCGAGAAAACGCTCTTTGGGATGCGCACACTTTTGCGACAAAGAAGGCTCACCCCCCTAGCCAGCGACACCACACCTTACCGAAGCTTTCAAGACTTAACATTATTTTATGTCTATTAAACTAAGCTGTTTCAAAGCGCTAATTTCTTTGAGAAAGCGCACGACATGTACTGATTAGTGCAGAGGTCGAGGCTAAGAGCAAGAGGGAAATATTTTGACTATGTTCGGACAAGGTCCCTTAAGATGGACGTTAGCACCAGGTTGTAAAATTTGTAGACTTTCCTTTGTGCTGGGTCAAGACATTTAGAAGATGCCTTGTTCACGCTTGCATTACAGGCTCAAATTTTGAGCAGTCAACCTAACTAATACTATAGCACTGACCCTAAAAATGCCTACTCTGCGAAACGTATCATTAAATTCGCGTATTTTAAAAGGCATAGTAGGTTATGTGGTATATGTAAGTTTTTACATAATATTTTGAAAAGTGCTCGAAATATTCACATAAAGTTTCACTGCTCACAAGGAACTGGTTATCGCGTGACAACACTTTATAAGCCCAGATTATGCCTATCAATCTTGTAGCCTACTCCCAAATTATATAGTGGAATCACTTAATAAATGTACAATTTCTCTGTAATCACCGAAAAGAATGTATTCATATTCAGCTGTGTTATTGTGGACACTCACAGGTTCTACTTGAACTAAAGATACATAACATACTTTTTTGAGGTTTTTGTAAAAAAAATTACTACGCGTACAAAGCCACAGGGGGTGCACAGTGCTGTGTGATTTTTTGTACAACGTCCCTTTTTCGAAAAATCACCAATTCTTTTATTTTGGATTGTTCCCAACTTGTTTTAGCTCATGAATGCAGAGTTTCATCAAAATCGATTCAATAAGCGTTTAGAGAACTTGTAATAAGGTTGAAAAAGGTACACAAATGCAATTTGAGTTTTGTGCGCGCATACCTCTCACACCAGAGGTCACGCCGCGCACTATGGCGAGGCATTTAAATCACTTAGAATCGCCGAATAACGTCGGGCTTCAACAAATTTGGTCCTTACCGTTAAGTGTACAAGTCACTGTAAAAACTGCAAATTCGGCTTTTGGGACGGTTTAGGTTACCGTACTGCTTTAGTTGTCTCACATGCAGCATCACAAAACTTTCAAGTTGTTAATATAGCCCCAACATATGTTTTGAAAGTAGCAGCTGTATTGATATGATGTTTCACATGAAAACATGAACGAGTAGTAACTAAGGCAGCTCATGTATTCAGCATTCAAAGCTTAAGAAATGTGAAAGATTGGTAGCTTTGAACTATAGAGCTACAAATAAACTTATATTATTAGTTTTGGCACCACAAATATTTAAGCGCGACGCTTCTATAAAAGAAAAGATAATGAGGCAAACTATGCGATATTATTAGAAAAATGTAAACACTAACATTCTATATATCTGTCTTTCGCTCTCTATTAGTGTGCGACATATTCATAAAGGACAGCGCAGTTAGCAGAGGCCCTACAGAAAACTGCAAAAAGCATTTCAACACAACCTGCCAAGATTACGCCGCTGTTTACTACAGCTCCGAGAGGTGCATCGATGATTACATACCACAGGAATGGCGAAAATAAAGGTCGACTTTTTTACCATATCACTAAACAACTTTAGGAGTGTTTTACTTCTCTAACATAATGTGTGCATGTCAAAAAAATAGAAAAACAAACGGGGGGCTTTTTTTTTTGGACACAACCTATGAGGTAAAAATTATATTGTTTAGCGAAAATGACACGAGGCGTGTCTATTTAGAATGTATATTGAAACTGATGCGTACAGCATCCACTAAGATGGAGGACAGCACGCACAACCTACAGACCACTTCCTCGTTGTCGTCTTCTGACCCTTGATATGTCAGCTACGTAGCATTACCCCCCCCACCTCCCGGCGCTAAAAGCGCCGCCTCGGTGCACATTACCTAAGGTCTTCAGTAGGCAGGTGGTAAGGTTTTAGCCTGCTGACGTGCACAACATCACTGGGTGTGGTTGCATGCAGGCAGGCTTGTGGTCTAAGATGCAGGAATGATCTCATAGGTGACGTTGGTTACTTGGCGGATGATACGGTAAGGACCCATGTAGCGAGAGAACAACTTCTCTGATAAGCCAACTTGACGAACTGGGCACCACAGGAGAACGAGAGAACTGGGGGAGAAGTGAACGTCAGCATGCCGGCTGTCGTAGATGGCTTTCTGGGTGGCTTGCGAAGCCAAAAGTCTAGAGCGGGTGATCGGACGTGCGTGGTCGGCACTAGCAATAGCGTCGCGTGCATATTCGATTGACGGCGTTGCAGTGGTTAAAAGTAGGGTGTCGAGTGGTAACGTCAGGTCCCGGCCATGGAGCGAATAAAAGGGTGAATAACCAGTGGTGTCGTGGCGCGAAGAATTGTACGCGAAGGTCACGTGAGGTAGCGCCAGGTCCCAGTCATGGTGGTCTGAGGACACACACATTGTGAGCATGTCCGTTAGGGTCCGATTTAGCCGTTCGGTAAGGCCATTTGTTTGAGGATGGTAGGAAGTGGTCAGCTTGTGGTGCGTCGAGGAAGAGCGCAGAAGATCGTCGATCACACGGGACAAAAATGCGCGGCCACGATCTGTGAGTAATTGGCGAGGAGCGCCATAATGTAGGATGACATCGTGGAGCGAAAATTCCGCAATGTCAGAAGCAGTGCTGGTGGGGAGCGCTCGAGTGATGGAATACCAAGTTGCGTAGTCTATAGCGACAGCGATACACTTGTTTCCCAATTTAAACTCGCTGGTAAAAAAAGTATCTGTAAAGTAAGGATAACGTAACACCTTGTGAAATATGGTGGAGTAATCGTGTTAAAAAAACTGGCCGCATTACGTAGCGAGCGTATCTTGACAGTAAGGGTACCATAATTTTGTAAGAACGCGTGCAGGACCTTAATTCATAGTAAAGGAAACGTCAAGGTCCTGAAAATTAACAGGTTGATAAGCTTAATGTCTGTTCTAAACAAGCTATTCACAAAAGTAATAGCAAGTTGAAATAAGGTGACATGAAAGTTTAATCAACCAAAGAAGCAAGCAGGATTTCGTGCAGGCTACTCTACAATGGACCATATTCATACTATCAATCAGGTAATAGAGGAAAGCGCGGAATACAACCAACCCTATACATAGCCTTCATAGATTACGAGAAGACAATTGGCTCAGTCGAGACATCAGTAGTAATGCAAGCACCACGAAATCAGGGTATCGAAGTACCCTACATAAACATACCAGAAGAAGTCTACAGTGGATCCACAGCCACCCTAGTTCTCCATACAAAAAGTGACAGCATCCCGATAGAGAAGGGCGTGAGGTAGAGAGACACGATCTCTCCAATGGTGTTCACCGCGTCTTTACGGAAAGTTTTGAAGAACCTAGGTCGTGAAGAGTTAGAGATGAGAAATATAAGAGCGTATGTTAGTAACCTGTGATTTTTTGATGATTTTCTCTTCATGGGTAACTCAGGGTACGAACTACAGCTCATGAATACAGAACAGGACATGGAAAGCAGAAAACTAGGTTGGAAAATAATTTGCAGAAAACAAAATTATTGTGCAATTGTCTCGGCAGAAAACAGCACTTTGCGACAGGTGGAGAAACGCTTGAACCTGTAAAGAAATATTGTGAGGCAGGGTCTCGTTAGGACATGTAGTAACCTTGGAGCGAAACGATGAGAGTGGAAGAACTAGAAGAATAAGAGTGCGGTGGATCCCATTCGGCAAGCATTCTCAAATCATTAATGGTAATCTTTCACTAAACCTCAAGAGGAAGGTATATAACAGCTGCATCTTACCAGTACTTTACCTATGCAGCAGAAACCTGGAGTCTTACCAAAAGGGTTCAGCTTAAATTGAAGACGACGCAGCGAGCCATGTAAACAGACTATATAGTGGTAACCTTTAGAGACGAGATTAGGGCGGAGTGGGTCAAGAAACAAACCGGGTTAAGGATATCATGGTTGAAATTAAGAAGAAGAAATGGACATTGGGCGCGCACATAGCACGTAGGGAGGGTAACCGCTGGTCATAAAGAGTACATTATGGAAGATAGAAGTAGGGTGCCGTACGTGAAACGGACTGAAGGAGAGAACAACTTATTAAGGGTAACTGACTGGATTACCAGAGAGGGCGAACCCACGAAGGGGAGACAGAAATTTCAGCTTTGATACAAAGGCGAAGCAATGAACGCGATAGCAATAAATTGGAAGGTGACGCGCAGAATGGCAAGCAGATCGAAATGTGCCCCGTGTTTCTCAAGCACGTATGACGCACGAAACGTACTCACAGGTACAGATGAACGCGAATAAGCCTCTCAGTTGTTACTTCGCTGTGTCTGAAAAGCGCGCCCTTTTCGCAAACGGAGGCTGTGTGACGATTTCAGTGACCTTTGTGTTTTCCGAAAAAATTTCGTGATCTTAGTAATTATATACTCTACAATATGAACTGCATCCACAATAACTCCTAAAATAAGGATAAATATTCATTACGTCCTAGCTGTCTTTTTGGAATACATTTTTCTTAACAATGCTACTTCGTTTGCAACCTGACCATTTGGTCTCAGTTGTCACTGTTCTTACCTCGAGTATACATAGCCAGGTTGTCATCTACGTTTCAGTAACTTGCACAGATGAATTTTCAGACATCATGAGAGTTCAAAAGAATGATCGGGAACTTATGCGGCAGAATTAGTCAACAGTGAGTCACTTAGTCAATCACCCATAGATTGGCTGATGCATAAAGAGCGGAACGTCCACACAGGAGTGGAAACACCAGTAACACAAAACACCAGAAGTAAGAAAATGTAACTTTGTCATCACCGCTGCTGTTGGATGTGCAGATATTTCAATTACGACACACCATGTATTGGTTGTGCAGTTTCAAGCAAAAAATGCATTAAAGGCGTTTCTTCAACATGCCAACTCGATTAAAAGAAAGTGGTTGCAAAGCCCTTCTGCTAGTAAGAACTTGAGGGAATTACTTTAAAAAAGGGGGCACGAGCAAAACAAGGCGTGATCATTTAAAGCTTCTTACACGTTTACGATAAACACACTGTCGCTAGCCAATCATCTTCGTGGACGCAGCTTTAGGATACTTATTGTCACCACACATTTGTCTCTAATTTATGCATAATATAATGCGATAAGTATGAGATCGCGCGAGAGCGAGTCCTAGCAGAGTGAAAGTCTCTATAGTGACGCTGATTATGACATATTAAGTTATCTGAAGTGAGCTTAGCTGCTCCTATGATCGAGCATCACTCACATTAACTTGTTTCTACCAGTCCTGCCTCTATTTGAGGGAACCTTTATCATTTATATTGCTTTATTGCGAACCAATTCGAACTGTGAGTGTCAAGCCAAAGTAATATTTGTTTTTCTGTCTGATATCACGACGAGAAAAAATGAGGGCAAGTGTTAACACAAACCTAGACGGTGTTAACGCTCGCAGGAACAGTCAAACCCTACATCGAAAACATGCCGCGATTCATGGCACTGCACAACCTTGCAGTTCAAAGCGCTCACGTGGTGTAGCTCATACTGAGGCGCAATACCCAGCTCATCAGATCACATGTACTAACAATTCTATTCAACCTATAACTTTGATAACACTCCCGTTCAGGCTGTATGGCAAAACTCACGCCTATCTCCGACATGCAATGACTATGGTCCATCGGTCGCTGTGCTCAGCTGCTGATCTTACTTCCACAGATGCAATTCAGGTCATTGTGAATGCATTTTAACGTATGTGAAATGCTAGAGGCTTGTCTTCTATGCCATGTGACTGAACGTCAAAGAATACTGAAGCAAAGGTCAAACCCTTGTGCGCTTCAAAATGCCACTCAAGAAACTTAGAACCAAAGAAGACTAAGAGAATTGAGAGGTTGGTTTAACGTCTATTCGTACACGTGATTATTTCGTGATAAACGGAGTATATTACGAAAACAATCAGTCCATTGTCTCCTCGAGTGTTGTCATGGGGCATAAACGATAGCGTGGTGTCGCGTTCACGACATAGATTTCTGGTGACGTTTTGTATTGGTGATCCATGACGTAGCGCGAGCAAATATTTTTACCGGGACGTAGCAGCGGTTATGGGAGATGGGTTGAAGTGATAATTTATCTGATGTCTTTAGAGACGTGCGCCTGGCATTAGAAAAAAAACCAAAATGTTCAATTTAATTTAGACACACTCAATAACTGAAATATCTGTAAGTTTACGTACATGTGTGACTCAAATACTTTTCCTCAACGTGTTACCCAATGAAAGGGTGCACTCGTAAGCATAGTTTGGCTGCCTCTTATTCAGTAAACACTCTGGATCCGATTGGCGGCGGCATTGCGATTCCTGCCGTCTTCCCATCGAAAGTTCTTTGCCTGCCTTCCTGTAAACTCTGTATACTAATGAGGTGAATGCACTGTCATAGGCTTCATCACTGTCCCAGGTCTCAGTGAATATCACAATATAAGAATCGGTAACTGTAGTGGGACCCTCAATCTTTGCGCGTTCATTAGCCTAGCTCCTACAATCGATGTTCAGAAGTTTCAAGAATCGGACATCAATTTATTTAGTAAATCCCGTCTCTCGCTTTTCAGCCTTGGCGTAATTTCTTGCCACAGTTACACTTGTGCATAGCACCATTTACACTTAGCTTACCATAGACAAGCTTAGCCCTAGCCCCCTTTATGTTTTTCGTCAAGTGCCTTTTTTCAAAGAGCCCTTCTTTGTTCACGAATATTTGCGAGAAATTTTCCGCAATACACACAAAAGCGCCTTTTAGTCTGCCCGAGGCTTTTCAAATTGATAAACTCTCTTTCTAATTCATGAGCAATTGCAATTGGGCGTGATTCATTTTTTATGCTGTGGCTTGTACTAATGGTTCCCTCAATGATGGCAGCTTTATTCGCAGTTTTTCTTTTGACGTATTTAGAATATTTCTGATTTAGGTGCAGATGTGTCACGTTCTTGGGTTCATAAATACAATTGATGTGTAGTTAATTCCCACGGTTCTGATCTTGAAGATCATGAACTTTTAAAGAGCCGCAACGTTTGTGTCGAAGTAACCCATCATTTTTTACTTCTTGTTTACCTTGTCATCCAATGTGACAAAAGTAGACAGCCGTTTTTCTATTGTCTCCACTTTGTCGCTTACTGCAGATGGTTTCTTTTATACCTTCGCACACAAGTATTGCATAAATGACATAGTTTCCATATTGTTACAGTGAAACCTGTTATGAGATCACAACCACGGTCACGGGCGGTATCTTCGTCCACCGCCGCCGGTGTCCATAACCACCATCGCGCGATATAGAAATAAAAGTGAATTAAAGCACCAAGGACATAGTAGGATAACAACCTGGGGCAGCCCAGTATTTTACCAGTGAGCTACACCGGTACTAGGGAATCGTTGACACACTTGCATTAAGCAGGGTTGATGCTAGGAAAAACTCCACATAAATATAAGATATAAAGTGTTTAGAACAGCAAAGCAACGACCAGTTTTCACACAATGCGAATTGCATAACGAGTGCGTCGTCCAATGCCCCAAGCTATTCCAAAAGCTTGTTCTTCACCACCTATTAAATGTGGCACATACACCCCTCAGGAGTACAAATCTTCATCGTCATCAGCCACTGCATAAAACACAAATTCGTACAAAATTCACATGAAATTTGTTGCAAACGTTTAGCGGATACCACGATTCTCCGAAAAATGACGACAGATAGCACATTGAACGCCGGTCTACAACAGAGAAAATTTGATTTTTTATGGCGTAGTGGGTACCCGGCAAGTCTGATTCCAACATTTCATGAAAGAGTGTTTAGAAAAGGCTTTGAAAGACCGCTCTTCCAGCTTTTGCTGTGACTGTGCGGCGCGTCCTGCGCAGGCCTGGCGATAATTTTATGTTCTTGTCTAAAAAGTAGTTCACGCAATGTGTCACTGTTTTATGTTGAGTTTTAAGGTTTTTTCTACGTCTCAAAAAAACAAAAAAGATTTTGCTAGGATGAAAACATGCGTAAGAGCATTCAGTACAAAGTGTGGGCTAGGTAGCAGCAACAAGTAAGGATTAACAATACAAAAGCAACGCCATGGCCGGTTATGTCTAATCAGAACAACGAATGAGATGAGATGACGTGGCATCGCGCTTGTAGTGCTGCTTGCTCGCCCACTAGGGAGGCTTGTCGATGCCCGCCTTTTTGTAGCCTGCGCGACGTATATGTAATGCGACGTCAGTAAAGACGGTTGCCGTGGCCATTTCGCAGTGGTCGGAAAGTTACTGCCTGGCCCACTCAAACGCAAGAGCTAATAAACCTCATACGAGCATGAAATTGGTTAATTTGCTTGATCTTAGCAATTACTTGACCTGTTTGTTTTTCTAAGAGTACTGCGGCAAAATCAGCAGTGACCATAGTTTAGACAGTTATACGAATCGCGCTGAAATCTTTGTCACTCAAATCTTTCAAAAATTATGTCAAAACATACCTTCTATTCAATCCTCAAGATTTACAAGTAGTATGTTCCTCTGGTTTCGTTAGTTGTGGTGTTATGACCCTTTGTTTGTTACTTTACAAGTACGTACTTTGCTCACTCTGTATAAAACTGTGTTTCTCATGTAAAGATAGTATATGATAATGCGTCTCTTCCGCAGCCCGCTGCAGTGGTCTAGTTGCTAAGGTACTCGGCTGCTGACGCACAGTTCGCGGGATCGAACCACAGCTGTGACGACTGCATCTTCAGTGGAGGCGAAAATGCTGTAGGCCCATGTGCTCTGATTTGGGTGCACATTAAAGAACCCCCGGTGGTTGTGTGTTTTTCCAGAGCCCTCCAGTACGGCGTCTCTCATAATCATACGGTGGTTTTGGGACGTTCAACACCACATATAGTCAATGTGTCTCTTGGTCGAAGCTCTGAGTGGGCGAATTCGGGTGCGGCGGTAACGTTACGCAGAGCACATCGGCCTTTTGCCCTTGTGTCAGAGACATAGGCTTGTCTCAAATATAGACGCAATTTCGTTGGCACCGCATAGCCAAACCTTTTGTTTAAACACCTCGGCCGTTAAAATATCTCTGAAATTTTTTATCTCTCTTTGTTGTTATCTTGTCGATCAGCATGTTCGCTTTCCGCGCCGAACAACGCGCACGGCTTCTGGAAACTATAGCATAGTTAAAAAGGGGACCAGGCAAAACTAGGCAAATAGGGTGCGAGACAGCTCATGACAATGATACTTTATGATCGCACTACCCAATGTAATGAAAATCTTGAAAAGTTGTTTTTTTTTTAAATTAGCCCTTTCAACTGGAAATCAGGTGGGCCAACGTGTCACGAGTGTCCCTGCAATACGAATACAGATCTATCGCCTCCGCCAAACACCTGCGACGCTGGTCAACAGAACGAACATTTTCTCGAAACGTGGGAGGCCAAGCTCGCTTTGGAGGACCTGGACCAACAACGACGTCTCGTCGCAAGGGCCAAGGAGGCAGCGAAGGCCAGAGGGTTCCTGGAGTGAGGAGCCCTCCTACCTAAGGTGGACGCGGAACCTACACCGCTACACTATTTCGAAAAATAAACGTTTCGTCTTCCTCCACCTCCTCCACTTTTAACTTGAACACAGAATTCTTTTGTTTACACTGTATCAATAGGACCTGTCCTTTGGAGCCACAGCGGCAATTGGCCTGAATACATAGGTGGTTTCCTCTATGTTGCGAGCCGGGAACAGGTTGCACTTTTTTACTGGAGTGTCTGTATTTTTGTGAGGCATTTATGCCACTATACTTCGAAAGAAATTTAACTCAGCAGGTGATTACAAAGTCTTTACTGGTCCATAAACTACTGGAGCAAAACCGCCAATTCAGTTGTTTTAGAATCTTAAGTGAAAACGTGTATAAGGTAAAAAATGGGATAACCATGCAGGAAATACCTTTTATGCCTCTTTATTCAATAAATCTCCTTTTTTGGTAAACACGAACACTCCGGTAGTCGGCCAACGCGTTCACTTTTCGCAACCGGGCTATTGTGCTGTTACACTGACAGTGTCCTACAAAACTATCAACTAATTTTCTGTAAAATAAACTAACACGTTCAAATGAACGCGTCATACTAAAGGAATGTCGTATATCCGAGTGTGTGTACTCAGAAGCAGACATCTAGTTCGGTGACTGACGACGTTACGGCGGCCAAGACGCGATACAGACTACTCATGCCTTCGGCATTTCCGCACGGGGCCTAACTCTGTCCCCGATAGAATAAACATGTTTATTTCTCAGCACACAGGTACGTACTTTTAGAAATATCTCTCGACGGTGATGTCAGCTTTTACATTAGCAACAAATGTTGAACCCTATGGTGACGTCCGTATGTGACGTGACAGCTGGAAGAACTCCAAGAATTATTACTCATCGATGAAAGCCAGATTGTCAGAAATATAGAGAAGCAAGCTTGACAAGACCACAATGCAAAATAAAAAAGCAAAAATTAACAGTATTTCACACTAGTGATGCAAAGCGTAAAAGAAGTCCGACGCTGGGCAGTGTTTGTTTCTGTTTTTAGGGGCGAAGCTCCTTAAGGCGTGGGCTGTGCGTCCCCTGTATGTAGCCACCTCTCGTTTAGTTCTTGCAGTGTCCACTAGATGGCGGTACCGTCTCCCGTATGTCGCCTCCTCTCGTTTAGTTCTTGCAGTGTTCACTAGATGGCGGCACTGTCTCCTGCATGTAGCCACCTCTCGTTTAGTTCTTTGAGTGCTCACTAGATGGCGGGACCTGTAGCTGATGATGAAAAGATGCAAGATGTTATAAACTAGACGGCGGTACTTGTAGTTGATAATGAAAGATGCGAGATGTTATAAAATAGGAATGATGTCACATATGGCACGTGTCATTGGTGGAAGGCAATCGTTCGATTTAGCGCGGCGACGTACGCTAGGGGGAGCATTGTAATAAAATCGAGTAGGCAAAATGTACGGAAGATTCATGGTTTACCAGGTTTTCCTCCAGAGCTTCACCCACTCATCATCATTCACTTCGTGGATATGGCGGCACTTTTTTTTCTTTCTTTCTACCTGTTCCTTGATTCATGATTTTCTAGTTTTTGTTGACTTTTTTATATGTATTTTCCATTTTGCCGTTCTTTCTCCCTCAACTTATGGCTCACTTTTCTCTGTTCTTTTATTAAATTTTATAGGTTTTTTCTTTAATGTTGCAGACCAAATGTAACTGTAATTGTGCTTGAAGAACAAGAGTAAAATGTGTCTTATGATGAAAGCTAGTTGTCATTATGCTACAGATAACTCTAATGTATGCGACTTGGCATCCGTCAATATAATCATCAGGACTCTTGAATAACTGCAGGAAAAAGACCACTTTTTAGCTCCAGTGAACGATGCAGATGGTTAAGGGATATGTGGTTTTGTCTGCTTGGTGTCAAGTGACGACGACAGCACGAGACAGCCTGTCTTCTGAAGTGCTGCTAACTTAAAATGTTGTCAGAGCTTTGTATAGGCTAGTAATGAATGCTATTTTTGTGGCTATGATGGCACTCAATTGTGCTCGGCTTCTGAACCACAGGTGCTGACTAGGCATATACTACGAAATAACCAGGCAATTAAGAAAATTGGTGAGGTCAAGTCAAGAGATCAAGACGTGATTATAAGGGAAGCCGTAGTTGAGGGCTCCAAAACTGTTGACCACAAGGGGTTCTTGAACGAGATGGTGTTTAGAAACGTTGTGCGAAAAATATACCAGGTTCAAATTGTGGATTCTCGGCTCCCAAAGCACGTCCCCACATCTGCGAGGTAGCAGATTACATCAAGCTGTCGTCTGCAGGCGCCTTCAGCGTTCAAATTCTTGAAAGTTGCCATTTCCCCATACGTCTCCAGCCGGCATTTTGGTCATGGTCAAGAAAGGTGGCTGCGTACAGGTAAAGTGATCCACTGAGAGTATGCGGCTCCCGTGGCGGTGCCCTTACGACTGTAATTATGTACACTATAGCCATCGTTGCGGCAGTTTTATTCACCGTAGTTGTGCGATTGGCCAAGTGCGCCCACACTGGTTCAAAACGTTGAGGCCATGGCTGGCGTGTTGCTGTAGAAAGCCTTCCATGTATTCTTGCAGTTATCGGCTAGGTTTTTTGTTGTCTTTGTTGTTGGCTAGGTTTTTTGTTGTGGCCATTCGAATACTTACGGATTAGGCCCCATCACCAGATGTCATGTTTTGTTTTCGAAATCGTGCTTTTGTTGCTGAAAAAAGGTATTGTTCATTGGTCTGGATTCAAAACCGTGAATTCTCTATTTGAAGGCAGGCGTCTTAGCCACTTGTATATCAAGACACCCTAGCAGTGCGCATATTAGAGCATTGTATAGTAGATTGTGGCAAGAGGGTAGGACAGGGAAGGGAGTGTAAGTTGGGCAGATGTGGCGCAGGAGTTACAGTGAAACATACTACAGAAAGATTTATTCATAAAGAAACTGAAAAAAATAATAGCACACTTAGAAAAAATATACAGTGAAACAAAGAGAGCAAGAAAAAGAGTGAGAGATAAAGAGACAGGATGAAGATAGAGGAAGAAAGAAAGAGAAAGTAACAGAGAGGCACAAAACTAAGAAAAGTAAGTAAAAATAGAGAAAAAATGAAGAGGGAACAAAGAAGAAAGCAAGGAAAGAGGATAGAGAGAATTTGCAAAACTTAACAGAACAAAAAAAAACGCCGAGGACTATAATATAAGTTAACGCCCCGTGCATCGCAGACTGGCATATCGTTATGATTTGCGTCACAACCAATTATATGCCTCCATAATCTTCATGTACCTCTCTTCAGCTACCAACTACAAGCCATGCTGACATCTGTGCGGAGTATTTTGCGCGAATTCTTTTAATTGCGTACGAATGAAACTAATTTTGATTTGATTTGGTTAAATTTCACACTTAGGCATCAATTACCTTACATTCCTTTGTCGCTTTGCTCTTCCAGCACAAGAGAGATTCACTGTGGTCATTCTCGGAAGATTGCTGGGCTGTGCTCTCACTTAGGAGCTAACAAAGAGACCATGGCGCCTATTCACATATCAACCTCGGCCTCATTTCACGTTCTCCTCAACCTCCTGTACTCTCTACACGCGTTATAACAGCACAAAAATGCTAACAGGGCGAAAGATAAGGACAAGACTTGTTTATGAACACTGGTTCAATTTGTTTATCGTGCGCAATTAAAGTTTAAACTGATAAGGAAAACTCGAGAAAAGGTTGAGGTTGGTTTGTGAATACGGACCCGTGTTTTTCGGCAGCTTCCTTGGCCTGCTGTGTCGCTGAGCACAAGGTACACTACTAATCTTCAGCACAATGAGCTTGTTATTACAAGAATTTTGGAAATGGAGTGGTCGTTTTTTTGAGGACAAAATAATAGTTGCTATTTTTCGTAATTTGTGTGCATAAGTATTACAAAGTGCTGGTATTGCATTTCCGAAACACTGAAATGCAGTAGCCTGGTCACGATCAATGATGTTATTGATGATTCTTGTGATACTGGCACACACCCACAAAGGGGGATCGGCCAATAACTACAGAGTACTCGCCGGCGCCACTTCATTCTTCTCGTCTTTGCACGCTTTTCGAAAAACTGATAAGTAATAAATACAAAAAAGAGTTCAAAAATGCGTCCACTATTACTGAAAAATTGCAGAAAGGGTGGTTTCTGCGTGCAAGCAGCGACGTTAACTTTACTGCTGCTGAAGGCAATATGACTAGAAATATTAATTCCGGCAGCAAGTAAAGAAATTGGGTAAATGTTTTTTTTTCAGCCAGTGCAAATAAGCGGTCGAGACAGCTATAATAAAACTTGTGGCTGTGCGAGTTGGTTCATAATTCTGCGTAAATTGGTGTGCGCAAATATAGACAAACAACTGTCTCTTCTGCTATCGTTTGTCTTTATTCGCGCTCGCCAGTTTACCCAGAGACCGCTACAATTTCGCCGATCCTGAATGAAACGGTGGTGTTCCTCCATTTCTCCTAAAATGAACTAGTTCCTGGAACGTCGTTCATCGGAACGCCCTTCCATACAACACTGGTTTTCAACTCCATTGCGCACATACGTCCCCTTCCCCCTCTCTCCCCTTCTAACTTCACCCCTCTCTTGCCACGCTGACGCAAGTAGTATCTGCTATCAAGTTTTCTTTTGTTGAAAAAAAAAACCTACTGCTTGCGCTGTACAACCGTTCACTGACCACCCCATTCATATGGGGTCGCCAGTGATAAATAAAAATAGCAGCTATTACTATGCCGTGAGATTGTTAGGTGAATTATTTGGTAAATTATCTAAAGCAATAGGTAGCATGCGTCGCCATTGCAGTTATCTTCCCAAATTCATTAAAAAAACTATATGTTTCAATGTTTCTTTCTTTGGTTCAATACGGAACTGTAGTCTTGGGGACCACTACTGTCGAAATTGTTCAGTGACTCTAGGTACCACGAAATAAAGCTATACGCCTTCTTTCCAGGGTGCCTTATCTTTGGCATGCCTAGGTGACATATTCGTATGGTTGCCTGTGTTGCCTTAGGTTCACCTGTTGCTTTCTTTTCGTTTTGCTGTCTTTATCACTACAAGGATTTTACTCGGTTTTTCAAATGCTTACGCAATACCTTTGTTCATTATTTCTGACCGTGTTTGCCTACTTTTTCTGCTGTTCCGTTCATGCATTAGGTTTAAGGCATGCCTTGAACTGCTGTAACCGCTCAGTGTGAGGAGGCCAGGTTCTCCTCAAGCTGCTCAGTGAAGCTTTTCGCCTGGTCTCCTCGCAACCTTCTTGCGGAATAAACCTCATTCAATAATTCAATTCAATAAAGGCACCACATTGTAACCTCTAAAGTAGGGCCGGTAGGGGATCTCATCTGTGCGTTGTCGAACAATAAAACTCGTAGCGTGTGCATTAACTAAAAGTGGACTGTGGGTCTCTGCGTCCAATGAGCGTATTCTGTGCTTCATTGTCAATTAGCAGTGATTGGCATGTTCCAGTAGAAAGCACCAGTTCTACACTTCGTGCTTTGCGCCTCTCAAGCTTTCTCCCCAAAGCAACGCCTCTATGAACGCAACCGTCAACACCACCGCCAGTGTAAGCATTAGCGCCCGCAGCTTCGCATCTACACATAATTCCTGTAGCAGGAGATGTCTTTGATGTCGTTATATTGATCCGCAGATTGAATTGGTCAAAATACTTTCATGGCTGTTTCGAACTAAACTAATTTATCCGGATGAGCACGAGTGATGATCTTTGGATAAGTGGTTATGGTACTTGACTGCTGACTCAGAAGTCGCGGTTGGTGTCTCGGCCTCAGTGCTCAAACTTCGGTGGAAGCGAAAAGCTAGAGGTTCGTGTCCTGCGTGTTGTCAGTGACGTAAATAAGACGAGATGGCTTAAATCTCTGTAGCCCTTCACTACAGCGTCTTTTAGTTCGGGACGTCCAATGATAGATATATTTACAATTATGAATTACTACATGTAAAATTTGATTTGATTGATTGATATGCGGGGTTAAACGTCCCAAAACTAGCATATGATGATGATCGATGCCATTGAAGGGCTCCGAAATTTTCGCTCGGGTTTTTTTAAAGATTTCAAACTTTCGTGTGCCACATGTGTGATTAAAGCTCACAAGTTCTTGCATGATTTTCTCTAAAAAAAGATGAAGACCAACACTTCATAATGGCAAGTTTTTATTGCGAATGAAAAAAACTTTACACCATCTTCCTAAAGAGAACCATGATGAGAGGTGAAACAGCAGCGTTGCGCTTGGGTGGCATCACGGGTTCAACGGCACTAACATGGGTGCTGGGGCGAGCGCTCCTGGTGGTGGTGAAAAGCGTGCATTTACAAAAAAAGAGGTGTAAAACCTTTTTAGAGGTCCCTAAAAACCATGTAGAGTATCTTCTCCGGTACCCCATTGGTTAGAGACGCCGCCCTGGCTCGCTAGACCAAGGCCTGCTGGGCCAGAAGGTCTGAGCAGCCGAGCAGGGCCGTCTGCCAGTCCTCTCACCTAGTGTTTGGATTGGGAGTAATGGCGTTGTTATCTTCGCCGGCCCACGCCATGTGGTAGGTGTATGCCAATTCCCAACAGTGATGCCACTGTCTTGTGACCATCGGTTTGAAATGTTTCACTATGGAAGGACATAATAATGTATTCGTCTGGAGGCGAAGCAAAATGCGCTTCTTTGCTTTCGTCAACCCCCTTGCGGGAGGAGGGTAGCGACGATGACTTTTTCGATAATATTGAAGATTTCTTTAAAGCAATGGGTGGCGTAGGTTTTGCGATGGCTCGCGCATCAGGTTTACTGCGTGTGATTGACGAGCCGGCGGTGTTGCGAGTGGCGTTATTGGTAGCGGCGCTAGCGGCAGGTGCTGCTGGGGAACAGAGAAGGCGGGAGCTGCGGCGTGCGGGCGGCAGGCGAAGGAGAGAGTGACGTCATCGTGCGCTGCTAGGGGAGCATGACGTCAACGAGCAGCTGCGGCGTGACGCACTTGGCGCCGCTTCAACGCCTGCGGTGAGGGGAGCGCATTGTGGCGAATTCGTATGGATACACGCAAGGACAGCGTTACGCAGGCTTGTCAAAGAACTGCTTTGCATCTAAAAACGTGTACCTTTGTTCACTGTGCGTCGACATAGAACAACGTCTTGAGTAAGATGGTGGAAATCTGCCCTGAACTTTGCGACGTGGTACTTTTCCAGCTTTATTTGTAAAACTCTATGGCCATAACGGATTTTATACAGTGTACCAGTGTGCCATGGACACTATTTAGAGACTACTGGGTAGTAGTAGTCCAGCCATCAAAATTAGCTTTACGTTCTCCTGTTCCCACTCTGTAAAGGTACTTTCAGTCAACCATGAACAACGTACTTTGCCACCTTGACTTCTATAGACAGTTTTAAAGACCTTAGTCTTTCTTGCGAAACTTGACATAGAAATAATGGCCAGTCCGTCTGTCTGTCTACCGCTCTGTTGTTCAGACGATGTCTGCCATGCATGATTCAGCCACGTGGCCAAAATTTGAGCACTTACTGGCTGAACGCCCAGCCAACTTCAACTGGTCTCAGCGTACATACTTGTAAAAAGTGTCCCCCAAAAAAGAGAATATTAAGCATACCTGAGGTGCAGCATCAATACGCAAGTACTAAGTGGTATGTTCTCTTTTAGAAAATACATAGATAGGTAAACATAGAGACCCTAGTGCTTCTGACGCTGCGACAATATGCAGGAAAAAGTCCTCTGTCGAGGATATGTTGCTGCCACTTGGCAGGACGTAAATGGTACGAGAACTGCATCACGCCTAGCCTTGTATGAGACCGTGACTCATGTAGTACGGCTGGCCGAATACTATCGTCATTCGGCGACGTTTGCAGAGAAACACGCAGATACGTGGCCACTTTTTTTACGTCAGTGGCTTCTGAAATTTGAAAAATAATTAGTTGGAAGCATTTTCAAGGTAAGCAGGCATGCACACGATAGTTCTCAACAATAAGTTGCGTCAAGCAAATGTTGCTACGAAGTATTGTTGACAGAAAAGCAGAAATATCATTTTTATGATATCAAAAGGTTAAGTTTTTTTAAAGGGTGGCTGTTTTTTCACAATAGCACTAGTTCTTTTTTAGTGTCTTGGAAATTCTATGGAATATAAATTTCATCCTTTGAACAGATACCTTTTAGACGAAGTACTTCTTTGCTCAAATGTACGCGTTGCATGGAGTTCTGATGACTGTAGCGATGCCGCTATTCTGTGATATCACCGCTCTGGTGAAGGTTTCTGTTGCGGAAAATACGGTGCCACCTATCGTTAACGTAAGTGAATATCTGTTTATATACTGCAAATTGTTATTCACGTGAAATAGGGAAGAATTGCCTTCTAAAGTGTTTCCACACCCATATCTTTCCTTCGGACCAACAGTTAAACCATGTCGCATGCCTTGGTTGAAACAGAGTTGTGCATGTTGCATGATAGCACTAAATCTAGAACGCGATAACAGACTCACTTTGGTTGCTGTTCGAGATTGTTAACAGGCTCGAGGTTTCTGACGAAGGCAGTCCAAGTTCGATGAAAGACTAATCGAGAACGCAGACTAACGCAATTTAGATGCGTTTCAGTGAACTACTGTAATGGAGAAGTCATCAAGTAGCCTTAAATGTTTCATTCATTACAGTGAACAAAGTGCTTTGTAACGTTAGCGTTCATAATGAAACATGGGAATTATTGATCAGTATTCAAAACTTAGCCGTGCGGAGAGTGCTGCAGATGAGTTGCAGGTAGACAAAAAAACTCTGACAGACAACGCTAAAATGCTGAAATGAGTGAAACCTTCTTTCACATGCTAGTATCTCTACCACGCACCACGACGCTTGGTGATTTTTATTCCTTGATTGAACAAGCATGCCACTGCGCAAGGAACGAGCGGCCGAGGCATAGTTTACAAATATTGACACCTTTCTGCGCGAGGCGATGTTGGCCTTTTTGTGCAGAAAAAATTGCTGGTACACGATAAGTTAAACTAAAACGCGTGCTCTGCACTGACAACACCGTAGCTTTTTAAAATTGAATTCCCAACTCACGCATGACATCCAGCAGTATCTCCACAATAACTGCATTCGGATTTCCCACTATTCGGTGGCTTCACCGCCGCTCTTCGTGTTCAGTGCCATCACCGTACCAATTTGAACTTCAGCCGCCGTCACTTTTGTTAAGTTTTTGGCAGTACGATTCGCTAATGATAAGAATCTGCCTGGCATTATATAAATGTGTGAAAACAAAAGCGACAATGGCTTGCTGATTGATTGATATGTGGGGTTTAACGCCTCAAAATCACCATATCATTATGAGAGACGCCATAGTGAAGGGCACCGAAAATTTAGACCATTTGGGGTTTTTTTATTCTGCACCAAAGTCTGAGCCCATGGGCCCATAGCATTTTCGCCTCCATCGAAAATGCAACTGTCACATCTGGGATTCGATTCCGCGACCTGCGGGTCAGCAGCCGAGTACCATAGTCACTATACCACTGCGGCGGGGCAAAAGCTACATTGTCTGCGATGTCAGTCCACGAAACATCAACAGGAAGACAGTGTGCTATTTTTTTATTATTTCATCTTTAGTTACGGATACTGTCAGTCAGTCAGTCTTACATAGGGTTATTACAGGAGCGGAAAAAGAAGTACATGAAAACATAGCGATCCTTGTAAAAAGACACCATAGTTAACAAATATCATCAAAAGTAACAAGTTAGAAAACAAAAATGAAGTCAGCCAAAAGAAAAAAAACGCAACAAAGAACTTGACCATTAAATACACTGGAGCATGCAGAGACAGATAAAGCATCATTATTTACAAACGAGAATATGTGCTGTTTTAAAAACATATCTATGGATGAGCATAAAACGGCTTCATCGCTCAATGATTTGCATTCATTGATAGCTCTTGGGAAAAGGTTACACCTAAATAAACGGTAGATACAGCAGGTGCAGAAATAAACATTGAATGACAATGTCTAGAAGGTTCAGTACGAAAAATATTGAGACAGTCAGCATACCTTTAATGAACCCGGTCATTAATAATGAGGTAAATATACTTGAGTCCTTCGTGTTTTGTCCTAGCTTGAATCGTTGGTCGCTCCGACAGTACACATGGTTGAGATAGGGAATCTGTCCACCGATATTTATTAAATAAAAACCAGATTACTAAACGCTGAATTTTTTCAATAATTGGTACTTTTGTAACCATGAATGGATCCCAGGCAATTTTCGCACATTCAATTATTGCTCCAATAAGTGTTTCGTAAGCTAAACATTTTTATTTCTTGTGTCGCAAACGGCCAATAGTGCCTAATAATCCCCAGGACCCTAGTGGCTTTTGCGCACACATGATCTATGGCATGATTCCAGCGAAGATCACTTGTAAAACTCAAACCAAAGTACTTATGTTGTTCAACTCTTTTCAGTGAGTTATTATAAATATAAGCAAAAATTTTTGATTCCTAGTGACTGTCTTAACTACTGTTTTCCCAGGGTTCAGCACAATTTTCCATTCATCCCACCATTTTTTATTTTCTGTAAATTTACGAGTTATTTTACCTGGTCACCTGTTGTGTCGACTTTATTGTATAGATTGCAATCGTCTGCAAATAGCCTAATAGAAACGTCAATTTCCTTCAGAAGGTCATTTATAAATAACAGAAAAAGAAGTGGGCCCAGGACACTGCCTTGGGGTACTCCCGACTTAACAGCTGGAGCAGTTGTTATATGAGCAAAAAAAAAAAGAAGTGCCATCAAAATAAGTACGCAGCACGCATTACCAAACGTTTGCTTTATTGTACAACATTTATGTTACGTGGCAAGTTCAATATGCCGCAATATACCTGGAACACGCAGTGTTCTACTCGGCCATATGACAATCGCTTGATTGATATGTGGGGTTTAACGTCCGAAAGCCGCCATATGATTATGAGAGACGCCGTAGAGGAAGGCTCCGGAAATTTTGACTACCTTGGGTTCTTTAACGTGCACCCAAATCTGAGCACACGGGCCTAAAACAATTCTAGCTCTATCAGAAACGCAGCCGCCACAGCCGGGATTCGAACCCGCGACCTACGGGTCAGCAGCTGAGTACCTCAGCCACTAGACCACCACGGCAGGGCCAAATGAAAATCGCATATGGTTATTGATTGACGGCTAAACATAAGCGGTCAAGTATGTTCCTGGCCGTTAAAGTGGAAGTAATCTAAGCACCTTTCGAGCACCACTGCTCTCGGCCCCGCCGCGGTGGTCTAGTGGCTAAGGTACTCGGCTGCTGACCCGCAGGTCGCGGGTTCAAATCCCGGCTGCGGCGGCTGCATTTCCGATGGAGGCGGAAACGTCGTAGGCCCGTGTGCTCAGATTTGGGTGCACGTTAAAGAACACCAGGTGGTCAAAATTTCCGGAGTCCTCCACTACGGCGTCTCTCATAATCATATGTTGGTTTTGGGACGTTAAACCCCACAAATCAATAAAGCACCACTGCTCTTTTGGCTTTCTTTTGTTTTTATACTTTATTATGAACGGCTTGGTCCAAACACCTTGGCTTGGTCCAAACACAAAAGGAACCTCACTTCCTAGCTGGGTAACCAGCATGGCACAATTAATTTCTACTGCGAACCCAACCTTACAGAACCCGAAAATTCGCTGATTTTCACATAAAAATGACGTGGAGCAAATCTTGTCGTGAGTGTACAACTTCCGTAAGACGACGGAATGAATTGTGCGGAACGTGCGATATGAAAGCCGAACTGTGAAAAAAAAGGGTTCTACCTCTTCGTTTTTAGCATAGCTACCTCAGGTAAACAATTTTTTTGTGTGGTCAGGAACGACAACTGACAAGTCGCACAATGATATATGTGATACATACAATATAATCAATTTTCTTCTAAAAGCACAACAAAATAATAAATGTTGTTAGGCTTGTGCATTTTTTTCATAACGGCCACTCTTGCTCGTTATCCTCACGAACGTCAGTCAAAATTTCGCAAAAGCCGTACAACTGATAGAGAAAAATTTTAAAAGTAAGCAAAAGATTGCTTTTATGCTGATCCTAGTTTCAAACCCAGCCGTGTTTGGTCCCTCATTGGCAGAAGAAACTAACTGTTTTCTTATACCACTGCCACGATCCAATAAAATGCCACGAGTTCGAGAAGCAAAAAAAAAAGAGCATGCTAGCACGAAAACATCAGCATCGCTTTTTGTGTGCCACCATGTCCCTGTGAACAGTTTTAATTTCGTCCGTACCTGGAGACAATGAATAATGAAATACGCATGTGTGACAAAGACTGATTGAAAAAATATAGACTGCAGTTTGTCAGCCACAAACAAATGCTGTCATCACCGAGAAATCGCAACTGCGCGCACACGCACGATCTTACGTACCTGTGGTAGGCGCTACGACAATACAAACAGACCGCGAGTGCAAAAACAAACTTCAATCTTACAGTCCAGGAAAAACAAAATCTATTGTTTCTTCAAAGGGTGCCAGCATTTGCTTGCCCTGCGGGAAAGAGTCGAAAATTCCTGACGATTTTAAAAAAGTAACAGTGCTGAAAGCATACGACACCAACCACTTGCAACACGTTCGCACCATCGCATATTATCACATTTGACCCCGAGCGAATCGAAATGTTTCAGCACGTATCAGAGACTTATTTCCTACCTTTACTACATCAAATGAGACAAAATTTTGTGTGCCAGAACGAAAAAGAAAAAAATGGTTGATTCCACGTACAGTGGGAGTCAATGATATGCGAAGCCGGAATGAGGAAGGTGGAATAGTCCCTTTCAAATCGAGAGAAGAATACGAGGCGGACGTAAATTATGCCGTCTTTGAGTTCCGTGTCATGATTATCATGTTTGTGCCCGGCATTTGTGCTCGTTGTCTATACAGGTCACGTAATACCAAATTTGCTGTATGTGAAGCTAGTGCAATGACCACGAGCGCACTATTAGCTTTGTATATAGTCATGTTTTATGTGACACGCATGCCATGATTGTCATGCTTGAACGTGTCATTTATCTCCATCGTCTATTCACGTCATGTAAAACCAAATGTGGTGTAGCGAAGATAGCAAAATGGCCGTGAGTGCATCTTCAGCATGGTATGTAGTCATGTTCCTACATGACACGTATATGATAATTATCATGTTTGCAGCAGTCACATATTTTCATAATCCATTCACGTCACGTAACACCAAATTTGGTATAGGTAAAGCTAGCGAAACGACCGTGAGTGAAGTATGAGCGTGGCATGTAGGCATATTTTACATGCCACACATCTCATGATTATCACGTTTGGACATGTCATTTATCTTCGTTATCCGCTCGCGTCGTGTAATACCAAATTGGGTATATGTGAAGCTAATGAAATGGCTGCAAGCACGATGAGCGTGGCATGTAGTCATGTTCATAAATGACAGGCATATCATGATTGTCATGTTTGCACCAGTCATATACCTTCGCCATCCATTCACATCTCGTAACACCAAACTTGGCATATGTTAAGCTAGCGAAATCAAAGAAGCGCACTATGGGCGCAGCATGTACTCACGTTTTACATGACACGCATGCAATGATTATCATATTTGCACCACTTATATACCTTCGTCATCCATTCGCATATCGTAACACCAAACTTGGTATATGTTAAGCTAGCGAATTCGCAGCAAGCGCAATACGGGCGTAGCTTGTACTCACAATTTACATGATTCATATGTAATGATTATCATGTTTGCACCACTCCGCCTTTCTTCGTCATTCATTCACCTCATGTAATACCAGAATACGAATTTGGTGGCAGCGGTGACAACGTTAACCCATGTTTACAAAGAGTAAGGGCAGCCGATGACAGCAACAGTCGGCACTTCACAGATGCACACTATGGAAGACGACACGTCATCAACGGCCCTAGAACCTCCTGCCCCAACTACGCAGGAAAGCTTGGTACAGGACGCAGAGCCCCAGTCTCATCACACATCCCGCCACCAGCGCCCCATCACCTTTTTCTGTTGTATTTTGTTGTCCAGGATACGCCAAATCCTGGACATCAAATCCTGGACACCACTCAAGCACTGGTGCCATTCTACCTATACCTGACTGCCTGCAAGCCCTTGTTTCACAAAGTGAGGCCGGCAGACGAGCTTTTATGCAAGATTTCGAAACTCGCTTCGCTACCCACTTGCTCTCTTTTGAGGCCACCTTCGCCCAACGTGCCCCGATGGCGGATGTCGTCACCGACCTAGCTGCGCGGCTCTCTGTCGTTTAGGAGCAGTCCGTGTTTCAGCAACGTTTGTCTACCGCGGTCAAACGAAATGTTCCTCTGTCAGCTCAGCTTTGGTTTTTTGAAGCACAACTTCCACCACCTACCTTCGATGGCACGACGTCGTGGGCAGCATTTTTGGTGCATTCCGAGTCCGTTGCTGCCCTAAGCGGTGTTTAGAGTAGGAAGTTGATGATGGCATCCTACCGCTGTTCGCCAGTTGTTAAGGGTACGAGGTCGATGATGGCCCGGTGGGCTATTTCGAGGTAGCTGGCTACCCGCTGTTGTCCGCACAGCCGAGCTTCAACAGTGAGGAGACGCGTTCGTGAGAGAGAATGAAGATTTATTTACACAATAGTTCAAAGATAGGAACTGTACAAAGATTGAGAAGATTCAGCTGATAGTTACAAAATGCTTCGTCTTTTATAGGCCGTTAATTCTTTACACGGCAGTCTGAAGAAGGCGGTGACCATTGCTGCTGCGAATAAAGTGACGTGATGTCTCAGTGGTTCACTAACCAGAAAGGGTGCAGAAATTGGGCCACACGTACGTAAGTGAGAATGTCCAATGATCATCACAAGTGCAACACACAATGACGCACGCAGCCCACGCCTTGAGGCACCGCAGGGCGAGGGGGTAGAGTCCGGAGAGGGAAAGTTGAGCTCCTCCAGGTAGATAGCCGCTGACACGAACGTTGCAGCGGTTCATGGCTTCTTTCTGCTAAAGGCTTCCAGAACTCTCTCGAACATGGTAGTTCAAACGCTCGATCCCTGAGAACGGTTTCTTCGGCGCCTTTCCACGCTTCCAAACTGTTAGAGTTTTGCGACGGCCTCACGTAGATGACAATAGCCGAGTCGATATGCGACTTCATGAGAAACGCCACACTGGCGCCGTCCTATGCTGTTGGAGCCTGTTCAAGAAAAGGGTTGTCTCACGAAGTTTTTTTTTTTTTGAAACCCGACCACAGAGAACTAACTCGAAACCCTACAGAACAGCGACGTGCTTTTCGCTTCCGTCTGGGCACCGATATCGGAGAAAAAGCCTTCTCGCAGACCGGCTCGCGCACAATGGCGTCTGCTTAGACAAACTGCCAGGCCAAACGTAACAACGACTGGACATTTCAAAATAAAGCTCAGGCGCTCGTTGTGCAGCTCCATGGCGCCGCGGTTAAATACTTCGAGCACATACCGCAAGTCATCCGCTCGAACTATGAAGCTCTGGTCTTCACGCTGGAAACCGGATTTGGCGACCGTCATCTTCAGCTCTACCTTACACAACTGAAACACGTCCGGCAAGGTCACCCCGACTTTCAAGAGCTCGCTGCTCATGTAGACAGCTTTTTCCGGACGATCTTGTTGGGTCGGTCTACCACAACCATGGACTTTATTGCTGCTAATGTCTTTGTTGATACCATCAATAACAGAAGCATCAAGCACTTCGTCCTCCTCGCTCGGCCGATTGACGTACGATCAGCTTTAGCTGTCGCTATTGAGGTGGAGATACAGGAAAGCTCGCAAGCAGCTGAGGATCCATACCAGAGGCCAACCTACGAGGACGCGCCATCCCGGACCCGGCGTTCGGCTCCTACTCGGCTCCATGATGCTACAACGGCCGCATCACGATGTTGGGCATTTTGCTCAGAACTGCCATCGGGTGACCGAGTCGCTGACAAACTCAGCTTTTCCTATGCAGTCTTTCTCGGGAAACTACAACGTGGGCCATCGAGGGCATGACCCCGTATGGTGGCTGAAGCCCCTCTTCTTTCACTTGGCTCCTTCACAGAGATGCCATCTCTGCCGGTGAAGCTTGGAGACCCGCCGTAACACATTAAAGCACTGGTGGACACAGACGCTGCATTCAGGTTTTTAGCGATAAGTTTCTTGTTTGGAAGATTCTCGGTGAGCCCTGAACAAGTCATCGATCAACCCCATGTCGCCCAAGCTGACGGAGCCACTCTACCTACTTTCGGCGAAGTCTGCCTGAATATGTGTGCGCTTGGGAAGACAGTGAGACAGCGGTTCTTTGTTGTCCCAAACCAGTGTGTGCCAGTGATCTTAGGCTGTGATTGGTGCACAGAGTTTGGCATTAGTTTGCAGTTTAACAGCACTGATTGCGCCATTGAACTGATATCTACCGATTCGACTTGATTCGAGCAAGTGTCCAAACTTCGAATAAAGTTTGCTCTAGGCAGTCATATTTCCCGTTGAGTCATGTCATTTACAGATCTGTTGACAAAGAGTGCTCCCTGCTCGCTGACAACTACCGCATGATGAAAAGTCTGATTATCAAATTTTCTTCGAAAGTCGGCATTCTATCAAAGGGCAAGAATGCGGCCGTGGGCTAAAACAGAAGTGAACAACCTGAAATTGAAAAATCATCCCTGCTTTTCAATCTTGTGTTCACGGCAACCTCAGTTACCATTCTCTTGTCGCCTGCTGCGTGGGTTCCTGTTTACCACCTCGACAAGTCCTTTGCTGACAAGGACATTTTTGTACAAAGTACCAATTGTTCCCGGTCTGGAGGGGATTTCGCAATGCCACGGGCCCTCCATCACTGTTCCGGCAAAACCTTTGCAATGCTTGTCTTCAACTTGTCCGACAGTATTCTGTGCGTGCCGTCAGGCATCATCTTCAGTAGCTGTACTTACCATCAAGCACCATCTGTCGTAGCAGTAGTACAGCCCATAGAACCTTCGCCCCCAACTGCATGGCTCTTAGACTGGGATGAATTCAACTTCGGCCCCAACTTTACTCCGTCACAGAAACCCGAGATTCAAGCACTTCTAACGAAATTTCGTGACTGCGTGGCGATGTCACTGAGTGAGCTCGGCCACACTCCTTTTGTGCAGCACAGAATCAACATCGACTCTGAAGTTCCTGTTCAGCGTCACCCGTGCCGAGTCTCTGCCTCTGAAAGCACCGAAATTGCTATGGAAGTGGATGACATGCTTAAGCGTGGTATCATAACGCGCTCGTCAAATCCGTGGTCATCTGCCTTAGTTCTTGTGAGAAAGAAAGACAGCACAATCCGTTTGCGCGTTTACTATCGACAGCTAAACAGTGTCAACAAGTCTGACGTGTATCCGCTTCATCGTCTTGACGACGCCCTTGACCGCCGGCATGGTGCCCGTTTTTTTCACTACGCTGGATCTACTTTCGAGCTATTGGCAGGTGAAACTAGACCCGAGTGACGCTGAGAAGACCGCCTCTATAACTACGGATGGCCTATACCAGTTTACCCGCCAGCCATTTGGTCTCTCCAACGCTCCTGCTACATTTCAGCAATTATTAATTAGGCCGGGTTCTTGAGCATCTCAAGTAGTCAATGGCTCTGGTATATTTAGACGACATATTTAACCATGCTCTCACGTTTCCCAAACACCTGAAGCATTTGGAAATGGTCTTGCGTGCTCTCCAAGACGCTCGCCTTTGTGTTAAACTTTCCAAGCGCTTTTTCGGCTTTCGTAATTTACTTACTTGGGGCACGTAGCGAACGCCAAACGCAACAACCCAGATCTCACGAAGCTCCAAGCCGTTACCTGTATTTTGCCTCCCACCACGGCTAAGCAGCTCAAAAGTTTCTTGGACTCCACTTAATACTTCAGATGCTTTGTCTCTGACTTCGCTTCTCGCGCGGTACATCTCAATGAGCTACTGAAGAAAAAAATTCGCTGAAAATGAAGACCCAACCAAGAAGCTGCCTTCCGCGACCCCAAGATTGCCCTCCGAGCACCACCGACGCTCGCGCACTATGACGGGAATGCCCCAACACTTTTACACAGCGATGCCAGTGGTCTTGGCCTCGGAGCTGTTCTCTTGCAAGTTAACGAGGACGGGCAGGAGAGACTGGTCGCTTATGCCAGCCGCCAGCTCAGTGAACCAGACAACCGATACGACGCCCCTGAACTTGAGTCCTTGGCCGTAGTTGAGGCAGTCGAAAAATTTCGTCCGTACGTTTATGGTAAAAGCTTCACGGTCGTTACCGACAACGTCGTCCTTCGCTGGCTTCAAACAAAAGCAGACCTCAATACTAAACTCACCATGAGGGTTCTCAAACTCAAGATTGCAACTTTTTGCTATTGTCCATCACAGCGGCGCTCGCCATCGAGACGCTGACTACCTTTCTCGCCACCCGACAGCTTTCAACGACATCTCCCCAGTCTCTGCAGTGTTTGATGTACAAATCACACAGCTATAAGACGCAGAAATTGTCGATATAACCCGACGACTATCCGGGGAAGTACGCACTTCCAAACTTCGTCGTAAATGTCTTTCTGCATCGTATGTCGTCCGAGAGGAAATTATTTATCACTGAAATTATCGGGCCGGTAGCCATGCTAAAATCGGTGCTATTCATCCGCCACGTCACTCCGACTGCCGGTCACTTTGGGCTGCACAAGACGCTGGCATGCATTAGAGAGAGTTTTTGGTGGCGGCGCTTGCTTAGTGACATTTCCCGCTACCTTTCGTCGTGCCCACTCAGTCAAGCACGGAAGGGCACCACAAATCCACTACCGATCCCTATGCAACCTACCCCTTTCCCGGAAACACTTTTGAGATTCTTGGACTTGATCATATGGAACCATTTCCACGTACATCACGTTGCAAAAAGTTCCTCATCGTCGCCACCGACTATCTCACGAAGTGGACCGAAGTCAGGGTCGTCCCTGACTGCTTCACTCTGCACGTCCTATCGTTCATCAAAGAGTGGGTCATCTTTCAACACTTCAAGCCACGCTTGCTCATCACTGACCATGGCGCAGCATTCACGTCCCGCGCATTTGAACGACAATAGAATTCGGCATGCCACGGCTACTCCCCAGCACCCACAAACAAACGGTCTGGCAGAATGTACAAACCGTACCATAAAGGACACTCTGTCGCCATACGCGAGTTCCAGTCATAACAACTAGGACGAATACAACGCCGCAGCTGTCTTCGCCCTCAATACGTCACAGCAGAAAGTCACACAGTATTCACCGTTCAAGCTTGCGTATAGAAGGACGCTCAAGCTTCCGCAAGAGAGCTTCTTTGATTTGAACACAACAATGCAAAACCATCTGGATGATATCAGTACTTCGGAGCTTCTTCTGAGGGCTCACTTTAGAGCGCACCTGGCCATAGCACATCAACAAGCAGAATTCCACTCGCTTTCCAACGAAAACCACACCCCGTTCAAACGAGGAGACTTAGTGCTGGTTCAACACACCCAGCGTGTTCCACAGCGTTGCCAGGAGTTTTTTTCCGGTATGCCGGCCTATTTTGCGTGGTGAAAGCCCTAGGCCCTGCTACATTCCACCTGGAAGTTATTCCCGAACTGTGATCCAAAAGCAAAAGCCGTGTTTTTTCCGCCCATGCAAGCCAGAATAAATTTTCTGTGCCGCGTAATTTCTGTATAACGCCTCTTCGTCTTCTGGTTGAGACCCCAGGGGAGAGGGAGTGGCGAATGTTGTGGATGAGAGCAACGGGGTGACCTGTGCGTGAGGGGTAGACCGGGGAAAAGCGAACGACCAAGACAGAGCTGTGTTTTATCGTGTGCGAGTGAGTGACTCTTGTACGTTACAATATATATAAATATATATATATATATATATATATATATATATATATATATATATATATATATATATATATATATATATATATATATATATATATATATATATATATATAGAACTTGAAGGGAAGGCACGATAGGTCCGGGTATTTTCTATATTGAATTAACTTGCAGATAGCACATAAGAAAAGGATCGTATTTACTAACGTTTCGGCCGTGGCACAGCCGAAACGTTAGGCAGAACCATGGAGAAAAGTAGGCAGAACCATGGAGGCATACAAAGGCATCGTCGATTCATGGCAAACGGTAGGCGCCTCTCTTCGGAATCTTTCTAGGGGGCGGTAGTCCACACAAAATCGCCACGATCCGTCCTTCTTTTTTACTAATACCACCGGGGATGCCCAGGGACTGGAGGATGGTTCATTAATATCCTTCACTAGCATCTTGTTCACCTCCTTCTGAATTATGCTCCGCCCAAAAGCAGACAATCTGTAAGGACGTTGGTGAACGGGGTTCGCATCACCTGTGTGTATGCGATGCTGGACAAAGGACGTCTGTCCTAAGGTCGGTCGCCAAAATCGAAAATATTCTGGTAGGCCTCGAGAAGATGTTGTAGGGCTTCAACTTGCGGAGGCGGAAGATCAGTGGCGATCATGTCTAAAATTTGACGGCTGCCCGAATGTGTTGCGAGTGGTGTGCGCTGCGGTGAAACAAGGGTGTCTAAGGCAAGCACTTAAATTTGTGAATCGAGCAACGGACACAGGTGGGCCACAGAAATGCCTTGTGGAAGCACGTGATTCACGTAGCTGAAATTTACAAGTGGTAGACAAGTTTTGTTATCTGTGATGCTGAGCACCGTGTAGGGCACTGAAACATTGTGCGCAAGGAGTACGTCGGTGAGAGGGGTAGCGTAATAGTCACCATCGGCACAGCTGGTGAGCCCAGAAAATTGACGTACGTCACAGCTTTAGAGGGCAGGTGAACAAAGTCGCTGCATTGTAATGGGCTTATAGGTTGGTACGGGGTGTCACTGATTTGTGGCAGTTCAAGGCGGAGCACACCAGCGGAGCAATCAATCAGAGCAGAATTGGCGGCAAGAAAATCGAGGCCTAGTATGAAGTCGTGGGGACATGTTGCAAGCACGGTAAAAAGGACCACTTGATGACCGGCTACGGTAAGTTGAGCTGTGCACATAACGATGACAGGGACTGTTGCGCCATCTGCAACTTGGACGACATTGGTCAACAGGCGTGAGGACCTTCTTCATGCGACAACGATAACGCGAACTCATAATACAGACGTGGGCACCAGTATCTATCAAAGCTTCAACAGGTGTGCCATCAACATATTCTTCAAGGTTGTTCCAGTTCAAACGTAAGGGCAAAAGAGGATTTTTGGTTAAGTCGACAGGGCAGCTTCGCCTCTAGAAGCTGCGCAGCCTAGTTTTTCGGGGACATGCGGCGGTTAAACGATGGCGAGGGAGAGCGGCGACGCTTATTTGAACGAGAAGGGCGGCTTTGAGGCGGTGGCGACGACGGGACAGGGTGGCCGTAGTCCTCGGGGACAGTAAATGCTGCAGACTTAGCTCGGGTCGAATAACGGTGGTTTGGTGGAGGGAATGAGTTACTGTAAGCGGGGTATGAGCCAGAACACATAGACGGCCACTGGCTGCGGCAGTAACGAGCGACGTGTTCTGCGCGACCACAGCGGAAGCAGATTGCCTTATCATCAGCTGTTCGCCATTCAGGCGGGTTTCTGGTTCGAATAAAGTACGGATGGCGATGTCTCAAGTCCACAGAAGCTATCAAGGGACCAGTATTATCCAGGGCGGGTGCAGTGGACAGGATGCCAAGGTTAGCGAATTCCTGGCGGACAACAGCCTGGATCAAGGCGACAGCTGGCGTTGAGGCGTCGGACAACGTCCGTTTGTTGGCAGCCGGGTAAGCGGCCTCGAGTTCACGTCGGAAGATGCGCGTCACGTCTTCGGTTGTAGACGAATGACAAGGAGTGGCTTCGCGAGGCGACGTTGCCGCGGTGTTGGGTCGGCGCTGGAACTGCTGCAAAATGCGTCGACTCTTCGCCTGCTCGAGACGGCGGCACTTTTTCGTCACGGCGTCGATGGTCGTTACGTTCGTAAATACAAGCAGGCTGAACGCGTCGTCGGCGATTCCTTTTAAACGTGTGAAATCTTGTCGGCCTCAGTCATGTTGGGATTGGCCCTTTGACACAAGGCTAAGACGTCTTGAATATAAATCAAGTAGGGCTCAGTGGACGTCTGTGTACGTACGGCCGATTGCTTTCGGGCATCAAGCTGTTGACCAAACGGGTTGCCAAAAAGGTCGCAGAGCTGTTGTTTAAACATTTCCCAGCTTGTGATTTCGTGCTCATGGGTCTCAAACCAGATGCGAGGGGTCTTGTCGAGATAGAAAATGACATTCGCAAGCATAACGGTTGGGTCCCGGCCATATTGCTTGCTTACGCGCTCGTACATACTAAGCCACTTCTCCACATTCGCGTTGTCCTCTCCAATAAAGGTACCGGGATCATGGGGTTGCGTTAGGGCGACGTACCGGGTTGCTGTCGTTGCTGAGGTAGATGGTGAAGCCGTATCCTCGCCCGGAGCCATAGTAGCAGACTTAAGAAAACGTCCACTGCGTAGCCCTGTTGTCAGAAGAGCACCCAGCACTTCCACCAAAATGTTACGTGGAAAATAACAGTGGTCAGTCTGCAGCCACAATGCAGCTCACCGACAACGTCCACTTCTTCACTCTCAGTCTGAGGCACATTTCTTGGGTATGTTCTACTATGCCCTGTTTGTCAGCCGAAATCACTTATCAATATGTATATATATATATATATATATATAAATATATATATATAAATGTACACAGGCATGGTGGTTGAGTGGCCGTACCGTTGCAAGTAGTCAAGTAGATCCTCCGTGAGCGGTCACAACGTGGTTTATTTCGACGTTGCGGCCTACAATCTGGCCTTCATCAGGATTGAGGGTACAGTTTGTTGGTGCTCAGCTTCATACAATCTTGAATCAGAGGAGGAGAGAGAGAGAAAGAGGAAAAACAAAAAAAGAAAAAAGAAAAAGTGGAAGAAAAGAAAACAAAAATAGAAAAGAAAAAAAAGGAAAATATAAGGTGGGCTCCCCCGGGCGGTCCTTTTCACTCTACCTTCCCCTTCCTTTTCCATCTCTCTCCCTTTTCTTGTTTTCACCTTTAGGATGTCTGTGGTCTGTGTATCCTTCCTTTTACTAACGCGTTGTGCCTGACCAGACGGCACCTCCTGGCTCTGGCGGTTTGGTGTGGGGGAGAAAGAGCTTTTTAAAGAAGTTTAAGCCTCTTACTACTCAGCGCCCCGTCATCTCGTCGTAGAAAGAGGGGCGTCGCGTATTGCTGCAGAGGCTGGCAAGCGGGTGCAATGGCAATTCTTGCCCGCTTCTGGATTACGCGTGCCGTAGGGGCCTTCCAATTGTGCACAGGGTTGCTGTTGGGCATGTCATGTTTCGCATAATTGATTGTATAGTGAGGTAAAAACAGAAACAAACGTACGGCTGTACCTAGGAAGAGTGGTTACACTTGTTTTATTTTCAGTTGTCCAGTGCCCTTCTCAGTTGCTGTGCCGTGAACTCAGTTATTTTTTCATTATTTCCGTTATTGTTTTCTAGTGCTTTAATTGCTACAAGCGTACCCGGATTCTCATTCATTCCTCTATCGAGGGTGTTAAATCGGTGTGACGCTCGTTGTTCATGTTCTCGGTTTGATTTAAATCCGTCTCTAAGAGCGTTACTAATAGTTTGTCGAATGCATGTTCGGGAAGATTGATATGTTTTGATAGGGGAAGATTTGGGGCTGATTTCGCATGGGCTCTGTGATTATTGAAGCGAATCCTAAATGGTGTTTGTGTTTGTTCGATGTACTGCATACTGCACACGTCGTATTCGAGTAGGTATACCACATTAGAGGAATCACATGTTAGCTTTTCTCGTATGTTAATTGAAAACTTTGATTGTGTGCTGGTTGCTTTGTGTGTTTCACGCATCGCTTTACATACAAGACATCTTGACTTTAAACAATGTCGGCATGAATTACTAAGGGGTGAGTTATTGATTTGAGAGTGGACAAGTGTGTCTTTGAGGTTGCGTGGTCGTCGGTAAAGGACTTCTGGAGCAGATGGGAATGTGAGTTTCAGACGTTCACTTTGTTCCAGAATGTTCTAATGTCGTTTAAGAATTTTGTTTACATTGGGGAAATTTGTGCTGTTAGTTAAGCAGAGGTGTGTTCATTGTGGGTCTTCTTGCGGTGGTCGCTTCCTAAGTAAGTCATCACGCTTCAGTTTTCTCGGTTTTTGAACGGCGTCATCAATTACATGTGGCCTTTATTTTTGTTTATCGAGCATGAGTTTTAGCCTCTGTGAGCTCGTGTCAAAATCAGCGTCTCTTGAGCAGATTCGCTTAAACCGGTGAGCCTGGCTGTGTGGAATACTGTTTTTACAGTGGCGCGGGTGATCGCTCAGGTAATGGAGCTATTGTTGTCGATCCTTTGGTTTGCGATATCGGGTTGTAGAAAGTTTGTCTTCTTCTATCGTTAAGGTAACATCAAGAAAATTTACGGTTGCTAGCGAGTAGGTGTGTGTGAAGTGTATGTTTCGATGTACAGTGTTATAAGTGTCGACAAAGCTGAGAAGTTCATCCTCGCTGTTGGTCCAAATATGAAAGATGTCGTCTATGTATCTTCTGTATAACAGTAGTTTCAAGGAACTTTAGGCAAGAAATTTCAATTCTAGCTTTCCCATAAATATGTTGTCATAATTAGGAGTCATTCTGATGTCCATAGCGGTCCCGCTGCTTTGTCGAAAATACTCTTGGTTAAACTCGAATGATTTTAATTCGAGAACCATCGCTGTCTGCAGCTAGGGGGCTGAGCCACTCGGACGCCTCCCGAATGGGCTCTGCCAGTTTTTCACTTTCGCGGCTGAATAAGGACAACCACGCGATTCAAGACCATCACAGCTGCCGCCAGACGATCACCCGATTTGTCTGATGCCAGGATATACCAGGTGGGCCAACTTTTTTTTTGAGCCGTGACACTACTTTTAAGTTCCCACAATGGCGTCGCCCTAGCTACGCCATCGCAGTGCCGACGCAGTGCCATCGACGCGCTGGCAACTAGGCGACAAGCCAGGCCCGCGGCTAGTTCGAAGCCTGCGAAATAAATGTTGTGGAAATTGAGGGGGAGACGCGGTCTCCCGAAGAGTACAACGACACTCAAGGATGGGTTGTGGCCCATGAACGACGCAAGAAGGCAAAAGACAAGAGAAACGCAGAACCAGCCACGAACGCGGGAGGTGCGTCCATGGAGGCGTCTCGGAGACTGAAGGCTTTTTTACATCGCCGGCCAGTGCTAAAAGAACGGGAACTACCAGAAGACGATTACAAGTTTGTAATACGCCCAGGAGGAGGTCTGGACTTGACGCGACAGAGTCTAGCGCTCTTAAGAGACTGTGTTCTATGAGCGGCAAAAGTACTGCCTGACATTGCTGGGGAAGACACTCTCAGAATCAACATGCCACAAAATACCATGATCATGAACACAGCTAGTCTGGCCAATGCGAAGGAATACAGCAACATCAAGGAAATTATGATCAATGACAAGAGCTATGCTACAGCCGCTTATGTAACAGCACCAGAAAACACATCCAAAGGGGTTATCCACGGAATACCGAAGTATGATATTCAAGAAGACATAGAAAAAAGCTTGGTCAATCAGAGGAACCCGACGAGTCTACATGCACGACATATGGGACTTACGGACTCAGTGGTCATTGCTTTCGAAGGGTTGTTTGTGCCGTATTTTGTATACTACCGTGGTGCCGAATATAGGTGCTTCCTATACAAGAAGCAATATGAAACATGCACTACTTGTGGTCGAATTGGACATCGGGCGGATGTCTGCCCACAGCCTGACAGCAAAAAATGCCGTGGTTGTGGGGCGCTCAATCCAACTGAAAACCACCAGTGCGTCCCTAGGTGCAGCCTTTGCGAGAAACGTCATCTTACAGGGGACAAAAAATGCAAAGAACGGTTTAGGACCCCGTACCTTTTGAAGAAAAGATGGTGGGAAAAGGAACAACAACAAGGCGGTGAACGAAAAGAAATGAAGATTTTGTCGAACACTAGAGCAACACAGGCATGGAGGGAAGGGTATTCACCAAAAAATCCATGGGAGGAGAAGGGCAACGCCATCCAGGACAGAGGGGGACGACGCAGAGATCGTTCCAGCTCCTTCCCGCGACTCGCCGAAGGGGAAAGAGAAGGGACTCAACACGAACCCAGATCTACGTCCAGATCAAGGTCCACTCGTCAACACAGATCCAGGTCATGGGCCAAATCCAAGACAAGGGCAACGACATCACCTCAAGGACAGTCCCACGAGGGTCCTGTCGGCGGTCGGGGCAGTCAACAAATGGTGAGCTGGGTGGGCGAGGTATCAGGGGAGTCTCTCCGGTCTGGGAGTTTGCCTGAGGTTGTGGCAGAAGGGTCTACCCTAGGTCAAGAGCTAAACCATATTAAGAAAATGCTAGAGCAACTCACCCGTGAAAACGCGAAACAGAGGTACGAAATAAAACAACTAAAGGAAGAGAACTCTAAACTCAGGCAAAATCAGCTGCGCGAGTCAACTAGCTCCATAGCATCGTGTGGTCGAATTTTTATCTCCAGCGCCTGCAAAGGAGTCAGGAGTGCATGCAGCGAAACGGAGAGCAGAGGAAATATCTCCTGTAGAAAATGAAGACCTCTCAAAACCTCTCGAAAAGAAAGTCGAGAATATGCTCGGAGAACTTACTAAGGTAACGCAACAACATTTCGCAGGATTGCAGCTGCAGCTCGTAGAAATAAAACAAAGAATAGATAGCATAGAAAATCGACTAACGCTGGTGGAGAACACACAAACAGATTTGAGGTCTATAGGAGTAGGCCCGGTTAAAACTACTACTAAACCCTACAACCAGCCGACTACGACCGAAGTAATCTGTAGTGCCATCATCACCATCATCATTTCTCAATCACCGCGCCGCGCCTCTCGCGCAGCTGGTGCTAGCTCGAGCTGCGCGAGGATTAGAACGAGCTCACGCACCTGGCGCGTCGGACGTGGACAGCCACGGCGGCTGCTCTTCAGGCGTGGAATAAACTGGCGAGATCAGCACGGCCCCGTCGGCCGCCTTCGACGCCGTCTCACGTCTCTCTTCTCTCGCCGCTACATTGGTGACCCGGAGAACACGCCCTTCGCCGAGCGGCCCGCGGCCATGTTCCTGCAACTCTGCCCGCCAGTGCCACCGTTCCAATCGACCTACCCCTAAGGTATGGTTCATGCAGCTCGATGCCGTTCTGGCGTTGAATGGCATCACGGACCAGCCGCTGATGCACGCCATTCTTCAAGACGCCCTTCCGGTAGAGTTGCGTCATCTCTCTGGCACTTCAACCTCCAGCCAGCAGCCTTACGATGACCTCTGCTCTGCAGTGCTTGCCAGCTATGGCCTCACCTACCACCGTTCACCCGCGACTTACAGGTTTCGTCTATGTCGCAGCGTGCGGTACCCTCCGGCCCGAAAGTCTTCACTGACCGGGACCTAACTTCCCCGACTACGTCTCCTACAACATCTCGTCCGGCCGCTATCAACGCGAGTCCCGCGTACGAATGCCCATCCGACGAGGTTCAGAACATTCGTGCTGCACGCGACCAGTCAGCCACGAAATCCGACGAGCTTCTTCAATATGTTCCTGTAGCCAATGACCGGGTCGCCACGAGGTGCATTTTTCCGAAGTCCTCGGCCGATTGTCCCTCGGGCACTCTCGCCACCCACATGTCTTCTCCGGCCTACACAGACCACGATTTCTCAGACATGTCAGACTCCACGACGGCTTCATCACCGCATATCCCGGAGTCTGCCAAGACTACGGATATCCTCACGCTCACTATTCGCCCCTTGGTCGCGGAGACTTCAGCGTCGACGATGTCCGAAGGCGCCTCCCCACCCAGCTCGACGCTCTCTGCGTCCTGCCAGCAGCGACCATCTTCAGCCCCGCAGTCTCCCGCAGCCGAAGTTAAAGTCATAAGCCGTCAACCACAGCCAAACATCCGAGAGGCTGCGACTATGATTGACGCAGCTGAGGACGACTTACCTGGCGGCCTATGGCACTGCAGACTACATATGCCACACATACTGTAGAGGTTGTCATCGATCATGCAGACCTGCACACCAACCCTCATGCGCGGAGAACCGATGGTCTTTCAGGTGTGCCACCCGATCCTCCATCAAAGCTCACGTCTTCTGAGCTTCACAACTATTCCCCAGAGCATTTGGCGCCGGATGCAGTCCGCCACACAGGCTCGTTGGTAACAACAGCGACGACGTGCGGTCCAACTGCATATCTGCCGCCCTTGATAGTATGCCAACGAAATCGTCCCGTTCGGCATAGTACAGAGAGGCCCTTTTTCAAGCCTCTTGCTAAACAGTCATGTGTTGCAGCCTTGACCTTCAAGACGGCGCAAACACCTACGAGGTTTTCCCGACGCAAGGGCCAACCACTTGCCGTGCACATGACTAGCCGCAATGCACGGCGTTTCCGCATCCGTCGACTCGGCCACACGCCCCGGCATGCCGGTCGCAGTGCTACGCGGAGGCCGGTGTTTCATCGACAGAGACGTCCGCACCAGCACGACCGCGACGCTGCTCCTTGTCGACAGCTTGCTCAGCACCCTGTGCGCTGTCCGAGACCCCGCTGTGGCTGTGAAACTTCAGTGCTCGGTCATCATGGGTGCGTTCCGATCCTTCACACTATTTCGCCCACATTGCCGGCGCGAGCTCTTCAGCGCCTGTCCACAGTTCCAGCTGTGGGCACGTTTGTCAGCCGCGTCTACTCGAAATGGCGGGTGCGCATTCGCATGGTCCCGCCGCGTAATTGTGGGATGGACGTGTCTATGAACACAGCGACCCGGCACTTCCTTTTTCGTCCCTTGCGCTTCTCCCCGAGTCGCCCACCGGAGACACACTGCCTACTGATGGCCCATAAACGTTGACAACCTGGACTTGCCAAATGACCACTTTATGGATTGCCGTTCATGTATATAGCATTTGTCGCTCTCTTTCTTTTTTCATATGCCTTCAAATCGCGCAAAGCGCTAGGGAGGGAGCCCTGTAATGCCATCATCACCATCATCATTTCTCAATCACCGCGCCGCGCCTCTCGCGCAGCTGGTGCTAGCTCGAGCTGCGCGAGGATTAGAACGAGCTCACGCACCTGGCGCGTCGGACGTGGATAGCCACCGCGGCTGCTCTTCAGGCGTGGAATAAAGTGGCGAGATCAGCACGGCCCCGTCAGCCGCCTTCGACGCCGTCTCAAGTCTCTCTTCTCTCGCCGCTACAAATCTAAATCGCAGGGGAAGAGACCGTTCCTAGACATGGCACGACGTAATCAGTATAAAATTTGGCAGTGGAACTGTCATGGGTATCGCCAGAAACGGGGTAACTTACAACAGTTCCTAAACGGAAAGGAGGCACCAGACGTCATCGCCTTACAGGAAACTGGAGGAATGGCTAAATTGTCGAATTACAAACCCTATGGTACCCCTGATGAAAAAACGTCCGTAACAACCGTCGTGCGAAGAAATCTCACGGTGATAGAACATGATACAGAAATCTGCGATGTCGATCATGTTCTTGTTGAGTTAGTTCCATCGCAGAAGAGTGGTGAAAGTCAATTCATATTAAATGTCTATAGCAGCCTTAGACAAAAAACCAAATTTAGGTCACTTTTTTAAAAAAAAAGATCAGCATTACTGAAAAGCAAGCATTGGTTATAGTAGGAGATCTCAACGCGTTGCATGCGGCATGGGGTTATGACAAAGAAAACATCAAAGGTAGAAATCTCTGGATCGACGCCCAACAGGAGGGCCTTACGTTAATAACCGACCCCCTTTTTTCAACTAGGATGGGAAACAGCGTATCCAAAGACACATCTCCTGACCTCACGTTTACTAAGAATATCATCGAACCTTATTGGCTTAATACACAAGAAAATATGGGCAGTGACCACTATTTAATTGAGACCACGTTTAAAGCAGGTCCACGTAAACGAGGAGGCAAAGAATTAAGGATGGTTGAACGGGATAGCTTTAGAAAAATCAGAGAGAAGGTGTAAACGAAGACTTATATGAATGGCTAAGGAACCTTAAGCAAAATATTCAAATCGCAACTAAGACCATACCAAAAACAGAAGGACTAGAAAGCACAGACAGTAAGCTCTTATATATGTGGGAGGCAAAAAAGAGCCTAGAAAAACGGTGGAAAACACAAAAACACAACAAACACCTTAAAAAAGGATAGCCACCCTCAGTAAAGATATTGAGAAGTACGCGGAGCAACTATGCAGACAACAATGGGAGGAAAAGTGTGATGCAATGGAAAAACAAATAAGTCTCTCTAAAACACGGAACTTGTTAAGATGTCTGATAGACTTAGAAGCGAGCAAAACAGCACAACAAGAAAACTTCATTAGACTTGTACATAAATACAAAGGTACGGAGGAAGAACTGATTGAAGAAATCAGACAGAGATACATTAGGGCTACAACCAAAGAGCAATTAAGCTCGTACAGAGGTAAAGAAAATGATTCCCTAGACCGACCCATATTAGAGGCTGAGGTACGATCGGAACTAATGAAACTGAGCACAACATCAGCCCCGGGCCCCGATGGGATCACGAATGAAACGCTCAGAAACTTAGACGACAAATCTATCACAGCCCTCACCGAATATATGAACAAGTGTTGTTAAAAAGGTAAGATACCCAAGCAATGGAAAACGGCAACAATCATAATGATTCCCAAGCCAGGCAAGAAACTAGATCTTGATAATTTTAGGCCTATTTCCCTGACATCCTGCATAGGAAAGTTATTAGAGCATGTCATCCTAACTCACCTGTCAAATTATATGGAAGACAACGAGCTCTTTCCTCATACGATGGTAGGCTTCAAAGCAAAATTGTCTACACAGGACATTATGTTTAAGATTAAACACCAAATAATTGATTCGAGTCTCAATACACACGATACAAAGGTAATAGTTGGCCTAGATCTTAAAAAGGCATTCGATAATACATCACATAAAGCTATACTTGCCAATCTTCAAGCGTTAGGGGTGGGAAAAAGAGTATACGATTATATAAAAGACTTTTTAACTGACCGGATTGCAAGAATAATACTTGGCGAAGCAGAATCCCAAGAGTTTAGTCTGGGCAGCAGAGGTACGCCGCAAGGCTCAGTCCTATCCCCCTTTCTTTTTAACGTGGCCATGATAGGTCTCCCTACCAGACTGAAGAAAATTCCAGGACTCCAACATAGCCTCTATGCAGATGACATTATCTTATGGGTAGCAGAGGGTAGTGACGGATACATAGAGGAAACTTTACAAACAGCAGTGAATGTTGTGGAAGAATCTGCCATCCATGCAGGATTTCAATGTTCACCGGAAAAATCGGAACTTCTCTTCTATAGCCCGACATGTAGGGGTCGGAAAAGCATCTAGGAAAAACCTAACATTAAAGTCTGTGTTGGAAAAACGCAAATACCTACAGTCGAAAGCATAAGAATTCTGGGACTCTGAATCAGCTCAAACGGGCACAACGAAGAGGCGATTAGAATACTTGAAACCAGTGCGCAGCAAACTATGCGTCTACTTAAACGAATTGCAAACCGGCACTATGGTATGAAGGAAAATAATATGATAAGACTGGTACAGGCTTTTGTCATCAGTCGTATTGTATATGTGATTCCGTACCTCAGACTGCAAGTGCCCGAAAGAGAAAAGATTGACAGAATCATTAGAAGAGTTTTCAAACCGGCGATCTGACTTCCAATTACTACCTCTAATGATAAATTACTTCAATTAGGGCTTCACGACACATCAGAAGAGCTTATAGAAGCTCAAAGAATCGCACAATATGAAAGACTAACGCAGAGTAAATAGGTAGAGCCATACTAGAGGAACTGGGTATAAACTACGCAAATAAATTTGGCATCAAAAAAGATATCCCGTATGAAATCAGGAAATGTTTAGTAATCTTACCGATTCCAAAAAACATGCACTCCGAACATCACAAAGCAAGGAGAGCTGAAAGAGCGAAAAATATACATAACAACGTAAAAGATTTACCAGAAACAACATACGTAGACGCGGCCAAATACAAAGGAAATGACAACATGACTATAGCAGTAGTGGACTACAAAGGAAATCATAAGGTCAGCGGCTCGGTGAGAACGAGCTTTGCAGAAGAGGCGGAGGAAGCAGCTATGGCAATGGATATAGCATCCAACTCGACTTCACTCATTTTTAGCGACTCGCAGACGGCTGTGAGAAACTTTGCACGAGGGCGAATATACCAAATAGCTTTAAGAATATTGGTTGGATGCAAAGACCAACGAACAATAGAAATAGTCTGGGCACCCGCTCACTCCTCCTTGCCCGGCAATGAGGCTGCACACCAGACAGCTCGAGGACTTACAGACGAAGCCTCTGGGTTGCCCTGGTCGAACGGGGAGGACGATGAGAGATTTGAGCGGATGACCACTTACAGAGATATTACGCAGTATTACAGGCTAAGCAGGAAAATTTATCCTCCCGCACACTCGTCATTGAACAAAGGACAGGCGGTGGCGTGGCGCCTACTCCAGACCCACAAGTTTCCTAGTCCGTTAACAATGAACCGCTGCGTGCCGGAACTTCATTCGGACAAGTGTAAATTTTGCCACAACAGGGCGGGCTTGAGCCACAATTTATGGGCATGCCCGCAGGCCCCCATGAGAGGCGAATTTCCAGACGGGAGTGGATGGGATGCCGCACTCCTCAGCTCTGACTCTCAATTACAAGCATGCTTAATACGGCAGGCCGAAGACGCCGCCAGGGCCCATGGGATCATAGCCGTCGTCTAGGTTTGGTCCTCCCTTGTCCTCTCGCACCTGAAAGGGGAAGAGGACCTTTCTGCTAATTAAATAAAGTTTGTTCATCATCATCATGGAGAACCATCTTGGTCAAAGTTGCGATGGCAGAGAAATCTGGGGTGTTAGATTATCTATGGTCTGTGTACATGTTTTGTATTGCAGCCTTGCCGTCATGGTGAGGAATATTTGTATACAATGAAGAGACATCAAGAGTAACCAAGTACGAGTTTTTCGGCACGCACAGACCTGCAATGTCTCAAAGAAAATGTGTGGTGTATTTTATGTACGACGTGAGGGTGCATGGAATGTGGCTTATTAGTTTGTCCACGCCCCCTGATATGGGTTCAGTTATTGTACCGATGCCTGATATGATTGGTCGATCTGGGTTACCGGGTTTATGAATTTTGGGATAATGTAGAAGTGACCTGGACGAGAGTATGCTGCTTGCAGCAATTTCTGGTTAGTGTTTGTTATCTTTTCTGCATCAAACAGTTTCTTTAGTTATGTTGAGACGATACGTTTGTATTCGTCTGTCGAATCACCTGGGAGGCGTTCGTAAAATCTTGAGTCGTCTAGTTGGCGGCATGCTTTTTGTAAGTAGTTGGTTGTATTGAGGACTACAATTGCTCCTCCTTTGTCAGCGGGTTTTATTGTTATGTCTGTCACAGATGCCATTTTTTTCGTACTCATTTTTTCAGATTTTTCAAGATTTTTTATTTCCTTTCTGTCTGTGGTATTCATGTACTATATATTTCTGTACTAACGTGATATAGAGGTCCAGGTACTTGTATCGATTACTGTTCGGTGTCCAATCGTATGTTTTATGACGGTGAATTGTTTCTTGGTTAGAAGGCCTGTCCAAGAAATATTCGCGCAACCTTAAGCTTCTAGCGAAGTTGTCGAGGTCTCGGAGCAATCGAAAAATTTTGTGGTCAGGCAGAAGATTAGTTCTTCAGATAGCAGTTTTTCTTCGTCAGGTGGCAAACTCGTGCCCGATAGGTTTACAATCACAGTTTCAGAGGGTGTGTTCATAGATGGGGGCTCGTTTGTACCGTTAGTGCTTTCCTGGGTAGTAGTAATAAGGAACTATACCAGGAAACATGGGGTTGGGCACATTGTGTCTTTTGAGTTTATAAATTTTTGTGGTGATGAAGGCTTGATATTTATTCTGTTCAAATTCTGTTAACCAGGTGGTTTCTTCGTTCGATAAAGTGTTGTGGCGGAGAATGGCGTTGGTCATAGCGACCAGTTTCTTTACCTGCTTATCACTGTGATTGAGAGCGATTTCTGTTAGAGATGCCTCAAGGAGGAAATTTTTCCATGTTATTTGGTCGTGTTCGTCTATGTTTGTAGCGGCTGGTGTGATGGAGAGTGTCATACCCTTGGGGGCTATTCCAGCATGAACGTACACTTGCAATGTTGATTTATTCATTTCACGTCTAATTCATTTGTCAGCAAGTTTTCGTACTTTCAGGAAAGTGACACTGCAACTGCGAAGCGATGAGCTGGACGTACATTTCAGAGGTCAATCTTCTTTTGGGTGCGGGGATGGCACTGATGAAGTCCGCAGACTGTACTTATGTCCGACAGGCCTCCGTCGTTGTAGGAAGGATTTCGGCGTTGATCTCCCGGTGAACGTGTTCGTAGGGAGTTCCGGTCCCGCGGTCCGCAATAGAGGGACGTGATTTCTTTGAGTACTGGTGTAGAGGTGCTGTCGTGTAGTGCTTTTGGTCTCGACATCCGCAATATAGGGACGCGATTTCGTAGTTCGGCAGGCTTCCCTTTGAGGACTGGTGTAGAGGTGCTGTCGTGTAGTGCTTTTGGTCTCGACATCCGCAATGGAGGGACGCGTGTTGGCAGTCCAGCAAACTTCCCCCCTAATAGTGGTGCGCTGTCTATGATGGTGAGGGGGTGCTTGTGGCTCGCGAGATTCACAGTTTCGCCAGTCTTTGGAAACTCGTCTGTGATGTTGGGGGGGGGGGGGGCGGGGCTCCTGGAGTATGTTGATATGCAGAGTTCTTGTCGCGGGTGTCTTGTTGTGATGAACTGATATTGAAGGGAGGTGCTGGTTGAGTCGACCACCCCGTGGTAGCTTCGAGGTCTCCGCGACCGAATGCACTCTTGAGGGTTTCGGCAATCAACGCGACACACATAAAACTTCAATGAAGCCCATCCGCAGCAAGATAGCATCTCAGTGGCAAGTGCTCAAATTGATAGTCGATGTATGACACCTTGCTAGGTCTACGGCAGGAGGCTTTGACTGTCTCATTGAATTCACGAGGGTCCCGGTTGAAGTGGTGCACGAATCGTTCGTTCGATCTTTCCAGGTGTTGTTGCGGCAATACGTGGCGCCCCTCTTTTTACGACGAGAGGTCGACGGGGCTGAGTAGTTAAGGGCTTAAACTTCTTTAAAAAAAGCTCTTTTTTCCCCAACACCGAACCACCAGAGCCAGGAGGCGCCGTCTGATCGGGAAAAATGCGTTAGTAAAAGGAAGGATACACAGACCGCAGACATCCTGAAGGTGAAAAGGAGAAAAGAGAGAGAGATGGAGGAAAAAGGGGAAGGAAAAGTGAAAGGGGGTTCCCGGGGGAGTTTACCTTATATTGCCCTTTTTATTTTTTATTTTTTTATCTTTTTCATTTTTCCTCTTTCTCTGTCTCCCTCTTTGATTCAAGATACTATAAAGCTGAGCACCAACAAACTATACCTTCAATCCTGATGAAGGCCAGACTCTGAGCCGAAACGTCGAAATAAACCACGTTGTGACCACTCACGGAGGATCTACTTTATATATATATAGAACGGATGAGACATGGTGTCAGTAAGAACACCAGTTGATTCTGACTCTTCGTCTTCCTCATCGTCTTTTTCACCATTCACACGTGAAGCGTCACACGTTTTCTTCTCCCCTCGAGAGACCGTCAACTTATTAGGACAATAGTAACGGCGCAGTTTATTGACGTGCACAATGCCACTAGTTCCGCTTAACGGTGCTACGCATAGGTCAATCTCGTAGTTCGTCGGAGAGACTCTGCGAAGAATTGTGTAAGGTCCCTCCATGACCGAACTGAGCTTTCCTTTGTTTGGGTGCCAAGGTGTTTCGTAGAGGACCTATTCGCTAGGTTGAAGATCTTGTTGTAGGAAATTTTCCTCGTAGATGATATTTGTTCTTCTCGTGATAGGCAAGCGTGTTCTTGATTGCACTTTTCTTTGCTTCTTGCACACCCTCCATTGATGCGCCTAAAATTGTGTCGTATGAAGGAATTCCTTACATGAGGTACGATGGTGAATATCGTGTTGCTTCATGAGGGGGTTCTGTTGTATTCATCGACGACATCCGAAAGATATTTGACCTCGATACTTCTGTGGCAGATCATTCATTTTGCCCTTTAGCTGGGTTACAATAGTTTGATTCGTACGTTCGTTCACGCCAATACATTGAGGGTGTTGGGAGGACGTGAACGATTAGTGGACGTCATTGCGTTTTATAAACTCCTTGAATTATCAGCTGTGAAAGCTGGTCCACGATCAGATAGAAACTTCTTGGGCTTTCCTGCAGCAAAGATGATGGTTATGCACAATATGTATGCATCACAAGTTTCATTCTTGTGGGGAAATGCCCAGACATACCGTGTAGCGTGGTCGATCACCAAGTGAATAAACTTCTTTGTCGAGCCGTATTCTGAAAAGCTGCCTATATTGTCTATTGCTAAATGATCAAAGGGTTGTTTTGCAGGTGGTAATGACTCGAGAGATCTGAAACTCTTGGTTTTCGGCTTCTTACAACGCTGACATATGTCACTGTGGTGAACGTAGGATAAAACGTCTGTCATGATTTCCGGCCAATAGTAGGATAATGACACCAATCCTCGAGTTTTCTTTACTCCGACGTGTCCGAATTGACAGTGTACTTTCTGCAGAAGGCCTAGTCGAAGCTTGAGAGAAACGTACACTTTGCGAATTCCTTTACGTGTCACAATAGTGACCCCATTTTCCTTTGTTTTCTTGCAGCGAGGGTGGTCATTCTGATAAGTTTGAAGTTCTGGTAACGAAAAGAGTTGAACTATAGGGCTCCGGGAAAATGCTCCCGCTTTGATGTTTTCGCTGCCTTTTTAATGTTAATTGTTAACATTATACATCGACAGCTTCAGAGATCATCGAAAGAGCCGTACGTGGGTTTTTTTATGTTTTTGAGCCATTGCAAAGCAGCATGACCGGTAACCACAGTGAATGATCGTCCACGGAGATAGCAGTGCCCCTTGTCAACAGCGTCAATTTAAGAGAGGCATTCGAGCTCTGTAATGGCATAATTTAATTCGTGCATGAATAGCTTGCGCGGGTGATAGGCAACGGGGTTTTCTTTACCATCATGACCTCGTTGCTTGAGAACTGCACGTATGCCTACGTCAGATGCGTCGCAATAAAGAATGCACGGTTTTTCGCAAGAAAAAATTCGTAAAATGGGTTCTTTAGTCAAACAGTATTTCATGTTTTCAAGAGCTTCTTCAGGTGAGGAACCCCATTCCCATGGTGTGTGCTTTTTCAACAGCTTTGTAAGTGTGAAAACTATGTCCCCGAAGCGCGTTATAAACTGGGGGTAAACGTTGCTGGTGCCTAAAAACGCTGAAGCTCTTTCGGGGTTTTCTGTCTTGGGAATCACAATACAGCTTCTATGTTTCTCCGTATAGGCGATACTGTACCGTGCGACACTCTGTGACCCAGATATTCAATAGAATCTTGGGCAAAATGGCACTTCTTCCATTTTAGTTTTATATTCTCTGTCTTTAGAGCATGTAATAGAGCTTGAAGGTGCTGTAGGTACTGAGTAAATGTGTCGGAGGAGACTACAATATCATAAAAATATTAATGACATTTTTCAATTTATGCTTTGTGATAACTGATTTCACAGCTCTTTCGATCCTCAGGAGCATTTCTCAAACCGAAAGGTATAACAAGCCACTCATAATGGTCATTCGGCGTGATAAAAGCTAATTTTTGGATGTCCTCCGGGTTCATTTTGACATGCCAGTAGCCTGATGTTATATCCATTGTCAAAAATTATTTCGATTTTCCCGGGTAGTCTAGAACATCGTCTAAACACGGAATAGGTTGATAGTCAAGTACAGTGACAAAGTTAAGGTTTCAATAATCAATGCATGAACGTGTGCGTTCTTCACGTTTTTTCTCTGCGAGAATGACGGGAGCCGCGTATGGGGAAAAAGGCGGATGCACTACACCCTGCTTGAGAAGTAAGTCCGCTTGCCTGACAATTTCCTCTTTGTCTGCTGGGGAGCATCGATAAAGTGGTCTGTGGACAGGGACGTTGTTGCTGAGGGCAATGCAATGTCGTTCATCCGCAATACATCCGAAGTCCATCTGAGACTTTGAGAAAAAGTCCTCGTAACTGTGAAGCACCTCTCTCAAAGCAGCTTGTTGCGATGGTGGAAGGTGCGTGACATCAACGGCTTGGAGTGGGGTTGTATCGGCGCTGAAGACACACTTTTCAGTTTGAAAGGAATTCTGCAGAGCTTTGTTGTCTTGAAGCAAAGCCATCGTAATAAAGTCCAGCGACAGGTTGAAAAAGGAGGCATTGTCCAGGCCTAGCAAGCATTCAGTCTTCACGCCTGGCAGAACGTGTGCTTGGACTGCCCGCTTCATCTTCCCTATTTCCAACTGTATGTGCACGGGGCCCCAAGTTTTTGTGGTTGAGGTCACTTGTTGGACCTCAATGCATGGATGCTTGAGCAAGTGCAGCTGGAGTTTTTTGAGCACAACTTCATTAATACAGGTAATAATCGCTCCTGTATCCAGAGTTGCGTTTACCAGGTGTCCGTTCACAAGTACACCAAAACGTATTATTGAAACGTTGGCCCGCCATCTTGGTTTTACTGGTTGTCAGTTAGAGCAGACAATCATTTCACGACGAGGGCACTCATTGTGCCAGTGAAACTGATTCAGCAAACCAGCGGATGTACAATGTCGGCACTCACTGTGAGGGGTGCGCATCGATCCTGCAGGAAGCCATGGTTGCGTAGAATAAGGCTCTCGATGCATGAGATGCTGCTTTGACGAGTGTTGGGAAGCATCTCTATGGAAAAAGTCTTCCACTTGGCCGGAGTGGTGAGCGTCAATCCAGCGAGGCGCCTTTCAATCTCCTCTGGTACACCGTCGGTCAATCCTGATACTATGTGAACGTCCTTCAAGTCTGAGAGGTGACCAAGGCGCGTCTTCTCTTCGTAGTAGCGCCTGATGCGCTGTTGTCTTTTGAGCCTGCAGTGTATGAATTGCCGGAAAGGGTCGCTGACAGGTGCAGAAAATCAAGCTATCATGCTTGTTTTGAAGCCTTCCCACGTATCTTCTGCGTCGAAAATCTCGGTGAGGTACCCGTGGAATGCCCCATTTTCCAGGCACTCACTGATGCAGTCGATGCGATCTCGTTCTGACCAGCTAACGTTGCTCGCCTTCGTTTCAAGAAGTGCAACCACTTGTCCACAGGGACGTCGTCATCAGCTCTGGTGTATTTCGGCAGGCTTATCATCTTTTTTGGTGGGCTCATGATATTGCTGCGGTAGATCCTGTCGACTTGCTGTAACGGATGAGACATGGCGTCAGTGAGAACACCAGTTTATTCACACTCTTCGTCTCGCTCATCTTCCTTTTCCACATTCACCCGTGAAGCGTCACACACACACACAAACACACACGCATATATATATATATATATATATATATATATATATATATATATATATATATATATATATATATATATATATATATATATATATATATATATATATATATATATATATGTTCAAATTGTCTTGGAATTCTATTCACATGTATATATTTAGTTTTCTTCTGTTTTCTGTCTTGGTTTAAAGCCACTTCTGCTAGGGCCAAAGTAACGGCCTGCCGTATTTTTAAACAATAAAATAAAATCTCGGTCGCCACGCGCGCGAATCGATCCTCAGGCGTACAGATTAGCAAAGCGGCGCCGAGCTTTCTCAGCAAACCAGGCTGTTTCTGACGCTATATCTGGAGAGTCTATGGAATTTTTGGCTGACTTCTCGTGGAAGTGATTTTGCTGTATTTTAATTTACACGCAGGTGTTCAATACAAGTCAGCCACTGTGGTTCTACCAAAGAAACTCTTCAGATCCTGAACCACGTGATACATGCATATCATATGGCTTTATCGCCATAAACGAAACGGACTACTATTCTTGGAACAATGTATCCTATACAAAAACTTTTAAGTAAGTAAAATGAGTGGTAAATGACCTGAGATTAAACAAACGTGTGATTTCTGAAGGGAAAAATCACTGAATACAACGCTCACAAATGTAATCTTTGTGAAATTTATTTGTCGTACCTATATGAACATGGCTGCCATCGTTGTGCGGGTCCCAATGTGAAAAAGATGAGTCCACACAGATCGAATGCCGATGCAAGAGCAAGTATCACTTTAACTAAAGCACACCATTTGTTCGAAGCAATTCATAATATGCTTCCGCCATTTAGAGCCACCAATAACAAAAACTTTATCACCTCTCTCGAGATGGTCCAAATTCATCGAATTTCATCGAATTATAATTCACGTGCTACGCGTAACGCTCGAAAAATTATCTCTTGAACTTCCCCGTTTAATAAGAAGAGGGAGAATCCCCCCGTCTTTTTCTATTCCACAAATTATACCGGGATTCCTCTCACTTGCGTGGAACACTGTTACTTTCACCTACTACTACTAAGCTAAGTACAAATGTATTGCCGCAACGTGAAGACAGAAGTAGTAATTAAGAGGTTGAGAAAGTAGCAGCAGGTCAGTATTTTTATTTACTGCGTGCCAGAGCGTTCCTCTACTTTCTTGTTATTGCTTGCTGCATAAAAGCGTGAAGATGCGCGTATGCGCTGTCGTCTTCGTCTTCCTAGCAGTACGCACGTAGCAATATGTTCTCATCGAATAGTGTGACGGCCGATGCATGCAATGTTGCAATGTCTTTACCGAAATGAAAGCGCTGATAAAATATCGCCTGCGTGACCTTGAATGTGCAGTCCCTAAAGACCCATAGAGCTAAGCAAAACGCATCAGCTTAGATTTTTTACCAAAATTCGCTACATGAGGTCGGTGAAGGTGCGCTAAACATTGCTCCTGAATATTACAAATGCGCGTTCTGACTAGTAGCTCGTGCTGGCCGCACTGCACCGTCACAAAGTTCACTGCGATTCAGATGCACTGTTAAAGAACGAGTATAACGCAGCAGATCGCTGCCGCACAAAAAAAAACAGCGCCCACACTATCAGCAGGGGCCGGAGCTAGCGTTAAACCACATCTAGCTTGTCTGAGAGCGCCACACGGCGCCATCAAGTCTCGTCGCCTAGACAACCTTGGCTGCCTGGTATTGCTGCGCGCCGGGCGCACAGCGCGGGAAAGGGGTCGACATCGTCTTACATGTCACTGCATGCGCTGGCGAGAAACCCTCCCGTGTGTGTGCGTGTGGTGTGCGTGGCTTCTCGATCGGTAGAGTTTATTAGTCGGTGTTTAGTTTGAAATGTGCCTGCGCTCTGTGCTCGAGCTGTGTGTTCTGTCAGTGCTGATTATTGCGAAGGTGCACCATCTTGAAGACTGGACCTGTGGATTCATATTGTGGAGCACTCGAAGTGAAATAGTGAGTACCACTCTCACGTTGTTCCGTTCAGCGCTTTGTTAACTGCGTGAGCACGAGAACAACGCCTTCAAACAATTTTGGTTTCAACTAGTTGATGAGAAATCTGCATTTTTAATTAGCGAGAATATTTGTCCGAACTGTTTCACGGGGATGATGGCGAAGTGTCATTGTGGGCAAGTTTTTTGTTTGTTTGGTTGGATTGTTTGGAGTAAAAAGCAGAATGAGCGTGCGCCGCTGAGGTTCAGCGAAGAAATCGAACACATTTTTGCGGTGCCCTTTGTTGGCAGCCGTTTTTAACGGGGCCCGCTCGTGCTGCACATCAATTTTAGTTTACTAATTAATACATGTGTGGGGACGGTGCCTGTTAGCTCTAAGCATCAACCGTATGTAAGACGCATATGCTTGGGCATGTCGGTAGTTCATTTACTTTCTTTTTTTCTTATTGCACAAAAAGACCGTGAACGGAAAACAAGGGCATGGTGTACATGTCGTTCTTTTCGGTTCTTTTCGTTTTGTGCGTTACACTACCGTGATAACTCGGGTTGATGCATCGGGTGACAATACCGCATATTGTTTCGCGTTAGGTGCGCCCCGCGAAGTTTGCCTACTCGCTAATACACTCAATTTTGTTATTCGTCTTCACCGGCATTTTTGTTAACCCGCAACGTAGCGTGACACTGCCGACAGCCGTTCCTATGTAGCGGATCAAGCACTGAAGCTGGACTTTTGTTTGAACAGACCTTTCGTTTGTGTGTGTTGTCGAATTGCCTACTTGAACAGCGCAAACGCTTGTTTGAACATAACTGCTAACGTTCGAGCACATTTTATTCAGATTGTTTCCGTCATGTGTAACTTTCAAAATATTCTTGTTATTCAGAGTTTTATTGCCATCGCCTCGCTTTGGTGTTTAACTTCGCTAAGTACTTCAGATTTTAAAGGTATTTTCGCTATGTGAAACGTATTATTAGTTTTTTGTTGCACAAAAACACTTTGATTTTATACATACTGCACGGTATCTAAGCTTGTGTAGCAGCCAAAATGTAAGACTGGGCAGCATATCTATCTGGGAACACAACACGCACAACCACTGAACAGCCTACACTGCATTGGGAAGGAGTTATGCTTTCTCATCCTGACAGCATGATTGAAACAAATGGCCCTAATTTAGCAGTATGCAATTGTCATTGTGTGAAGGTAACAGGGTCACTTTATTCGACATTTCCCAGCCAATTTCGCGGCTATGGCAAATGTGTTTGAAAAAAAAATCGTGATGATTTAATGCACTGAAAACAGCAAAGTGCTTGAATATTTCGAAGAGAAAAAAAGTTTTTGGTCACGTGGTCGCATTTCAAACCTTCCTGACTGTTGTTTGAGTGTTGTTTGTGAAAAAAATATTTTATAAGTACCGCACGTTTTTTTATACCAATTTCGGTACATGTTAAGTAAAGTGGCTTATGTAATGTGTTTGAAACCCAGCAATAATAATACAAATTTTCAGCCACATACGTCTGCAAGAATTTAGCCAAAGTGTGTTATGTTTGCATTTTCATTGCTATACTGCACTTTGTATGAATATCTGAGCTATGACTACTTACTTCACAGAAAAGATATTTTGATGAAAAATTATTTTAGACATCTTAAGCTGTTAACCTCTACGAAAAAAGACCACTCATTTCGAAGAATTGTCATTTTTGTCCGTATTGAGACGCAATTTGCACCATGTGGTGGTCCAATTGGAATTCACCTTTTACCTAAATTGAAAGCAAATAAACAGTTTTATGTATGTGACAAGTTTCATCATTATTTCTATTTCAAGGAATAAAATATTTTTTTGAATTTTTCCATCAACGGCTATGGGGAACTTCGAGGCGTCGGCTGCTGTATGACCAAATAACGAATGGGGAACTTGGAACTTCAAAAATTATTTAGGGGCAAAGCTTTTGAGGCCGTGGGTCATTCCCTCCTCTGTAGTCGTACTAGTGTTATGTAGCCACTTGATGAGTTGCACAATAGATAGCGTTAGTGGTTTTCACAGCATATACACGGGCAAAATGATGATTCGTGGGGCGAATCGTTCGTCCGTACAGTTGTGCTTTCGTCCGTTCGTCTGTGCATCCATCCGTCCGGGCTTCCGTGTGTCGGTCTGTCAATGAGTCCGTCCGTCTTTCTGTTCGTCCATACTTCCGTAAGACTGTCTGTCCATCAGTTTGTGCGTCCGGACGGACGAACGCTACACCCCACTCATCATCATTCACTCCGTGAATATGCTGTGATCTTTTTCTCAAAACATAAATTGCTATGACAAAATTTGGCACAAGAAAAGAGCTGTTTATTTGCTTTGATTTAGGTACAAAGTCTACTTTAACTCAACCACCACATGGTGCAAGTTGCGTCTCATTATCGACAAAACAATTATTTTGTGAAATTTGTGATATATTTAGTAGAGTTTGACAGCTTGAGAGACCTGAAATATTTTTTCCTCCAAATATACCTTATGTGGATTAAGCATTCACTCCTCAGATATTCATTCAAAGTGCAGTATTGATATATAAAAATGCAGATATAACACACTTCAGCTAAATTATATGAGGCGTATGTGGTCGAAAAATGGTAATATTGCTACGTAGCTGACGTATCAGCGGTGAAAAGACGACAACAAGGAAGTGGTCTGTCGGTTGCGCGTGCTGCTTCCATCTTAGTCATACGCATCATTTTGAATATAGATTTTAAATACACACACCTCGTGTCATTTTTACGTAACATCTTTGTGGTGGACGTGCTGGGTACTTCCCCGTCTTCATCACGAAGCTCCGCAACGGCCGCATCATCATAGGTCCAACCATGTCACAGGTTGAACAACCATCGTCTTCGCCACCTGCCCCTACCGTGACTTCTACATACGTCGTTCTACCTCCTGCTCGTGATCCCGGTGTATTTTCCGGTCAGGATGGCGTTGACGTCGACAAATGGATAAACCGGTACGAACGGGTCAGCGCAAGCTATAGGTGGGACCCGACTCTTATGCTTGCCAATGTGCTTTTTTACCTCGATGGCCCACCGCGCGTGTGGTTCGAGACGCACGAAGCGGAGATTACGAGCTGGGACTCCTTTAAAAAAGAGATCCGCGACCTTTTTGGCGACACCATTGGGTGGCAGATCGCAGCGCGGAATCAACTGGCGGCTCGTGCACAGACGTCGACGGAGTCGTACGTCGCGTACATTCACGACGTCATCGCCCTATGCCGCCAGATTGACGAGCACATGAGTGAGTCGGAGAAAGTGGCCCATGTGCTGGAAGGCATAGCAGACGACGCATTTAATATTCTAGTTTACAACAACGTTGCCACCGTCGACGCCATCATTAAAGAGTGCCGGCGGTTCGAAGAAGCCAAGAGCCGCCGTATTACTCAGCGATTCACCCGGCTGCCCAACACGGCCGCGACCTCATCGTGTGAAGCCGCCCGCCAGTCCCCCACGTATGACAACGTCACACGTATTGTTCGTCGGGAAATTGAAGCTGCCTGTCCGGCTCCTCTTCAGCCACCCGTTTTCGCAACGCTCACCTCTGACCAACAACAGCCGTCAGTGGCGTTAATACAAGCTGTGGTGAGGCAGGAGTTTGCGAACCTCGGACTTCTCTCAGCATGTCCCCTGACTCGCCCTGAAGCTCCGTCCTACTCCCGAGGACACGCTCGCCGTTCACCTCCAACAATGCCCTTCCGTAACCCTTCGGAATGGCGAACACCCGACGACCGACCTATTTGTTATTCCTGCCACCAGTCTGGGCACGTTTCTCGCTATTGCCGCCGCCGTTGGTCAAACCAACCACGTCAGACTTTCTCTACCTCAGCGCTCATGCATCCGACGAGCCCTCGACGTTCAGACGCCACACCCTTCAATTTCTATTCGTCGTCATCTTACGAGCCTTCCACTGACGCCCCTTTGCCCGGTCGCCGCTACCCTGACGCCCCTTCGTCCGGTCGCCGCAGCTCTCGCTCCCCGTCGCCGCTACGTCACCAATCCCGCTCTCCGCCACCTCGGCGCTTTTCCTCGCTGAGCTTCTCTGGACGACCGCAGCAGGAAAACTAGATATTCCAGCTTATAGAGGTGAAACTGCAATACCAATGATGACCGAAAATCTTCTACTGACGCTTCCCACGCACCATAGCCTGCTTGAAGTACAAGTCGACCATGTTCCTGTGACCACCCTCATTGACACAGGTGCGCACCTGTCTATTATGAGCGCTTCTCTACGCTGCCGCTTACAAAAGATTATGACGCCATCTACGACTCAGGCAATACGTGTTGCCGATGGCGGCACTGTACCAGTAATCGGAATGTGCACTGCTCGTGTCAGCATTACCGGTCGTCACGCCGTGGTCCTTTTTGCCGTGCTAGCCTGCTGCCCTCATGACCTCATGACCTCATACTTGGCCTTGATTTCCTTTCGGCACACTCGGCACACTCGGCCTTAATTGATTGTTCGTCTGGTACCCTCAGCCTTGATCTACCAATCTTTGCCGACTACTCTGCAAAGCCCACCAGCCGCTTGAGCCCAACCACTTTAGTTCGCCTGCCACCTCGAGCCGTCACGTAAATGTCTTTGTCATCGACCCCTCCCGTTCCTGACGGTGATTATATCGTTACGCCAATTACTGACGTTCGGCTGACGCGCAGTGTTACTGTGCCCTATACCATCGCGACCATAGCGCATAACTGTGTGTTACTTCCGCTCCTTTACTTTGGTTTCACCCCTCAAGTGTTGCCCTGCCAGATGTCTCTAGCCCAGCTAACTGCCATAACAGAGGACGATGTCAGTGTTGTCGCTGTATCTGCTCCTGATCGAAGCGCAGTCTCACGGTCACCAAGCTCAGACGATGGTATGTTTCGAAACATGATTGGATCGGAGCTGTCGCCTCACCACGCCGACGCTCTCTGCCAAGTTTTGGCCTCATACAGTGACATTTTCGACACCGACGATCGTCCCTTGGGCCAGACTAAAATTGTCACTCACCGAATCAACACTGGTGACTCTGCGCCCATTCACCGTCGGCCGTACCGCGTGTCAGCATCTGTGCGAGAAGTGATTCAGAAAGAAGTGGCCAAAATGCTTACGAAAAACGTAATCTAACCATCAACGAGCTCTTGGGCATCTCCCGTGGTATTAGTAAAAAAGAAAGACGGCTCATGGCGTTTCTGCATTGATTATCGCCACCTCAACAAAATTACTAAAAAAGACGTGTACCCTCTACCACGCATTGACGATGCCCTTGATTGCCTCCATGGCGCCACCTTCTTTTCATCTCTCGACCTCCGATCTGGCTACTGGCAAATTGCTGTAGATGACATGGACCGAGAAATGACCGCCTTCGTTACCCCTGACGGCCTTTACCAATTCAAGGTCATGCTGTTCGAGCTCTGCAACGCTCCAGCGACCTTCGAGAGAACGATGGACACGCTCCCACAAGGATATAAATGGTCGACATGTTTGTGTTACCTGGACGACGTGATCATTTTCTCACCTACCTTTGCAACCCACCTTGAATGCCTTTCGACCATTCTATCCGTATTTCGACGGGCCGGCCTGCAGCTCAATTCCTCCAAGTGCCACTTCGGTCTTCGTCAGATTACCGTATTGAGTCACCTTGTTGACGCTGCCGGCGTACGGCCAGACCCAGCGAAAGTACACGCTGTAACAAACTTCCCAGTCCCACGCTCTGTCCATGATGTTCGCAGTTTTGTGGGCCTCTGCTCGTACTTTCGCCGGTTCGTGAAAAACTTTGCAGCACTCGCGCGGCCACTCACCGACCTTCTCAAACAAGACGTCCCATTTTCTTGGGGCCCTCCTCAAGCTGACGCCTTTTCTCAGCTAATCACCGCTCTAACGACACCTCCTATTCTTGCCCATTTCGACCCCGATGCTCCCACAGAAGTGCGAACAGACGCGAGTGGTCACGGAATTGGTGCAGTTTTGGCGCAAGTTCAGCGGGGCAACGACTGTGTAATCGCGTACGCGAGCCGTCTGCTTTCAAAGTCTGAACGCAATTATTCTATAACAGAACAGGAATGTCTCGCTCTTAATTGGGCGGTTTAGAAATTCCGTCCTTACTTGTATGGCCGCCCTTTCCGTGTCATCACAGATCACCACGCGCTGTGTTGGCTTTCTTCTCTGAAGGACCCCACTGGACGACTTGGTCGTCGGGCATTACGCCTACAGGAGTATTCCTACTCGGTTGCTTATAAGTCTGGACGTCTCCATCTGGACGCCGATTGCTTATCCCGCTACCCTGTTGATCAGCCCGACGAACCAGACATCGAGCCTAGCCTCAGCGTCATGTCAATGTCCCAGTTTCTTCAGATTGGTGATAAACAACGTCTTGATGCTTCCCTGCGACAACTTATTGAGCATCTCGAATCTGCTCCGAACGACACGTCACTTCGCATGTACGTCCTCCTGAATGGCACGCTGTACCGTCGTAGCCTCCAGCCAGATGGCCCTGAGCTCCTTCTTGTCGTGCCGAAAAATTTGCGTTCAACCGTGCTGCACGAGCTTCCCGATGAACCAACTGCTGGTCATCTGGGTGTATCTCGGAAGTACGACCACGTGCGTCGCCGCTTCTTTTGGCGCAGTCTCGCCCGGTCCGTTCGCCGTTACGTGTCCTCCTGCGATAAATGCCAACGTAGGAAGCGACCTACTGCGCCCCCAGCTGGACTTCTTCAACCGATCTCCATCCCAACCGAACCTTTCTTCCGTGTTGGTGTAGATCTTCTCGGTCCTTTTCCCGAGTCGAAATTGGGCAACAAGTGGGTCGCTGTTGCTATAGACTACGCGACTAGGTATGCCATCACTAGAGCACTCCCCACCAGCACCGCTACTGACGTTGCGGATTTTTGCTCCACGACGTCATCCTACAGCATGGCGCTCCTCGCCAATTACTCACAGATCGTGGCCGCGCATTTTTGTCCCGTGTGATCGACGATCTTCTGCGCTCTTCCTCGACGCACCGCAAGCTGACCACTTCCTACCATCCTCAAACAAATGGCCTTACCGAACGGCTAAATCGGACCCTAACGAACATGCTCACAATGTGTGTGTCCTCCGACCACCATGACTGGGACCTGGCGCTACCTCACGTGACCTTCGCGTACAATTCTTCGCGCCACGACACCACTGGTTATTCACCCTTTTATTTGCTTTATGGCCGTGATCCGACGTTACCACTCGACACCTTACTTCCAACCACTACAACGCCGTCAACCGAATATGCACGCGACGCTATTGCTCGTGCTGACCACGCACGTCAGATCGCCCGCTCTAGACCTTCGGCTTCGCAAGCCACCCAGAAAGCCATCTACGACAGCCTGCATGCTGACGTTCACTTCTCACCCGGTTCTCTTGTTCTCCTGTGGTGCCCAGTTCGTCGAGATGGCTTATCAGAGAAGTTATTGTCTCGCTACATGGGTCCTTACCGTATCATCCGCCAGGTAACCGACGTCACCTATGAGATCATTCCTGCATCTGAGACCACAAGCCTGCCTGCGACCACACCCAGTGATGTTGTGCACGTCAGCAGGCTAAAACCTTACCACCTGCCTACTGAAGACCGTAGTTAATGTGCACTGAGACGGCGCTTTTACCGCAGGGGGAGGGGGGGGTAATGCTGCGTAGCTGACGTATCAGCGGTGAAAAGACGACAACGAGGAAGTGGTCTGTCGGTTGCGCGTGCTGCTTCCATCTTAGTCGACGCCATACGCATCATTTTGAATATAGATTTTAAATAGACACACCTCGTGTCATTTTTACGTAACAATATTATTACTGAGCTTTAAACACTTTACGCAAGCCCGTCACTTAACTTGTAGACCAAATTTGGCACGGAAGAAGAGATACATATGAAATAATTTTTTTCACAAACATGCAGACGAGATTCCGGGAAGTTCAGGAGGCAGCCACGTGACCAATAAATTATTTGTCTGCGAAATATTCTAGCAGTTATCTTTTTTAGTGCAGTAAAATCAGTGCGATTTTTTTTCAAACGCATTTGCGGTGGTCACCAAAATGGCTGGGACGTCTGATGTGGAATGACCCGATTGCCAATTCTTCCATTATATTGATACAAAACAGCCGCTAAACACGGCTGCAAGAAAGAGGAGGACGAAGGGGGTTTTTCCGTGGGATGCTGGTCTGACGCCATCTTGCTCGGCGGGTTCTCTGCGCTGTAAATAGCTCATTAAACAAGTTACTCGTAACATTATTGGTGGAGGTGGACGACCCCCGTACCTCGATGGAGGCGCGCAGCGGTCGCACCATCGGCGACCTTTCGACTGCTTCGACCGCTGGTACATCCTATACGCCGCCCTCATCAGTCCAAGCCACCACCTACGTCACACTACCACACCTCCGGGATCCCGGCACCTTCTCCGGTGATGGTACGACCGATCTCGACACTTGGCTGAAGCGGTACGAGCGCGTCAGTGCTACTGACCGATGGGATCCCACGCTCATGCTCGCCAACGTGCTTTTCTACCTGGACGGCACTCCCCGAACATAGTTTGAAAGCCACGAAGCAGACATAACGAGCTGGGATCTCTTCAAAGAAAAGATACGGGACCTGTTGGCGATTCATCTGGTCGTCAGTTCGCTGCGAAGAAGACTCTTGCCACACGGGCCCGGTCTTCTACCGAATCGTACGTCTCTTACATTCTCGACGTCTTGGCCCTTTGTTCCAAGGCCGACCAGTCCATGTCGGAAGACGAAAAGGTTAACCACGTCTTGAAAGGCATTGCTGACGATGTTTTCAACCTGCTGGTTTTTAAACAACGTCTCGAGCATCGACACAATATTAAAAGAATGCCGACGTCTCGAACAAGCTAAAGCCCGCCGCGTAGCCCAAAGCATCGTGCGCCTTCCGAACACAGCGGCCACTTCTTCGTGTGACGACGCCTTCCACCAGGCACCTCGATGTGACAACCTTACACGCATCATTCGTCGAGAGGTCGAGGCAGCACCACCGGTAGCCACGCCATTACCGACGCCTGCGCCTTCCCCGACCACGATCTCTTTAATACAAGCGGTCGTTCGTGAAGAGCTATCGAATGTCGGCCTACATCTTGTTCCTACCGTATACTCTGCTGAGCCTTCTTATCGTACCCTTTCTGCACCTCGCATACGACGCAATCCGTCCGAATGGCGTACTCTTGATGACAGGCCCATGTGTTTTAACTGTCGACGCGTTGGCCATATCGCTCGTCACTGCCGCAGCCGCTGGGCTCCACCATCCCATTATGCACCTCAGTATCACACCACTTCTGCTCGCCAGGCGTCCCCACCACTTTCTACATCAACGCCGACCACATTTTCCGCTCCTACAGCACCTCTGAGCAGACCTCGCTACGACCGGTCACCGCCCTCTGCTCATCGTCAGTCCCGGTCGCCCCCAGAACGCCGCGCTGCCTCCCCGACCTATTCGCAGCATCTCCGACCGGAAAACTAGGCCGTGCAGCTTCTGGAGGTGGAACTGCGTTGACGACCTTCGTAAGAAATCCTCGATTAACATTAACAACGAACCGGAACCTTTTGGACGTTACTGTCGACAATGTTCGTGTCAGTGCATTGATAGATACTGGCGCGCATGTGTCCATTATGAGTGCTAACCTTCGCCGCCGACTTAGAAAAGTTGTCACGCCCGCCCTCAACCGAGCTGTACGAGTCGCCGATGGAGGAACTGCTGCAATTCTTGGCATGTGCTCTGCGCGAGTGTCTATTGGGGAGAGAAGCACTGTCGTTCTTTTCGCCGTTATCGAACATTGCCCTCATGAACTCATACTCGGTATGGATTTTCTAGCCACGCACTCTGACCTCATAGACTGTTCAGCTGGCTCTCTCCATCTCGATTTACCCCTCTTTTCCGACCCGACCAGCCCACCGCAAACCAGCCTCTGCTGCATTGATTTCACGCGCCTCCCTCCTAACTCTGTCACACATGTCGACTTATCCTCCACGCCGCCAGCACCTGATGGTGATTACATGGTGGCCCCTATTCCTGCAGTGATGCTTACGCATGGGGTTGCTGTGCCGCATATGATTCTGACGATTAGGAGAAACCGCACCTTCCGTCCACTGGTCAACTTTTCACTCACCACCCAAGTTCTGCCACAGGGTATCTCCCTGGCCAAAATTACTGCTCTCCAAGATGACCATGCCGAGCCCTTCAGAGTTGACGATTGCTGAAGCTCAGTCAGTGGTTCCACTTCATCACGTTCTTGGGGCGCCGACATCGAGCGAATGGTGTCATCGGACCTCACGTCTGAGCAAGCTACAGCGCTTTGCCACGTTCTTGAGGGCTATCGTAGCATTTTCGACTTTGCCAGCAACTCTTTGGGTCAAACGACCATTGTCACCCATCGCATAAATACTGGCCATGCAACTCCCATTCACCGACGCCCCTACCGTGTGTCGGCGTCGGAGCGTGCAAGATTACAACACGAAGTCGGCAAAATGCTTGCGAAAAACATTATCGAGCCTTCATGCAGCCCCTGGGCTTCTCCAGTCATCCTTGTTAAAAAGAAAGATGGAACATGGCGCTTTTGTGTCGATTACCGTTGCCTTAACAAAATTACCAAAAAAGACGCTTATCCTTTACCTCGCATCAACGGCACCCTCGACTGCCGGTACGGTGCCACTTATTTTTCAACTATTGACCTTCGATCAGAGTACTGGCAGATAGCCGTCGACGATATGGACCGTGGGAAGACCACATTCATCACTCCTGATGGTCTTTATCAGTTTAAGGTGAGGCTCTTTGGACTCTGCAATGCACCAGCCACACTTGAAAGAATTATGGACTCATTGCTCCAAGGGCTGAAATGGTCCACCTGCTTGTGTTACCTTGGCGATGTTATCGTCTTTTCGCCCACATTCGACTCGCATCTTGATCGTTTGTCAGCTATTCTGGACGTTTTTTGTCGAGCCGGACTCCAGCTTAACGCCTTCAAGTGCCGCTTCGCTCGTCGTCAAATTTCCGTGCTCGGTCACCTTGTCGATGCTCAAGGCGTGCGTCCAGACCCAGAGAAAATTCGCGCAGTCACGAACTTTCCCGTTCCGAGGACCACAAAGAATGTCCGCAGTTTTGTGGGGTTGTGCTCATATTTCAGACGCTTTGTTAAGGACTCTGCGACCATTGCACGCCCCTTACAGACCTCTTAAAGAAAGACGCCTCGTTTACATGGGGCCATGACCAAGCGTCATCGTTTTCGCAACTTACGACTTTGTTTACAACGCCAGCAATCTTGGCTCACTTTGATCCATTAGCTCCAGCCGAGGTTCACACGGACGCCAGTGGACACGGCATAGGAGCTGTGCTATTGCAGCAACAACGCGGACACGACCGTGTTATAGCCTACGCAAGTCGACTGCTATCTCCAGCCGAGCGCAACTATTCCATCACGGAGCGCGAGTGCCTCGCCCTTGTAAGGGCAGTCGCCAAGTTTCACCCATACCTGTACGGGCGCTCATTCCATGCTGTCACGGATCATCACGCGCTCTGCTGGCTAGCCTCCCTGAAGGACCCCACGGGACGTCTCGCTCGTTGGGCTCTACGCCTTTAAGAGTACACGTTCTCTGTAATGTACAAAACAGGGCGATTACATCAGGTGCGGATTGTTTATCCCGCTACCCTGTTGACGAAGCAACCAATACTGACGCTATCACGGACGTTTTTTCTGTGTCGCAGCCGTTAAACATTGGCGAAGAGCAACATCGGGATGCTTCTTTACGAGCCATCATTGACAAACTGGAGTAAACGCCTCGCGACCCGTCCCTACGAATGTTTTTGGTGAAAGACGGGATCCTATATCGCCGCAACCTTGATTCCTTCGGATCAGACTTACTTCCTGTCATCCCAGCACACCTGCGTTCCGCTGTCCTGCATCAACATCATGACGCTCCCATGACGGGCCATTTGGGCGTTTCTCGCACATACAATCGGGTACGACGTCGGTTTTTTTTGGCCTGGACTCGCCCGCTCGGTTCGACGCTATGTCGCCGCTTGTGAGCCCTGTCAGCGTCGCAAAACGCCGTCTGCCCTCCCAGCCGGCTACCTTCAGCCGATCGACGTTCCCAACGAGCCATTCTTTCGAGTTGGTCTCGACCTGTTGGGCCCTTTTCCACTCTCCACAGCCGGAAATTAATGGATTGCTGTTGCCACGGACTACGCAACGCGGTACGCAATCACACGAGCACTCCCGACCAGCTGCGCTACCGACGTTGCGGACTTTCTGCTGTACGACATAATATTAGTGCACGGTGCTCCCCGTCAACTTCTCACCGACCGTGGCCGCACGTGCTTATCAGCTGTCGTTCATGAAATCCTGAGGTCTTGCCATACCAAGCACAAATTTACCACTTCGTACCATCCCCAGTCAAATGGCCTCACGGAGCGCCTTAACAGGACCCTAACCGATATGCTTGCCAAATGCGTTGCGCCAGACCACCATGATTGGGACATTCATTTGCCGTATGGGACGTTCGCCTACAACTCATCTCGTCACAACACTGCCGGATATTCGCCCTTCTGTCTACTATATGGCCGGGACCCAACTCTACCTTTAGACACGTTACTACCTGCAGCCACTGAATATGCTGGTGAAGCCATTTCCCGCGCCGACCACGCGCGCCAAGTCGCCCGTAACCGTCTACAGGCTTCACAGGCGCGCCAACAACACCTCTACAATTCTCACAATAGGGACGTGCACTTTTCTCCGGGTTTTCTCGTGCTCCTCTGCTCACCTACTCGGCGTGTGGGACTGTCGGAAAAACTGTTGTCGCCCTACACTGGAACATTCCGTATCGTTCGCCAGGTGACAGATGTCACGTACGAGATTGTTCCAACCAATCCAACAAAGTCATCGTCGGCTCCGAGCGACACCGTTCACGTGGCTCGGCTAAAGCCCTATTACCCCCCTTCGACATCATCTGCGTAAATTTAGCACCGGGACGGTGCTTCTACCGCCGGGGGTTATGATACAAAACAGCCGCTAAAAACGGCTGCAAAAAAGAGGAGGACGAAGGGGGTTTTTCCGTGGGATGCTGGTCTGACGCCATCTTGCTCGGCGGGTTCTCTGCGCTGTAAATAGCTCATTAAACAAGTTACTCGTAACAATATAATCGTGTCAATGTGAGCCAGTTCAAGAACACTAGTATCATTCGCATTTTAATACGTAACTGTACAGCACTTGATTTTACAAGTTACCTGAACTGAATACCTTCTCAATGCACATACCCTTACGTATGCTCAGCGGAGTTGTGCTTTTGTGCAATATAGATAAAATATGTATATGTTGTTGCGCGTCGTACTGTATTCCTTTCAATAAACTAATTGAATGAGTACCATGGTAGATCTGCAGAAATACACATGCAGCTGTGTTGATGCATACCTAAGCATAGAACTTGACATTCACTTAGATTGGTCGTTGCATGCAGCTAATGGAACATTATCAACTTGGAGCAGCACCTTTTTATTTGCCTGCGCGAGCAAGATGAAAGGATAATTTCATACCTACGGCACGAAAGGTATAATGATTCCTAAAAGCGCGCTTTTTATGGCGTTTCTTGCTCAGCATACCTTTTCTAGCATTTATCACTGCAGTGGAGCCCGATGCCACTGAATATGCTTGCTATGCACTCAATTTATACATACACATAAGAAAGCAGTTAGTTATGCATGGTGCACACAGTATGTTGCACTCTTTGTGAAATTTCAGTCATTGTTCCTTGTGTATTTATTTTAGGCTTGCGGGATTGAATTTCCTGTACAGAAAGAACAGCTTCGCCCCACTTCTCTCGAAGGCACCAGTCATCTCAGCAGCTGAAGATGATTGCGCAAGCAGCAGTGACGAGTGGTTTTGCAGTTAGAAGTATAACAACACTGACATTACATTATTACAACACCAATTACACTACCTTGTTGAATCTTCTCTTTTTTATTGTCGAAATTTATACTGCGAAATGTAATAGGTTGTAAATGTGACTTCAGAAACTTGCTTACTCTTTCTACGTGTTTTTTTATGTTCTATTGTATAGGTGTCAATCAAATGCCATACGTCTCAGTCGTTTGCCCGACTAGCGCAAATGTTTTAAAAGTTGTGGATATTTATTGTATTGAAAACAATGAATTTTTAGTATAGAAAGAAAGAAACTTGGTCCCGTGACATATGTCAAAATTTTGCAGAATGCCATCAGAATCCTGTTTGTCAGATTTGCAGATTTTCTATAATAAAGGCAGATGTTAACATATAGGCCTAATTGTTTTTTGCTTCGGCGTTATGTTCGGTTGGACCTTACGCTACAGGTTACTGCTTGCAGTACTGCGGTGTGGTGTGGTGTGGTGCGTGTTTGTGTGTGTGTGTGTTTGTGTGAGTGTGTGTGTGTGTGTGCGTAAGTGCCTTCCGCGTCTTTGTCGTTTACGGCCCAGTCTACGTACATATATATACGCTGGTCTCATGCAGCTCATTCAAGACCATGGCACCTTATTTTATCAGCTGCATGCATGCAGGTATAAGTGCAGCGAGTGACACCAGTATCTTTCTTCTTCCCTGTCAGCCGCAGAGAAGGTTAATATATGCTTCTCCCTAAGAACAATTGAGGCTTGGGCCAGTTGGTGACGCATATTTGATGGAATGAAGTGCTGTGAACGGCTCTCTTCAACACACAAGTCTAAGCGTCACGTCGTGTGTCTCTGCTTTTGTTTCCCGTTAATTGCGCTTCATTTGATCAAGTATGCTCATCCATATGACTGCCGTTGTTTCAAGGGGGTTTTCAATGTACACCCCTCTCGCATGGGTGTAGCCTCATCCAACACCCATAGTTTAGGGGTGTTCATAAACACTTATTAAAGTAGGGTGTAACGTTTCTTTACACCCTACGGTTTCAGGGTGTTTTTAAACACCTTATTGTTCAGGGTGTTCCTAGACACCCTCAAGAGGTGTTGCCCATGGGACAAAACAAATCCACTTTTATGGGTGTAAACATTTTTAGGGTGCAGTGTGCTCAAATCCCAGATAAAAAAGAAAAGTTGCACTATACTGTTTTAAAAGCAGCATGCATGGGAGTTATAAATCATCAAATGAAGTATTTGTGCTGTTTGGAATGTAGGAATAGCTAATGCTCTCAACAACAGCAACCTGCTGATTCCCCGTACCCGTTATCACCTGTCAGTTTACGCCGCTGCAGTGCGCGCCGCGTTGTTAAGTTGTGCCCTGCTTTTCAGGTGGGTCAGTTCATTTTAGATCTATCTATCTATCTATCTATCTATCTGTCTATCTATCTATCTATCTATCTATCCATCTATCTATATATGTATTTATCTATCTATCCGCTACGTATGGGTGCTCTCGTGATCACGTCGTTAACTTCGGTTGAACTAAAATTAGTAGGACACGGTAAGAGCGTCTGAGACTTATGATGGCATGATTGTGACGTGAGTAATTCAAGATTCCGTCATGTGTGAAGTCAAATCCTTTCCTTCAGACCCGCGTTGCACATATACGTATAACATGGGTCGTGGTATGCGAGTACGCGCCACCGGTCTAGAAAAATTTCTCAAAAAAATTGAGGGGTGACGATCACTGTCTCATAGTACCTGTTGTAGGCTGGCGTTCAGAATCAGAATCAGAATCAGAAATTTATTAATAAAATTCGGTACAAGTGACAGGAATTTAGTATACAGAAGGAGGTCCCATAGTCAAGTGACTGTATCGGGACCTCCTGTACAAATGCAATGAGTTATTAAACACATTAAAGCAACAGGAGCGTAAGTATAAATCAAAGCGTACAACTGAGCGCATAAAAAATAGAGAAAACAAAATAAAGGTGTGAAGTACAAAAAAAAAAAAGCGATAGAACAGTTTAACAATCAATATACAAAACTAAATAATAAAAGGAAATAAAAAAAAAACAAATAAAAAGAAATACAAAAAACAGACCAAACAAAAGCATACGTCAAATAAAACAAGCAGTAAGTCTTATGGTTAGTCCGCATGAAGCAAATACAATTTATACTGTTTCTTAAATTGATGAAATGAACTGATAGATTTTATGTTAAGTGGAAGAGTATTCCACAATGAGATAGAAGTGAATTTAACAGTTTGTTTGCCATAATTAGTACGTATACTGGGTAGAAGGAAGTTATTGTTTAGTGCAAATCGGGTATTACTATAAATAACAAGATCAGAAGACGGGAAAATGGTAGGGGGAAGTTGATTATTAAGAAGTCTGTAGAAAAAAATGCCAAGGTTGAACTTAGTAAGTTCAGTGAGAGTAAGGATGTTATTTTCATGTAGTAAAAATTTAGCATTAGAAAAACGTGGGCTGGATGTAATTAGTCGAATAGCATGATTTTGGACGATTTGAAGAGACGAAATGTGAGTATTGTAAGTATTGCCCCAACATGTTATACCGTAGGTAAAATGAGAATGTACGAAAGAGTGATAGAGGGATAGTAATGTGCTGCGTGAGAAGTACGGGCGCGTTTTTACCAAGACTCTTATACCATATGCTAATTTTTTTTTATGTGAGCAATATGTCTCTGATATTTTAAATTGCAATCTAGAAGGATGCCAAGGAAGGAAGAAAATGAGCAAGGAGAGATAGAGTGGGGGCCAAAAGTAATATTAGGTGCTGATGTTACATTCCGCTGGTGTGAGGTGAAAACAACAAACTTGGTTTTAGAAGCATTAATAGACAACATATTAGTATTACACCATTTGAAAATACTTTCTAAGTCAGTATTCAAAATGGTTACAAGAGATGAGATGTCTTTATGAGAGGTGAATATGGTGGTATCGTCGGCGTACAAAATGCATTGTGATGAAGACAGACACTTGGGCAAATCATTAATATAAATCAAAAACAGAAGTGGCCCCAAAATGGAGCCTTGGGGCACACCAATGTTAGTGGTTCGCTGTCGGGAATAGACGTTGGAAATAGAAACAACTTGAACTCTGTTGTGTAAGTAGCTTTTTAGTAATGAAAGAGCAGGGCCGCAAATGCCAATGGACTCCAGTTTAGTGAACAGAATATTATGATTTATGCTGTCAAATGCTTTTGTTAGATCGATGAATATTGAGGCAACTAGGCGTCCTTCGTCTATTAATTTTTTTATCTGATCAGTAAGATGAATAAGCGCCATCTCTGTTGAGTAGCCATGGCGAAAACCAAACTGAGAGGAAGAGATAATGTTAAACTTGGAAAGATATTTAGTTAGTCGTGTCTCAATGAGTTTCTCAACCACTTTTCCAAGGAATGGTAAAATACAAATAGGACGGTAGTTGTTTGGTAATGATTTATCCCCCTTTTTAAAAACAGGGATAACTTTGCCACGCTTTAATTCATAAGGGAATACACCATTCTTGAACATCAAATTAACAATAAATGAAAGAATGTCTGATATTATATGCACAATAGATTTTATGTTAGCAGGATGGATCTCATCTATGCCAGCACTAGTCATTTTTAAATTACGAATAACATCAGTTATTTCATCCGGTATTGTAGGAAATAAAAAGAATGAGTGGGGTAAGCGAGAAGTGTTAATGCTTACTGTAGGAGAATTGGTATTATCAGGGAAGAAGAAGTTGCTAAAAGCCTCAGCTACTTCTGAAGGGGAATCATATTCTACTCCATCAATTATAATTCGACGTACCTCGTCTTGTCTCGAGTTCCTGTTTAAAAAAGAGTTCACAATCTCCCATTTCTTTTTAGTGCTAGAAGCATGTTGGATTCTTTCTTCAAAATAAAGTCTTTTGGCAGTTTTAAGTTTGTAGTTAAGAGCATTGCAGAAGATTTTATATCGGGCACTTAAGTTCTTATTAAAAGGTTGTTTTTTAGTTTTTCTATACAAGTTATCTCGTTTGCGCATTTCGGTTAATAGCTGTTGCGAAAGCCATGGATTATGAGAGAAGGCGATGATTTTTTTACATTTTGTTTTGAAAGTGAATTTCATTAAATGCGTTGAAATTAGTGAAAGAAATTTAGAAAAAGCTTTCTGTGGGTTGATTATTGACTTAATTTCAGTCCAGTTAGTGTTAGCAACAGCCGTTTTAAAACTTTCTTTGTCCAGCACATATCTTGTGTGAGAAAAGGAATGCGGTCGAGCATTAGTATTGAAGCGTAGGATGATGGGGTAATGATCACTGATGTCAATGTGTAAAACTTTTGCCTCTGGTGGGTCTAGTAAGTTAGAGAGAGCATGATCGATGAGTATGGCGATGATGGCGAACATAGGCCGACCCAAGTCACTTCCTCTTCCTCTACCTTTGTCCCCAAAACATGTCCCGGCTCATACCGTACCGTTTCCCGGTTCACAGTCGAAGCCCGGTGGGTGAGGCGACTCATTGGCGTAGTGTTGGATGAAACTGCTTGAGACCACCTACATGCGCCAACTGTGTTTGGCTTGACCGAAGACCAGCTGACGTCAAGCGTGCCACCACATAGGTCATGTCACTCAGGCGATTTACGATAACGAATGGACCGACATAGTGCACTAATAATTTCTGGCCTAAGCCACATTTTCGCTGGGGCGTCTCATCTCAACCCAGTTCCTGTGATGGGAGGATACATACATAGCCAGCATGTTAGTAAGCGTGCGGTTTGTGCGTTCCACAAGGTCATTCGTCTGGGGATGATACAGCATTGAATGGTGAAACTTCAAAGTGCAGAGACGAAGCTATTCCTCTACAGTGTCGGCAACGAACTGGCGACCGCGATCACTGATGATAATACGAGGTGGACCACAGCGAGGAACGATGGATGGTAACAGGATAGAGGCGACAGAAGCCACTGTGGATGATGGTATTGCAGCAGTTTCCGCTTATCTGGTAAGGTTATTGACGCAGACTATGATCCAGCAGTTGTTGTAGCAAGACCGCAGAAACGGTCCTAGCAGGTCGATACCAACTTGTTCGAAAGGTTTTGTGGGCACCGTCATATGGTGGAGGAGGCCATGCGGACAGCTTGAAGGACGTTACGTTTGTGGCGCTGGTATTTGTCGCAACTGGAGACGTATTGCTTCGTACAATGTCGCATTTTAGGCCAGTAGAAGTGCTCTTGAGTTCGATGCAAAGTGCGGATGAATCCAAGATGGCCAGACGTCGGGTCATCATGCATGAAGTGTAGGACTTCGTATCGCAGGCTGTGGTGAACCACTAGCAAATACCACGCACCATTTGCCGAGAAATGGACCTTGCACATCAGTCCATCGCGAAGACAAAAGCAACCACTGCCCTTGGGGCTTCTGACAGTGGCGAATAAAGAGTCTAAAGTCAAGTCATTGCGCTGTTCCCGCTAGAACGTGGTGCCACCAGGAAATGCGCGTGAAACAGTTGCAAGTAAGATGTCGAACGTGTCTGTATTGTCGTCAGTCATAGACAATGGAAGACTAGAAAGGCAATCGGCGTCGGTATGATGCCGTCCACTTTTGTATGCAACATTAAAGTCAAATTCCTGGAGGCGTAGAGCCCAGCGTGCAAGGCGTCCAGAAGGGTCTCGGAGAGTAACGAGCCAGCATAGGGAATGATGGTCCGTTACAATCGTGTAAGGACGCCCATACAAGTAACAACGAAACTTCTGAATAGCAAATACGGTTGCCAAGCATTCTAGTTCAGTCACAGTTTTTTTTCAGCCTTGCTGTAGGAACGACTAGTAAAAGCAATGATATGCTCTCTGTCATTATGTCGCTGAACAAGAACGCCTCCGACGCCAATACCGCTTGCGTCACTGTGTACTTCCGTAGGAGCAGAAGGGTTAAAATAACGGAGAATCGGCTGTGATGTCAGCAGTTTGAGTTGACAGGACGCAGCATCACATTCAGATGTCCACTAGAATGCACTGTGCTTTCGCAAGAGACTAGTCAATGGGTACTCGATGTCCGCAAATTTAGGCACAAAGCGTTGAAAATAAAAACACAACACGAGAAAGCTGCGAAAATCTTTTACAGACTTTGGTGGCTTAGAGGCGCTGACCGCTTCAATTTTCCGGGGGTCAAGCCTGATCCCATCTTTGTCTACTAAATGGCCAGGGACAAAGGCGTGCGGTTAACCAAATTGACACTTCTTGAAGCTCAAGACCAAACCAGCCATTCCCACACAGTCCAGAACGAGGCTCAAAGGAACGTTATCTTAATCGAATGTGCGGCCAAAGATGACGCCTCGTCCAGATAGCACAAACAGATCTCCTGTTTCAGTCCGCGAAGGATCGAGTTCACAAGTCTTTCAAAAGTTGCGGGGGCATTGCATAGCCCGAATGGCAATACACTGAAGTGATATAGTCCATCTGGTGTTACAAATGCCATTTTCTCCTTGTCAGCAGGGTGCATGGGGATCTGCCAATATCCTGATCGTCGATAGAGTGAAGAAAACTGTGAAGTAGAATTCAGACAGTCAATTACGTCGTCCATCCGAGGCAGTGCATATGCATCCTTTTTAGTGAAGGCATTAAATCGTATATAATCAACAAAAAACTTCCAGGAACCGTCTTTCTTGCGAACCGAAATCACAGGTGCTGCCAACGGGCTACAGGACTCTTCAATATCGCCATTCTGCAACATCTCCTGAACTTTTTCAGCTATAACTTTCTGCTCGCATGACATGACGACACCATGTAAGGCTTTTGCCGAACCGGATGGGCGAAGCCTGTGTCAATGGTATGCTGTGGTCGAAAGCATGGTAAAGACAGTTACCCTTTTCGCCGTAGTCAAACACTGACCCATGTCGTTCCAATAGTTGGACCAATTGTTGTTGTTCATGTGACCGTAGCTTCTTGCTAACCATGCTTAAAATATGAGACTCATAGAAGGTACACCGTTTAGAGGTACCCACACGTTTCTGACTTTCCTCGTCGTTGATGGCGACAATAGAATTTTCCGTGACACCATGAAACAGTGCGAGCTTCATCCCTCGAGCAAGGATAATCGGTGCAGACGAAGAATTAGGTGTCCAGAAAAACATGCAGCCATTAGTAATTGAAATAACCGAATGAGGCACTTTTACATCTTTATTTGTACCCTGAGCAATGAGAGGTTGAACGACGGCATCCGACTAATACTGCAGCTATTGGAGTAGATACGGCTACTGAACTCATAGACCATGGTAGTAATGTCAGCTCTTTGGAAACAATCAGTAAGTCTTCTGGAGGCAACGGCTGCTCAACTAGGGCGGGAAGGGCATCAACACCGCTAACAGAAACTTAACCCGAACCGCATTCTACGAAAGCGCCGCATTCTTGGAGGAAGTCAATGCCGAGAATAACATCCCGTGTGCACCATTTCAGAATCAAGAACTCAGTTGGGAATGCTTTTCCGCCAACAACACGTTGATGGCACATATTCCTACGGGTTGAAGTATGTCCCCGCCAACGCCACGAAATCTACCAAAATCCTGATAAGAAAACATAACTTTGCGGCCTAAGCTATCTTTAAACAAACTGCTCATAACAAAAACTGTGGCACCAGTATCCACTGAAGCCGTGGCACGCTATCCGTCTGTTGACACACATATGTGGTTTTTGTCCATCGGAACTGGCGGAGGCATATGAGGTGAATCCTGTTGTGCGACCTCACCTCCATCGGCCACGTCGGCTAGTTTCCTGGTGGTGGTGGTGCCAGCCACCACCGTAGAGGTGATGGAGAGCGATGCGTTGGGCCAGGCGGAGTTGTCAAGCTACGGTGAGAAGCGGGGGAGGTTCCACGCCGGCTCTCTTGTCGTAGGGTGCTATTGCGATACGTGGACCACCAAGGATTGTCATAATAATTGTGGCCACCGCGAGGAGGTCTTGAAGATGGCTCGTATATCGATGTCATGTGTCTCTGCCGACGGAAGAACCGAGCAATATGTCCTGGAGCATCACAGCTGTAGCCCACAGCAGGTTGACGATATGCATTTCGAGAACATCGCGAGGGCGTGGTGACACACTTGCGCATTCGTTCGAGTTTCGATAGGCCGCGGCCGGCTGCCGAGGGTAACTGAAGCGGCGCTGGTGCCTGGTGTTTTGGTAGTGACTGCGCTGCGGCCTCGCCAGAAACGTAGTCATACTCCTCGATGCCTGCTGCTGCAATGAAGACAGGATGCTGAAGCTGGTCTGAAACCAGCAAGGGTGTAGCTTCGCAAGGCGTCGCGCGAGTGTTTCGACTGGAATCTTACCGCACGATCTCACGTATTGTAGACGCAAGATCAGAAGGCGCGTAGTTATCAACACTCATTACCGTGGTTACATTAGTTAATCAACCAAATTTAGGAGCAATGCGCCTCATCTTCAGCGTTTCAAATGGGCGACAGTGCCGTATGACATCGGCTACTGTACCAATGCTGTCTTTGCCGATAAGAAAGTGATCAACATCCTCTGCGATGCCCTTCAACAGGTGACCGACTTTGTCCTTCTCGGAAATGTAAGAGTTAGCGGTCTTGCATAGTTTCAAGATCACCTCGATGTACATCGTGCACGTTTCGCCTGCGACCTGGGCTCTTTGCAGCAGCGTTTGTTCGGCTTGCTTCCTCTTTGCCACGGTGTCCCCGAAACACTCCTTGATTTCAGACACGAAGCGTTCCCACGTTGTGAGGCCGTCCTCATGGTTCTCAAACTATGTGAGCGCCGTCTCTCTCACGAAGAACATCACGTTAGTCAACTGCGTTGCCGCATCCAGAGCGTAGTAGTTGCTCGCCCGCTTGATGTTTGATCCACTCGTCCACGTCTTCGCCAGATTTGCCCCCGAAAGGACGGGGCTCTATCAGATGCTGACGCGGCCAAAGACCCCCCGCGGCTGAGGTCGGTAGTAATGGTGTCGCTGGAACTGGTGGTGCAGTGTCGTCAGCTGTGGAGTTCAGAGTTCCATCTTCACCGTGAAACATCTCGACCACCAGCGGTAACGGGGGTAGCCCATAAATGCGGCGCCTTCGGTGTAGCTCAGGTTGTTGCAGAACCATGTCGCTTGGTTAGGTACACAGTACCTCCACTATAAAATTGTTACGTTTAGATTGAGTTTAATTATGTTTATTTACAGGAGAGATCAGGCTACAATCGGCAATGATGGCGAACGTAGGCCGACCCAAGTCTCTTTCTCTTCCTCTACCTTTGTCTCCAAAACATGGCCCTGCTCATACCATATCAATACTTACTAAAAATAGCTTTGACGTAATCATATTGCTCACCTAAAATTACCCAGTGATTGAAAAACACAAGGTCGACTAATGCGTGGTGAGTCAGTGGGCACTACTCGCTGGGCGAGGGAATGCTCCTCGCATGTCGCCACTTTTGGTTCTGCCCTACGCTGGCATGCCGCATCATTGCTACCTGACTACATCCAATAAGGACAACCTGACAGAACTCGCTACACGCGATGCGCGTCTCAACTACTATACTATGCAGGAAGTTGGTGTATCACGGCAAAAACTTAGGTGCATCTGACACACTGAGCTTGTAAAAAGGCCTAGCAAGATTTTACCAGCACCGGACAAAGATACCCGCTCTACTCAAACGCTGGCCTCATTGTCGCACTTGTAATTGAAGCAATGGAAACTGTAAGAACGGAAATCGGAAATCGCTAGGTTCCTGTGTAACGCACTTTCTTGGGTTTCAAAGTAGTAAAGCAGCCATATGATTTCTACGTTAAATCAACCAGCGTCGGTGTGGCAGCAACGTTTAACTACTATACGAAAATGGTGGTGCATTGGGCTGGAAGCAGCACCCGTCTCTCCAGTAAACTAGTGGCGTTAGTGTACGACGCTTTTAGAGTATTGCGCTGTGCAAGTGACCCCTTCTTAGAAAAGCACACGCTTCCCTTTCGAACCACGCAGTCGGACCAGCTTTTACTCTTTGTAGAATCAAACGTGACTCTGAGAGTCCACTTTTTAAGAGCGGAAAAAGTGTGCTACGTTTCCTGTAAGCCGTCTAGCTGCAGGCAAGACCTGAGCCGAGCGCTGGTAATTGGGAAACTTGCAGTGAGTGAAATCAGGTCACTGTGAAATAAAATAACAGCGTGTACGCTGGTGTATATTGCCACGGAGAATTATTTGACACTCGTATTAAGTGGATCATGCTGGTTTAATTTAGGAGCACTTGGTATTGAGCTAACTACTGCAGGAACACCCTCCAAAGTATATCAGGGCTGAACGAATACGTGTCATTGAATGCCATTGTTAGGTGTAACACAAAGTAAAGTAAGATTATTTACTCGTAAATACTTGGATATTCTATTGCTGTTATATTTAACTTTTCACTAATACGGCTCATTTCAGCATATCAGAGCGTTGCCATGGAATATTTGAAAAATGCACAGGAGAAAACCTAGGCGCTATAGAGATTACATGCACAGGTAAGGAAGGGTTGCTTTGTGCTTTTAAGGAACAGGGTTAGCTACGGTGAGACACGTTGTGGGTAGCTTGAGAAAAATTGTTAACTGTGATTTTAGGTTGACACTTAAATAGCCACTTGAATAGCCTGAGAAAAAGTGGCACATCAAGTATGATAATTACATGAGTGATATCAATTAAAGCGGTGTACCACGTGCAATCCATTCGAAACACGTGTTTACATTAGCGTATGCTAAGGTTGTGTTGCCTAACATGTAAGGTGGGCATTTTAGGTGTGACCACCTTCTAAGAAATAAGACCACGAGGCCAGCGAGGAACTCCCTGCATAGACACAGGCAAAGCTATAGAGCAGCTTTGCTAGAGCCATTTTTAAACTCTGGGTAGCTACTACAAGCGCGCTTTCAGCGTACCCACTACGCCATAAATCAGAACTATTGTGTTTTAGAGAGGCAGCCACTATCCTATTCGTCTTGTTTTCCCGGGGAAAGGGTGTATACGGTAGTTATGTGCGTTTTGTTGATGCTGTGCGTGACGATTATTTGGGGTTTAAGATCCCAAAACCACGATATGATTGTGAGGGACTTCGTAATAGAAGTTACCGGAAATCCTGACCACCTGGTCTTTTTCACGTGCCCTGACGTCACTGAGTGCACGCGCCTCTAACATTTCATCTCCATCAAAATGCCGATGTCATGGCCGAAATCGAACCCGCGACCTTTGGGTCAGCAGCTAGCTTCACAGCCGCTACACCAACGTAGCGGATGGAAGATAGAATGAGAGAAGGCAGTCCGCCTCCTCAGAACTAAGGGCTGCACAAAGGCAAATCCCCTCCCCCCCCCCAAAAAAAAAAATTGACAGCAAAAGTAGGGCATCAGCGGCCCCGCACCGATGCGCCGAGTGATGGGCGCCCGAGAAGCAATGACCCGTATAGTAGGAAAGACAGGGGTCGACTCCGTCAACAACCCGTTCACCACAATGGGAAGCTTCATCCTTTGGCCGAACGAGCACACACACCTGCCAAAAAGGTCATTGTACAAATCATTCACCTGATCCTGCTAGAACTGGCTACCACTCTGTATCCTTTGCATTTGTCTTTGCTTTACCCTCACTCTAATGCCATGAGAGACGGTTTGTATGACATAAATGAATAAATAAATTGGTGCCATGACTGCTTCATATTGCAAAATAGAGAGTATGACAACTTTTCAGAGATAACACGCCACCACGGGAATGATCCTTGTCAACTTAACAGTGAGTGGAGCACAGCAGAAAGGTAGTGTGAGCACTTTGAACACCATGTTTGACGTGAGAGTGCAGTGCTCTAGGAAAGGGAATGCAGCTTCTTAAGGAGTTTTCTTAAACTCTGACACCTAACAGACAGCGGTAACTATCAGCGATATCATGGGGGTATTGCACTCCCTCTATTGCCAAGGCTCTTGGCTAATCGCAGCCGACCTTGCACGCACTCCAAGAAAAGATATATCTGAGCACTCTACATTTCGGGTCCTCTCATCAGTGAATTAGAAGTCGGTTAGTTTCGAAGCATATGTAGTTCAACGTAAAGCTTGATTTGCATTTTTTCCTTGAGATAACATACAAGCCTCTAGGTTTAGAACAAATCAATGATAGTTAGGGCATCAGCAAATAAAATTCCAATGTTCTTTGGTGCTACTTACTTGAGAACACATTGTAAGCTCACACAGCTTTTAAGATCCATACAGTGCCGTTTTTGTACACCAGGCGATAAAGAACGGTGAGACGATGTAAGGCAACTAGACTTTTCTGAAGGCTGCATTGCGAATCAGCGTTAGTGAGCAGGAGAGCCCAAGTCAAGGAGACACAAGTGCGCTGAGAGAGGCAGAAGTACCATTAGTCCATCAGTTATGTTTGGGGCACGCAAAGGATAGCCAGTCGGTTGACGGCGCTCGACGAAAAGGGAAGTTAATGAAAAGAGGCTGCCCAGACGCGGTCTAAGCCGTTCTCCTTGAAACGCGTCTTTGTCGTCGAATCCTGTTAACATTTTTCACCACACCATGTGCTGGGAAGTCCCCCGCACGGCCGTAGTGCTCTCATGGTGAGCCGGACAGAGACATAAGTGGTCACTGTCGCGACGCGGCTCTCGATAAGACAATGTGGCGTCATGCTGTAACAACACGTGTGGATATACGGCAGAGTCGTGTCTACTAACGCCAGGCAGCCGACCGGCCGTCTAGACAGGCTTGTTTTCACACGAAAGTATCATTTAGGCTGTACGTCATTGAAATGACGGAGTTCTTAACCGATGCTCGGAGGATAGCAAAGTGTGGGAACGCAGAGGCGGAAAGCCATCTCTGAAGAAAGGGCAGTTGTTTACTCCATTCGTGGAGCATCGAGTAGGGGTTCGTCAAACGAGGCTGTCTCAAATGAGACGGGATGTATTTACCGAGGAGAAATGGAGAGAAGAGATCTTGGTGCTCGAGAACGAGATGGTGGAGCGGGGACAGATGTGCTTAGCGCAGACCCTGATAAAAGGTTGATACTGCATCCAAAAGTTGGTGTCGATGTGTGGAGTATACGAAGGGCTCGGCAAGTAACGCCGATGTTACTATTAATACAGGCCAGTGCTTACTGTGCTATTGCTTTAGTGGCCGCCCCTGCCTTTTTTGTAAATAAGTGTCAGTGTGTAAATAAAGCGAAGTTTACCAGGAAGTGCGCAAGCAGTCCAGTCCTTTAACGTGTCATCGTGATCATCTGAACCATCGGGATTACACCCTTTATGCCAATCTCATCTACATCTTATGGATAAGAGGCTGCATGAAATCGAGGGATTATACTCACTGTAGTCCTCCTCTACCACGTTAGGTCATCTCAGGATATCCTCCTGAAAATAAGGAATGCAGCTGCCCACGGCAGCCTTCCACAGTTCAAGACTAATTATGGTTTACGAAGGCTAGGCAGGGGGGAGTGATTTAGACACTTCCCCATAAAGTGTCGAAGGTACGATTTCCTGGCAGCACAAAATATGCAGTCCTACTGATGGTATTTTGCAGGGTAAATATTGTGGCGTAAGGCAGAGGATTGAAAAGTTCGCGTATGTAGTATACGCCATAGAAACTCACGCCTGCAGGGCAACTGACGCAGTAAAGAGGGTAAGGTATGGCAGTCAAGGTGGTAGTGCCAGCAAATGTTGTATGCTGAGAGATCTCAAACAAAGACCGTGACATCGTTGAGGTAGTCAAGGTAGATCTATTTAGGACCTCGTGGATTGTTGTACACCATTTATTCGCAAATAGTCAGGGCTTGGGTAAATGCAAAAGCATGGCAATGAACTTTTACAACCTGTATGGCATAAGAATATTGGGTCTTGGGTGGCCAGCTTCCTACATGGATACATGACGGACACCTGTACCTGGGCGAGTAGTCTGACTACTCCTCCACATGCACAAAGAAAGCTGGGCAACCGATGTGCACCCTATACTCTGAAGCATCACGAAAGCGCGTCTGTTGATAACCTTTTTCAAAACGTTCTAATCACTGGACGACTTTAAGCTCTCCCATAGAAGAGTACCCTGTACTCTAAATCGTTACCCACTTTTTCTAAGCACGACACAAACCGCTTTTCTCTTTGACGAGTGCAACCACTGAAATGCATGGATTCTGCAGATATGAAATGACACCTTTTCGGGGAACTTGGTCAGCGCTATCTGCAACGAAGTGACATTTTACTGTGGCTACGGGATATTCGTGTAGGCACTGTGTTGTGTGAGAGTCTGTGTTGATGTGGTGTCTGACTGTTAGTTCATGGCCGAGGGGTGTTTCTGAAACGTCGAGGGGTAGAAGTCTGGACGGATCATATGAAGCTCTGATAGTCGGTTGGGTTTATCTTCGTAGTGAAGCATCTGAAGTCTACATCGCATGTGTCGCAGGATACGAATACCAGTCGTGTAAAAAGACTGACGATGTTGACAAGAAAAAGAAAAAACTTTATTAAAACTCGAGTGCAATTTTCTTTTATTTTTGAAGAGAAGGGTAAAATTAGCTTCCCCCATCCCCAGCTCTAGAATAATTCTTGATTTTCGCTACTGCGCGACTGTACTTGACGAAATACGTTGATCGTCAAAGTCGTTTGACATCTTCCTATTTGTCGTTTGCGGCACCACAGAGAAAGGAATGAGATGAGAGAGCCCGCCCAGCTGGCACGCTACGCGAAAAGTGTAGAGGAAATGCCATTATGGCGGTTTTGTCTACTGGGGACAATGACAGCGATGCTATGGTTACGTTTTGGTGCAATGTAGCTGGTCTAGCAGTGATCTTCTGCTGGTCTAGCAGTGGTCTTCAAGTACATCACCCACCACATGGCACATATCCATGTGCCGTGCGGTAAGTGAAGTACTTGAAGTGCAGAGCGAAACTACGTTCGGGCCCCATGACAAAACGGAACCACGACGGAACCCTTGCAGGTCAGAGTGTTTTGCAGTGTTCCAGCTTGTGACAACGGACGAAATGTTTGCGCTGACGATGTCATGAGCACATACGTAGGTTTGTGTTCAATATGTGTACAGTAACCAGTTGCATGTACGTGCTACAACACATTTTCTGTTTGGCTTGCTACACTCACCTTTTCGGCACTAGAGCTACCGCGTTCGAGTGTCACTTGCATCATGCAAAAGGTCACTGCAGTCGCACAATGTTAACGCTGGTGACCTTTCACGTGAGAAACGAGCACGGTCACCGGGCACCACGACGGCCACGTGAGAGATGAAATGCAACCGTAGAAGGCAGCGCATGGCCAGTCATTTTGTGTGTACAGTTCGTGAATATAAATGTCATGAAAATATTGGCATGCCACTCGCCGAAGTCAGCGCATCTACCACGCGTTCTCTTGTGCTTGCTTCCTTGTAGGCAAGCTGCTAGTCGATGTTTAATACTCAAACTAAATGATTTCGCCAACGGTATCGCGCTCATGTCGAGCCCCGTTCTGTTGCTTTCCAATCTGCACGACAGGCCGGCCGTATAGCACACGTGCTTTTCGAGCTGGAGAGAGAGTCACGCCTTCTGCTTCACATTCGGACGTAAAGGAGAGAGGAAAATTTACCCATTCATTATGGACAACTTGCGCCTTTACCATGGCCTCACAACAAGTGACATCAGGGCTTGTCTTCAGTTGTTTCCTTCCTCCATGAACGTGCAGTGCTGTAGGTATACCGGACTGTAGCCGCCATGATGCTATCTCGAAGAAAAGTTTCAGAAGTTTCTTATCGTACTTTATCAGACACGATGCGATATTGAAAAAGTTTCTGAAATTTATTTTTTTTGTGTGTGCAGATGAGACTGATTATATATCCGGACCACACGATTCGATGGAGCTCATGTATACCGAACCAAATTGTAGCGTGTTCTTTACGTACTCTCTGGAAGGGATCCGCGCAAGTACAGGTACGAAGCTTTTGCTTAAAATCAGAAATGTCTAGTTTATCGCGAACTCTTTGCAAGAACACGTGCATTCATGCCTATTAAGATTTGCGCACAACTAAGAGTGTTCTGTATTATTGATAATATTTTGTATCAAAACAACACACCTCTTTACTCAACCAAGCCTAATACCGGGGCGTTTTCTTCGTACCATGGCGGCTGCACTTGAACGACTTTCGATCGACGCCTGTTTTTGTTTAATGAGTGTTTTGTTGTGGTTTGAAAAGCCAAGGGATTCCGAAATTCGCATACAAAAGCAAGTATTGACCACCTATAGAGCTATAGATTAATAAATTGAGTAAAGCCGCAAAGCAAATCTTGGTTAATTTGTTCTCTCTTACTACTTAAACAATCCCGACAAACTGACGGCCTTTTTGCGATAAACATTTATCGTTACTGGAGCATTGCTCTTTTTATGGTACATTTTGAAAGCCATAAAAGTACCAATTTCACCTGCTGACGTGTTGACCAAAACTTCGTTTCCTTCAACCTTTTTTTTTTGTTTTGTAATGCCTGCTTGATCAGACCCCTGATGACACAGTTAAGACCACTACTGATTTACCTTGTCGCGTCCTCACACAGCAACAATCGGCGCATGGCTTGATGAGTTACATTTCTCGCTTGCGCCATGCTTGCTCTTTTTTGAATGCGAACTTATATAAATAATTTTAGCTAGAAAGCATCATACGGTCTCGGCTTGTTGGAGTCGGGTGTCGTCACGGTGTTTCATGTAGTCGCGCTCCTTCATAGGCGGATATGCGCCACGAAAATCGGTTAAATCTATACAGCTCAAAACCGTTCTATTAAAAATCAGTGAGGCAACAGTGGGGCCAACAAATAGCCGACTGCGTTAGTGTAGTTGAAACACTCTTACTTAAATACCGTAGCGAGCTAAAAATTGGCTATAGAAAAGAATATGAAGAAGAAGAACCACAATAGCGTAAGCTGCATTTTGACGCAGTTTTTAACACCAGCCGAGAGGAAAGACCCTCCCATACATGCACTGCTTCAGTCTAAGTTCCACTAGTGCCTGATTAAAGAAATCTTTCACAGAAGTTGAGCTTAAACATCACTTCAGGACATGCTTCACTACCTTAGAGTTTTTTAATCATCTGCTAACATAAAGACACGTGGTTAATACAAGTGTTTACTCAGTGAGAGAAAAAATGCAGATCCCGAGCACAGTGGGAATCGGTGATGCGTGAAGCACGAGTGAGGAAAGTTATGTCTTTTTAAATGAGCACAACGTTACGAAGCGGACGTAAATCATGCAGTAAATCATCTAGATATAATGATTATCATGTTTGGACGTGTCATTTACCTTCGAGGTCTCTTCACATCACGTTAAACGGAATTTGGTATATGTGAAGCTAGCGAGACGTCCGCGAGCGCACTAATAGCGTAGCATGTAGTCAGGTTTTACATCACACCCATGTCATGATTATCGTGCTTGGACGCGCGATTTACCTTCGCCATTCGTTCGCGTCCCGTAATACCAAATTTGGTATATGTGAAGCTAGCGAAACCACCGCGAGTGCACCATGATCGTGGCTTACATGGCATGCGTGTCATGATTTCCACGTTAGAGTCTTTCACGTATGTTCGGCATGCAGTCATGTCATACCTTATTAGCTTTTCAATAGTTCGGGTAAACCATGGAGTTTGCTGATATAACTAGATGGGACTCTGGCGCTGTGAAGCTTCAGCGACCATGGGTACGAAAGGTATAGTACAAGGATTTGCCTGTAGTATTCGTACTTAGGGGTGGTGTATCGCACTTGTGGCTTCGCTCATTGCTGTGTTTCAGTTTTGTTTGGAAGGAGGAAATGAGCGCTTTTGAATGTTGTGACCTGGTTTGAAATGGTAAGCATGAAAATGTAAGGTAGTGAAGCGCAAGCGCTGATGATTTGATAATTCTTCTTTTGTGAGAAAACACCTTGCTAACTCAACTGCTAGTCATCTAGTCATCTAGTAAATACTGCTACCTCAACGTTACGAAAGATATACAGCTGGACCCTTGAAAATTCTTTACTTATAAATTCTCTCAAAACAAAAGCTGTTCTTTTTTGTGCCAAATCTCCCCTCAATGAAACCACTGAACCCTACAATCTCATGTTAAATAGCAGCATAATCGAATTTTCTTCCACCACGAAGTCTTGGGCGTTGTTTGCCTTCAACACATGAAATGGGATTATCACACGGAATTTTTATGCAATAAGCTTTGCAAGGTCTCTAGTGTCTTGAGAAAATGTCAGTGTTTATTGCCAGTTCCTCATAAACTTCTGATTGTTAATGAGCTCTTTACATCACATTTGAGTTACTGCAACCTAATTTGGGGTAATGAAACAAAGCAATCCATTAGTAATCTTATTATATTACAAAAAAGGCGCTACGATCTGTTGCTAACCTTCCTTTTAATGCCCATACTTCACAATTATTTGCTAAACTCAAAATACTCAAAGTAAACCTGCTCTACGAATATTCCATAGCAGTCTTTTTTAGATCTGATACCATTAAAGGTCGCGGCTATATACGCAGTTTAGCTAACTTGCAATTAAATCCTTCAACGCGCCTAAACCTCTGAATATTGGCATGTGCCGAGACCGCGCACCAATTATGGTTTTGAGACATTGAGTTATTGCTTGCCGAAAATACTTAATAAATTAGGAATTAATTATGAAAATGTTCGTATGTTCTCTAATATTACTATTTTAAAAAGGCTTTATTAATTTGTGTGTAGTATTATTTTTTTTATTACTTCTTTCGATGTATAGCATGTACGTTTTTTTGGTTAGTGTAGCTTGTTTAAATTTTTTGTTCTGATGCAACGCGTATGCATTGCTGGTTTAAACAGTCCTGTCTTTAATTTGATTTTGCTTTTTTTGTTGCCACAGCTGCCGTGGGGATATAGGGCTTTGTCAAGCTGTTTAATACAGCTTTTTTCCTCTGTCCCAACCACTTACTGTACAACTGTACGTGGTAAATAAACTAAACTCAACCTCAAGCTCAAACTACGAAGATTAAACAAAGCCGTGTACTACCCATCATTCTTATGCTCGCTGAAGCGCCGTGCATTGCAGCTCCCATGGACACTAGTGCCAGAGTTCGCTCTAGTGTATATTTAGGAAACTCTTTTATCTGAATGAAACCTCTGCAAGAGCAGCAAGGCCAAGAAATCCAGTTCATGACATCAATGACATACATGTCATGGTTTTCGTGTTATGACCAGTCACTTATGGTCAAATTTAGTGATGTTATGCCATACCAATTTTGGTATCGATATTATTAACGAAACGGCCAGGAGAGATAAAAGTCGTAGATAGATAGATAGATAGATAGATAGATAGATAGATAGATAGATAGACAGACAGACAGACAGACAGACAGATAGATAGATAGATAGATAGATAGATAGATAGATAGATAGATAGATAGATAGATAGATAGATAGATAGATAGATAGATAGATAGATAGATAGATAGATAGATAGGTAGGTAGATAGATAGATAGATAGATAGATAGATAGATAGATAGATAGATAGATAGATAGATAGATAGATAGATAGATAGATAGATAGATAGATAGATAGATAGATAGATAGATAGATAGATAGATAGATAGATAGATAGATAGATAGATAGATAGATAGACAGATAGATAGATAGACAGATAGATAGATAGATAGATAGATAGATAGATAGATAGATAGATAGATAGATAGATAGATAGATAGATAGATAGATAGATAGATAGATAGATAGATAGATAGATAGATAGATAGATAGATAGATAGATAGATAGATAGATAGATAGATAGATAGATAGATAGATAGATAGATAGATAGATAGATAGATAGATAGATAGATAGATAGATAGATAGATAGATAGATAGATAGATAGATTTGTGGGGTTTAACGTCCCAAAACCACCATATGATTATGAGAGACGCCGTAGTGGAGGGCTCCGGAAATTTTGACCACCTGGGGTTCTTTAACGTGCACCCAAATCTGAGTACACGGGCCTACAACATTTCCGCCTCCATCGGAAATGCAGCCGCCGCAGCCGGGATTTGAACCCGCGACCTGCGGGTCAGCAGCCGAGTACATTAGCCACTAGACCACCGCGGCGGGGCTAATGCTATCAAGTGTTGTCACATATATATATATCTATCAAATTCATCGTTCATAATACTGATCGCATGCATGTATACAAGCGCCAGACACAGTTTCATACAGTCTAACGAATCTTCAGAAATTCGGTAAACAAACAGACATGTCCAGAAGTCCAAGCCACTTTGAAACTGGGCTGAAAGTCTAGACAGCACTACGCATGTTGGCCGATTCTTCTCGAAAAAACAGACCTTGTTGAGCGAGGTGGCTCAGCATGTCTGTCTATCATGCAGCTCCCCCATAATGATTACAGACCCAATAACGTAAATAAATCCTATGGCGCATTATTGTTGATGGTCTTTTTGAACAGTAGCAACCTAACAACATGAGCTGTCATAGGAAGTGTTTTTCTATGTTTATCTTGAAAATGTCCCAGAAATTACACGCATCACGCCAATGAACAAAACAATGCTCGATTGTTTGAGGCTCGTTGCACAGTCTAAAATTTAGAGACCAGGACACGTATATACCTTTTTCATGAAGCCACGTCAGTACAGGTAATGTGGAGGTGTGTAGTCAAAAGAAAAATGTTTTCGCTGCCGACTGCACATATTATGCACAAGGTAGAACAAGTCTTGACCAGTCAGATATAAATCACAAACACATGCCTCCTGTAAACTTCACCAACACATGCCTCCTGTATACTTGCTTTACAATACAGAATCAAATATTGCCGTAAAAACGCGTGCTACAAGCGTACATTGCCATCGGGCTCCAGAACCCGGGATATCATAATGACTTCATAGGTTAAAGTCAGTCACCTAATACTAAAAGGCAGACACGCTACTACACCCTTAAGGCCACGTAGGGGATGCATAGCAAGTTGGAAAAGATTTAATAAAAGTTTATCCAATACACTATATAAGGACGCATTCACACTTGAGAAGTAAAGCCAAAACGAAATCGCCAGAGCAGCCGGAATGCCAAGGCCCCACCTGTTGAAAATGTCCACATTTGTTCTGCCCCTGACGCGGCCGCTGCCCGTCGCAACCTTGAGAATAAATTCAATTTCGCGTGATTTCTAAGCACTAAAACAAAAACGCCAGGGCTGCGCGAATGGCGCAGCACAGTCACAGTGAAAGCTAGAAAAGTGGCCTTTCAGAGAGTAACTGCTGCAAGCACACCAGCCGAGTACCCGTTAGGGCAATAATGATAATAATTTCTGGGTGGTAGGCCGACATTCGCTATAGTACCTTTCGTCATTCTTCTGAGAAGTGTGGTATCCGCTAAACGCTTGCAAAGAATTTCATGTCCATTGTTGACACAGAGGCTGACGACGATAAGAAATTGTGCCTGAAGTGGGTGTGAGCCACTGTCAATAGGAGATCAAGAACAAGCTCTTGTAGTGCGCTGGAGCATTGGACAACCCACTCATTACGCTATTCGCATCGTGTGACGACTGGTTGGTCTTTTGCTGTTTTAAAGTGCTTTATTACTCATGTTAACGCTATTCCTTTCACGACATCAAGCCTGCCTAAAGCAAGCTTGCGAACAAGTCCCAAGCACCGGCATGGCTATGTAGTAGAATACTGGGCTGGCACGCCGCGGACCTGGGTTTGAGCCCCACTCTAACGTACTAGGCTTTTTTCTCATTTCTGCGATGGTGGTTACGGACACCGGTGGTGTGGGCGATGGCAGCGGCGGCGGCCGTGGCGGACAACTATACGGCGCCGCGCGTGACTCGAGATTTGATCTCATAACAGCATTCGCTGTAAAAGCGAGAGAGAGAAATAAAAACATTATAAAAAGGGAGAGGAAAGAAAGTTAGCCTAGAAGAACTGGTTTGCTACCCTGTACAGTGCAGAAATAACGACCGAAAGAGGATAGAGATAGATAGAGATAAAATAAATTCGAAAATAATATACACGCGCACACGTATGCAGGGCGTTCAAATCACAATCGTTTGGAGAGACCGGTTGAAGGTAGCAAGCAGAGGAGTGCCTTTACAACCTTCTTCTGCGACATAAAGTCCTGTCGGTAGCACAGGATTCTTTCTTTCAAAAACGTCTGTCCAGTTGGTCTAGTGCAATGCAGAGTGACTGTCTCTGCGAGCAGTACTGTGGGCATTCGCACAGAACATGCCGAGTTGTTTCATCCCTGCCGCAATGGTTACATGCTGCAGTGTCGGCTATTCCTATGTGGCACACGTACGCGATGGTAATTGCGGCACGCAAACGTAACCTGCTCAGTATAGTAGCATCTTCTCTGCGATGTTCTGGAGGATCTTGAAGACGGAGATTTGGGTATTTGGTATATCATTGTGCGTGTATGAAATGTGGCTCGTTCCATTGCGGCGTGGTGTGCTCGCGAGCAAGCATCCGAGCACCAAGTTTCGTACTAAACTGTAGTTATTCCCAAGAAGTACTGAAAAGCAACAGCTTGCACCTTTTAGGGCGTTGTTTCGGGAAAAAAGCTTGCAAAAATGACACGAGCGAAGGCACTGGCAGCGGTTGCGGCGGCGGATTCAACTGTCTGTACACAAACGTGAGACAAGTTGGGGCATGTTGACTCGCTGCTGCTACACCTTCTAATTGCAGAGTTCTTGGTGATCGTTAACCAAACCAGGCTCTCGATGAACGCGTCCGTCTTGAGGCCACAAAACTTGGTCGTGCTGCACGAGTAGTTTCTGATTTGAGCCGATGCGAGCCACCACCAACGCCTTTTCGCCATGTTGAATCCCGCGCCGGCTGGTTAGATGACGTGGTTTGATCTGGCGCTGCCGAAGCCATGAAGCGGAAACCGGATACGCTTTCGCTCGGTGTGAAAATCAGTCTCGAACCGATTTTCGTGCGACGGCCGTGCGGCATGATTTTCCAGCCACTCGGGCGGCGAAACAAGTCAGTTTCCGAAGAGTTTCGCTGCTTTCGCTCTCTTCGGGGCCAAGTGTGAAGGCGCCCTAACCCTTAGTTCACACAGAGGCATCCGCTCTTTCTCCAGCGAGCAAAATTCTGTCACATAAACGCAGTGTCATTCGCACTGAACGTGAACCGTACCGCCGAATTTACCAAATAGCCATAGCGTGCCTTCTGCCGAGTGAACAATACACTACAGGGCGAGCACGGGATGGATGCGCTGTTCCCCGTATGTTGTCGGCGGCTCGCAATTTCAGTGCGCTCGTGAAGAGCTAGATTCTTATTTTGTGCGCGTTTCAGCGCTCGTTTGAAGTCTGTCTAGAAAAGCAACTGCATCGCAAGCTGCTGGCAGTTTAACGAGCAAAGTAACATAGGCACAGCAACTCCTACTTACCAGCAATGCTGAGCTCATTTCTTTTTTTTATTCCACAAGTCATCCTTTAAAAAGCGGTCCTTGTGGTTGGGGGAGGGCGGGGGGGGGGGGGGGGCGTTTGTTGTATAGGATGGGGTGGTTGGGCACAAACTCAATCAGCATTTTAGCTAAGCGCAAGTTACTTGAGTGTTACATGACGAGCAAGTCAGACTTGGCCGCCATTTTTTTAAATTCCTCGGCTAGCGCTCTTATTTGTCCGCGGCGAGCCAGACCGGCTGCAGAGGCCACAGAAATTGGTCTGAGAGTGATCAGCACGAAAAGGGCCCTTTCAGCGGATCTCGCCGCTGCCGAATTGGATTTGACACGGTTTCGGCGGCCGCAATGCTCAGTGTGAACAAGCTGAGCCATAAGTGTTTGAAGTGCGCACTAGCAACAGAATATAACTCTACCGTTCAACTTAACGGCGAAGCTTAGGTGTCTCCCGATTTTTTTCTTCTACCATATCATTGCCTGATAGGTCTTTGTATCTTTTTCTGTGCCTGTTTTTTTCTTTCTGCGTAATCGTGCTCTCTCTGAGTCCTATTTCTTGTGTTCCACGCCGAACGGACCAATGTGTCGGGGTTCCGCGTGCGAGTCGTACGTGTTTCCGCAGCAAAGCACACGATCAAAAGATTACAAAGAAAACGTGGGCCGGCATGATGATGATAGTTTACAAAATGCTGAAGCGAGTTCAGCACCCATAATCAGCTACACTGTCAGTGCTTGTGCAAAAAATCCTCCCATGAACCAGTTGTTATGTTAAAAAGGTTTGCAGAGCAGGCATGAAAGTGCTGGAAGTAAAGCGTGCGAAAGGAGAAGGACGGAAGGCAAAGAGTCACAACGCCAGTTTTGTCCACTAACTGCATTTATTTTTCGAAGATACATGCTCATGTAGACGAACAGGTAATATATTTTAACAGCAGGCACGTGCAACGTGATATAGTTTGGGGGAGCGTCGGATAAAAATTCAGCAGATCCCAAGTACATTGGAATCGACGTTATGCGAAGCATGCGGAGGAAAGGTGACCATGTTATAATTTTTTTGATCGAGCGACACGTTAAAATGACTCTAAATATATGTACAAATGTTGGACGCAAAGACATACGTTTAGGAGTTGCCGATGTGTATATAACCAGTCGTTCGCACTTTCGCAACGATGTCAACTGGAAAATGCATATTAGCAACACCAGAAGCTGATATGAAACACTGATGCTCGCGAAGATGGTGAGCCTGGACACTGCTACATAAATCAACTTGAGAGCATGGCAAGTACCCGACGTGACGGCTATATCAAAGAAGTAGATATGTGATGTTTATATAATTGGGTAGGCAGCACTGCAACCACTGTTGACGTTTCCTGAAAATTACAGTCCATTTAAAAAGCATTTCCGAGGCCTTGCATAGCTCTGTGGTAAAATGTTTGACAGCCACGCAGAATGCTCGAGTTTAATTCTTGCTAGGACCCTAAAATTTATTATTCACAATCGTCGGGGGGTCAACGCTGCCTATGTCAGGTTTTTCTTAACAATGACATTTGTTCTATGCCTTCGTTGGGTCGATGCCACCGATGTCGGGTATTGCTTAATGCTCACGCGTTAAAATTGCCCATGTGTGTTCTCGTCGTTCCTGGGTACATACGAAGTGTGACCTGTAGCACATACCCGCATCCCAGCGGCCCCTACTGACCTGTGGGTATGTGTTACTGTCTGTCGGAAAGTGTTTGACAACGTACGCGACGAGATTCTGACATTGTTCATGCCTTCACCATGCGCACTAGCCATATTCATCGAACCATCTTGCCATCCCATGGTAATTTTGGTTCACACCATGTTAAGGGGGTGGACAGAAAAGCACCCAAACATAAGCAGCGACATAGATAAAAAAATACGCTGAAAGTCTCCGAAGTTTGCTTCAAAAATGCTTCGCATTTAAAACGAAGGCACAATAGTAGATGGTTAACCCTTATCCAGAAGCGTCATTTCTTTTTCATGCTAAGCCACTGAGGGCTGGCTCACGCATTTGTCACCAAATTTCCTATAATGACACACCTCAGCGATATCAGTGTTAATTTGTTGTTATGGCAATACAGCACACTCCCGGCCTAAAAGTGAGGCTGACACCTGCTTTACTTCCAGCACTTTAACGATTGCGCTGCAAACCCGCTTTACGTGAAATTCAACAAGGTAACCCAAGCAGTCTTTCTTAGTCAGTTGTAGTCGTTCCTGCAAAGTTCACTACTAAAAACACTGGTGTTAGTGTCTCTGGATTTCTTAGCAGGGCGGTTACTCAAGTGATAAAGGGAAGGTTCCTAGGCAACTCCTTCTGTGACTTTTATCTGCTCTAAGCGTAATACAGTCCCCCCCCCCCACCCTCACCCCGTAATACAGCGTGCATAGAACAGTTTTGGCATGGCAAGGCTCAGCTTCACAAAATTTTAGCATGAAAGTGTTTTATGCCGGGGTCCACAATGGCTCCGCTGACGTATTTTTGTCACAGGTTTGATGTAAAAAATATAGGTTCAAACAGCAAGGAAAAGCGTCAAGAAAATGTTTCTTCGTGAGGCGTCAAACCAGCGGCCTCTCCTTCCGCAGCGCGCCCCGCAAGCCACAACACCACAACGCACAGGTTGCTATGCTTGTTAATGGCAAGCTATCGGTATATATTTATTAAAGTATGTAGTAAACTTCAAAAGCCATCTACAGAACCCTTTACATGAGGGTGTGGCAAAACATATAGAGTTAATAAAACATTGATTATATGACATTTCTAACTGTATCTGTGTTGGAAGGACCGATGACCTTTGAGGGAAAATTGTTCATGTCCCTCTAAGCGGAAAAGCAATGATGCGGGGCTGTGGTGCAAGCAGGAGGTGGGAAGACGGCCTTGTGGTGACTTGTGTGGGCTGATTGACGATATGCTGGTAGAATGCGGCAGGTATAATGAAGCACACGATATATTTTGTGATACAAGTACAGTCTAAATATCTTATGGCGTTTGTCGTGGTTAGGCACACCAACCCTACTTTTAAGGGTAGTAAAAATGGTGTGGTATGAGTAACCTGAATAGATAAATTTAACTGCGTGATTTAACTTACTTAGATCACTTTGTGATGGGCCCAAAATAATTAGTGCATATTATAGTTTGAGACAAATTAGGGTTTTCTAGGCTAGTAATTTGACTGATGGAGGGGCAAGATGCATGATACGATGAAAGTAACGAAAAGCTCTGGTAGCATTGTTAGCTCATTTAGAAAATGTATGGCCTGCGTGGCCACTTTCCTCAATGATGTAGTGTGTCCGCTGTGCTCTGACGTCCCAAGAACTTTGTAATTGGAAATGAGCGCTAGTCACCCAAGGACAGAACAATGAGTAGATGCCACAGCTTTAACTTCTATATTTTCAGGAAACACTTGCGTTAATAATCTAGAATAAACCGCCGCTTTGACTGCTGCTGAAACGGTATTCAGCCTTTCGAAGTTTAACCTACCATTTCCTCACATTTTTCAGAGGCTGCCTTTACCGACCGTACCATAGCCTATCAGGAGCTCCCCAAGAATGACGCACGCTCTCCATAAGTGATCATGCAAAAGTTTCGATCTCGTATGTTTGGAAAAATCTGTATGTATGCGAACTTCCATTTCAATTCGGTTCCCTAAATGTTAGAGCTGGCAGTGTAAAAATGTAAAACACTTGGTATTTTACGCCCCGCAACAAGAAAGGAAAACAAATGGGTGTCCTTGAGCTTCACCTTTACGAGTTGAGCGTGATAGTGGTATTGTGTTTCTAGTGCGTACTTCAAACACTTAGTGTATGAAATCTTTGTCGAATTTGCTATGCACCGACTACGTTACCATAAGGATGCAGTAGTGTGTGTAGCTTATGTAGTGGGTGATCGACTTTAAACTATGAAGTGATAATAATCCCATGTTCTGACGCACAATGGCATTCCAAGTTTGTATTTTGCATTACTACGGCAATATTTGATGACGTGTTGGCAAGGACTTATACAGGACACGCATGCTTGTACAGCATGAAAGTTACTTTCACTACATTTTCAAGCAGGCGAAGCTGTTTTCACGGTATTTACAAGCAGAGACGTGGCTGTGTCATAAATGACTCCTACTCTATTTTGGTGAGGTGTTGGACTTTACCACTTTCTTTTTTGTATAGCACAATGTGAAGAACTCTCGATGTCAAGAACCCACGCTCGGTTGGCCATTGCGTGTTTCCAATAAACGCTTGAGCCCTTATTTGCGCGACGGCATTGTAAATTTTGTCTGTATTACGTGAGTACTGTAATCAATACCATATAAGAAAAAAGTGGCGTGGCTGTGTGGCAAAACACCCTTTTGCCACGCACAAAACCCGGGTTTAATCCCCATGCCGACCCAGCGTTCTTCATTATTCGTTTTGGTTGCATCTCTCTCAGTTTTTCTGTCACGCAAAGATGCTCAATTTTTCGGACACATAGAGACGACGATTTTTCACTCAAAGCCACCGACACCCCCACTGACACTGACGCCGGGGTTTTTCAGAAACAAGCTTTGTAACGTGATTCTGCTAGTATTACACACGAAATATAACTGATGATGCTGCATGTTTTTGAGTGCGCTGCTCCAATTAAACTCGTTCAAAAGCATCACTATAAGTAAACCCGGCAAAATACCACGAAAGCAGGTCATACCAGTCGACACCCATGTGTTACGGCTCAGATGGGCCACTGTCTTTCCAAGAAGGTGCTGTTCATCACAGTTTAGCATTGAACGTAAATTAATCGCAGATACCGCAATTACTTTACTCATTACGCTTTAACACAGGGGTGTCTTCCATGTAACCAGCACATTTGACGTATCTCAGACAGGATAGCACTAACACCGCAAGAAATAGTTTATTTATTTGAATATACTGCAGCCCCAATACAGGGCCATAGCAGGAGTGGATGAGTTATACAAAGCTACTACAAACAGAGCAACAACATTAAAACAACAATAAACTGAAATACATTACAGCATTACATAAGAAAACATAACTATGTTATTGCAAACACGATCTTTACCTATTTTCTAAATGGCAAATAGTGGAATAAATGAAATTTTGTAATAATAGTGAACGAATACTGCCTGGTAGGGAATTCCAGAGGTCTATAGTACGCGAGAAAAAAGTAAATTTGAATGTGTTAGTACGAGCAAATAAAGGCTTTATGTTCAAGGTGCGGGAGCTGCGGGTGCAAGATTCTTCCATAAATGCGACGTAGTTACCACCGAAGATGCCAGGAGAGGAGTTGATGGCTGTATATAATAGTTTTAAAGATTCGATGCAATAACGACAATGCAATGGTACATTGTTCAGTGAATGCAGAGCCTGTGTTGGGGAGAAGTTGTGGCTGTAGTTACGACATATGAAGCGGATGGCCTTACGTTGAACGCTATCAATGATTTTTAGGTCACCTTGTTTGTGACGGTACCAAACGACAGATGCGTATTCTAGAATAGGGCGAATCAACGTTTTATGCAGAAGTAATTTGGTATCACGGGGAGATTTAGCCAAAGTACGGCGCAAATAACCAATCTTTTTTAAAGCTTTCAGGCTGATATATTCAATGTGGTTGGTCCTGGAAAGATTTCGTGTCAGAATCACACCCAAATATTCATATTGTGAGACTCTTTTAAGTTGTATATCATCTAAGTAATAATCAAACAAAAATGGATTCTGTGCATTGGTAAATGACATGACGACTGTTTTAATGCAATTGACGTTCATCTGCCATGTTTGATACCAAGAGCTGAAAGAAATGAGGGATTGCGAAAGACGGTGATGATCTTCCGCAGAAAAAATGGGTTCGTATAGTACGCAATCATCAGCATAAAGTCTTATTTTAGATGAGGTGCAGTGAGGTAAATCATTATTATATAGGAGGAATAATAATGGGCCTAGTACAGATCCCTGAGGCACACCTGACGTGACGTCAAAAAGGATAAATCCACTGAGTTGAAGGAAACAAATTGTGAGCAATAATGAAAGAAACTGGCAATCCAAGAAACAAGACGGGAATCATTAAATATGGTATCTAATTTCACTAGCTACTTAAAATGAAGAACAGAGTCGAAAGCTTTAGAGAAGTCAATGAAAGTGGCATCTATTTGATTTCCTATGTCTAGGTTAAAGGCGACGTCATGAACAAAATCGACTAATTGTGTAACCGTGCTGTAGCCACGACGGAAACCGTGCTGAGCAGACGTTAGAATTTCATTGGAGTCGAGGAATTCAATGATATGCTAGCAATAATGTGTGCCAATATCTTGCATGACTGCGGTGTAAGAGATATTGGCCTGTAATTAGATAAGAGTTGTTTATCACCAGATTTATACAAAGGCAAAACTTTCTCTGTTTTCCATGAAGATGGTACTTCACCACAGTCAAGGGATTTCTGGAATATTACAGTGAGGTAACAGGCTGTCCATGCGGAGTATCTGACAAGAAAGGAATTCGGTTTGCAGTCAGAACCGGCACATTTCTTGGTGTACATGACTAGGACTTCTTTGCATACATGACTTCTTTGCGTGAGGAAGGATGAAAGTTTCGTATGAGGGCAATCTTTTCAAACGTCCTACAATCATATAATAATGACGATGTTTTTATCAAATGCCCGCCAGTGCAGCATCTCGAATCATGCTTCAGCCATCTTTTGCGAACCTAGATGACCTTCCCAAAGATGAACAATCCTGTAAGAATTGTGAATGCGACTGCTAGTTCATGCTAATAGCAAAACAATACTCTGAAAGCGACTGTACTTTTGTCTATTTAGTGTAGGATCCAATAATTTGTGCTAAGCACCAGAAAACTCATTTTGCGTCCGACGCGTTCAAGCTTTGACCATGTGATATTACTGTTTGATAATGATTTCTCAAATTGTTCGTCTACTACCAAAAAGCGCGCGATGCGGTGCATTTAATTCATGGTCAACGCCGTTAGTAAAACAATTTTATTTACAAGGGCTGTTTGCACAAGAGCGTGAACTTTCCTGGCTTGTGTTTGCGCTTGGCCAGAATATTTGGGCAATAGTTTTTTCACACTGGCATCAGAGCCGCATATATTGAGCAATAAACTTAAGTATATAAGTATTGTCTATATAAAAAAAGAAGCGCATTCTTTGCGAATACACAACTCCACAGTCGCGTGATTCGAATGCCAACGTCTCGCGGCGGAAATCAGAAAATTGTTGTTTAATTCATGCAGTCACGACGTATGCTTCGATGGTAGCAGCAGTCTCGCAGTGTGATTTCGGATGAAAGTGTAAACGAGTAGTAACTCAGGCAGTTTACTTATTAGCATTGAAGCATTACGAAGTGTGGAATATTGGTGGCTTTAGGCATGCTCTGCTAGAGTGAAGCTTTTATACTCGTTCTTGCGTCACGTCTATTTAAACGCGACACTGTAAAAGAAATAAGAATTAGCCCTAATGTACTTTAGTATAAGAAGCAACATATGAACGCTAACCTTCAATTTACTTGCATTTTTCTGTTTTAGCATCTTGCCAAATGTTTATACCAGGCAGCGCAGTTCGCAGAGGCCCAACACAAAACTGCACGGATTACTTCAACAAGACCTGCAAAGGAGACACAGCTGTTTTCTACAACCCACGTTGCAACTAAGACTTCACGGCACAGCGAATGTGAAAATAAACGATGCACTTTTCGCTGTACCAGGAACTATTTTTGAAACATGCTCTTGGTTTTCCCAAAACATTGTCCGCAAGCCAAGAGGTGAAAGGGTATGGATATAGGAGCTTTTTTTTCGTTAGTCGCTTTTTACGTAATAGTTAAACAACACAAAACCATGACAATCAAAATTACTATGCCCGCATACAACTTGACGACCCACCCAGACGTCGAAAGTGCAGCAGGCAATTGCCTTCGCAAGAAAAGTTCTCGTTGTCCATATGTAGCCCCACCAAGCAAAGTTCAGGTCCTCTGAAGGATGGTCCATCTCCCTTGTTCAGCTGATGTGGCGTCATTACCAACGCGTTCTCGAGAAAACAACACTGCAACTTTGCATGTTTCCTGCATCAGTGAAGCAAGCAAGCCATCCGTGACACAATAAACTTGATTAACTCTTGCAAAACGCGAAATTTTGTTGAAAGTACTTGGCCACTTCCTCTTTCTTTGATAACCCCCAGCGTATACATATATCAGCGTCGCGAGGTTTTCTGTAGCTGTGAAGGTTAGTTAAATTATATTGTTTGACCTTCTGAATTGAGACTCACATTGGCTGGCGTGCGCCTTTCGTCAGTGCTTTTAATGCGATAGCTACTTATGGGAACTCTCAGCCGGGTTTTACCGCTGGCGTCGGTGTCACAGTCATTCACCGTATATGTATACATATCGACATATATTAAAGCGCAATAAAGAAAAATATTCACAGCGTATCGACGCAGTGAATGATGATGAGTGGTGCGAAGCGCTGAAGGGTTTCATCTCTAACGATAACCATTCGTGAATATCGTCCACTACATCATCAAAGACGCGACAAACAATGTATATATTTACACAGGACATTTATTGCTCGTCAGTAGTAGCTATACGTTGCTTTCGTTTCTCCTACATAATAACGGCTCTATGGTCAGTAAATCGGTGAATTGGTGAATGGGCGTGGTGGGATGTTTGCAAGGACGAAGTAGTGGGCATGCGCACTATAGATGGCCACATACAAACAAGGAATAGACACAGCGGGTCAATCTATAGCTCTTTAACGCGCACTTGGATACAAGTACACGACCATCTTGCATTTATTATTGGCTACTTCTCTACAGTATTAGTTTATGGTCAGTTAAGTGGTGGATCAGCGATGTGGCGTAGTGGAATGTTTGCGTGAATGAAGTAAGGGGCAGTTGGCAAATGTGGAACTATAAGCGGACACTTACATACATACAAGGGTTGGACAGACCAAAGCCTTTAGGAACTTCGCCCCTAAAATATTCCAGAAAAAGACTCCGGCACGCGGAATCGGACTTCCGACCTCTTATTTGCGAATGCGAGGTGTTAGCTACTGAGCCACAAAAAAGCATCTCCTTCAACGATTAACGACGAGCTATTTATATACAGGGTGCCTCAGCTATCTTTAGCCAGAGTTTAAAAATATTCCGACACACGCTATTACGACGCGACTAAATTCATGTTGCTTACCATTGCCTGGAGTTAGGCTATTTTTTGTGTTCGGATCATTTGTTTCTATCGAAACTTTTAATTAGGTAACTTTTGAAGGAATGAAGATGAAATAATAGTGTCACCGAAACAGTTGTAGATCGGTTAGTAAAACGTCTAATTCGACGGTTTCGAACTTTATATCTGGTAAATATTAGTGTTTTTGTTAACTACGAACATCCGCGAAATACCGAGAAAAAAATTCCACGTGACAAACCAACCGGCGCGCCTACGCGCGCTGTGATTCCGGTGCTCTCTAACGTTCCGCGTACGAAACCATACGCTTCCCTCGAACTGGTTCATGAGTGATAAGCGATCACAGTGGTTATCACTTGTTTTGCCAATTGCAAAACGTGTTCATCGCAAAGCCATTACCATCTTTGCGGCCCTATCCCGACAACACAAATGGGCGAGTGCTATGGTTTTTCGTACGCGGAACGCTATAGGGAACACTAGAATCATCGTGAGCACTTGCGTGCGAGCGGGTTTGTCCCGTGGTAGTTTTTTGTATTTTGCCTGCATTTGTAGTTAGCCGAAAAACACTAATAATGAAAGGCCAGTCAACTGGCTCCGACTTTTTTACACCTCATAAACAAGCTCAAAAATCTGTAGATTAGACCGCAGCGATCACGTTTTCTAAATATCACAAAACTGCGTGCCGCGCACAGCCTCCATTTCAAAAAACAATTCCTGCGCTCCTTTCCTACGCCTGACCAATGCTCCTTGCACGCACAGTGACGACAACTCGGCGATCGGCAACGTGACGCAGCTCGTCGATTGGTCTAAAGCAGGTCTCAACAAACAGTAGTGAAGTCAACGACTGTTCCTGTTCCTTCCCACAGCTACTACAGAGCTATTCAATCGTACGAGTGGCGAAACTCCCCATAGGTTTCATGCGTTGAAGTAGGGCACTTCACTGACCCAGTCTTTGAGAGTGAGCAAATTGTCGCACCACCTGTTAATAGTCACACCCACTAACGAATGCATTATTTGGGTTTTGTGATGCCGCGGCAATTCGCTCCAAAAATTGAACTCCAGAAAAATCGGGTCAACCTCACAGCCGGGTTTCGGAGCTCAGTTTTGCTGCAAACCGTTGTCGGCTGAAATTGAGTGACTGGGGCTGCGGAGAAGCATCGGCACCGGCTAAACGAAAAACAACCAGGCATCGCAGCAAGTGGAAGGGCGTTGTGACTGTTCGAGTTCACCGATGACGCCAACCGCTGACGTCTTGTCACATTGCCAAAGTGGGAAGAGTGACGACGATGGGCCACACTTTCCCCTTTCTCTGAAGTAGAAGGCGAGACCACGCGAAAATTTCAAACCACCTCAACGCGATGTTCTAGCCCCTCTAACTTTCTTATTATAGCGCGTATTCGCAAAATTCTTGCGGCAGCATGATCTCGAAGTAAAAGTGCACATATTTCTCGTTACAACAATTTTCGGACCTTAAGGTTGTTTACTGGCCCTTTACCAGATATAAAGTATGAAACTGTACTAATCGGATGTTTAGCAAACCAATCTACAACTCTCTCATTCGAAGCTTCTATGCATCTTTGTTCTTTCATAAGTTAGCTAATTAAACAGATTTATTTAGAGCGTACTTTAGAACATCAAAAGTAGTCTGAATAACTACAGGCAGTGGTAAGCAACATGCATTTTGTTGTTTCGTGATTGCGTGTATCGGTATATTTTAAAAATCTTGCTAAAGCTATAGCTGGGAAACCCTGTATACCACTTACTGCTGGTGACACCCATCTCGGGGGAACTAGAGTGTTTTCAGCATTATCAGTGATGTAGCGCAATCAGCTCGCGTCGCCAGATCGTCCCTATGCGGCAGTGCACGCTCTCATCTTTCACGCGTACTTTGAAGCAACGCCTCCGAGAAAAACTATGCCTGGAACGTCGCTCTCTTTTCACTTGGGAGCTTCCTGCCAGCACGCCATCTCGGAGGCCATGCCTCCCGCCTTGTGTTGCTACCGGCCGCCACATGAGGCCGCTCGCCTCCGTACCGCTCAGTCAAGTGACATAACCGTACAGCTTTGTCGCTTGATATCACGATTGCTCGGAGGCAACTGTGAGAGCATTGGTGTGTTCGCATAGGGCGGCCATCGGAGACGCTCGCCTCCGTACCGGAGGCGGAGGGTAAGCCCAGAGGATAGGGCCGCGCGTTCACGACACGTTCCAATTAGGGGCCTTCTTCCTCTTTTTAGAATCACTCAACAACAACAAAAGACATATTTTTTAGGAGGCGTTGTTTGAAGAGTGGGGTGCGTGGAAGCTCACATGTGCGCACGCTTATCTCGCGTTGGGGAGAATCGGACGCCTTGGGGTTTCATTGCAATGATTTTGTTGTAGTTACAGGGCACACAAAGGTGGTTCCACTGACTGCACAGTCTTCGTTTACAAAAAGCGCGCGCTTTTGAGGCACAGCGAAGTAACATCTGAGACACTTATTCGCGTGCATTTGAACCTGTGAATACGTTTCGTGCGTAATTTCTGCGTGAGAAACGTGGGGCACGTTTCGATCTGCTTGTCATTCTGCGCGTGACCTTCCAATATGTTGCTATCGATTTCATTGCTTTGTCTTTGCGGCATAGCTGTGACTTTTCTATCTACCCATCTTTCTTCTTTAGAGGCCCGTCTTTGTCGACTCTGTGGACGAAGGCTGATGTACGTAGCTTGTATGTGAGTTATCTACACCGCTCTGGACGCCTAGGAACGATTTGAAGTTCTTAGTGGCCGGTGGTCCGAAAGCCTTGCTAAATATTTCACATAGCAGCTCCCTGACATCTCCACCGCTTAAGTTATTGTTACGCAGGTGTGTGTGCCAGTGCCGACTAGAGGACGGTTGAGCTATTCTTGGTTTAGCACTGATGGTTTAGCACTTGCCTTAGGGCGCCTGTAACTCCCATTACAACTGCAACTGCTACTCGACGCATATCATTTTGGTGGAAGTGAGGGGCAATCTCTCCGAAAGTTGGACCTAGACCTCCACAGCGGACGTCACATTGGTTCAAGACTCAAGACGCCTCCAGCTCTTTTTTGGCTGATAGCGTCGTCTATTCCACACTGGCACAAACATCTACGTAACATTAACATTATGGTGCTTCGTTGGGCGTAACTTACATCATGGTGCTTCGCGTCAGCTGCTCTCTTATGGAGGTCGTTGTTCCTTTTCAAAAGTTGTCGAAGACCTTCTGCACTCTAACGCAACGTCCCAAAAGTTCAGCGTCACTTACCGTCCTCAATCGAACGGATTTGCTGAGCGCTTGAACCATACACTCATAGACATGTTATTCATGTACGTGTCTGGTAACCATCGGGATTGGGAGGGCTCTTTGCCATTCGTAACGTTTGCGTATTGTTGATCGCGGCGCAGTATTATTCTTAGTCTTTGTTTTATCTGTTGTATCACCGCGATCCCCTCTTGCCTATCGACTCACTGATCCCTTATGAGGCAAGCTGAACAACATTTCACGGTCGTTACGTCATCGTTTGCACAGCGACAGCACGTCGCGTTGCCCGTGATCGATTACTGGCATCCCAGGTCAAACAAATGCGATATTACGACACTGCCCACGGCAACGTGCGTGTCAGCCCTGGCTTCCTGGTCTTGGTCTGGCTGCCTTGGCGTAGCATTGGCTTCAGTGAAAAACTTCTGCCACGCTAATTCGGGCCTTATAGAGTTGTTCACTGAGTTACCGAAGTAACATACGAGATCATGCCACCAACCCGCAAGCCTTCGTCCACGTCACCAGCTTTGAGGCTGTGCATGTTTCCCAACTTAAGGCCTACATCCCGTTCACCGATCCGGGGCACCGAGGCAATGCTTTTGCCGCCGTTAGTTCATGTTACGTAGATGGTTATGTGAGTAAAGTCTAGAGACGCTGCTAACCAAAGAAGTGGTTCAAGTGTCTCGCGCTTGAGATTGATGGTGTCGTACTTGCCTTAGGACGTCTGCGACTACGACTGCAACTGTTACTCTACGCGTATCAATATCTCGCCACTGCGCCTGCAGTGCAGTCATGTATTGCCGCGCAAGTAAAGCCCTAACCGCATGAACGCGATTTTCTAGCGACAGCGACAAACTTGATCCATCGCGCCGTTGCGTCGCGAAAGCTCAAACCGCATGTCAGCGACAGTGTCACTGTTGCTAGATTGAGGACTATTCAGTGTTTACCCATAAAATGTGAAAAGAAGTTGTAAAAAGTAGCTCAATGACAACATGCCAAATTTATTGCTGTGTTGTGTGGCATAAGAAAGCCACAAAAAGATTTCACGACCTTTTTTTTTCACAATATTTGGTTTCACCACGACAGGGTGCCAAGAGGAGTACGCTACGACGATTTTGCATTGTAGGAAGCCACGAAATTGTCACAAGCTGTGGTCGAGACACACACACAAAAAAACCTTCGATAACGGGATTTACGGCAAAATACTGCCGCTTTCTCACACTCCGCGTGAGATGAGAATGTAAAAAAGGTAGTTCATACCTTGCATTTGTTGAAGTACGCGCGGATAACAAGCACCGAGAAAAATTGAAACCAAAGCGCGGACCATGGACGCAGCAATGTTGCCGGAAGTGCCACGCTGGCTTCCGGGCGACAAGCGATCTTTTCTAGTTTTCTAGAAACACGTGACGCGACAAGCAGCGCCGATGGATGGGCCTCCGCAACAGCAGATCTTGTCGCTCGTTGCTGCCGCTGGTCGTTCTTGCGAGGAAATCGCGTGCAGGCGGTCAGGGCTTAAGAGATATTACAAAAAGTAAAATAGACCATATTGCTTGATTTAGGACTCTGACAGAGGCAATCGCGCCTCACAATTTCTGGGCCCAGGTGTATTTCCCAAAGAAACACAAACTAACGGGATAAAAACGGAGGAGGCATATAAGCACAAGCTGAAACTTGATTAACGCACCGAAGATATTATATAGTAAAAAATTACAAAAGAAAAGAGAAATACAGAAGAAAAGGTTACCCCAGGATCACGTTTCGTTCAGACACGAGATTTTGCAGTCTAGAAGCAATATAGCCGGTGAGCTGACACGACTTTGAAAATTTTTTGCGAAAAAATTGGCAGATCTAACGTACAGTAGGAATCGATCATATGCGAAGCATGAATGAGGAAGGCTGATAAGTCGCTCTAAACTTACCACAACGTTACGAGGTGGAGGTAAGTTATGCCGTACTGGACTTCCGTGTCATGATTATCATGTTTGGATGCGTCGTTTATCTTCGTCACCTATTCAAGTCACGTGATGCCAAATGTAGTATATGTGAAGCTAGCCAAACGGCCATGAGCGCGCTATGAACGTGGTATGGTGTCATGTTCTTACATGATACAGGTGTCATTATTATCATGTTTGCACCAATCATATACCTTCGGCATCCATTGATGTCACGTAACACCAAATTTGGTATACGTGGAGTTGGGGAAACAGCAGCGAGTGCATCATGAAGGGCCCAATATACTCCAACGTAACGTTGATGCGCGCGCACGCTGGGCACAGCGATGCTATACGTTAGCAAAACGTGAGAACGCTATAGTCTGACGCCAGGCGTGACCGGCGCGACCAGCATCCGTCAGCGCAGCCCGACGGCAACCGGCGCGAAATGCGCCGTGCTGCATTCCGCACCGATGCGTTACTCAGACAACACTGCGTCTCCTTTTCGTGATGGAGGGACACCGGACGTGCTGAAACGCGGATGCCTCAAAGCAACGCAGCGAGGCGCGCGCCCGCGAGTATATGGCAGGACCGGCGCTTGGCGTGGCAACGCCGGCGTGAGGCCACCAAAGGAACGCCGGCGAGCACACGTGCCGTGTCATGCTGAAATGTATTGACGCCTTGACTGTGACACGTAGTCAAGCTCTCACATGACACGCACGTCATGATTATGATGTTTGCACCAGTCACATACCTTCGTCATTCTTTGGCGTCAGGTAATATCAAATTTTGCATATGTGAAGCTAGAAAAACAGCCGGAAGCGCGTCATGAGTGTGGCATGTAGTCCGGTTGTTACTTTACACTCATGTCGTGATTATCATGTTTGTATGTGTCATTTACCTATGACGTCCGTTCGCGTCGCGTAATACCGAGTTTAGTACATATGAAGCTAGCAAAACGGCCGCGAGCGCATCAAGAGCACAGCCTGTAGTCTTGTTGTTACATTACACGCATCTCATAATTATCAAGTTTGGACCAGTCCCATACCTTCGTCATGCATTCACGTCCCGTAATACCCAGTTTGGTAAAGGGAAGCTCACGAAACAGCCGCCAGCGCATGATGAGCATGAATGTAAACATTCGACAGAAGTCTGTCTGGTTGAGGATGAAGTTGGAGATGATTTAGGCTCCAAACAAAAGTTTTCAAAAAAACCCGACGTTTCGAATCCGACTTGGGTACTTCCTCAGGGGTGACTGCGGAGACTACGTATAGCAGCGGCGTCTTCAGAGCACTCGCGGGGCGGATAATGGCTCTCTCTTTCTTTCTCTCTCTCTTGTTTTGTCGTGGCGCGCAGTCCATGTGTATACACTGGGGAAGGGTTCCGAGAGAGTGGTTGATGTTAAGGGCTCTCCTCTTTAAGTTCCATGACTCGAGTAATAACCTTCTCTTCCAGTTTGGCTCACTTTCAAGGATGGCAGTCGCTTCGAAATTTATCCGGTGATTCAAGGTCTCAGCATGTCCGGCGACTGCGCTGCGCTCTTTGTAGAAACTCCGCACATCGTTATCGTGTATACACATGGACTGCGCGGCACGGCGAAACGAGAGAGAGAGAGGCGTCATTATCCGTCCTGCGAGTGCTCTGAAGACGCCGCTGCTACGTAGTCTCCGCTGTCACCCCTGGGGAAGGAACCAAGTCGGATTCGAAACGTCGGGTTTCTGGAAAACTTTTGGCTGGAGCCTAAATCATCTCCCAGCTTCACACTCAACCAGGCAAGCTTCTGTCGAATGTTTACATTCACGCTCACGATGCGCTGGCGGCCGTTTCGCTAGATTCACTTATACCAAACTGGGTATTACGGGCGCCAACACAAACGTGAAGAGTGTGGTCGCCCAAGAAGCCCTCTAGGTAGTTAAACATCCACCCGCATACATCGAGGTAACGAAGTACCTCCAAAATCGATGCGTGGGGCAAACAATCAAAAGCACTTCTCACGTCGAGCACCACATGTATACTGTAATCACCGCGGTAATTGACCTCCTCGAGGGTAGTGATCATGTCAAACAGTGAGTCGAACGTACAGCGCCTTGGGCGAAACCCGCTCTGTTCGGGAAGGAATGCGGTTGCGTTGGTTGCGGCAGCAATCCCACGAAGGCTTCGCAATGCCATGGCTTCCACGACTTATCCTGTGACCGAGGTAAGTGATACTGGCCGGTAGAATGAAAGCTCTGTGGCCGGCTTCCGTGGCTTCGGGATGGGCGCCACGAGCACCTCTTTCCAGCCCGGAGGCACCTGACTTGTGCGCCACACTTCGTAGCAGGCCTCCAGCAACTGGGGCCGCATAGAGGGGTCAGTATTGCGCAGCATCTGGTAGGTGAGGCCATCCACTCCCGGGGCAGACCGCTTCGTGCGGTTGTTGAGCACTGCGGTCAGTTCGCTGAGAGTAAACTCCTTCGTGTGCAATGTGCGGATCTCCAGCAGAATGTCCTCGGCGGGGAACTACCACTCGGGAGCGAACACCTCAGGCCTGTTGAGTGCAGGCACAGTCGGTAGTCCCTGTGGTGGCTGTGGGCATGGAGGAGGGGCAAACGTGTCTGCCAGCAGCTCAGCCCCAACTCCTGCGTGGTGATCTTCAGTGCAACAGCAACAAAAAGAACCGGGCAGCGAAGCTTTCTGGTGTGACGAACGGCAGCGAAGATACGCCAGGTTTGGGCGTGGTTCTGAGGGTCATCTAGTGACGAGTAGAGGCTCCCCCAGCTCTGGTCGCGACGGCGTCTGGCGTGCCTGTGGCACACCACGTCAACCCAGTTATAGGCACGCCAATGTTCCGCCTTCTGCGAGCGCACCACCACAATCTGCGCCATGCGACGCGTGGCGCGAAGGTTGAGGAGGCTGATGTCTGGTGCAGCGGTGCCCGCAGACACGGTGCAGCGGGGGGTAGCTGTGTCGTGGCACTGAGCCAGCGCGGTGGAGAAGTCTGCAGAGACTGGCACTGTAGCACACAGTTCTCTGAAGCTCGCCCGCTTCACAACAGTGTATGTCCGAGTCTACCTGATGTTAGCTGTGGCAGGTGTGACCACGATGGGTAGTATCGGAGCTCTGAGAGTCTGCTGCACGTTGCCAATCATATTAGAGAGTTTTAGTGCTGTGTACCCAAACTCTTGGGGCGCTGCGGGCTTGGAGGCGCGCAGTGTTGCGTACCCAACCCATACCCAACTTGAATGCCTTACAGAGGCGCGCACATTTTCGATGGGAGTGGCTTCGCTTTGCTCATCCACTCTTAAAATTGTGGCTCAAGAGACTTTGGGCTTTCACTTGTTCTTGAACTACGCAATTTGTAGTGTTTGTAGTGAATGCGAGATAATGGGCCCTCGCAGGTCCAGGAAGGCAGCCGGTCTACGCGGTGGCTGGTATACGTGATGCACATCTTGATTTTGTGGTCTTGTATCGAGTGAACAAGCGAGTCTTTCCTGATCCCATGAACTCGTTAAAATACGACAACAAAAACAACAATGCTTCCCTTTCAATATCGTACTCAGCAACAGATGACGAGCCCCCAGCAAACCGCGCTGCAGCACGCGAACTGCTGTAGGTATTCAGCGGGGTACCCGGGCATGGCGGGAGAGGGCGACAACGGCGGAAGTGACACCACATGAACACTGTGTATAGTGAGTAGCCACTGTAATATTTGTGCTTTAAACTTAAAGGTCAAGGTTTTGGCACTGGTCAGCCTCGGCTTTGCTTGCTGTGAAGGTGGGTGACGTCACGGGTAACATGATGTGCCAGCATGTGCGCCAGGGCAGCTTATCTCCGCTAGGAGGCCAGTAATGATAGCGTTGTTTATGGCCGCGCGGACGCATGGCCCCAGAGATCTTGTGACACATCTGTTTGGGGTTTTGCGCATGCGCAATACCACCGCCCCGACGTCCTGGGTACGCAAGAAGCTTGGGTATCCTGCACTAAAAATCTCTACTTAAACGTACCACTCCAGAGACTCAGGTCGATGGCACTGTCGGACACACCACAGCGGGTGAGAGTACAGCTACCCGTGTTTATAACGAGCATTCCGGCCTTTCGCACGGCATCGAGGAGGTCACGCCAATGGTGGTTCCTTCCGCCACTTGCCTACGAGGTGTGGTGAGAGTTAAGGTCGCCACTGATGACCACGTCGCGATTAAGGTGGTCTGCGAGGCGGCACACGAAATGGTTGTCCCAGCGTTCCGAGCAGTTAGATGTGCGTACGCACACGCTCACGACACTGGTGTCCGTGCTCCCGATGCGCAGTCAGGGCGAGGGCTTTAAGGGTTTCACAAAGAATGTCCTTGATCTCCACTGCAGCGTGAGGGAGGTCGGCGCGCTCATTAAACGAAGCCCTCGACGTGCCGAGAGGATGCGAGGGAGTGCTGCACCGGACTGTGCGACACTCTTTAAGTTCGCACTGCGTGGTGCTGTGATAGCAGACAAAACCAGGTAGGTTGAGTGTTCCGACGTGAGCATAGGTTTCTTGCAGCAGCAAGGCGTCGTACTGGCGTTGTTGGCGTTGGGTAGACAGCTCGGTGTGATGGCAGCGGAGAGAACGGACGTTCCGTTGAAGAATCCACGGCCGAAACACCTTGCTGCTAGCCATTTTGGTTGAGGGCAGCGTGGGTGGTCAGGGGCGCGTTGCACAGTTTGAACAAAGGGCCGGATTGCGGTATTGTCCAGATGAGGACCTGCACGGCAACGGTCAGTGCACTAATCACCATGTTCTTTTGCGCCTCAATGACGGGGGCCTAGGGTTCATCAGCCGGGGGCGAAACAACTGTGCTGTACGTTCAGCGCGGTTGCACCACCAAGGAAATAACAGTACACGGCACTCGAGCAGGCACGGCTTTGCCCTCGCTCTTATGGTTATTTTCAGCCTCACGACGAGACAGGGGCGGTTCTGCAGAGGCCATGATTTCTAGCACCTTCCTCTCGTGTTGCCAGCGAGGGCATCGGGGCTCGGTGGTGGGATGGGGGCCGCCGCAGTGTAGGCACTTCGGGGCCGCGTGCAACGCAGTCGGCACGGGCGTGGTCGTTGCCACAGCGCGAACAGCATGGGGAGCTGGTGGACATCGCATAAGTGTGTCCGAAAGCGCCACAGCTAACGCACTGGAAGGGGCGGTGACGACGAGCACGTACAGGGAGGGTCTGCTTAAATAACACCACCTCAGGTGGCGCTGCGTTATCCGCAAATCAGAAAAGGACATTGCGTCTGGTATGGCCACAAGAGAGGATGGAAGCAGAGCTTTCTGGGTTGTTTTTGAGGACCTCCTCCTCAAAAGCAGCGTCAACGCCACTAAGTACGCCGGTACAGGTTCCACTGTTGGTTGTCTTGGTATTGACAGCCACTTCCGCGATGCTTACCACCGCCAGAAGAGTCGAGGTGTCAGCTCTAGGTGTGATGTCAACCGCAACAACGTTACCGCGAAAGTTGACGCGCACACGCTTTGTGCCGGGCACCTTCGAGAGCTGAGCTGCAATTGCGTCTCGGCTGAGGAAGAAGAAGTTGTTCTTCCTGCCCTTGGGGCGGTAGAGTATGGTGGCATAGGTGCGACAGGGTTCATTCGTGACCAGGTGTTCGATAAGATGGAGTTGGTGCTGGCGGCGACCTGATTTCTGGCAAGTCCCTTTTTCCTTGCTTGGGGGAGCTGCACTGGATGTCTGCCTACTGGAAGGGACATTCATATTTGTTGATGCCTGGCACGGAAAACCATTTTAGGGGCGAAGCTCTTTAGAGCAGCACCTGTTCGTCCTTCGAAGTGCGGTAGTGTTAAGCAATTGTAACATTTTATCCTCCAAGGTGGGGCCGGTGAGAGATTTCTTCTGTGCGTTGTTGAACAATGAAAAATAGTGCTCAATGTACATGCCAATGGCTGATAATGGAGAATGAGAGACAGGAGCATTCGGCTTTTAGTTAACGTGCATGCTGCGATCCCCATTAGCAGCCATTAGCATGTAGATTGAGCACTATATGACAAGAAAGGGTTGCTACGTTATACACGCTGGGTGTAAGCTCCTTGTTTTTAGAAAGGTTTAGCGAGCGCTGAGCCGTAGTGCCATGAATACAGTGAACTAGTATATACCATGAACTCGAGGTGGCTAATGGTGGGAAGTACACCCGAAGCGGAATCCGCAAGAAAGTGTACGTGTGCCACCTCTCGTTTCATCCTTGGAATGTCCGCTAGATGGTGGTGCTTCTATATGGGGAATAAATGATGAAAAGATGCGAGATGGTGGTACTTGGAGTGTTGAATAGATGGACGAACGGACACGCAGACAGATACATGGATGGACGCATGAACGGACGCAGGGTCGGATGCGTGGACGAACGCAGGGACAGACGCACGAACAGACGCACGCACGGATGGGCGGATGGACGCATGGAGGGTCACACAGACGGACGCATGGACGGACTGAAGCAAGAACAAATGGATGGACGAATGCTTCGCCCCACTCTACATCATTCACTCCGTAGATATGCTGCCAATTTTTTTCTGCTGATGCTTGCGTCGGAACTCTTCGTAATCTGCTTCGGTAAAAGCGTCCACCGTCAGTGGGCGCATGGGGGCGAAGGCAAAAGGAGGGGGTGGCGCGGTGCTAGCTGAAGAGTTCGGAGGAGCTCCGGCCGCAGCAGACGGTGCTCCCATGCGCCCCTTTGAGTGGGAGAATGGAGGGGGATGCATTGATTGTGGCGAGCAGATGGGAGGTAAACAAACCACCCCATCTGACAGCGGAGAGGGCACTCTCTCTGAAGGATGGGTTGCGTGACCAGAAGAATGTGGGGAAGGCTCGAGGAGGGTCGGATATCCTGCGGTGGTCTTGGAGGCTCCCTCTTGTGCAAGAGACTCCAAAGTGTCCTAGGTTGCCTTTCTAGTAGAGTGGTGGTAGTGGTTAGAAGATGAGAAAAAGGCAGCTAATTTCTGCAACCCGGTCGTGAGCACGGCGCAGTGCCTGCGGGGAAGGGAAAAGGAAGAAAAGTGGAAAGAAGAGGAAAGATTAATTGAGCAGCGGAACGGTCGTCATCAACAGAAGCAGCAGTCCAGAAGCAAGGGTAGGGGTGGCAAGGGCCCCATCCTCAGCGGTAGTAGTAGAGTTCATGCGCGTTCCTTCTCCCTCAAAAAGGGGACAGACAACACTATGTACACAACCCTCTCCGAACAGGTCTTCTCGACGCCCGGCGCGGCAGGCTTCCACAGCCAGCAGGCAAGGGCAGAAACTGGTTGCCGGCGCTGCAGTGTACTAGAAACCGGCGGCGCAGAATGAACACGCGCTCTATTGTGAAGAGGCGGGGGAGCTGCAAATGACACCTGTAGTGTTGCTCGTTGGCAGTCTGGTCTGTCAGCGCAGTTTCTGGTTCCAAAACGGGCCAGACACTTGCGAAGAACGGCAGAGATGGGAAGGAGGACGGAGGTGTGTTGTGTTCCATATTGGAGGAGGACGTGGGCGAGGAGGAATCGGTACTGGTCTATTCCTCGCACTCTGCTGGTGTTGATGCGATCGATTCTTGGTAGTCCTGCAACTCCACCTTGCTTTCCTCTTGTTGTTTGGGTACAAGATGGAGCTGTTAAGGCTGTGGTGCTAAGAAAATGGCGGTGGTGGTCTCCTCTGTTGCGGCCGTTAGCATCGCGCTTTTTGTGGTGGCGGCCTTGATTTTTGATGATTAACGCCGGCATGGTGTCGACAGTTTCCTGATCCTTCGTACACTAGGCAGAGAAGTTGTGGTGCTGGAAGATGAGTCCTTTTGAAGACGATTGGCAGCAGCCTTCAGTTTACGAGCCCAGGTCATCATCGGGGCCACAGGGGATTGTTTGGGTGAGCTCGGGCAGCTCGTTACGGGTTGGAAGCAGGCTCGCGCAGAGGTGATCTCGTCAGAAACATCCTCAGAAGGGGTGTCCGTCATTACTGGTAGAGGCGATGGGCTGAACTGGGTGATGTCATTAAAGATTAACAAAAAAAACTAAAGGGAGATGAAAAGCCTCTACATTTTCTCTAACTTGATAGCCCTGCAGACGGCTTGAAGCAAAATATCTCTCAAGAAGACAAAAGAGGGAAAAAAATTTAAACGGCGCACAGGTGTGCGCATGAAGCTATCAAAATAAAAACTGGGAGAAAAGAAGGGAGACATAGAAGCACCCATAAAGTACCGCACCACACTAGACGCTCGCGTGCTCCTCCGGGAAAACCAGTCTGGGACCGACCGAAAAACACGCCCACTATTTTCGGTGGTCAAGACAGGACTCCCGAGCACTTCGGCGAGGAAATCGCGCTGAGTACTACTTCGTCGGTGTTGTGATTATTTCTTGTGTTGTCTGTTTTTAGTGGACGTCAGTGTTACAGGTGTCTGCGCTGCGCCGTTACTCAATGCTGCGTAGTTTCCATGATCAGAGCATGACACAACTACGTATAGATAGGCTCAAAATTCTCGTTTGCTTGTGCTATTTGTAAAACATGGAAGAACAGCGCTATAGCAATTACTTATTGAGCCACCTCCCTAATCATTTAAAGCAGTGAAAAACTACGTGAAACGAGCGGTTTGTGGAGCTTAAGTTGTTTCCAATTGTTTACACAATTCTCGACAAATTATTTCAAGGCTTTTTTGTTTGCTATTCCTTATGGTGACTTTCATCGAAGAAGCTCTAGTACTAGCAGTGTATAAGACCATTATTCATTAGAGGTTTCGCATTACTTTGATGGTGTGTGGTGCTTTATGGCGCAAAAGCCACATGATGGCCAAAGAGCGCCATTTCATGAATCAAGGAGTGTTGGCAATGTTTATGGTAGGTGACTGTACAAGGGCCTTGAAATTCCACACACTGCAGCGGTTAAAACTGAAAGGTGTCAAGTGAGAATGGGTGGCGAAGGATCGTGATAATACTCTGTGGTGATAATTGGCATTAGCACAAATGCCTCTTGAATGCCCTTGTATACAAGGGTTGAGAGGCATGTGCTGTGTTTTTTTTAATAACCACAGCAGCAACCTCTCTTCAGAGGTCGTGGTACCAGTTCCCTGGGTAAACCACTTGATAATTTAGCCCCTGTTTTAAAAACGACAGCAATGACTCGAGTTTGAAAAGTGGTTTCCTACCCGTGAGCATTGCAGGGTGGAATGGTGGTATTTGTTGTTGATAGCGTAATGGGAATATTTGTTTTCTAAGTGTGTCTAATTCCTTAAATTCAATTAAAGTGTGAAACACAGTTTGTGCTTCACAGATGTGACGAAGCACAGTTTTTCATTCAGCACATCTCTCACAGAATGGTGGATCGTCCCCAGACAAACGGGGGGAGTGTGTCGTGTGTGTGTGTTCTATCCTCGGCCGCGTTAGTGTTACTTGTGTGCTGCGGGACTTAGATACTGTCGGCCACTGAACAAGTAGCGGCTTGGTAACATGCAGTTTATTTCGTGTGTGCGCATCCCATGTGCGCTGCCAAAAAGCTCTGAGGTTTCGTTTGAGGAGAGGTTTCAGGTCGAGTGCAGGGATCGCCATTGTTGTATTGGCATTGGTTGGCTTGGCAGATGCAGCCAAGTGGTCCGCCCATTTATGTCCTTCTATCTCGCGGTGTCTTGGCGCCAGGCAAACTACGACATGCTGTTTGAGTGAGTATACTGTGCATAGAAGCGAGTAAAGAGATAAAAGAACGGAACTTTTGTGTTTTTTTCACGGTTTTGAACGCTTTTACCACGCTTAGGGAACCTGTGTTTATTACTGAGCTTTGTTGTTTTGTTCGTTTAATGTGTTCAACGGCCGCAACTATCGCCTGAGCTTCTGCAGTGAAGATATTTGTGTTAGGATGAAGAGTACCGGCATCTAAAAAGGATGGGCCGACCGCAGCGTACGAGACAGAAGTGTTCGTCTCCGAGGCATTGGTGTAGAATTCGGGAAAAGTGTGCTTGTGTTGGAGTTCATGAAAGTAGGTGCAGATGTGTGCAACAGGCGCATGCTTTGTGACTTCCGCAAAAGATATGTCATAGTCTACAAGCTGCCACTGCCATGGCGGCCCATATGCAGCAGGAGCTATCAAACTGTGTTCTAGAAGTGGCACATCGGTTTCCTCAGCGAGGTCTCTCACACGAAGTGAGTACGGCTGTCTCAACGAAGGACGGCTGTGGAACAGGGCAGAGTAAGACCGATCATTGATTGTGAAATGAAAGGGGTGTTCTTTGTCTGCGTTCACCTTGAGGTAGTACACAAAAGATGTGTAACATCTCTATAAGTGGAGTGACCACTCATTCGATTCCACATACAGGCTTTTCACAGGGCTGGTGTGGAAAGCACCCGCAGAAAGGCGAATGCCCAAATGGTGCACGGGGTTCAGCATCTTCAAAGACATTGCCTGTCACCACCCCACGTGGACCGTGACAACACCTTTAGAACGTTCAAGGCTTTTACACAATTTGTTTTTAAATACTTGATGTGTGGTATGAAGGTCATTGCAAACTTGTTGTCCAAAATTAGGCCTAAGAATTTATGCTCAGCTTTGACAGACAGACGTTGACTGTTCAGTTGAATGTCAGGTTCTGAGTGCATGTCTGTGTTTCGGGAGAACAGGACACACGTGCTTTTTTGTGTGTTCAGTGTGAATCCGCTTTCCTCTGCCCAAATGGAGACCTTGTTTAAACCTAGCTGAACCTGCCGCTCACACATTGCGAGATTGCATGGCTTAAATTAAGCCAAGCTGGACATCGTCGACATATGTACAATAGAACATATCGCGGAGGATGGACAGGTGCAAGGAATTCAGTTTGATAATAAAATGTGTACAACTAAGTACACTAACTTGCGGTACTCCCGTTTCTTGGACAAATGTTTGGGAGAGAGCATCGCCCACACGCACACGGAATGTCCGATTGGACAAGTAACTCTCGATTATGGAAAACATTCTACCACGCATACCTAGGTGAGGCAAGACTCCTAATATGCCAAAACGCCATGTTGTGTCGTAAGCGTTCTCGATATCGAGGAACACAGAGAGGAAGTATTCTTTGTGGACGAAAGCGTCTCGAATCTCTGCCTCGATACCCACCAGATGGTCGGTGTTGGATCTTCCCTCTCGAAACTCACACTGGAAGTGGTCAAGAAGATTGTGTGTTTCAAGAAAATGAGAACATCTGTGGTTTATCATCTTTTCAAAAAGATTCCAAAGGCAGCTTGTAAGTGCAATGGGTCTATAGCTCAAAACAGAGGATGAGCCCTTGCCCTCTTTTAAAATCGAAATAATTATAGCCTCTTTACAGGAAGTAGAGATGGTGCCAGATAGCCGGATAGCATTTAATAGGGAGAGTAATGTTTTGCACGGTTTGAGCGGCAGGTCTTTTAACATTTCAAACACGACACAGTCGTAGCCTGAGGCAGAATTACTGCAAGAGTTTAGTGATGTTTGTAGCTCAGCTAAGATGAAAGGTTGGTTGTATGCCTCAGATTTTGTACATTCGTCGTCTAGTTTCTGCTTTTCTATGCTTGCTTTATAACTTTGGAAAGCTTCAGTATACTGTGATGAGCTAGACACCTGATCGTAATGGGCACTGAGACAGTTCGCCTGATCTTCCAGGCTATCACCCTGTGTGTTCACGAGTGGGAGTGAATGTACTTGTCTTCGTGCTACCTTACCAGTCATGTCCCAGACTTTAGCTTCTTGTGTATATGAACTGATCCCTGATAAAAACGTGTGCCACCTTTCTCTTTTAGCCTGCCGACGCGTTCTTCTGCCTTGAGATTTTTTCTTCTTGAAGCTGTAAAGATTTTCGGCTGTTGGTGAATTCCGAAGCAACCTCCATGTCTTGTCCTGCTCCTTTCGCGCATTACGACACTCAGTGTTCCACCATGGGATGCGTCGCTTGCCGGGCAGTCCAGATGTTTGTGGGATGCACTTGGCAGCTGCGTCAATAAGGAAAGCTGTGAAATACTGCACAGCTTCATCTATGCTTAACACACATACGTCGGCCCAACTTAATTGAGTAATTTTATAAAACTGTTCTCAGTCAGATTTGTGTGTCAGTCATTTGGGAACTCGTAAAAGACATTCGTATGATGTTGGTGAACTCCAAACGAAAGAAAAATGGTCACTTCCGTAGGGATAATTTATAATTTGCCATTGCAGTAATGGTACAAGTGAAGGAGATCAAATACTGAGGTCTATGGGGAAGTGAGTTTTGTTTCCAAGGTTATAATATATTGCCTCTTTCCTATTCAACAGACAAGCAGCTCATGAAAAGAGGATCTGTTCGATGAAACGACCTCATGCATCACATCGGAAGTCACTCCATGAACCGTTGTAGCATTCAGGTCCCCTAGAACCAGATAAGGTTCTGGTAACTCATCTATTGAAGACTGAAATTCATGTTTTTCCAGGTGGTGTTATGGTGGTATGTATAGAGAGCAGATGATGACGAGCTTATTTATTAGAACTGCTCGAACATCCACTGCCTCTAGGGATGTTAGTAGTGGTACATGAGTACTTGCTATTTCTCGATTAACAATAATTGCTACATCACCAGATGGCGCCACAGCAACATCTCTGTCTTTTCGGAAGACAACATGTTGACGCAAAAATTTGTATTTTTGGATTTTAGGTGTGTTTCTTGTACACACAGCACTTTTGGTGAATGTTTATATAGAAGGTCTTGGACATCATCGAGGTTACGAAGTAGTCCTCTGACGTTCCAATGTATAATTTGTACTTCCATATTGGGAATAAAGAAGTGCAGTGTGTACGCAATGAGTTTGGTTGGTGTCTCAAAGAGACAAGTGACTTATTTTACAGGGCTTTTAGGAGGCCCTGTAAAAAAAGACGCTGACATGAACTGATGCCTGTAGACCTGGACATCTTCGCAGGAACGGAAACACCAGTAACAGTAGAGACATGAATTAGAAAAGTGTAGCTCTGTCGTCACTGCTGTTGTTGCTCTTGCACATGTTGCAGTTACTGCACACTACGTATCGGTTGTGCAGCTTGAAGAAAAATTTTGGCAGTAAAGCCTACTTTTCAAGCTTTGAAAACGAATAAAGTAAAGTGGTTGCTCAAGCCTATCTGTGAATCACAGCTAGAGAGAACTATGAGAGGAAAAAAACAGGCTTGAGTGAAACAAAGCGTAACTTTTTAAAGCTTCTTACACGTTCATGAGACACCTTTCGTGACTAGCCAATCATCTTCATGAACACAACCTTATGATACCAATTGTCGCCATGCATCTGTTTCTAATTCACGTGCAATAATAATGCCCTCAGTAGGACATGCATAACGCAAGAATGAGTCCCAGCGCAGTGAAAGTCCGTATAGTTACGCCGATCACGGGATACTTTTAAGTTTGTTGAAGTTCACCTAAGCTGTTCCTATGAGCGCGCATCACTCCCATTTACTTGATTTCACCCTGACCTGTTTTTAATCGAACAGCACCTCCTTCATTTTATTATTGCCAGCCAGAAGCGCCTGATCCAGTCATCCAACCACCCTCTAGTATAGCTCCTTCTGAATCTCACCCATCGCGTAGCCTTCGAGAGTGCTTTGAAGTCATGGGGTCATACTGTTGCCCATCATGTAGTGCCTCATGACGGAATCATAAGAAAATGCCTCTTTCGGAGAGCGGACTTCATCTGTGGCTGTTGTTCACCAAAGTATTGATGAGAAAGAAACATTATTGTTACTGTTATCAACATTATTATTATTACTAATATTATTAAATGCGAAGCACTTCTCAGCAAACTTCGGCGAATTTGAGCGTATCTATCTATCTATCTATTTATCTATCTATCTATCTGTCTGTCTGTCTGTCCGTCCGTCCGTCCGTCCGTCCGTCCGTCCGTCCGTTCGTCCGTCCGTCCGTCTGTCTATCTATCTATCTATCTATCTATCTATCAATCTATCTATCTAGCCGCCTACGACTTTTAGCTCTCCGGGCCGTTTCAATAATGGTATCAATACCAAACTTGGTATGACATAACATGACTGTATGAAGAACATATGCGACTAGTCTTAACAATAAAATCACTACATGTATGTCATGATTGACATGATTTACATTTCATGGTCCTCCAGCTCTTGCAGTGATTTCGTTCACATGGAATGTTGCAAAACTAGTATGGTATGGCATGATTGCATGGCGAATAGAAGCGACAGAGCCTAACATGAAAATCATGAGATGGGTTTCATTTAACAACATGACTACATGCCGCGCTCATGATGTGCTGGCGCCCATTTCGCTAGCTTCACTTATACCAAACTTGGTAATACGACACGTGAATGAAGGACGAAGGTATAATACTGGCGCAAACATGATAAGCATAAGATGCGTGTCATGTAACAACATGACTGCCTGCTACACTCATAATGCGCTTGTGGCCGTTTCGCTAGCTTCACTTGAACAAAACTCGGTAATATGCGACACCAACGGACGACATAGATAAATGACACATCAAACATGATAATCACGACATGCCTGTCAGTAACAACATGACTACATGCCACACTGATGATGCACTCGCGGCCGTTTCGCTAGCTTCACATATGCCAAATTTGGTATTACGTGGCGCCAATAGATGGCGAAGGTATGTGACTGGTGCAAACGTAATATTCATGAGATGCGTGCCATTTGAGAACATGACTACAAGGCACAGTCAAGGGGCCAATACATTTCGACGTGACGCGGTGCGCGTGCTCACAGGCGTTCATATCGTCGCGTCACGCCGGCGTTATCATGCCAAGCGCCGGTCCTGCCATGCTCTTACGGAAATGCCATATATGGCACTTATATAAATGATATGTTGCCACATATAAGCATATACGCCAGCCTATGTGGCTTTTGTTTACCATATATGGATGTGTATCTGGCGCGGTCGGTTGATATATGGGTTTATATACAGCCATATATCGCACAGTTTGCCCCATAGAAGGAGACGAATCCAGCCTTATAAGGCACGGCCACACCATATATAGCATATCAAGTAGTTGCCTATATGTGGAAGTGCTCCCTTATATGGGATAAACAATGTACTTATATAGCACCATGATCCCAAACTATTATGCGCATTGTCGTATATAACAATTCGTACACAAAGGTGACCTGGTTTTTCTCTACAACAACAATAGCTACAGTTATATATATATATTTTCTGCCAAGCAAAAAACAATCAAAATTGTAGGTCAACTTTGTGTAGATGATAGTTTCAACTATGCAAGCATTCGTGTAATTTAACTTGTACAAATTTTCCATAGAATTTAGGTTTGAAACAATAAGTGGCAGTTAATACACACTAAACAAAAATGACCTGAAATAACCCCAAAAACTGGGTAAACCATTTTTCCTCTAGCGCACCACCGTTCCTGGGTTTTTTTACCACCTACTACCGAGGTAAAAATTTACTCTCGTGCTAACTGGGTTTTTGAACGTAGAGAGAGTAGTAAATATTTACCCCAGTGAGGTTTTCACCGAGTATAGAGAGAGTAAATTTTTACTGCCTAAACAAAGTTTTTCCGGCGCTTTCTAAGAGTTATTTTTTAAGCTTATTCAAGGGTTTATGGTGGCCGCCACGGTAGTATTTATTTACTACTGCTACCGAGTTTCTGCGGCTGTCTTGGGGTTTTTTTTAAGCTTATTTGTGGCTTTATTATAGAGTTCCTGCGAGGTTATTTTTTACTACAATTACCAGTTTTTGCGGCGATTGGCGAGACTTATTTTTAAAGCTCATTCAAGGGTTTAACGTGGCTGCTGTGGTAGTATTGATTTACTACTGCTACCGAGTTTCTGCGGCTGTCTGGGGGGGGGGGGGGTTTAAGTTTATTTGTGGCTTTATTATAGAGTTCCTGCGAGGTTATTTTTTACTACACTTACCAGTTTTTTTGCGGCGACTGTTGAGAGTTATTTTTAATTCTCATTTAAGGTTTTCTTGGGGCTAATGTAGAGGTATTTATTTAAACCTGTATTGTGGTTTTTGCGGTTGACTTTGCGGGTAATAAATTAAAACGCAGATTACAGGTATTATTCCAGCTGCCAGAAAAGAATTTTTTTACCTCCTTTGATAGGAGGTAATTTTTTTTTTCTGGCAACTCGAATGATGCCTCTAATGCAGCAAACTTCAGCATTTTTGGAAATTGATGTAGTGGTATTTATTTACACCCGTATTACACTTTTCACATTCATTTTTCGCGTTGTTTTAATGCCATCCAGGGCCATGAGTAACATTTTATTACCCCTTGAAAGCATGCCTTGCTTCAGTCTGAAAGTTTATTGAGACAAAATGAACTTCACATGAACATGTCTCCTATAACTTCGTGGCCATTCTACAAAACAAATAAAGAATTTCAAAAGGCTTCAGGCAAAAATTCATGAAAAATCAAATAATCTTTACCGATACACTCAAAGCAGGAGAAGAACACAGCGAATAAAGAGTTAGGCACGTGATGCCAGCTCATTGGGTAGTTTTTCGCAGTAGCCTTGCTCCTTGCAGGACTGCAAGTCAACATACAAAGCGTAACACACATTTGTTCAATGAGGACAGCAGTTGCTTGATTGCTGAAGAAATGAAAAACGATTTTGCCTGTCGTTGCACAACAGAGCTTCATTACACTTAATGTACAGAGCATTGTGACTAGGCAGTCAGTATTACAATAATATTGCACATAAATAATACACAAGTACAATGAATTATGTGACAAGCATTGGAACATTTGTATTAACAGAACTTTAACATTTGTACAATTAAAATAGCACTGCTACTCCCGACTAGATTTTACAAGAAAAAACATACACAGGTCATGTGTAACAGGAGCAAAGATTTTAAACATAAGAGGGGCATCAATAGAGAATCGGAACAAAATGTATACTTTTTGTACTAGCTTGAGCACCTTTTGGACTTGCTCGTGCATTTATGCACACGGTTTCCAAGTCACCAATAGGCTTTTTTTCAAGAACACTAGCACCAATGACGAGCGTGCAAGCGCTTATGAGAAAATTTTGTAGGCCAGCACTTTTCAGATCAAGTGAACTTGGCAAGGTGAGATATATTACCGCGTAATTCACTCACAAACTTCAGTGTTTAAATGCGACGGCCTGTTTCTTGGCACTGTAACTTCAGATTGGGATAATGCCTACAGGGCAAAAACAATTAAGTAGGACCAGAAAAAAAATATGCACACCAGAAGTGCTCACTCACGATTGAAATGTTATCACACGTGTTAAAAAACATTGTGACGACGCGAGATTGACAGAACACAAAGCACCTCAAACAAATACAATTTATCGATCGCAGGAAACAGACTGCAAAGACTTCTTCGTCTTTTGCCCTCAGCCAAGGACAGTCGCCCTGCTTCGTTATCCTCACCACTGGCACATACGCGCGGCATTATTCCCCCCTAAAAAAAAACATCGTCCGATGTAAAACGATTGAGAAGCAAGGCGAAACCAAAACTGCACAGTTAGTCACTGAAAGTAAGGCTTCATCCGAAGCACGTGGACAATTTCTGGTGAATGTCTGCGCCGCTTTGAACACTGCACACCGTCCGGAACAACCTCGTAGTTGACGTCACTGATACGTCGCAGAACCTTGTAGGGTCCGAAGTATCTTCGCAACAGCTTTTCGGAGAGCCCACGCTGACGAATAGGTGTGCAGACTTATACTTTGTCGTCCACTGTAAGGAAAGGACTTAAAGACGCCGAGGAGCATCAAACCAGAACTGAAGAAGACGAGCGGAGAGCAGGTGGCACGAAGGCGACAACAAGAAATGAAGAAGAGAAGGCACGTGCGATTACGAGGCAACTGTGTGCCAATCAGCTGATGACCAGTGATGGCCCATAGAGGTGGCGTGCCACGATTGGGCCACGTGCGACCATCACGTGGCAGTAGGCTGTGTGGCTGGGGACGAGCCGGAGCAGCGGCAGACGGGAGACAGCGGGCCGAAGCGTCGGACGCAGGCGATCCAGGTTCCGGCCAGGGAACGCGGCCGTCCACGCTACGGCCGTCCAACTACCAGCTCGGGCGGCGTTGCCGGCACGAGTACTGCATCTCGGGGCGCGGCCTGGCCTGCTGTTCTCTTCCTTGCCGAGGGCATCGCGGATCTCGGCGAGGCGTCTCCACGGTCAGCCGTTCGACACAGCGATGAACGTGGCCTGGCTAATGGTCACGGTTGCGTCGAGCATCGCGTCTCGGCGCACGCTCTTCGCTGGACGGGCTGGCCATGCCCCGCATGGAGCATCGCGTCTCCGATGCGGGTTGACTGCTCCGTGGCCGCACCCATGCCATCAAGCGCCGGTGTCACGAGAGCGTCGCACTTCGGCAAGGGACGAGCGAGATGTTCTGCCGGGCGAGACGCGGGAGTGCGCACAGAGGAGCACGGAGCCGGGTGAGGATTCAGGGTGGCCGAGGATTCAGATGCCAGGGGAGAGACTGGCTGAATCTAGGATCGCCGAGCGGTGCCGAGCGACGGGCCAGACTCGGACGTGGGCCACGAGCTCATGAGCTGCAAGGTGCACCCGAGGGTACCTGGCGGTGCCCTGGCCAAGAAGGAACGTGCGGAAGAGAGAGCTCGAGGGTGGAGGCCACGAAGGCAGACGAAGCAGTGCGCCGCTCGAGAGGACGAGTTCCTGGGAGCGTTCCTGAGCCGGACGTGGGACCCGTACGTGTCGGCCAGGTCGAGCTCCGGCGTGTTCGCTCGGGGTCGAGTCCGCCGGCCGGTGCAAGGTGCAAGGACGGGGCCTGCTGAACGGCTCCTGCCTGGGTGCAGTGGCCGGGAGCAGGTTCGTGGCGAGGCCTACCGGGCGTGGTCCTCGTGAGCCGGGGCTTGACCCTGAACCTCAGGAGTTGCGACCCTTACTGCTGGGTTGGCCGCGACGTCCGACTCAACGGCGCTGCACACGGTAGCGTATCCGTGCGTCGTCAGCCGTTCCACCCATGCCATGAAATAAAAAGTTCATATGAATGCTTTCTCGTCCGCTATCAACAAACATAGTGACGAACGTCCGTTAACCATCACAATAAATGGACTTCCGAGGCTGGTGCGTCGCTCGGCACTGCTCGGCGATCCTAGATTCAGCCAGTCTCTCCCCTGGCATCTGAATCCTCGGCCACCCTGAATCCTCACCCGGCTCCGTGCTCCTCTGTGCGCACTCCCGCGTCTCGCCCGGCAGAACATCTCGCTCGTCCCTTGCCGAAGTGCGACGCTCTCGTGACACCGGCGCTTGATGGCATGGGTGCGGCCACGGAGCAGTCAACCCGCATCGGAGACGCGATGCTCCATGCGGGGCATGGCCAGCCCGTCCAGCGAAGAGCGTGCGCCGAGACGCGATGCTCGACGCAACCGTGACCATTAGCCAGGCCACGTTCATCGCTGTGTCGAACGGCTGACCGTGGAGACGCCTCGCCGAGATCCGCGATGCCCTCGGCAAGGAAGAGAACAGCAGGCCAGGCCGCGCCCCGAGATGCAGTACTCGTGCCGGCAACGCCGCCCGAGCTGGTAGTTGGACGGCCGTAGCGTGGACGGCCGCGTTCCCTGGCCGGAACCTGGATCGCCTGCGTCCGACGCTTCGGCCCGCTGTCTCCCGTCTGCCGCTGCTCCGGCTCGTCCCCAGCCACACAGCCTACTGCCACGTGATGGTCGCACGTGGCCCAATCGTGGCACGCCACCTCTATGGGCCATCACTGGTCATCAGCTGATTGGCACACAGTTGCCTCGTAATCGCACGTGCCTTCTCTTCTTCATTTCTTGTTGTCGCCTTCGTGCCACCTGCTCTCCGCTCGTCTTCTTCAGTTCTGGTTTGATGCTCCTCGGCGTCTTTAAGTCCTTTCCTTACATCCACGTTGTATATGACGGGTCTGTGCCGGAGGTTGTAATACTTGACATCTTCGTTTTGCTGTTTGGTGATTCGCAACCTGCAAGTTGTCTGGCTTCTTCTGCTAGCTGGGTAAAATCTTCGGCGTCCGTCTCATTGCCATCATTTTCATGAGGGAGCATTGCGTCTAACGTAGTCGTAACCTCGCGTCCGTGAAGGAGGCTAAAGGGTGTCTTCTGGGTGGTTTCCTGACGAGCCGTGTTGTACGTGAACGTGGCATAGGGCAAAATGATGTTCCAGTTCTTGTGCTCTACATCTTAGTCTCTACATCTTGCTCTACATCTTGAGCTGTACCACTTAGTCGGAAAATGGTGTCCAAAAGCTCGGCCATGAACGCAGTACCTCTGTCGGTGATGACTATTGCGGGAGCACCGTGTTTTAAGACGATGGCTTCGATGAAAAATTGCGCCGCTTCAGCTGTCGTTGCCCGTGGCAGAGCGCCTGTCTCCGCGTATCGGGTCAGGTAATCCGTGGCGACAATTATCCACCTGTTTTCAGTGGCAAACTTTGGAGGGGGTTCAGAAAATCCATGCCAATTTGAGCAAACGGTGTCGCCGGCACTCGGACAGGCTGCAGCAGGCCAGCTGGTTTGATGGATGGTGGCTTGCGGCGCTGGCAATCTAGACATGCCTGCACGTATGTTTTGACAACTTCGGCAAGTCTTGGCCAGTAATAGTTCTGCCTTATCCTCGCCAATGTTCTTGTGTAAACCAAGTGACCAGCGGTAGGTTTGTCGTGACAGGCTTGCAGTAGCTCACGGCGAAGCGAAGAAGGAACGACGAGCAAGTAGCTGCTGCCGGTGGGTGAAAAGTTCCTCTTATAAAGAACGTCATTTCGCAAGCAGTACGACGGCAGCCCTCTCGCAAATAACTTTGGAACGCTATTCGCTCGCCCTTGTAGGTAATCTATAAGTGGTAGCAGCTCAGCATCGTCACGCTGCTGTTGAGAAAAGACGGCAGTGTCCACAATTCCGAGAAAGGCCGTGTCGTCATCGTTGTTGTCCAGGGATGCCGTCTCAACAGGAGACCGAGAAAGACAGTAGGCATCGGTGTGTCGTTTTCCCAACTTGTAGGCAACAGTGAAGTCAAATTCTTGGAGCCGAAGACTCCATCGTGCAAGGCGGCCAGACCGATCTTTCAAGTTGACTAACCAACAGAGAGAGTAGTGATCACTGATAACGGTGAATGGGCGGCCGTATAAATAAGGACGAAACTTCAGGACTGCCCATACCATTGCAAGACATTCTTTTTCCGTCGTAGTGTAATTAGCTTCAGCTCGGGACAGCGTCCTGCTGGCGTAGGCGATCACGTTTTCGTTTTGTCCTTCGACTGTACGAGCACTGCTCCAAGATCCACATTACTAGCGTCTGTATGAAGTATTGTTGGTGCGTCTTCATCAAAGTGGGCCAGAACGGGGGGTGTTTGCATGCGCTGACGAAGCTCGTGAAATACCTGCTGTTGGTCTTCGCCCCATCTGAAGGGGGTATCTTCCCGAGTAAGCTGTGTCAATGGCCATGGGATGCGTGAAAAATTAGCAATAAACCGCCGGTAATAGGTACAGAGTCCTAAAAAACGTCGCACTGATTTTTTGTCTGATGGCGTCGGGAAGTTTGCCACGGCGGCAATTTTATCCGGGTCGGGTCGGATCCCTTGGCTGCTTACGACGTGACCGAGGAATTGAAGTTCGTGGAAGCCGAAGTGGCACTTTTCTGGTTTTAAAGTAAGACCGGCCAAGCGTATTGCTTCGAAAACTGCTTCGAGCCTTCGTAAGTGTTCCTCGAAAGTCGCCGAAAAGACAATCACGTCGTCGAGGTACACCAAGCAGGTTTCCCACTTAAGTCCCGACAGAACCGTGTCCATGAGACATTGGAATGTTGCTGGCGCCGAACACAAACCAAAAGGAAGAACCTGAAATTCATAAAGTCCATCGGGCGTAACAAAGACGGTCTTCTCACGATCTCTCTCATCCACTTCAATTTGCCAGTAGCCGCTTTTTAAGTCCATACACGAAAAGTAGCGGGCGTTTCGTAGTCTATCCAATGAATCATCAATACACGGCAGAGGGTAGAAATCCTTCTTTGTGATCTGATTAAGCTTACGGTAGTCGACGCAGAAACGCAAGCTACCGTCTTTCTTTTTCACGAGTACTACAGGTGATGCCCAAGGACTGTTAGATGGCCGAATAACACCATCTTCTAGCATCGTTTTCACTTGTTTTTGAATTGCCTCACGCTCCTTTGGGGCGACTCGATAAGGATTTCGCCGGATGGGTCTGGCGTCTGAATCCGTGATGATGCGGTGTTTCGTCAGTGCCGTTTGACCAACTCTTGATGTGGATGAGAAGCAGCCGTGGAACTTGTTGATAAGCATGAGAAGGCGGTCTTGCTCAATGGGAGATAACGTTGGACCAATGTCGACAGGTGTCGGTGTAGTGATAGTAGACGCTGCTGCTTCCTCCACTAAATGACAATCTTCTGTTTGCGAGAGTTCGTCAAAATAGGCAATAGCCGTGCCTTTAACTATGTGTCTGCGTTCTCTGCTGAAATTTGTCCATAGTAGTTCAGCGCATCCGTCAATAACAGTGATGACAGCCCTGGCAACAGAGATGCTGCTAATGAACGCGAGCTCTTTCATGTATTCAGCGATGCCAGTACCGTTTTGTAACTTGTCACAGTGCACGGATACGAGGGAACAGCTTCGTGGCGGCAGTATGACGTCGTCATCGGCAATACGGAAGCGAGGTGGCTGGTGTTCCTCATCTGTAGCAGTCTCCGAGCTTACAGTGAACGTTACACTTCTGTCACGGATGTCACTCACAGCCCCGTATTCGCGCAAGAAATCCATTCCCAATATGAGCTGTCTACAGCACTCATGAAGAATGACGAGGGTGGCGACAAAGGTGGAACCAGCGATGAAGAGTCGGGCCATGCACTTTCCAACCGTTGTCATCAACTGACCTCCTGCAGTTTTTATATTGGGTCCCTGCCATGGCACCTTGACCTTCCTTAGTCTGTCGGCTAGCTGAAGGCTTATTATAGAAAAGTGGGAGCCGGTGTCCACAAGAGCCGTCACTTTGTGGCCGTCAATGTGAACGACGAGGTCAGCGCTGATAACGTCGGTTACGTCGGCAGTTGTTCCATTCGTCGCATTAGTCGTTGCTCTCGTCGTCTTCGGCATTGGTGGCTTCGAGCTGTTATATGTCTGCAATGGGGGCTGTTTGGAAGTTCGATTAATGGCAACCCCACCCCCCGAGGTCGCTGCGTCTAGTTTCCCCGTCGCGGGCTAGGGGACCTGCTCCTGATGACATCGGCAAAACTGCGATGATTAGGTGAAGTGCCCTGCGCAGGAGATGGAGAACGTGACCCGGGCCTTATTGGATTCTGCGGCGGTGTGTTCATAGGAGTGTCATTGTTCGTGCATCGATCGTCGTACGTAGCGTAATCATGGTAGCGAGGAAATACCGAGTACTGAGCGTCGCGACAACGGCAAACTCTGTAAACGTGCCCGGCTTCGCCACAATGAAAGCATACCGGTCGACGATCAGCGGTACGCCACAAATCGGTTTTCAGACGCTGGTAGGTAAATGGGGACTCACTATTGAACCACGTTGTGGACTTCACATTTTGGCTAAATGGCATTCGTCTTGTCGGCGAGATTGGTGTGGTTGGGAAAGTCGGCGGAGGTGGCAGCGGCTGTGTTTGCAGGGTTGGTGGTGGTCCAGTCATTGGAGTCTGTTGTGCTGAAGGCGCGACGACGGGGCAACGGACTGCATCAGCATAAGTAAAATGTCATCGCACACCATTATAGCCGGATGAAGAGAGAGCCTGGCGGACCTCATCCCGGACAACATCAGCGACAAAAGACAATGCCGGCGTCGGTTCAGTTGCTGGAATTAAACCAAGCTGCCAAAGATCCTCCCTCAAAATCTACCGGATGACTTCCCGCAGAGGCCTGTCGTTGTCGCAGAGGCTCGCCGCAGTCGTAACAGGGCTACTCGCTCGAACGTTGACCGGGCTCTGCTGGCGGTACCGTTGCTGTGGGGCCCGTTCAATAGCTGTGGCTTCTTTCGTGAACTCAGCTACTGTTGTTGGCGGATTTCTCACAAGCCCAGCAAACAGTTGCTCCTTCACGCCTAGCATTAGATACCGCAGCTTCCTGTCTTCCGGCATCTCGGGATCCGCCCTGCCGAAAAGAGGGGTCATGTCCTTGGCGAACATAGCGACGCTCTCATTTGGTTTTCGAATTCGAGCTTCCAAGAGACGTTGCGCATTCTCTTTTCTGTCAAGACTTCTAAAAGTGTTGATCAGCTGGTTGCGGAAGTCGTCCCACATAGCCATGCTTCTTTCCCTGTTGATGTACCACGTCTGGGCGTTGTCTTTCAGGTAGTACACATTCGTGAGCTTGTTTCTGGGGTGGCCCACTGGTTGTACTTCGCGCAGCATTCGAACTGGTCCAGCCAGTCTTGTGCACCTTCATGGGTCTCACCATGAAAGCAGTCAGGAATCATGGGATTCTGAAGTGTCATGTGCGATGTAGCTGCAGTAGCCAAGGTGGTTGAAGGAGGCAAGTGATTGCTGGCAGTTTCTGGAAAGGGATTGAGCTCGGGAGCTATGCCTTGCAGACGGCGGCTGGAACGGTGGACTGGTGTGTCGACGGGTGGTAGTGATTCGGGGATCGAATGTCGGGTCCGCGAAGGGGTGCGAAGCATGAAGACGTACCCAGCGCCTCCACCAGTGTGACGACGCGAGATTGACGAGCACACAAAGCGCCTCAAACAAATACAATTTATCGATTGCAGAAAACAGACTGCAACGACTTCTTCATCTTTTTTTTTCTTCAAGAAATAAACAGCCAGATATACAGTCCAACCCACTTAGAAAGATCCCAGATATAACGACCATATATCGGTGCACTTACGATTTTTCTACACTACCCTATGAAACTGAATCTACATACACCAAATATTTTTGAAGGTCTACTTTTACAAAGAACCCTTCCAACACGATCGCGGCAAAAATATAGCGCATACGAAGTGCAAAAAAAGTTAAAACAGGCGTTCTGAAACACGTGATAGGTGTGCTTGCGTGCAGACTGGTGCTGTTTAACTGCGAGATACCACACAATGCGGCGAGCACCGCAAGCAGATTTCGGACGTTGCGAGCGAGGTCGTTTACTTTCCACACATTTCTTCACAGGCAGAACTTCAGTTAGGAGGAAAAAACGAAACGGAAAAAAAGGCAGCATGCAGAATTGTGGTCAGCTTTTGCATCGCAAACTATAGTGCATGAAGCAGTACGAAACCGCACACTTCGCTACACCTAAACGATTAGAAGTGCTACAAAATTAAAATCAAAAACATTTATAATGTAAAACTGAGATATCTTCGGTCTAGGTTCTGCCTTTTTCAGAAATTTTAGCATTTCTCTTCTCGCAATTCATTAATCTAGCCTGATTATCATCTGTCCTGCCGCACAAATAGCCTCTAAGTGGTCTACCCACAATTCGAACAGACCGCTGCGCATCTATGCTCCTTTGTTTTTTGTTGTTTTGTGAACACATCAAGAGACTAAAGCTAACTACCCAGAGACGTTATGCTCCAATTCAGCCTGCAAGCCTTCAAGTTGTTGAACAAGTCATTGTCACTAGACAACAGCCCATACCTCATGTAAAAGCTGGAGTATTCGAGATAATAATAAAAAAACTACAGGAACTAAAATTGCACTGATATGACTTGGACTAAAGACCGCAAAAGTGTGTCAATAAGTTAGCCCTAAATTTCTGCCTTTCAATCAGGAGTACTGAGCAGAAACTGCCTTCACAGGCAAAACTACAAAACGTATCACAGAAGGTCACAGGTTTGGTCCCTGCTAGTGGGAAGTTGAATTTTGGTCCACTTGTCACATTTACATTACAATTACTCCTAATAACATCCCCTATACTTTCTTTTGCATTATTGTGTGCGAGTTCTCATTATATTGCGCCTAAAAAAATCGAACCCTTAAATTTAGACATTCCTTCAAGGGGCCCTGCAACACTTTTTGAGCATGGTCAGGAAACGCTGCCGATCGGTAGTAGAGGTTCCCGACAACACACGAACCCAATTGTATAGCGCAGCACGCGACCTGGAATTCACAATAAATTATCTAAGTCAGCTAAAAATTGCTTTCCCTTCTCTCGACAAATGACGGAACACGCTCAAAAATCCCTCGTAGCAAGTCCACTTATTAAGCCATTGGCTGATTTGAACATAGCTCGTTCGGTCGTTACAGAGATCGCCGCCGCAGGCTGCGATTTGTCCACACATGCGAGCGCGATTACACTGGAAAAGCTTAACATTCAAAGAAAAAAGAAAGTGTTCAAGGTCATGAGTGACCTTGAAAAGTGTTTCAGGGCCGCTTTAAAAGGCCACTCACTAGGCCCTATACAGAATTTTAGTTAGACAATGAAAGTTGTTGGGTGTCCGATGAGGAACATTTTGCCACAAAAATTTTTCAAATCGGTTCATCACGAGCGGAGAAAACAGGTTTTTTGAAGCGGCGCGAAACGAGGATGAGAGAAGGCGAGCTCGAAACCCTTGCCGCTCCTCCGCGTAGCCTTCGCAAGCCAAATCTCTTCCCCACCCTCTCGAGCATCCCACCATGAGATGATGTGCGCATCAAGTGCCCAAACAAGTCCAACCCCCGAGCACGCCAGCAGCGTTGCTTTGTTGACCAGCGTTAATTTGTGGTGTTCTGCCTGTTTCTGCGGGATGATTTGAAAACGATGGCTTAAACGCGGTAGAGTAGACGAGTACAATGAGTGCGCGAACGCTTAGGAGCGTTCTACAGTGGTCGTCTGCTCAATGCACTGACCGCAGGGACACGATCGCATGGAAAACGCTGACACATTAGCCCCGCATCTCGTAGCATTTCACGGGAAAAAACTGAAAAAAAAAAACGGGCACAATTTTTTATTGCGTCTCATTAGCTATAATAAGTTTTATTAATTTCTTAAAGCAACAAATACATGAACTACGCATGTTGTGTTAAAAAATTTTTGCCATGTCACGTGGTATACTGTTGACAACGTCAGAGCAGACTCGTCTACGTAGAGGACCAGCGTCATTGCACTGCCGTGTACGTAGGGCCATTCCTACGCCCACGTCACGCCCTCATTCTCTACGCATGAGCCGGCAGAGGGGAGGGGGAGCAGCTTTGATCTTGAAATTTGACCCGTTTCTACGGTGCGTAGCGTTGCGAATTTTGCCAGACATGATCATGATTGCCTCGTCTACGTAATGCGCTTGTCAGCTCAAAATCCTCAAACCTGGTGAGTGGCCCTTTAATACATTCTTCTGTAATATGTAATAAACTTCTACAAGAACTTTTCTAGGAAAAGTTCTTGTAAATGTTTATGAGCTCAAGGGCCTTTACTTTTGGCTTAGTTTGACTAAGGTCCACAAAGGCGTGCTCAATGAACGTCAGCACCCTGTCTGCCTTTTTTGGATATTTAATGTGAAATACCCAAAAAATGGAGAACAGGAAAGCTACGGCAGAAAGTAGCGATGATGCCACGAACAGGCGTTGATTATCCGCGTGAAGCACCAGGGTGCCGTCGGTGGCTCTTTGAATGCAGGGCGTCAGTGGCGTGTCTGCTTTCTGCAGAACAAAGCACAAAGCACAAATCAGTCATATAACTTGAACAAGCACTCAATGTTTTATAGTAATAAAAAAGAAACCGTCCTAGCGTTCCATTTTATATTCTAAAAGATCTTCCAGAAAAGCAAGCGCATTCAAACATGGTAATAAAATCTTGATGATGATTTCTGGGGTTTAACATCCCAAAACCACCATATGATTATGAGAGACGCTGTAGTGGAGGACTCCGGAAATTTTGACCACCTGGGGTTCTTTAGCGTGCACCCAAATCTGAGCACACAGGCCTACAACATTTCCCCCTCCATCGGAAATGCAGCCGCCGCAGCCGGGTTCGATCCCACGACCTGCGGGTCAGCAGCCGAGTACCTTAGCCACTACACCACCGCGGCGGGGCTGGTAATAAAAGCTTCCCTACTGGTACGAGCCTATTTTATAGTTGTTCTGCTAACTACACAAAAAATGTATGTCTTTGTGAACACTCAACGAGTATGAATGGTAGACTTTCTAAGAATTAGGATGACACCTAAGTATTTGGATCAGTTTTTTTGTCAAGATGATGCTTTGTTATCTTCATGCAGTGCCTGCTTATTCTAAAATTTTTTGTACTGTAAGAGTCAGAAAGCACAGCATTCCTATGACTCAGCACAAAGACTACTTGAGGCAATTTCAAGTTCACAGCTGATAATAGCACTTAAACATTTATTCAACAAGATGCAAATGTTGATGATAACTTGTACATGCTAATTAAAATTACACTAAGCTGCTCCACACTCCCAATACCAGGCATGAAAATTTTTGGAATCCTAAAAAAGGATTGTTACTTTTTTAGGCTTGGACTAAACAAGATCCGATCATGAAAATTTGGCTATGCATAGGGAGCAAGCTAATAAAAACATGATGACCGAAGTGCTGAAACTGGTGGGCCAATGCTCATCAGTAAATGAGTGAGCCACTGCCATCAACGCATAGTGGCAAGGACAGTCTTATGCAGGATACAATGAGAGAAAAGCATGCATGTGTTCAAGCCTGGCTATGTTGCATCTAATCCGCTATATAGCTTTGAAGCACTCACGTCGGTCAAAAGTGTCTCCAATGAGTCATTGCAGCGGTTTGCAATGAACTTCAGAACACCTAAAATAGCATCCTCTGCAAAGAACGAAAAAAAAATTATGTCAGCGTTTCCATATGCCATAATTTCTAACATTCAAACAATATGCACGCACATGAAATTAGGTGCAGTTGTGCATGTCATCAAGTTTCAAAGCAGAGGAGCATGACAAAGTCGGCACATCTGTTCAAGCGTAACTTGTAATCACCACTTTCTCCACTAAATGACGGCTGGCACGACTTGTTAGCCACCACCATGATCACCACAATTCGATGAAAGCGGCAGTGTCGACGCAGCGTTTCAAAATGCGTCAATATCCATCAAAACAAAAAAATGCCGCAGAATATCCACGGAGTGAATGATGAGTGGCGCGAAGTGTCCGTCCATTTGTTCGCGTGACAGACACTTCACCCCACTCATCATCATTCAGACCGTGGATATGCTGTGAATTTCTTTGTATAACAGCGGCATCTATCCTCTTTAATAGTCAACTATACCGAAACCACTAATGTCATCCAGTGATATTATTTCCAAGGACATATACACACTGCTATCTAATGAGCAATTCTTAAAACCAACTTGAAGTGGTTACTACTACAACATACTACTACTAGGAATCGACCCACACCTTAGGGAGCTTCACCCCTAAAACAAGCTTGCATTGCTGCGAAACAAAGTTTAGTGCTGCAGCGGGCATGCCTTCCTGGGTCCAAGCATAACCACATAATAGACAATCATTACTTGGTCTTACTGTAAACAAAACGGCAGTGCCACAAAACAGAGTTGATTGATAACTACAAAATGTCAATACCTTCTTTCTTTTGAAGCAAGTTAAAAAGCTCCTGCTTAGAAGCATGGTTTGTACTGAAGTTTTTAGATTTAGCTCAACTTTTCACTGCAGGTTTGCTTCTCGTTTCATTTTCCGTTTCTCTTTATTTTTACTACTAAGATTTAAAAATACATTACTGTATTAGCACTCATTTATAAAAATGGTTGATGTTACAGAGAAATAATAGTTGTCATGACAACAATGTATGTGTGTGAACTACAGGAACACATTACCAGAGGCCAAGGTCGAAAAATCTGTCACCTCCTCTTGGTGGCCATGACTGAGAATCATGGCACAAAGGCACTCGAACCCCTTCATGACGTCATCCAAGATGTTTTTTTTAAACAGCAAGTTGAATTCCAACTGCAACTGAAAAGAAAGATCACAATGTTTACCACAAATGTCACAAAAAAGGGGAGGGAGATAAGAGCATACAGAATGTTCGGTGGCCAGGAACGGATACTCCAACAGCGCCTGCTGTATAGTCATGCGCTCGAGCCGCTCATGCCTTTCTTTGGCGGTGGCGAGGAGGCGCGGCCGCAGCTCGTCATCCCCTGCTGTGCTCGCATTTTCTGTGAGCCACTCATGGTGCCTTTGACGCCCCTCAGCGGTCTCACCTTAAAACAATAAGTTCTGGGTTGTCCTGCAACATGTGAATTGAGTGGCCACTTTATTAGCGCACACCTAGCACAGTAAAAGAAAAATAAGCACCAAAAATATGTGCACCAGTGATAACATTTCACCTGCACTTTTTACAGAAAGCAAAAAACTATTGTTTCACCATGAAAAATATATCTTAAAAAAACACTTACAGACAGCTGTCACAGCTTCTTGTTGATTTCTTCTGGCCCTGGAACCCTGGGCCTCTTTGGCGTGTTGATGACCCTCATGGCCTCCATTTCTTCGAGGATGTTCTGCATCTTTTTCCGGTTATTTTTAAACTTGTTTTTTAGTGCAAGTTTCCACGATTCCTGCACATTGTGCAAAAACACAAGCCCGAATGAGATTATTCTCACAGCTTTTGTCATGATTTTCAATGACCTGAATAGCTTTGTTACAAAAGAAAATACTGTTATAAAACCTTATATGTTTTCTACATGGCTTTCTGCTGCGAAATTTGTAAATGAGAATGTTTTGACAGAACTCGATCTGTCAAGCTGGCTAAAAATTAATACAAAAAAAAAGAACTCTTTAGCCACTTTTAGTCCAAAGTAACTAATATCTAAATTGAAAACTAAAAACTGATTCGATGTTTTGGAACCAATGCAGTCCCTTCTTCAGGGGACTGCATTGGGAACTTGTTGTTGAAGCGTCCCCCTTAAAGCACTGCAAGGGCTTGGACCTTGTTTAAACTTACCGGCCCGAGCCCGGCTCGCTGGCTTAAAGCAAGACCTAGGCCATACCCTTACCGGAGGAAAAAATGCACCTACCCGGCCTGACGGCAGATTAGACCTGACATAGGCGAGAGCCAATAATCTGGGTGGTGTTGCTCGAACACAGAATTGACAACACGGTGTTTTAAGTGGCAAATATCAGTGCTTTAATGGCGCATGCTTTGCTAACAATTATGCTTTAATTTGCGGAAATTGTAGTGCAACTGAGAAAATTTTGTGGCTGGTCGACCATTTTCGCACACCGTGACACAGTTTCGGCACATTTCGTGGTTTTGGTGGCGCTCAACAGAAAAATTAGGAATTATATCAGGTTAGTGCAAGTAGTGCAGGTGTTGCACGCCTTAGCAAACCTGCTTTCTGCTTTTTCATATTTTACTGGCATATGGCTCCCTAACGATGCACTGGTAGAGGGCAGTCACTGGACTATGCGAGCATACGACTGACAGGAGGTCGACGAAGAGATTTCTAGCTATCTTGAAAGTTTGTACCAGTTTTGGTAATAAAGACACGAATAAGCTTTTCGACGCTTACTCATCAGATGCATATCATTCGAGGTCAAGTTACAGCTGCCCAAATCTTTAACTATCGTACTCGAGTGGCGACATTGCTGTGCATCAGCACCACACAATAGAGCTGAGTTACAAATAAGGCGAGAGTATGTGCAATCCCAGAAAGTGCATTCAGCTGTGCTCATGGTCTCCTTGGCTGTTCCTTCTTCGGAGCATAATCCCATATCTGCACATTTAAAGGGGTATCGACACAAAAACTTTGGCCTCGCATTTTTCTGTTGCTGCTTGCCTGTTAGTTATTACACGACATATCATTTGCTGCAGCACATGACAGATAATTTATTACATGCCTCTCATTATCCACCAGCTTCAGTTTCAGTTTGAAACAGCTTCAAAAACCGGGTGCAACTATTGCCACCTAGCATGTGCATGTCAGCACACAGAAATGTGACACACTTTCGCACGGTCGACATCAAGAATCAGTTTTGAATAGAAACCGAAACTGCAGTGTCGTCAAACAGAAAACTTTTAAAGCATGCGCCACGGCAACCAACCATTAATTAAGAAGTATAGACTGCGGGAATAAACGCAAAAAAGGAAAAATAGTGGCTATGATGTCATCATAACTTGTTTTATTGACTGCAGCGTGGTGACGGCAGGCAAGTTCGGGGTCCCCAAAAAGTCCTCCTCCAGGGTGTCAAATGGCACGATGGAGTTGAAGGCTCACCCAAACTTCAAAATTAATTTAAAACACCTTCCAAGCTATACCTATTCACTGTTGATATTTCGCAGATCATATACGAATTTTTACAGGAATCGACCTTGCAGGCTATCTCGGCAACGAAAGTTTGTGTCAATATTCCTTTAGGAGGCGCCAAGTTTTTCCATTTTAGGAGTAGAAATGTGTGGCGTATCGTGAAATATTTGCTCAATTTCTTACAGCCACATTCAGCATTGGAACATTATTTCTTTATTTAGAATACGCTCAGGGCCAATGGCATCACAGAAGAGGTGGGGCAAAAATACAGAAAATTGGTAGTAATTCAGAAACAGGTCACAAGACAAAAAAAATTCAGAAATAGAACTCACTACCATTCATAACTACATTTCAAAAGTTTACAAGTAGTTACTCTACTACAAGTAGTTACTCTAGTTATAGCAATACAAAAAAAGAAAACAAAATACATGATACCTTAATTATAAAGAAAAGTCGAAATTCGGTGTATCAGCAAAGAGAGGCACATGATATAAGTATAAATGGTGGTACCTAGTTTAAAAGAAAAAGAAAACTTAGAGAAATATATCACGTACAGCTTCTTTAAATTGGTTAGTATCCTTGATGGTGACAACATTTGGAGGAAGGAGATTCCACTCATCACTAGTGTGTGGCACAAATGAGTGAAAGTAAAGAAGATGCCTTACAAGATGGAATGCCAACTTTGAGTTGGTGATCAATGCGAGATGATATGTAATATGGTGCAAAATACAAGCACAATGCTGAACTGGACAGACTCACAATGATGAGCTATATACATTTCCCTCCCAGTCAGAAACGTCATGCATTCTCTTCCGCATGACCTTTCCCCATTGTATTGCGAGGACTTCCAGCAACTAACTACTCGTAAATGGTGGCAGCGGGTCTTCTTTGCATTTGTACCAAAAGAGATTTGATTGACTGATATGTGGGGTTTAACATCCCAAAACCATCGTAGCGGAGGGCTCCCAAAATTTAGACCAACCAAGATTCTTTAACGTGCACCCAAATCTGAGCACACAGGCCACAGCATTTCCGCCTCCATCGAAAATGCAGCCGCGGCAGCCGGGATTCGATCCCGTGACCTGCCTGTCAGCAGCCGAGTACCTTAGCCACTAGACCAACACAGCGGGGCCGTACCAAAATGGAGCATGTAGTTGTTTGGGAAAATGGCCGCAAGGTGGGTGCGTACACCTCAGAGAGATTTTGACTGCTTTGACAGTTGACAATGACCCAGCGAGAAGGGCGGTCACCAGTGCCGAGAGTCTCGCGTAAGCAGCGAGCATGGAGTGTCCCACGCAATATATTGAGACGGCTCTTGCCTTTGACCTTGTGTTAATTAAATGCCTGTTTGTGTTTAATCAAATGTCCGTGTCTGCTATATGAGTATTTCAGACACAAACATCGCCACACGTGCAACCCCGCACGGTTCGACTGGCCTGCACATCGATTTGAAATGTACCCCTTGCAGGCCCTTCAGGCGTCGCAGGCTGAAGTGTATAATGGAAGCCTGCGAGACTGCCGCACGCACGCCGCTGTTAGATCAGCTGGGCCTCACCTTACGAGTGTTTCACTCCTTATGGCAGAGATGGGTAGCGAGGCTGCACTAAATTTGAAGCAGGCTGAAATGGATGTTTTGAACTTCATTATTATAGCACAAGTTCGCAAAATTTTTGTGTCCGCATGTTCACATAGCAAAAATGTGTATATTTCTCTCCATTATAAATTTTAGACCTTAGGGTTGTTTACTGGCCCTTTAACATTTAACTTATGCGGCTGGAAGTAGCATGAAAATATAGCAAAGGCTCCATGCTCACCATGCCGGTCCCTTTTTTGATGTTGTCCTGTAGGTGCGGGTACTTCTGAATAAGCTGTTCCACTGCTGTGTTGTACAGCTCCTTCGAAGGAAACCTAGGAGAGAGACATGTACTAATCTATTCATGCTAATGGTACAGCATGAAAATAGAAGAAGTGAAAAAAATAACTACAGACAGAACTGAATGACAAAATTTTGATAATTTCTCTATGGTTACAAGCAATGGTAACTAGCCATTATTTCTCCAAATGAGCAAATAGCCAAACCTAAACACGAGAGAAGTTGAACAGAATATGGATGCTTAAAATAATGAAATTAGTTCGAACAGGGAGGTTCGCTGGAGGCAACATTTCCACACATTTATGCTGCCCTGATGCCACAACAAGTACACTTGGTAAAATGCTGGCTTCAAGTAATATGCAACTCACCTCATGTCCAAACTAAAAGTATGTTCACATAAACCTGAAGGTCACAGAGGAAGACCATGCAATGTACATGTATGAATGCAAGCCACCAAGTTCTGATTAGCACAGTTGAAGACATTACATTAGGCCCTAAGAAAAATGCAGGATGCAGGAGCTCCAATTTTTTATAAATTTCAGCATCTGTGTGACGATATCTAAAGACTACATAAGCACTGTTTATAAAAATATTCAGGAGGACAAGCTCGTCGTAACATGTTTATCAAAAGAAAACTTTAAAAAATATTCTACAACCACTTTTAGGTAACTGCTCAGCTCACACTTGCATCATTAAAAAGGAGTATATTAGAAGTAAGGGTGCATTTATGTGCCTTGCAACAATGATTCTCGGTTGGCTCAGTCGTGTTTCTTTTCATTCTCAAGACTCTGTGCTCACTATGAGCCTATCGAAGAGCCCTAGTAACAATGATAGCAGCCCACTGTTTACGACATGGAAGCACCCGGCATATAATGACAAAACAAGAAAGTCACACAGAAAGTCGCAGTAATTATTCACACAAGAAACAATTGGAACCAGCGGCATGGGACTGAGAACCAACATTACAGCCAAACTGCAAGCCATAACTAATCTACGACGTGTGAAGTCTGAGGTGAAGTCAGTGCTGCAACTCGGCTTGGCATTATGATATTTAGAAACGATGGCAGAACCGAATTACAAAAGCCAGGGAAAATATAGGGGATCTGAGTTGTAGTAGTTATGACGCTTGCAAAAAAAAGTAAAAAGGACAAAAAGATAACTAGCCACTGGCAGGGTAACTTGCAAGTTACCTTTTCACCCTCCTTGTTTTCTTCAAATTTACATTGCTATTATTGCAAATAACATCCTTTACACTTTCCTAGGCTTTCTGGTCAGTTAGTTATAATTAACGTTATGCTTAACAAAGAAAAACAAGCCCTTAAAGTTTTCCTTGATCTGGCACTACATTAAGTCAGGAGCACTACATACCATACTATTTTGAAGCAAGCTTGAAAAATTCTGTTGACGATGGCTCGCCTCACAGGTCCCTCCACTGGTTTGCCCCTCTGGAGAACTTCCTCATACGGCCCGAAAGCAGAAAGTCTAAACTCAAGATAGTCAAACTGCTTTCTTAGTGGCACATGTATTTCCACCAACTCAGTGGTGCAGATGGAGTCAGCACTGAAACAGAATGTTAGTGTCAATTTTCAAGCTCACAGAATATTAAACAACTGTTTTTCAGGTAACAAACATGCAGGACCTTTTATATGATGACACAGTGGAAATAACTTGCTCAGCAATTATTCTATGCTGTTCTGTAATGTGCAGAAATGAGTAATGTTCTAGGTCTTACCTCTGATTGAGATGTTCCCGCGAAGGATCATGTGCCCTGGAGCTCGGGCCGGCCTCAGTGCATTCACTGCTGGTTGGCTACACAACAAAGAAACTTTCAAGCTATAGCTCTTTAATTCATACCACCACAAAAATTGTAAATATCTGTGGAATTTTGCGAATTAGTGCTTAAAGCATCATGAAGTAAAAGCACATCTCAGGAATGGCATTTAAAAAACTGGTATAAACAATCACAGCTCACTTGAATTAAAGTATAACATTAAAACCATCAGGCAGCAAGCTGCAATGTGTGTGAAAGCCTCTGATAGCAAACAGTATTACAAGTTTTAAAGTCTATGTAAAAAAGAGAAAGAGACTATTCCTTGTATTATCATCATCAGCCTGGCTAAAGTTAGAGCAACTTAAAAAAATTTTAGGCAGGTTAGGCAGGTCAAAATAAAAATAAGAAATCATATTAAATTGACATTATTGGTGCAGCTGTTGCACCCCTGTGATAGCTGCCTTGATAGTGACGTTAGCATAACTGGTGCATTACGATCTTCTGTACACGGACAGAAAAGCTGTTTGTTTTGAAATCTTCCAGTTGATCTGCATAATCCAAGTGCCTCTTTGCATGCAGGACACATTTGTGTAATTAAACTGGGCCATTGTATACAGGTGAAAGGCACATTCCTAAGCTTAGCTTCTTCCATTTACCTTTTGTTCAGTAGGTGAACTGGCGAACTAAGCATCTGATAAATTATAATGACTTAGACAAAAGTCACAGCCGGATATTATGGAAAGGCCAAAGGTACTGTCCACCACAATGCATTCATTATTGGTGGTGCCGCGGCCCCGTCTGTGTATAGGGCGAATGACTGACCTTGATCTGCACGCGACACCTTATAGACATGCAGGCATGCTCTGTACGGGTGACAACAGCGAAAGGTGTGCTTGTTTAGCCGAAGATGCGCGCTCCCTTAGGACACTTTTGTCCTATGTATTTCTTAAGATGAAGCGCATTTTGATTATCAACATACACCTGCATAAACGATGCACTCTTTGTGACAGCCTAAATTTTTTTGTGTGCAGCTATTGGTCAATATTCAGCTGTGCTGAATATTGACCAATATTGATATAATCGCGTGCCTCAAAACAGCCATAAAGCTTGCATCATTGATGCAGGTGTGTTTTATCAATCTAAACGGACTTCGTATTATAAAATAGATGTGACGAAAGTGTCATGAAGTAGCACGGATCTTTGGCTCAACAAGCACACCTTCCACTATTGTCAACCGTGCAGAGCACGCCTGCATGGCTGTAAGGCAGTGCATGCTCTTGTGCACATGACGTCATAACCCGCAATGTGTCGCGCCGCAGAGCAAAGCAGGTGGCTTGCGGGCTATACATAGATGTGGCCGCGGCTGTACTACTCAGTTACACCGCACAAACTCGCTTCCATTAAGGCTCATGTACATTTCCATAACATGGTAATTATGCCAGTAAATAGCTAATGCTATATGAAAGATGATTCAGCTCAAACCGGCACTATGACCTGAACAGCTGTATCTGGAGGTTACATAACTCATTTTTGAAAAAGTTACTCACATCTGTAGTGGGCGGCAGCACTTTCCTCCCCACCTTGACTTTAGACTTTGGGAGAATTGTGCAATCCTTTTCTAGGTCGATGTATTCATCGACTTCGGTGTCGAAAACCTGGAGCTGAATGAAACATTTCATTCATAAAGTTGGGTGAAACATGTTGTGGAACGCATGTTAACAGACAAGTAAACAGCGTTTTTCATAAATCGCTTTCCGTTTTTTGCTGATCCCTTATGTCACTTGCGCTAACTAAACTAATTAGCATTTCTGAGGGCGAGAATCTAAGTTTCTTCAACTTCGTTATTCGATTTGAAAAAATGCGAGCAATAGCACAGTGACTAGCATGTTATTTCACGAGCTCTTCTTGGCATCACATACACAGAAAGAATATGCTGTTTTCTGTGCTGTTCATCCTGTTTTGTGTTACATATTTCACTTCACTAGATATGTGCTAGTTCGGTATATTCCTACAGAGACTGTTTGGTTATGCGTAATTGGTTATGTGCGAAACCCACCATATGAATCCAATAACATAACACGAACAGCTTACTAATCCACTAATAGAACCGATTCGGACCTTCCTAGTAGTCTTTTTGAACTTATAATTTGAACACGATCTGGTTCTATTGCCTCAAAAAGGTGCACTACGTGACACAGACGTAAATATCAATGTGATGGAAATGGGTGAACAGCACTTTTCTTCCATCAATGACAAGAAGTTTCAAAGTACTCAATTGGTACTCACCAAGGTTTGCTCGTCCACTGCAGTGTGTGTAGACAAAGCGTGGACTAGCTCGTCGTACGAACCCGTAGGCAGCACAACTTTCTTTTGCTCGCCTGTCTCTAAACGCACAACACATACTACGGCCACCATGCTTTTAAAACTTAGCACACACACAAAAACGTTGTACATGTACAGGAGCACAAGCAAACGCTGCCGCGGAATGAGAATTTGCGCCACGAGCAGCCACGAGTGATTTCATTGCAGATGGATTCTACAAAAGCATTTGCATGTGCCCGGTGCCACCAGAGGACCTGTTCATTGTCTGCACTTTTCCGGCACTTTTGCACTTGGCATGGCACAGAAAGTAACTGGACTTGCAATTTTGAAAACTGTGTGCGGACGTTTAGACTGTACAGTTCATTCCGGAAGCACGTGAGGAGACACCACGACCATTTGCTTCAACCACCTGCCAGTGAGACCAATGATGAGCCAGTGCCTCGTAGCACTGTTGTTGGTGCAACTGATGAGCCCAGTGGAATAGATGCAACTGATGAGCCCAGTCAACTCTGTGAACCCAGTGATGAGGAGCCCCCACAGGGATGCAGACACAACAGGAGCACTTGTGATGTTACTGATCAATGTGCCATGCATCTGTCCTCTCTACTGTTAAAGTGGCAAGAAGGCAGACAATTGCCAGAGTGTACTGTGAATGAAATTGCCAATGACTTGCTCAACTTCATTACAGATTTTCAAGCTAAACTGAACACAGTTGAAATGGGAAGACTCCAGCACCTTGGGACAAAATCTGGCCGAGAACAATATTGGAAAAGCGTATTCACATTTGTGTCTCCACAAACTGTGCATCTTTCAAATCACCCAGATGATCAATTTGAATATGTACCTCTTCTAGAGACCATGCAAGCTATTGCTAAGGTCCGTGAGCTTTCAGGGGAATTCAAGCAGTCCGCAACCCTCTTGAAGGATGTATGTGATGGAGACTACTTTAAGGAGCACAACATATTTAAATATGCTGGCTCTGAGAAGTCGTTGGCCCTTCAGGTATATTTTGACGAGTTTGAAGTGTGTAACCCTCTGGGAAGCAAACGTGGCAAACACAAACTTCTTGCTGGATACTTGTCATTGTTAAATCATATGCCACAGTCGCGTTTAAAGCTCGATGATAAATATCTGATTCTCCTTGCAAAAAGAAGCCTTGTAACGAAATTCAGTTATCAGGAAATTCTCAAACCACTGCTGAACGACTTGCAACAACTGGAATCTAATGGAATTAACATAAATGGAACAGTAATGAAGGGGTCACTTTTATATGTTAGTGGCGACAACCTGTCAAGCCACCAACTTGGTGGTTTTCGAGAATGTTTTTCATCTGGCCTTATGTGCCGCTACTGCATGGCAGACAGAAATGAGATCAATGATAAATGGCATGAAGAAAAGTTTGTCACGAGGACAAAGCAATCGCACAGTCGTCACGTTGAGCTTGTCAAGCAGGATCAAACTTTAAGTACTGCATATGGCCTTGCTGGTGAAAGCTGCCTGAGCTCTCTGAGTTCGTTTGATGTCACGCAAGGCTTTCCACCAGACATAATGCACGACCTTCACAAAGGCGTGATTCCTTTCATCCTGAAACATGTAGTTGGGGCCATTGTATCAAGCGGAGTTTTGACTTTGGAGCAATTAAACGAGCGGCTTGCCAAATTTTCATTTCAAGCGGGGGACAAAAAGTCTAAGTTGCCCCCTTTGTCACGTGCAGCAGTTTTTGGAAAAACCCCCATAAAAGGGTCAGCTGCTGAAAAGCTTTGTTTTTTTCGTTTCTTCTCTTTTCTTGTTGGGGCAAAGTGCCAATAGACAATCCTGCATATAAAGTATACCTTCAACTGCGTGCTATCGTGGACATCATTCTTGCTCCGCGGGTGTCCAAAGATGCTGCTGCATATCTGAAGGTGTCCATTGAGGACTTTTATGTAGCATTCAGGAAAACTTTTCCAAATGTCAACATTATACCAAAGATGCACTATATTATTCACTATCCTTGCCTTCTCCTTTCATATGGCCCTCTTAGTAGACTGTCCTGTATGCGGTTCGAAGCAAAACATCAATTTTTTAAGTCTCTCAGCAGGAAAATGTGAAACTTCAAAAGTATTTCTGCAACACTAAGTCGCCGGCACCAAACGCATCTTATGTATGCTTTGACAACCCCTCATGAACCACTGATTGTTAAAGGCAGCAAAGCAATGGATTTAAACATGTTGCCTGACCTTTTGAAAGACAGACTACAGGAACTCTCTTTGAATATGACAGATATGCAGTGTGTGGATTCAATTACTGTCTCTGGAAGGACACTATCTGTGGGTGCTGTGGTACCTTTGCTTGTACCTGATGACTGTCTGCCAGAATTTTCCAAAATTACACTCATTGTTGTACATTCACTTAAAATGTTTGTATTTGCCTCCATTCTCGAGACAAAATATTTCGATGAACATTTTCATGCTTTTGTTGTTGAGAACTCAACTCACAATGTAATTATCGAAAATGCTGGTCACTGTGGAGAGTTTCATGACCTGTTGCACTTATATGAAATTGGAGGCAATAAGTATGTAAGCCCTCGTTATGCTTTCTTTACAGAATCAGATGAGTAACACTTCTGCACTTCATATGCAATCCTGTCCCCTCTATGGGCAGTCAAGGCATTTTGAGTTCATTTTGTTCACTGGGCTACTTTACAGTTCGCTGTTTTCTCACATTGCTACCAGAAGTTCCGTGGTAAACATTGACGCCTTTTTAGAATGTGCTGTGACAGTTTTCCATGTCATCTTAAAATGAATTCGTTATTACAGTTTATTGGTTCTGACTTTACTGCTAGAGGTTTCATACTTCATGAAATGCAAGCAGAGTTACATGGATTTGCTGCACGTATTTGGCGCTTTTCCCCGGCGAAAGCACGAAAAGCTACACAAGGGTGAGGTTCATGACCTTGGGCCCGTTATATTTTGTATCTATGAACATCAACTCACTTTCACTGTGTGTGCTGATTTGATTCTATACTGCATGTAGTTCTAGCGGGATAGAGCCCAATGTGGGTGCATCACAGGATCAGGCAGTTGCCACAGCAGCTATGCAAGTCACAATGCTCAAAGTAGCCAGAGGCTGCGTCGAATGTGTTTGTGACATAGCTATAAAAATTGTGCTTTTTTAATTGACCCTGAAATTAGGTGCAAATTTCATGCTGTGTGCCATGTTCTTTGGAGCCTGGGCTGCCTATCGGCATCATTTTCTGATAGTGTTCAAAAGGTGCTGCAGGGGCTCTTTTAGATTCGGCAATATTTGCCGTATTGCTTCTATTATACTGACAAGGATGCACTACTTCTCTGCTTGGGTTATTCAATTGCTGCTGCATAACTCCTTCTTACAGTGAAACTGTTTAACCCTATGCAGACAAAAAATGGAGATGATGAAGCTAACCGAATTTTCTCACATGGTGACGCTCTCACAAGATTGTAGTTGTGTTGTTGTTTTTTATTCCTCATCATGTGCCTCCTTTGCACTGCAACAGCAGTGTTGTGCCATGTTCTTCTGAGGTAACTTAACTCTCCGGCTCAGCTGCCATGTTGCTCACATTGTTTCTTTCATAGGGCCATGATGATATGAGTTCAGGTGACCTGATATGAGTTCAGGTGATGCAGCGCTTTCTCAGCTGGGGCCCCTACTAGAACTTTTTGCACACAACTTCATTACTGCACTGTAGTCACAGTGATATGTGCAGAGGAAAGAGAAACGATGCTCCTTAACCTTTTAGCTAGTGCATTCACATCTCTACATCATAAGCACAAGCCCTCATACACAAAGAACTATGGGAGATTGTGCCAACACACCTATGTACAGAATTGGCTAAAGTCTGCGTCAGCAGCAGAAATGTGTATGGAGTTAATGGGCATGGGGACAGGCTTTTTGATGTGTTTTTGCACTGCCAAATGGAGATATGCAGTACCATATGCACGGAACAGCTGTGTTTTATTTCAAGCATTTTGTTTCATAGCATTGCACGACCTGCAATGAATTCTGTCAACTTTGATGCTCACTCAGAGGCTCTTTTTGCTTGCAGCGAAGGTGCAAAATTTATAGACTTCATTACTTTGGGAGAAGGCATGATAAGGAATTTTCGGCTATGTTCAAAGCTTGGCTTGTTTCATTAAGCATAATATGCTCTGCATCAGATGCAATTAAGATCCCTATCTTGTGCTGTCTCAGATCTTCGTCTTAGTACTCTCCTGCCTGCTCCTACTCAATGTTGAATCTTTTTGCCACTAGAATATTATTGTGTGCCAATGTAATTATACGTTTAAAGTAATATGGGAATTGTGATGCCGAACGTACCGTCATTTCTTAAGGCTGATTATTTTTGCACCTTTTAAAGTTGACGCACCTGTGTCGTTCTTTGTCTTTACATCTTTGCATTAACACTCCTCTTTGTGCTAGGCGGTCATGTTTTATGCCGCTGCTACATTATTCAAGTCGAAGCATAGCCAGAAGTTGGTACACCATGCCACCCCTCCACCCGAAATTTTTTTCGCCATGGCATGTAGAGAGCAAAAAATTACAATTTCAAGGGGGTGCCCCTCACTGCAAAAATTTCTGGCTATGCACCCGTTTGAAGTGATTCTTTTTTTAGATGCTAGTCCTGCCAAGTCTATTTTATGCAGTAGCACTTTTATGCTATTTTATGCATTTGTCTGCCGTTGTGAAAGATGTAGCTGTATGTACTGTTGTCTAATAAATTGTGACATGTAGGTGACTGCACTGTCACTATGTTTTGCTCTGAAATATTCTCAGTTGTGGTTTGCTGTTTGTAGTTTCACTGATCTGTCTAGTGATAAAACTGTGGTAAGCTAATGTTTTGCCTTCCACGTCTAAACTTTTCTGAATAATTTGAAGGAAACTCTCCAATGTGTCATTAACCCTTTGTTGCATGCTGCCCAGTTTAGTGGAAAAATTTGGAAAATTTGTGAGTCGGCTGTGGTGACTCTGAGAGGTGCATGTGCATATCGGTAACTAAAGTGGACAAAAGAGGTTTTCATTCGCTGCATTAGATTGCACTCTGGTTGAATGCTTTTCCCTGCACTCTTGTTCAAGAAGGCAGACACCTACATTGGTGGATAAGTCAAGTTCTCGTCTACTTTTTTTTTCCCTTATAACACATACGAAACTTCGATTTGGTATATTTTATTTTATTGCATGGACACGATAGAAGAAGCGTTTATAATTACAAGCTGTATATATTGCGGCTTAGCGAAATGAAAGTATTTTTTTACAAGTTTCATACTGTGTCCACTCTAGTGAACACCACGCATGGTGTAAACCCAGCTGTGGTGCCTCTGATAGTGTATGTGGGAAATGGTAACTAAAGTGAAGAAAAATGGTTTTAATTCACCACGGTGAATTGCAGCAGGTTTCTGCCCTTTTTTCTGCGCTCTTGTTCAAATAAGCAGACTCTAGCTTTGGCGGCTTTTTGAAATTCCCTTCTTTCTCTTAAAACACAGATGAAATCGGGATTTGGTATGTTTTAATCAATGCCATTCTAGCCAAGAACAGTTAATATTGTGGCTTAGCGAAGTCAAGATAATTTTTTAAATAGTTGAACCCCCAGTGTCCCCGCACCCCCTTAGCCCCCTCCATTAGAAAGAAATTTCTGGCAACTTTTCTGGTAGTAGTGCAGCAAATTTTTCGCTACAATTTGTTCGAGCAAGACAGCTCGATTGGTGAAAAATAAACTTATTGTGCATGTTGTTCACTGTAGCGGACATTCTGTATTTTATGAAATAAAGATTATACTTCAATACCTTTTTTGTGCCTTTTTTTGTGAATGCAAAATAACAAAAAAAAACAAAAGCAAGTTCTGCTCTGATCCATACGTAGGTTCCTGCCATGCAACAAAAGGTTCAATAACCATAATCAACTTGTCGTTTAACAATCATTTGGAGCCTGTAGTCACCCAGACTGTGAACGCATTAGTCACATTTTTAGGTGGATGAACGCACAAATGTTTCTACGAGCGGTATTAGCTAGTCTCCAATAGGGGTACCTTACTCCCCTTTCACAGGATGCTCAGTTCAAAGAGAAAAACTCTGAGGACACTTGAGCTTTGCCTTCAAGATAAGTACTAAGATTTCATTGCACGTTAAAAAGAATATTTGCTTAGAATAAGAGCCATTGTCATGCACGTGACTAATAATCATTTTGTGATGTGGCACATCAAAGCTCAGGTTACATTTTGATTGGCTGGTGAGCTTGTATACCATTTAGCATAAGCTGCTCATGAAAGCAGACACAGTTTTCATCTGCTCGAAAGGAAGGTTTAGTCAAGCAAACACTGATATAGGAAAAGCGATCAAGACAACAAAGACTTCTATAATTTGAAGGTGCACTTGGCAGTAAAAACTCTGAGCTTTACATGAGTCTTCTTTCTTATCTCCCACTGAGGGCACATTGTTGTCTTGTTCTCAAGTTTTATTTGTCTGTATTTGCTCGGCTACTTCTGCTAACATGTATTTTTACCAGCCAGCTCAGCTTTTCATTGTTCTGAGTTGCTGTCCTTGTGAAGGACTTGAAGAGGAATACTGCTTCCAATGAGCAATTAGTACAAGACCTGCAGTTGTAGATGTGTATGTTTTCTTAAAGTCACTTGCACTAAGGTTAGTTTCAGATGACATCTCATTTTTGCTATTAGTTTTTTGTGATAATGTTATAAGCTTGTTACTGGTCTAAAAGTGCTAAATAAAGCAGTAAACAAGGGGTAAGGAAAAACTTAATTTGGAAAATTGCACACATTGTGGGCTTTTGAAGGCAAAGGATGCAGGAATTTTCTGTGCCGTCTCTGAAAAATTTCTTGGGCACCCTTAAAAAACACATAACATCAAGCTAGAGGTCTCGAAGTTATAATTACTAGGTTATGCTGTCATATACCCTTATTTATTTTTTTTAGAGATGTTTTGACACTTCCCTGCTTTGTGCTTATGGTAGAGAAGATGAAACAATAGAACATTTTCTGATCTCTTGTTGGTTTTCTGCCTTAAGTAAGCGATCTTTGGAAACACTGTTACGCGTCATTGGATGACATATAACACCTTAAAATTTACTATACCTAGGTGAACAGAGCCTTGTGCACAGCACAGGTTTGATCAAAGTCAAAATTTTAGGTTGTATATGTCTACATCAATTTCACACGAAGCAGTTGTATTTTTGCTTTGCACTAAGTGTTACAAAGTGGATCGAGATTGTCAGTTATGCGCATATCGTGGCCTTAACCAGGCGCGCCCAGTACTGGTGTTAGAAAAGTAGCTCATGGTCCAACGTTACTTTAGTAGAGGTGTGTGCGAACTTCGGGTAGCCCAAAAGCCCGAGCACGGCCCGCAGGCTCGAATAGGCCGATATCGTCTCACATCGGGCTGGGCGCGACACCGAAGTGCTTATCGCGCAGGCCGTGCCAGGTGCAAAGTCCATATCGAACCCAAAATATAGATGCTCTGCAGGAATTTTCCCAATGCGTAGCGATGAGCATGCGGGATAACCTTTGTGAATTATCCCCCTGTCCTGCATCTGAGGCACTAAACTTCTCGAAGGATAAGCAGTCTAAATATACACAAGCTATTGCTATGCCCAAGCAAAAAATAATAGCAGTTTTGGCAGTTCCACCAGTGCAAGCAACGAACAGAAATTCCTGCAGTCGTACTTCACTGAAGTCTAAACCATTAGACAGCTTATTTAGACACAATTTCTTGCAATCCGCGTGTCACTGTTTATGTACCACTCTGATACGTTGAATGAAATGCTACATTCCACAGCTAGGCCAACGCCGCCTTGTATATACGTCGGGCCGCACGGGCTCTCAGCCAGCGTCGAGCTCTGAAATGCGGCTCGTACGGGTCGCATTTGAGTGAGTGCTAGCGCTAACACGTTAGAGCAGAAATGCAAGACGTTGAATGAAATGCTACATTCCGCTGCTAGGCCAACGCCGCCTTGTACATACGTCGGGCCGCGCGGGCTCTCAGCCAGCGTCGAGCTCTGAAATGCGGCCCGTACAGGTCGCATTTGAGTGAGTGCTAGTGCTAACACGTTAGAGCAGAAATGCAAGACGTTGAATGAAATGCTACATTCCGCAGCTAGGCCAACGCCGCCTTGTACATACGTCGGGCCGCGCGGGCTCGCAGCCAGTGTCGAGCTCTGAAATGCGGCCCATACGGGTCGCATTTGAGTGAGTGCTAGCGCTAACACGTTAGAGCAGAAATGCAAGACGTTGAATGAAATGCTACATTCCGCAGCTAGGCCAACGCCGCCTTGTACATACGTCGGGCCGCGCGGGCTCTCAGCCAGCGTCGAGCTCTGAAATGCGGCTCGTACGGGTCGCATTTGAGTGAGTGCTAGTGCTAACACGTTAGAGCAGAAATGCAAGACGTTGAATGAAATGCTACATTCCGCAGCTAGGCCAACGCCGCCTTGTACATACGTCGGGCCGCGCGGGCTCGCAGCCAGTGTCGAGCTCTGAAATGCGGCCCATACGGGTCGCATTTGAGTGAGTGCTAGTGCTAACACGTTAGAGCAGAAATGCAAGACGTTGAATGAAATGCTACATTCCGCAGCTAGGCCAACGCCGCCTTGTACATACGTCGGGCCGCGCGGGCTCGCAGCCAGTGTCGAGCTCTGAAATGCGGCCCATACGGGTCGCATTTGAGTGAGTGCTAGTGCTAACACGTTAGAGCAGAAATGCAAGACGTTGAATGAAATGCTACATTCCGCAGCTAGGCCAACGCCGCCTTGTACATACGTCGGGCCGCGCGGGCTCTCAGCCAGCGTCGAGCTCTGAAATGCGGCCCGTACAGGTCGCATTTGAGTGAGTGCTAGCGCTAACACGTTAGAGCAGAAATGCAAGACGTTGAATGAAACGCTACATTCCGCAGCTAGGCCAACGCCGCCTTGTACATACGTCGGGCCGCGCGGGCTCGCAGCCAGCGTCGAGCTCTGAAATGCGGCTCGTACGGGTCGCATTTGAGTGAGTGCTAGCGCTAACACGTTAGAGCAGAAATGCAAGACGTTGAATGAAATGCTACATTCCGCAGCTAGGCCAACGCCGCCTTGTACATACGTCGGGCCGCGCGGGCTCGCAGCCAGCGTCGAGCTCTGAAATGCGGCCCGTACAGGTCGCATTTGAGTGAGTGCTAGCGCTAACACGTTAGAGCAGAAATGCAAGACGTTGAATGAAATGCTACATTCCGCAGCTAGGCCAACGCCGCCTTGTACATACGTCGGGCCGCGCGGGCTCGCAGCCAGTGTCGAGCTCTGAAATGCGGCCCGTACAGGTCGCATTTGAGTGAGTGCTAGCGCTAACACGTTAGAGCAGAAATGCAAGACGTTGAATGAAATGCTACATTCCGCAGCTAGGCCAACGCCGCCTTGTACATACGTCGGGCCGCGCGGGCTCGCAGCCAGTGTCGAGCTCTGAAATGCGGCCCATACGGGTCGCATTTGAGTGAGTGCTAGTGCTAACACGTTAGAGCAGAAATGCAAGACGTTGAATGAAATGCTACATTCCGCAGCTAGGCCAACGCCGCCTTGTACATACGTCGGGCCGCGCGGGCTCTCAGCCAGCGTCGAGCTCTGAAATGCGGCCCGTACAGGTCGCATTTGAGTGAGTGCTAGCGCTAACACGTTAGAGCAGAAATGCAAGACGTTGAATGAAATGCTACATTCCGCAGCTAGGCCAACGCCGCCTTGTACATACGTCGGGCCGCGCGGGCTCGCAGCCAGTGTCGAGCTCTGAAATGCGGCCCATACGGGTCGCATTTGAGTGAGTGCTAGCGCTAACACGTTAGAGCAGAAATGCAAGACGTTGAATGAAATGCTACATTCCGCAGCTAGGCCAACGCCGCCTTGTACATACGTCGGGCCGCGCGGGCTCTCAGCCAGCGTCGAGCTCTGAAATGCGGCCCGTACAGGTCGCATTTGAGTGAGTGCTAGCGCTAACACGTTAGAGCAGAAATGCAAGACGTTGAATGAAATGCTACATTCCGCAGCTAGGCCAACGCCGCCTTGTACATACGTCGGGCCGCGCGGGCTCGCAGCCAGCGTCGAGCTCTGAAATGCGGCTCGTACGGGTCGCATTTGAGTGAGTGCTAGCGCTAACACGTTAGAGCAGAAATGCAAGACGTTGAATGAAATGCTACATTCCGCAGCTAGGCCAACGCCGCCTTGTACATACGTCGGGCCGCGCGGGCTCGCAGCCAGCGTCGAGCTCTGAAATGCGGCCCGTACAGGTCGCATTTGAGTGAGTGCTAGCGCTAACACGTTAGAGCAGAAATGCAAGACGTTGAATGAAATGCTACATTCCGCAGCTAGGCCAACGCCGCCTTGTACATACGTCGGGCCGCGCGGGCTCGCAGCCAGTGTCGAGCTCTGAAATGCGGCCCATACGGGTCGCATTTGAGTGAGTGCTAGCGCTAACACGTTAGAGCAGAAATGCAAGACGTTGAATGAAATGCTACATTCCGCAGCTAGGCCAACGCCGCCTTGTACATACGTCGGGCCGCGCGGGCTCGCAGCCAGTGTCGAGCTCTGAAATGCGGCCCATACGGGTCGCATTTGAGTGAGTGCTAGCGCTAACACGTTAGAGCAGAAATGCAAGACGTTGAATGAAATGCTACATTCCGCAGCTAGGCCAACGCCGCCTTGTACATACGTCGGGCCGCGCGGGCTCTCAGCCAGCGTCGAGCTCTGAAATGCGGCCCGTACAGGTCGCATTTGAGTGAGTGCTAGCGCTAACACGTTAGAGCAGAAATGCAAGACGTTGAATGAAATGCTACATTCCGCAGCTAGGCCAACGCCGCCTTGTACATACGTCGGGCCGCGCGGGCTCTCAGCCAGCGTCGAGCTCTGAAATGCGGCCCGTACAGGTCGCATTTGAGTGAGTGCTAGCGCTAACACGTTAGAGCAGAAATGCAAGACGTTGAATGAAACGCTACATTCCGCAGCTAGGCCAACGCCGCCTTGTACATACGTCGGGCCGCGCGGGCTCGCAGCCAGCGTCGAGCTCTGAAATGCGGCTCGTACGGGTCGCATTTGAGTGAGTGCTAGCGCTAACACGTTAGAGCAGAAATGCAAGACGTTGAATGAAATGCTACATTCCGCAGCTAGGCCAACGCCGCCTTGTACATACGTCGGGCCGCGCGGGCTCGCAGCCAGCGTCGAGCTCTGAAATGCGGCCCGTACAGGTCGCATTTGAGTGAGTGCTAGCGCTAACACGTTAGAGCAGAAATGCAAGACGTTGAATGAAATGCTACATTCCGCAGCTAGGCCAACGCCGCCTTGTACATACGTCGGGCCGCGCGGGCTCGCAGCCAGCGTCGAGCTCTGAAATGCGGCCCGTACAGGTCGCATTTGAGTGAGTGCTAGCGCTAACACGTTAGAGCAGAAATGCAAGACGTTGAATGAAATGCTACATTCCGCAGCTAGGCCAACGCCGCCTTGTACATACGTCGGGCCGCGCGGGCTCGCAGCCAGTGTCGAGCTCTGAAATGCGGCCCGTACAGGTCGCATTTGAGTGAGTGCTAGCGCTAACACGTTAGAGCAGAAATGCAAGACGTTGAATGAAATGCTACATTCCGCAGCTAGGCCAACGCCGCCTTGTACATACGTCGGGCCGCGCGGGCTCTCAGCCAGCGTCGAGCTCTGAAATGCGGCCCGTACAGGTCGCATTTGAGTGAGTGCTAGCGCTAACACGTTAGAGCAGAAATGCAAGACGTTGAATGAAATGCTACATTCCGCAGCTAGGCCAACGCCGCCTTGTACATACGTCGGGCCGCGCGGGCTCGCAGCCAGTGTCGAGCTCTGAAATGCGGCCCATACGGGTCGCATTTGAGTGAGTGCTAGCGCTAACACGTTAGAGCAGAAATGCAAGACGTTGAATGAAATGCTACATTCCGCAGCTAGGCCAACGCCGCCTTGTACATACGTCGGGCCGCGCGGGCTCTCAGCCAGCGTCGAGCTCTGAAATGCGGCCCGTACAGGTCGCATTTGAGTGAGTGCTAGCGCTAACACGTTAGAGCAGAAATGCAAGACGTTGAATGAAATGCTATATTCCGCAGCTAGGCCAACGCCGCCTTGTACATACGTCGGGCCGCGCGGGCTCGCAGCCAGCGTCGAGCTCTGAAATGCGGCTCGTACGGGTCGCATTTGAGTGAGTGCTAGCGCTAACACGTTAGAGCAGAAATGCAAGACGTTGAATGAAATGCTACATTCCGCAGCTAGGCCAACGCCGCCTTGTACATACGTCGGGCCGCGCGGGCTCGCAGCCAGCGTCGAGCTCTGAAATGCGGCCCGTACAGGTCGCATTTGAGTGAGTGCTAGCGCTAACACGTTAGAGCAGAAATGCAAGACGTTGAATGAAATGCTACATTCCGCAGCTAGGCCAACGCCGCCTTGTACATACGTCGGGCCGCGCGGGCTCGCAGCCAGTGTCGAGCTCTGAAATGCGGCCCATACGGGTCGCATTTGAGTGAGTGCTAGCGCTAACACGTTAGAGCAGAAATGCAAGACGTTGAATGAAATGCTACATTCCGCAGCTAGGCCAACGCCGCCTTGTACATACGTCGGGCCGCGCGGGCTCTCAGCCAGCGTCGAGCTCTGAAATGCGGCCCGTACAGGTCGCATTTGAGTGAGTGCTAGCGCTAACACGTTAGAGCAGAAATGCAAGACGTTGAATGAAATGCTACATTCCGCAGCTAGGCCAACGCCGCCTTGTACATACGTCGGGCCGCGCGGGCTCGCAGCCAGCGTCGAGCTCTGAAATGCGGCTCGTACGGGTCGCATTTGAGTGAGTGCTAGCGCTAACACGTTAGAGCAGAAATGCAAGACGTTGAATGAAATGCTACATTCCGCAGCTAGGCCAACGCCGCCTTGTACATACGTCGGGCCGCGCGGGCTCTCAGCCAGCGTCGAGCTCTGAAATGCGGCCCGTACAGGTCGCATTTGAGTGAGTGCTAGCGCTAACACGTTAGAGCAGAAATGCAAGACGTTGAATGAAATGCTACATTCCGCAGCTAGGCCAACGCCGCCTTGTACATACGTCGGGCCGCGCGGGCTCGCAGCCAGTGTCGAGCTCTGAAATGCGGCCCATACGGGTCGCATTTGAGTGAGTGCTAGCGCTAACACGTTAGAGCAGAAATGCAAGACGTTGAATGAAATGCTACATTCCGCAGCTAGGCCAACGCCGCCTTGTACATACGTCGGGCCGCGCGGGCTCTCAGCCAGTGTCGAGCTCTGAAATGCGGCCCATACGGGTCGCATTTGAGTGAGTGCTAGCGCTAACACGTTAGAGCAGAAATGCAAGACGTTGAATGAAATGCTACATTCCGCAGCTAGGCCAACGCCGCCTTGTACATACGTCGGGCCGCGCGGGCTCTCAGCCAGCGTCGAGCTCTGAAATGCGGCCCGTACAGGTCGCATTTGAGTGAGTGCTAGCGCTAACACGTTAGAGCAGAAATGCAAGACGTTGAATGAAATGCTACATTCCGCAGCTAGGCCAACGCCGCCTTGTACATACGTCGGGCCGCGCGGGCTCTCAGCCAGCGTCGAGCTCTGAAATGCGGCCCGTACAGGTCGCATTTGAGTGAGTGCTAGCGCTAACACGTTAGAGCAGAAATGCAAGACGTTGAATGAAATGCTACATTCCGCAGCTAGGCCAACGCCGCCTTGTACATACGTCGGGCCGCGCGGGCTCGCAGCCAGTGTCGAGCTCTGAAATGCGGCCCATACGGGTCGCATTTGAGTGAGTGCTAGCGCTAACACGTTAGAGCAGAAATGCAAGACGTTGAATGAAATGCTACATTCCGCAGCTAGGCCAACGCCGCCTTGTACATACGTCGGGCCGCGCGGGCTCGCAGCCAGTGTCGAGCTCTGAAATGCGGCCCATACGGGTCGCATTTGAGTGAGTGCTAGCGCTAACACGTTAGAGCAGAAATGCAAGACGTTGAATGAAATGCTACATTCCGCAGCTAGGCCAACGCCGCCTTGTACATACGTCGGGCCGCGCGGGCTCGCAGCCAGTGTCGAGCTCTGAAATGCGGCCCATACGGGTCGCATTTGAGTGAGTGCTAGCGCTAACACGTTAGAGCAGAAATGCAAGACGTTGAATGAAATGCTACATTCCGCAGCTAGGCCAACGCCGCCTTGTACATACGTCGGGCCGCGCGGGCTCGCAGCCAGTGTCGAGCTATGAAATGCGGCCCATACGGGTCGCATTTGAGTGAGTGCTAGCGCTAACACGTTAGAACAGAAATGCAAGACGTTGAATGAAATGCTACATTCCGCAGCTAGGCCAACGCCGCCTTGTACATACGTCGGGCCGCGCGGGCTCGCAGCCAGTGTCGAGCTCTGAAATGCGGCCCATACGGGTCGCATTTGAGTGAGTGCTAGCGCTAACACGTTAGAGCAGAAATGCAAGACGTTGAATGAAATGCTACATTCCGCAGCTAGGCCAACGCCGCCTTGTACATACGTCGGGCCGCGCGGGCTCGCAGCCAGTGTCGAGCTCTGAAATGCGGCCCATACGGGTCGCATTTGAGTGAGTGCTAGCGCTAACACGTTAGAGCAGAAATGCAAGACGTTGAATGAAATGCTACATTCCGCAGCTAGGCCAACGCCGCCTTGTACATACGTCGGGCCGCGCGGGCTCTCAGCCAGCGTCGAGCTCTGAAATGCGGCCCGTACAGGTCGCATTTGAGTGAGTGCTAGCGCTAACACGTTAGAGCAGAAATGCAAGACGTTGAATGAAATGCTACATTCCGCAGCTAGGCCAACGCCGCCTTGTACATACGTCGGGCCGCGCGGGCTCGCAGCCAGCGTCGAGCTCTGAAATGCGGCTCGTACGGGTCGCATTTGAGTGAGTGCTAGCGCTAACACGTTAGAGCAGAAATGCAAGACGTTGAATGAAATGCTACATTCCGCAGCTAGGCCAACGCCGCCTTGTACATACGTCGGGCCGCGCGGGCTCTCAGCCAGCGTCGAGCTCTGAAATGCGGCCCGTACAGGTCGCATTTGAGTGAGTGCTAGCGCTAACACGTTAGAGCAGAAATGCAAGACGTTGAATGAAATGCTACATTCCGCAGCTAGGCCAACGCCGCCTTGTACATACGTCGGGCCGCGCGGGCTCTCAGCCAGCGTCGAGCTCTGAAATGCGGCTCGTACGGGTCGCATTTGAGTGAGTGCTAGCGCTAACACGTTAGAGCAGAAATGCAAGACGTTGAATGAAATGCTACATTCCGCAGCTAGGCCAACGCCGCCTTGTACATACGTCGGGCCGCGCGGGCTCGCAGCCAGTGTCGAGCTCTGAAATGCGGCCCATACGGGTCGCATTTGAGTGAGTGCTAGCGCTAACACGTTAGAGCAGAAATGCAAGACGTTGAATGAAATGCTACATTCCGCAGCTAGGCCAACGCCGCCTTGTACATACGTCGGGCCGCGCGGGCTCTCAGCCAGTGTCGAGCTCTGAAATGCGGCTCGTACGGGTCGCATTTGAGTGAGTGCTAGCGCTAACACGTTAGAGCAGAAATGCAAGACGTTGAATGAAATGCTACATTCCGCAGCTAGGCCAACGCCGCCTTGTACATACGTCGGGCCGCGCGGGCTCGCAGCCAGCGTCGAGCTCTGAAATGCGGCTCGTACGGGTCGCATTTGAGTGAGTGCTAGCGCTAACACGTTAGAGCAGAAATGCAAGACGTTGAATGAAATGCTACATTCCGCAGCTAGGCCAACGCCGCCTTGTACATACGTCGGGCCGCGCGGGCTCTCAGCCAGCGTCGAGCTCTGAAATGCGGCCCGTACAGGTCGCATTTGAGTGAGTGCTAGCGCTAACACGTTAGAGCAGAAATGCAAGACGTTGAATGAAATGCTACATTCCGCAGCTAGGCCAACGCCGCCTTGTACATACGTCGGGCCGCGCGGGCTCGCAGCCAGCGTCGAGCTCTGAAATGCGGCTCGTACGGGTCGCATTTGAGTGAGTGCTAGCGCTAACACGTTAGAGCAGAAATGCAAGACGTTGAATGAAATGCTACATTCCGCAGCTAGGCCAACGCCGCCTTGTACATACGTCGGGCCGCGCGGGCTCTCAGCCAGCGTCGAGCTCTGAAATGCGGCCCGTACAGGTCGCATTTGAGTGAGTGCTAGCGCTAACACGTTAGAGCAGAAATGCAAGACGTTGAATGAAATGCTACATTCCGCAGCTAGGCCAACGCCGCCTTGTACATACGTCGGGCCGCGCGGGCTCTCAGCCAGCGTCGAGCTCTGAAATGCGGCCCGTACAGGTCGCATTTGAGTGAGTGCTAGCGCTAACACGTTAGAGCAGAAATGCAAGACGTTGAATGAAATGCTACATTCCGCAGCTAGGCCAACGCCGCCTTGTACATACGTCGGGCCGCGCGGGCTCGCAGCCAGTGTCGAGCTCTGAAATGCGGCCCATACGGGTCGCATTTGAGTGAGTGCTAGCGCTAACACGTTAGAGCAGAAATGCAAGACGTTGAATGAAATGCTACATTCCGCAGCTAGGCCAACGCCGCCTTGTACATACGTCGGGCCGCACGGGCTGGCCGCCAGCGACAAGAAGGCGTCGAGCTCTGAAATGCGGCCCGTACGGGTCACATTTGAGCTAGTGTTAGCGCTAACACGTTAGAGCAGACATCGTCGCAAAGTGCACGCTACGGGGTGGTGTCTGTATGATGCAAAGTGGTCAATATATCGAGGGTTTTACGTGCCAAAACCAGGCTCGCCGCAGTGAAGGGCTCTGGAAATTCAGACCAAATGTTAAGGCCATATATGGTGCGTCAATGGACATCGCGCAGTACACGGGCCTCTTATTCCGCCTTCATCGATATGCGTATACTGGCCGTAAGCGCGTTCACGGCACAGCTAGCCGACCCTGTACGTGCGGTATACCTGACTGTCATACAGACTGCCTGGGTTCGATTGTGGCTAACTGCGATGTATCTTTAATGATCGACAACACCGCCAAGCGCGGCACCGCATTTTCTGTGACACGGGGTTACGATTTTCGCACTTCAGTCGCTGAATGCAGGTATGTGCCTGCCGCACATCACTGGTTGAAAGGATTTCATGGCGTGTGCGACAGGGAAGTTGCATTGGCCATATCATGACCTCACGTTCATACGTCACACATTCGAGCGCTACAGAGATTTTATCAAGTATTTAAAAACTTGAATATAGTTGCGGGGTGACTGACATGAAATGTCACACCATGTGTAAGGTTTGCTGCCAGGCAATCGACCTCTACCTGCTGGCCTTGCAAATAAAGTGTGTGTCGCCAGTGCTATGATAACGAGGGACATGTGCAGGGTTCTCCCTCAGAGGGGGCAGAGGTTTATTGCCGCCCTCCTCCCCAATAAGTCATGGGGTAAACTTTGCTTCCCTCCCCCCCCCCTCCCCAATGTAACAGCTATAGTGATCTTGTCAGATAAAGCTGACGAAACTTTACAGCACTCTTGCTGCACCAGCCATATACACACTGCCTGAAACTTCTGCATCTTAGTTACTTGGGCAGCACTGAATCAGCTCCTGCTGGGTTGGATTAAAGACAGACTGCTGATGCGTAGCACGTGTGTCAAATAGTGTGTGCCTGGAAGATTTCACATATACTAACTTCAGTTTCAAATCTCCACCCCACTGGCCAATCATTAAACTCACTCAGACTTGCTCAAGAAATGTATTTTGCACTTGACACAGACTGTCAAACTTTTTTCAACCGAACTCGCTCGTACTCAAGCTCACTAAATGTGTCCTCAGCTGGGGTCACTGTGCCTCAAACTCAGCAATATATTACTCACAGCTTAAAACTCATTGGTCCATGGGCATATAATCAACTTTTTTAACCATAGTGTCAATGCTCTGAAACACCAATATCTGACAAATTTGGTGCTTTGCATAACACCTCTTCATTTTATACTTTAAAATACAAGTTATCAGAAGTTGCAAACTAGTAACAACATTTTGAATGAATGACTTGACTGATATGATATTTTTATTGAGAAATTCTTGTTTAATTCGCAGTTTGTGGGAGGTAGGTGGGAAAATCAAGGCGTCTCTCACCAGCAGTCTACGTAACTTGGTGTTAAGTGAACTAGGTGTTGAGATAATTCTGATCAACAAGGACTGTAGTGCATTGCAGTATGTGTTAGGAGACATGGATGTGAACATGAGCAGACATAAAGCTGATAGCTATTCTGAAAAGGAGTAGTTAGGACATATCATCTTTAGAAAAAAAGTTGAGCTCACTTAGATTCACCAAACTTTTCTTCATACTCTTTTGAACTCATGACTCAAATTTTTTTTCTCAACTAGATTGACTCTTACTCAAACTCACAAAAACACTACTTGGTAAGACTCAAACAGTTCTGTCTCGGTATGAGTGAGTCGACTCACAAGTGAGTATGCGCCGCACAGAAGCTGGTAAAGTGAAGAAGCCTATTCAATATCACCATTGATGAGAGGGCCATGACAGAAACCTCTCGGTTTTGAAACTATCCTTCATACTTGATGCTGTAGCTTTAGATTGCCGTAAAATCCTGAGCAAGTGCCACCCTCCTTTCTAGGAGAGATTTCAAATATGTGGTCTCTTCTACCCTCCAATCATTTTCACTGTTTCATTCACAGTTTTTGTTTGCGCAATGAGGGCATACGAAAACAGTGAATGCATGCAAATTCAATAAAGCATTTAATTAGAAGCATGGGTGTGCATTCCTTATTCTTAGCAGCTTTATTATCACAATCTTCAATATCGTACCATGACCGAGCAAGGGCCCCCGCTCCAAATCTTTTCAAATAATCCTTCACCGCAAGAGGGTGCTTGCTCGAGAGTTTACGGTAAGTTACCTAGCATGCCATACTAAACCAGTCGAAAAGCAAATTCTCTGGGTGCATTCAAGTGTCACTCTATCAAGAGTGTTGCTAGATTGCACCTCTTCGGGTTTGTTAGTGCAGTTTCAATTTATCACGACCCAACCTTTGTAAGGAGTTCAAAAGATGAAGCAGTCCAAATAACTTGCTCTGTTTTCATAATCAGGCTGGTGAAATCACGTCAAGCTCATAGCACTTACACAGCAGAGATAAAAAATACGAAAAGTTGTATTATTCACAGTGTGGCCTCCAGCCATCCTTTTTTAAGCGTGAATGCGGTCTGTCTGCACCTGCTCAATATCGCAGTACGTATCTGTTGCAAGAAATGTTTCGTGACAAGCCAAGGGGGATATGGGCTTCATAACTCTTCGCCAGTCCCAATTATTTGAATAATTGATATCTTAAGCCAGGAACTGAAACAAGGTACCAACTAGGCCTAGGCAAAGATACTTGGTACCACATCTCGGTACTATCACGAAATACTGAGACAGTAAGCACTGCAGTTAGACACAAAATACTAGCAAAATTCATGTATCTGATGCAATACTTGTCATTTGTATTGTAATATACATGGATAATTAGCAAATTCATCAGTAAAATTCCAGTGTTGGGGCTATTGCGAATTAGCAGCTCTTTGTTGTCAAACTTTGGTTTGACAATCGTAGTTTCTTCTTGTACTACTGACAAGAGTAGGCAGGCACCGAGAATTTACTATCAGATTCTATCAGCTAAATACATTGATCTCTGTCCCCCTTATTGTCGCAATAGGAAGAATAAACTAGGTGCACTCACCAAGTAGCCTAACTTACTATTGCTCTCTTCAACTCCTCCCTCCTAGCAGGTCTCCTTTATTTAGATCAAGTACCAATATGTGATATTTTGTTCGGTATTGTTCATAGAGTGTATCATAATGTCATTAGGCAGCAGTCCAGGAGGATTTCATAATAATAACACAGTTGCGCTGCGCAATATGCAATTTTTGCCTCCTGTGTATGAAAATGGCACAATGCAATCTTTTTGGAAGTGAATCATAAATTAGAGTATGTTTTACTTAGCACTTCCTCATATCTTCTTATCTGTTTATTCCCAATAGCTTCAAGTTCTAGAAAAAACAATGTCTCAAAAAATTTTAAGGTAAACTAGCAAATCGTTTTTATTTCTATGCATTTGTAAATGCTGTTGAAACTGCAGTTTATGGTACAAGGTATGCATTTGAAGGTGCTATATATAAAAAAGATACAAAATGTATATCACTGGGGATCATCATATTATCATCATGACAGCAGTACACTGCATTTAAGTGAACCTGGTTTAATGTGCTCATAGTATTAAGTAACTGTAGGCTCATTAATACATAAATCTGTCTTAGGTTTATGCAACAGGTGACCACAATGCACGTAAACAATAGTTGAACAAATAAATCATGAATAACAAGGACAACATCTCAATGTATGCTATTTATTAGTTTGACCTTTGTGAAAATTATGGTGCCCTCTAGCATTCATGATTAAAAGTTGAACTTCAAAGTGAGGAAGTGCATAGTGCATTTATCCATCTCCACTTTGAAAACTTAAGAGAAAGAGACAGTTTTAATTTTTTATTAGTTATACCTTGAGGCTTTACAGAGGACACGTGTCGCTTACAGCAGAAAAAACACATAACAGCCAATAACGCTCTGCCCATCAAAAATAATTAAATCACTCAATTTCATTGACTGCTTCCACTTACTTGTAAAGCATAAAAACTGCACCAAGTGCATTAAAGAATGATGACGTAGATGTGAAAGATATTTTGTATTTGGTACCAAACTCATTCTCACAAGTAGATGCAGGAAAAAAAATAGCAACTTTTCAGGATCGTTGCCTTAATGACATTAAAAGAGAGCAAAGTATTAGAGTACTATGTGGAGAATAGACAAAGTAACTCTGAACACAGCCGGTGTCTTTGCTGTCTACTTTTTTAAAACCAATCCTGCACAACACTTCTAAGACATCAACATTGACTGACTGCCCCAAAATTGCTAAGCTGGTTGACATTGTAAGGAATGTGCAAACTACTGAAAACAACATGATGCTGATAGATGTGTCGTAAAAGCAGAGAAAAGGGTAAATGTTAAATAGAAGTCTGAAATAAAATCACATTGAATAGCCATAATTGAGAGAAAACCAGCTATCTAAAGCACTAAAGATTAAAATCAAAAGTGAAAAGTTTTATGAGCAACAAAAGTGCGGAACTCTACTGCAGGCTCAAACCAATACAAGGGTACGTGCTTTATTATCCATGTGTGATGTTAAAATATAAAAGTTGGTGAAGATAACTACATGTCTATAGCAGTAGAAAGTGGCGTAAAAAATATTCGCCAAGTTTTCTTATTATGCTTCATCGCACATACTGGGGTAACCAAGTGATATGAATACTGTGCCCAAGGCTTCTGTGTTAAGGAACTGTGATACACAAAAAAGAAACATGGTGATCAAAAATTTATGTATTATCTGCCAGCTGGAATTTTAGAGTGAATGTGTAAAAAGTTGTGTGGAAGCTTTCATGATGTATTCTACCAAATAGGTTTCCTATATTCACAGTATGCTGGTGCTAAGCAATGAGTGACTCCTGAACAAGAAAGGCTGCTGGCTGCAGCAACATTCCTTGTTCAATAGCTTCTCATAGTTAGGCCTTCATCTTCCCCTAAATTTATAAGCTTTGAATATATGTTACAGGCATGTGCACACTAAAATTGTTGTACCAATGTTGCTTACTTGTGCATAACTTATTCTTGTTACTTTCAACGTTGTGATCAAAGTAACAAGAATTCGTGAAATACTCAAAACAACTGGGTGTTTTACACATTGAATATTCCTACATGTCTTTTATATCAATAAAAACAAGTGAATGTTTACATCTTGAAACACAATCAATTATGTTTGTGATATTACAACACTTGTGCATTTACTTTGTTGATGCCTGTTTATGAAAATAGTTCTGCTCCTGTTTCTGCTGAGAAAAAGAATTAGGTGTGACGTGAAAGGTGGCACCTATGGTGTTCGGCTCAGTATGCTCTGTTGACATGCAGTCAAAGAAGAAAAAAGAAGTGGGGGATTAGAAGTTTGTTGCAATAAATCTAAATGATGGCTCCTTACATGGTACCTGCATAACTGAGAGTTTTCACATCAGTGAAAAGACTAGTTTTCTTCATACTATGGGTGTCGCCATGGTAAGCCACCAAACTTCAGTTTTTTTACGTGGGTTAACACATAGAGAAGTTGAAATCCTGAAGCAAGCTAAGCATGGTTTAGAAGGTTCCTATGACTTGTTTTAGGTTGGTGTGCTTTGTAATATGAAACATGCCCATAGCAAATAACACTCATATTAACAATGACTATTTGCTTTAAAATGCTTTTGAAAGCTGTTTGGATGCAAGTGTTCCAACATATGAATCATATCTATAAATGCATGCAAGTAATATCTATCACAAACTTTCACCCAAAAAATGTTTAGCAGGCTTTTGTGAGTTTTTGTGGATCAAACGTCTCCCAATACCACAAAAAAACAAGGGACTATATGAAGAGACAAAACTAAATTATAAAAATTGTGACCCTGCACTTTTTCATGATAAACTGCTGAACAAAGTGAAACTGGAAGTCTTGCTATTTGGTTACGTTTTGGTACACATGTATGATGTAAGCATGCAAGTGAACATACTGTTTAAGTGTGACATGGGCATGCACTAATGTGCTGCTTTCTGTAGATAAAGACAGCGAGTGAGCATGAAGCGCTTGCATGGGGGGCTCATCAGTCATTATTATTTGTTTTTTTGGCTGCTGAATCACTCTTGGAAATATCTATTAAATTGACATAATCTCCATCACATTTGGTACAAGTGCTGGCTATGTATGCAAAAGTACTCGTTTGTGCTTCATTTCAAGTCAAGACAACCGCACAAAGGTGCAGACTGTCAGGTCATTCAGTTGATGCTCCAGACCTAATTGATCCCTTTGTGCTCCTGCATGCTTTCTATCTGTACATTGGTTTGCATCTCCACCGAAAAGTGAGATTATGCATCATTATGCCCATCGTCGACTGTCTAACCTCCCCATAACCAGGCCCTTCCGCTTGCCTGTTCAATTTGCATGACGACATTCTGTACCATCATAGCCTAAATGCCAATAGATGGGAACTTGTTGTGCTGCTACTACCATCTTTGCACCAGTGTTCCGCAACAACTAAGCACCAGCTATTAATCTTGGTGTCTTTTCTACACCTATCATATAGCGCACCTATCACGTAGGACATCACTTTTTCTAGAATGGTATGTATCGTTCTCTGGCCAGCTACATCACTGTTTGTGACCTGCACCCCATCGGCATACCTACACAACCATTCCTTTATGTTGGCCTTGACCTTCTAGGCTCTTTTCCTACATCAATTTTGGGCAATCAACAAATTGCAGTTCCCGGAGATATGCCATATGCATTGTCACCGCTCAAGCAGTGCTAACATGTTTTTTCTGCTCCACCAACTTCACTAACTTTCTTCTATAAATTGTTGTTTTTCATCACGGCATCCCTCAGCAGTTGCTTACTTATTGAGGCAGGTACTTTCTGTCACATGTCATGAATTACATCCTTCCCACCTGCTTCGCTGAGCAAAGGCATATCAAAGCTCACCATCTACAGATTGACCGAGCATGTGAACTGAATGTTTACTCAGATGCTCCCAATGTACATTTCACCAAATTACTGTGACTGGGACAGCGCACTCTCATTTGTCACTCTCAAGTGCAAATCTACACATGAAGCCACTGGTTATTCACTGTCTTATTTGTTATTTTGCTGACATCCAGTGTTATCATTTGACATGCTCCTTCCTTTGGCTGCACCCTTGTGTACTGAACATGCCATAACCTCATTGCTTGACTGCACGTAGATTGTCAGCTTTCCCGTGGCCGGCTATAGGTTTTGAAAGAACACTAAAAAGATTGTTACGATAGTTGGCATCGAAACATTCACATTATGCCAGGACCTCTGGAACTGCTTTGGTCACCATGCCACTATCGAATTATTGGAAAAGCTTCTCTCCCATTATAACAGCCCTGGTAAAAGTATTTTCCCAACTCAACAATGAGAGTTGAGATCACAGCCCTGGACACTGCCTTTTTTACCTCCTCGCTACAGACAGATGTTGTGCACATCTTTATATTGAAAACTTACTGCTTTGCTGGTGCCTCGCAGCCATGGGAAGTACCGAGACGGTGCTTACACTGAGGGAGATGATGCTATGGTGCGATACAGTGCAGTTATTTCCAAAGATGTTGCATGTCATCATCTGCTGATTCACTGTCAAAAATATCTGATAAATTGGCATCTTCTCTCCATCTCGATATAAAATATTTGCAAATTAATGCAAGTATGTGCTGTTTGAAATTCCCAAATGATCATTTCAGCTTAAGTCAGTCCAAAGGGAATGATAAAAATAAGTACAGTTCTGAACAGTATGACGAGAGTCGGTGGTGGTCGATGTGGCTGTTAATGTTCCTTCTAAACAATATGAAATATGGTCATACCTCAGTTTCCTTCATTCTGTACATACATGTGGTAACATGCTCTGCTCAATTTAGAACCTTGTCCTTATGCACATATTTCAGAAGAGGCATTTCTCATATACAGGCTTCTGAGAAGACGTCTCGTAAAAAGTGTGCTCCAATTGAGTAAACTAAAAAATGCTCAAGAAACACTGTTCTTTGTGCCCTCCTCACATTACGCATGCCCTTTCTAGTTGTCCTGTGTAACAGGACATGTGTCATAAGAAACAACCAGGGAATCAAGGCATGTGCAACTGCGAATGAGCCACTGTTAAATGCATAGAGACACATAGGAAGCAAAAAGTGAAACAGTCGGCAGAAAAAGCAGCATTTATTTAGCAAATTCAGACAAGTTTCAGAGAGTATTTGATACACTAAAGCCACTGACACCGAAGACAGCTGGGCAATGTTTAGGAACACTGGATGGCTAACACCACATGCGAGGAACTTGCTAAAGTCAAACCAATGTGTAAATGTCATGAACTGTGCAAGTCCAGTCACATTATGTGTTCACAGATCGCCAAAACATGCTCGCGAATCCTGCCCGTCTTTGGCAACAATGATAGCGTTAGTTGATGCCGAAAACCGACACTCTGCGGTTCAATACCTGCAGCACACCAAGTGATGCGTTATATAAATAGAGCTTACACTGCGACGAAAACACCTAACACCGACTTCTTTCTGTCAAGTGTTGCTCACATGCTCGCTCGCTCACTCACTCTTGCACGAACTCGATAGCAGCGCTAGGCTTACGGTTTACACAGACGTCACTTCATTTCGCGGTAGCTTGTTCTCCAAACTTTAGAAGCACGTTTCTACTCGTTTAGAGCACAACCTAACAGCACTAGCACAAGAGCAAGCAATAGTCGCATGTGCGACGTTTTGACTCGGCCGAATATACAGTCACACCGGATGATATTCGGAAATATTCGCCGGATTTGTCGCACCACTTGAGACGTCGAAACCACGTCACACTGGTATCACAAGTAGTCGTTTGCTGTGTCATTCTAACACCACGGGATCTAGGTGGTATTGCTCGTTCTTGCACCGGTTGACGAAGCGGTCACTCAGGAACGTTTGCAACGCGTAGTTTTTGCGCCCCATTAGGCATAGCCGCCGGAGGTGTCGCGGCCTCTAGCGATGCGCCTGGTTGATGCGTACGCCAGCGCAAGCGAGCGCATGCGTGTCGGCACAAATTCTAGCCCTGGCTCCTCGAGGCGTATCCACAAAACACACATATATATACAGCCATGTGCTTGCGTACTCGCGCGAACCAATGGTCTGATAACGGGCGTCGGACCTTCGGTCATCCGCCATGTTAGTCTGCATGGGGAGTTTTTAATCACGTGATGTTGTAGGTTTTCTTGATCACGTGTCTTTAAACTCTCCACAATAGGTTTTTTATCACGTGACACAAAACTCCCTAAGGAGTAAAATTGGATAGTGACATCGTTTATTACCTCTCTGAGAGATGGTAGTAAAAATATGTCATGACCGCCTTTTACTCTTGTGTGAGATAGTAATTTTAAACCCAAGGTAGTTTTCAGAGGTCATGAGCCGCAAAAACACTAAACTCGGATAGTTTTTGCTTACAGTGTACAACGTAAATAATGTATACAAGAGTAGACATGTTTTACAAGAAAGGAACCGTGTCAGGTCACAAAACATTTTGAAGCTCCCTAACCTCGCTATTATTACAGAGCAATTCTATATAGTATTGTGTAAAAACGAAACGCATGCAACCTATATTGTTCACAATAATGCGTTGTTTGGAGTGGCAGCAAGAAAGAGTACTTTGAAAAATTTTTCATCTTCCACATTGGTGGACAAAATTGCTGTATATTTGAAAGTTTTGATGGCTATATGCTCCCTTCATATAACAAGATTTCGGTTATTCCTGTTTACCCCCATCTGTGTTTGCTTTCAACAGCCATTTACTATAATTGCATGCGCACTGCGATGTTTAGGAGAGTATCTTCAAAAAAAAGAAAGAATTTATGTGAATGCAACTCGCAGGCAATAATATGAATAAATTCAAGATTGGAGTTGTACTAGGTAATTGCAAAAATACATCTTGCTACGTATAACGTTCTTGGCTGTGCAGATAGTAAATTTATTGAAAATTTTATGATTGCACTAGTAATCACTAGATTGCACTAGATTATTTTGGTGTAGTACTTTCAAGCGTCAAGTAAATCTCACGTCTTACACAAATACGTTAAGAAGGGTGCAACTGACTCATACGCGATACACATTTCATGGACCATGTAGTCAAATGCTGAAGCTTTGTCGCAGCATTCAACAAAGTCTGACGAATTCACAAAGCTTCTATTTTGTGTGGGTGTGTCATTACTTGGTCGAAGTCACTAATGCACACGTGCCTTCATCAGGATTAGCTTAAACAATAGCTTGCAAATGCAATTAATATGACATTTTTGTGAATGAGAGCTGGGGTGATGCCTAAGCCATACTCTACATTATGTAAACAGCACTTCGCTGTGCAGCCGCGTAATAATAAAACTGCTTGCGAACATATCCTTTCAACCCAAACACTGTGGCACATTTACTTATAAAATGTGTATGCCGGTACATACACACCAAAATGCACAATCACACAGTCACGTATGGAAATTCATTGGCACCCAGACACTAGCATTTGCTTCATTGTAGCCAGATATTTTCGGTCACGTCAGAATGATACGAGTATAATAATAATGTTATTATTTTAAATATTGTTCTTGTAGTTGTTATATCTCGCAAAATGTCCAACGTTTCAATTCCGTACGCTGTCAATACTGTGTCATTATGTAAGGTTTATTAGATCAGTGATCTTGATGTTTTATTGATAGCATGCCATTTTTTTCAATTTGCAATAAATGGGCCGCTATGCGAGGCCTTCGTTCTCTCGCTGTTGGCAGAATATCTCTCGAGAATCTCATTCTCCTACAGCCTTTTACCAATTGTACCCCACGATATGTCGTGCTCAACTAGAGTACATATGCTTATCTGATCTGGAATGGCTTTGCTAAGTCCAGCAGAAACGCCACTGAGTGAGTCCAGAAAAACCTCACAAGCATCTACCCCCATTGTTTCGCTAGAATCGTTTCAACCCTGCTAGAATATTGTTTTTACCATCACTTATTGGCCGACAAAATCACGCTGAGCTGTTATTTCTTTACAAGCTAGTTCAGGGTGATATATTCTGCCCTTCTCGGTTGTAATAATTTTCGAATTCCGTGTAAGTTATTCACAGAGAATCTGCCGTTGCATGTACCTGCCAGCTTCTTCGAACACTCTATTCTTTACAGAATACCGAGTCTCTCTAACGCCACCTTTCTTGATTCGTTATGTATTTCATAGTCGAAAGTCATTTTTTATCGGTGAGGGCTACCCTGATCTAACTTAGATTTGCTTATGCACAGATTCTTCCCTTTTCCGTCTTTAATGAAGCCTTCTGCATGGTTGTGTATACCCCACATTATTTTTCAGTTCCATTTCATGAATATCTACTCTTTTATTTGTTGTTACCATTGAGCGTTGATTCCTTTTTGACTGCACATTTTTGCTTTCTTTATTAATTAGCTTTTTTGTGGACAGTCTGTAATGTATTGTTTCTTATTTTTGTTTTATTTTTGTGCACACCAGTACGAAAAACCCTATAGTTGTTCCTGAATACGATAAAATGATTGATTGGTGATTGTTTGAATGAATATTATTATAATAATAGTAATATTATAAATGCTTGAAAAATTAGACGATAATCTGGCTAAAACGTGTCTTAGTAGCCAGTGTACACCAAGGAGCAATTTCAGTTTCACTGAATGCCTGTCTGAAAGGTCTTGCACCTGCAGCATTCTGGGCCCACATGGGGAGTTTGAGTTATAATCTCCTAAAAAATTGCCTGACCGCACTGCCGCTGTTGGCAAGTTTGCAATAAGTGCGCACAGTCAAAAAATACAAAAAGGGTGCCAGTCGGAGGGGTGAGAAAATCGGAGAACGTTGTTTGAAGAAGCGCGCGTAGATGCCGTCTAGCCCAGCCGTGGCCTACAGCCATCGGTTGACAAAGCGGGAAAGTAAGTGCCATGGCCCATTTCAAGTAACGACGAAGAAAAATAGTTTGTGCAAGCATTCAGTCATATGCTAATAATATTGTGTCAGTATTGTGAACAACTGAAACGTCGTTCACCAATAAACTCTGGAAAAAATGGTTTCAGTGAAAAGCGACTAAATAATTTGTCTCAAGTAGTAATGTAAGTTACATTGTCAAGCTTGCACAGTATCCATCCATGCCAGTGTTGCTTCCTTGCTCGCCGGAGTCACGGGTGTGGTGCTGATCGAGTTTGTCAATTTCGTTCATCTTGCTCTTATGTCGTGTTAAACTACTGCTCCATGTAACAAAAGATAATCATGCAACTCTCAGGAATCTACTTCGCTGTGCGTGGCAAAATTGTGGACAGACGTGGAAGTGTTTTTGTGTGCGTGTGCGTGTGAAGGCCGCTGGATGGGCGATCGTCAACATTTCGTGCGAAAAAAAAATAGAAACCCATGCTTGCAGGCATGCGTTCCTTCACAACTTCTTCCAATAGCAGTACGAATGGACGAGGTTGCTTTAAGATGTGAATAGATTGTCTGCAGTAACTTGCTCCTTGAAGGACAAGTCTCGGTTGAATGTTTAGGTAAGTTCATCATATTCATTACCTTCGCACGTTGTTCGCAAATATTGTAACTCAGAAAACATATCGCATTGCATGCTTCCTGAGTAAATACCTTCATACTGATTGTGGCTACGTGATCAGGCTGTTTTGTTTAAGCGATACAACAACACTTTCTTTTTTTCTATTTCTTTCAAACAGTGTTCTATTCAATCGAAAACTCTACGCCAGGAAAATATGGGTTTCGTGCTATACTACTTTTCACAAATATATTGATGTAAACAGACTTGTATTGAATTTTTCTCATTTTAATGCTTGAGAAATTCCCGAAGATATATTACAAATTGCACAATTACAAATAAAAACTGTTGCTTATCTCAATCTTCCAGGTTGACATGATATTTATGAGTCCACGTTTGAATTTGTATTTTTTCGTCTACTTTCTCCTTGTTTTTATATATACGTGCGTTTTGATAAGGACACGCAGTAAAAATTTTTTTGTTAGTTTGGTTCTTCAAAGCAGGGTGCAATGCTCACGAATCGAAATAGAAAAACTTAGGAGTAGCCCATAACTTTGTTTCCACCATCTACAATTCTGGTGTTATAAGTGTAAATTAGACTGGAATGCGTACATCACAGGCAACATTCTTTTTTTTTATTTATTTATACTGCCAACCCTCACTTGAGGGTCATTACAGAGAGGGAAGCATAGGATATGGAAAGTAAATACAGACATTGATATTTTCAGCAACTTTGAACAATAACACAATAGCTTATTCATTGCTCGGCAAAGTAAACATCAAGAGCACATTCAAATTTTTTAGCGTCAGAATTTTCAACAATATGTCGCGGCAGTTTGTTCCACGCTTCTATAACATCAGGGAAAAAAGATTTGTGAAAGACGTCCGTGCGAGCACCGAAGGGGCGAACTGCCGCGTCATGATTGATCCGGCTGCTGAGCTTATGCGGGGGGTGTACGTAAATTGTTCTATCTATTTTTATTTGACCATGCAATATCTGAAAAAATACTTTTAGGCGCTGCTTTTGTCGTCTAATTTCTAGAGATTCCAAACCACTTAATTTTAACATCTCGGTAACCGAATCAGTCCTTTTATACTTCAAACATATAAATCGCGCGGAAAGTCTCTGAATTCGTTCCAGTTTACCTATTAAATCCTTTTGGTGGGGGTTCCAGGCAGCACAAGCATATTCTAAAACAGGGCACACAAATGTTTTATATGCAAGCAGCTTGACGTCTTTCGTAGCACTCGGTAATTTAGCACGCAAGAAACGCAGTTTTCTGTAAGAGGCACAGCATACATTCTCGACATGTGCACGCCATTTCAAATCATTCGTAATATGCACTCCCAAATATTTTAATGCACACACCTGCGGTAAATAATTAGGTCCAATGCTGTACGTAAATGGTAAAACGTGTTTCTTGGTAGTTATATGCGTATATGTTGTCTTAGAATAATTTATTTTCATCTCCCATTTATCGCACCATGTTTGAAAATCATCAAGACAATCATTAATTACAATTTGGTCATTCGCACACGTCACTGGGGCATAGATTAAACAATCATCAGCAAACAATTTAATTTTTACAGGAGGGTTAACAATGTCAACAACATCATTTATATACACCAAGAACAGCAATGGGCCCAACACGGAGCCTTGGGGCACACCGGAATAAACATAGAGTGATTCAGACTCAAACCCATCAATTCGTACCAACTGCTTGCGGTTCGTTAAGTATGCCTCAATCCACTTCAGGATATTTTCGTTTACGCCTGTTCGTTTGAGCTTGAAGAGCAATTTATGGTGGGAGACCTTATCGAAGGCTTTTGCAAAATCTATGCATATCACGTCGACTTGTTCTCTGTTATCTACGGCAGCGGCAAAATCGTGGAGAGTTTCAACCAGTTGGGATAATGTGGAAAGCCCTTGCCTAAACCCGTGCTGTTGCCTACATATCAGCCCATTTGTCTCCAAGAAAATAGCCATCTGTTTGGCAATGACGTGTTCAAAAACCTTACAGCAAACACACGTCAGAGAAACTGGCCTGTAGTTGGTAAAAAGCATCCTGTCGCCACTTTTAAATACCGGTTTCACAATGGCGCTCAGCCAGTCTTTTGGAAGCGAATGTGTCAAGAGTGATTTTTCGAAGATAATGACTAAGTAAAACGACATCCACTCTGCATACCGCCTCAAAAACACAGTTGGTATTCCATCCGGTCCATTAGCCTTCTTTTCGTTCAAATTAAGTAGCTGCTGAAACACGCCCGCTTGATCAAATGAAACTGGATCCATGGCGCATGTGCAAGTTTCGGCCATTTCCTTATCTTCATCCGTGAATGCCATCTTTGTAAATACAGATTGGAAAAAGCGATTGAAACCATTAGCTATATCTTGTTTCTGGGTTACAACATCAGAGCCAACCGCGATATGTTCAATCGCTTCTTTCCGATTGTTCAAGTATAGCCAAACTTTTCTAGGCGAAGTGCGCAAGAACCCAGAAAGCGTTTCATTGAAGAACCTTTTTTTGGACTTGGAGATTTGGATTTTCAGCGCTGCTCGTAGTTGGGAAATCTGCTCAGAGTGGCCTTGTCTTTTGCGTAATCTCTTTATTTTGCGTTTAGTGTGGATAACATCTCTAGTGATCCAGGGGTTAGTCTTCCTAGTTTTTTTCAATCGAATCGAGATGTCGCAACATCGCATGGTTATCTTGAGGAACTGCACATACCCGCCAACATAGTCATACAAAATAATGTGACGTCACGTTTTGATTCGTGAACACAGTAGATAGTTTTACGCAAGCCAAAAAATAAACTGGTCTGATGCAATGGGGCTTGCTACTTTGTAAAAAAAGCAAGGGGCTATTAAGTTTCGTTTTTCAGAGTTAAACACGATAGCAATATCTTGCTTCTTGTGCGTAATTCAACCACTCAGTGTGTACTTTTTCATTGTATGATGCTACTTGAACAATTTCAATTGTGGAATAGTACTGTGTAATTGAGAAAGTTGAAAGTGTCTTGTCTCAATGAAGGTTTCGCGCATGGCAGAATTGTGTGTGAAAAAACGGGTAGCGTAGTTTAAAGCATGAGCAATATTATGGTAATATTGAGTTGCGCGAAAAACAAATTCAAAGACAAAAGGAAGACACCTGGACACAGCGTACAATAACAACTGAAACTTTGTTGGAGAAAATACATATATATGCGGTTACAAGAATATGTGCGGTGAAAGAAAACAATTAGATAAACAGACAGGTTGTATTAATGATGCGCTTCCAGACAAGCTACTTCAGTAGCAAGCAACATAACCGAGAGTTACGCGACACATGAATTGATTGATTTATATGTGAGGTTGAACGTCCCAAAACAACCATATGGTTATGAGAGACACCATAGTGGAGGGCTCTGGAAGTTTCGACCACCTGGGGTTATTTAACGTGCACCCAAATCTGAGCACACGGGTCTACAACATTTCTGCCTACATCGGAAATGCAGCTGCCACAGCCTAGATGACACATCAGTCACCAGCTCTGTTTATGAAATACGTCTCTTCAATTTCCAGCGCTACCGTGTTTCTGGATCTAGCTTCAACTACCGTATCATCAAACAAAAACGCGCAGCCGCACCCAAAAGAATTCTATGATTGGTCAGAGCATTGTCATTGCATTAGAGAAGCTTTATGATCCATAATTTTATTATAGAATTCTAAATAATACTTTCCGCATGATAGCGCATGGCCGTACACCGCACGATGTCCAAAGGGTGAAAGGAAATGATTACATGTCTGCTCATCTAACAAGTTTTCTTCCACCTCGCGTGTTCTTGTAACCGCATATATGCCTGTTTTCTCCAATAAAGTTTCAGTTATTAGTGTGCGCTGTATCCAGGTGTCTTCCTTTTGCACGTAAATTTTTTTTGCGCAAATCAGTTAAGATGAATTAACAACTCGCCCAGTAGACCGTGCTTCTCTATATTACGTGTGTAAAATGTTTTAGAACTTTATGCACACACTACATAGTCGTGAGCGAGTACACGCAACACCGTGTGTGCCTCTAGTAATGGTTGGCTGCCTTTAGACCGCGAAGTCACATGGGTAATAACTTGTGTTGCCCGATGACACTGCATGCTTGTATCATGCACTATTGTTCTGATAATAAATATTTTGCTGTGAGACCTGAATACAGGATGTGTGTATTGGTTAAGCATCACAGTTATTTTTCTTGAATTTCGAACCAGAGGAAGTTATTCACGCTTCATTTTCAAGCAGACGCATAGCTGGGAGGTACAGCACTTGCTTGACATGGAAATGGCCTGCATGATTTCGATCATCACGCAGACCCTAAAATTCATAATATTTGTTTTATTTGCATCCTCTCTATTTTCGGTCATAGAAAAGACATTTTTTCACTCAGATACACTGACGGCTACGCCAGAATGTCTGCGGAACCAGCTCTTTACCTCTGTTATTTTAATGATGCATTATTGGCAGAACGGAAAGTGGGTAACGTGTACAAAAGACATTTTGTAGTGTCCCGTTGGCAAGAAATATCGCTAATATTCTCCGTTTCTGCGTGCACAGAGACCTTTAAACACCAGTTTTAGCGGTCACGCTGAAGGCCATTTCTAGTCACAATACTTGTACATGACAAGCTTGCATACCAATCGCTTTTGACCGAACTCCATAAAAATTGATTATGTAGTCATTGAAGTTATTCAATGCACACGCAGTTCATACGGGTACGAACTACTCAATATTTTGTTTTGACTCACTATAGACGCTCCATTGGCACGCCAGAAAAGTTTTACTTTAAAACACTGTGCAAAACCTCTTTACGAAACTAAAGATGGGTTTTTTTTCATGCTATTTATCATAGCCAAGTTCGAATCAATGAAGCAAAATATTTACTCGCACCGTACTGTCTCACAACGTGTTGACAATAGGTTCAAGATAAGACAAATCGCATGCAAAACTGACATATTTCAAAATGATGTTTTACCAAAAAAATCAAAAAAGGGTACCAACTGCCGTCTAGCATTGCCTCGACCATTTCAAATTATTTGTTTTATTTTATGTTAGAATTAGTGTGTTGCATTTTCTTGGTTAGGTTGCATTTTGTATTGATATATGTATTTGTGTTGCATATTATGATTGAGGTGACTGATTATTTGTTTGGCTGACTTTGTATCTTTTTGTATTCTACTTTTTATAAACGCTCCCCCACTGTAATGCCAACTGGTGCTGTGAGTAATGAAATAAATAGATAAATAACTAAAGTGTCGATAAATAACCAATAAATGTAAGCACAAACAATGTATCTCTTCAGGGAAAGTGGAATAACAGAAACATGTGCCCACAACAAACTTTAAACTTGTTGCCAAGTTACATTTCTAGCAAAACTTTCTTCAGAATAATTCGAGATATATTGAGGATAACTTGTACACGAATGGTGAGGGGATATGTACTGCATTTGTTTTGGACACGGTGGTGACTGCATGCACACCTTTAAGCAAACAGCTTTATTTGTAGCTTAAGATTGATTTGACAATCATAACTTATGCCGCCGACCCAAGCTGAACTCGTATAGATGAATCATCTGAATAGCTATATATAAAAGCATCCATATGAGGCCATGTTTACCCTTATATGGATGCTTCTATATATAGTGATATATAGATGATTGACATATATGGCCATATACAGCAACACGCATATGTGGGTATATAAGGGATTAGGTACATCAAGTTGTAGAAGGTCCATATATGGCTACATAAGGAATTGGGCATATCAGGTTATATAAGGCCCATATATAGAACTTCCATATAAACCCTGATATGTCCAATTCCTGATGGAACCACACATATGGATTTTTATATAAGCTCATATACATGATTTTTGTAAGGGTGTACTCACAAGCACGCCCCCCACTGCGTTACTTTGACGCATGCGCGTTCAGCGGGTCCGGCGTCCGTCCGGCGTCCCTCCGTCATGAAAAAAGGAGATGCAGTGTTGTCTGGGTAAGGCATCGGTGCGAAATGCAGCATGTCGCATTTCGCGCCCGTTGCGTCTGAACCGCGCCGACGGACGCTGGTCTCGCCTGGCATTAGACTACAGAGTACTCGTGTTTTACGTCGCTGTGCCGAGCGTGCACACGCGTCAATGGTACATTGTAGTATATTGGGCTCTTGATGCGCTCGCGGCCCTTTTTCTAGCTCCACATATACCAAATTTGGTGTTATTTGGTGTTAACATGATAATCCCGACACGCGTGTCTTGTAAGAACATCACAGCATACCACGCTCGTAGCGTGCTCGTGGCTGTTTTGCTAGCTCCACATATACTAAATTTGGCATCGCGGGAAGTGAATAGATGACGAAGGTAAACGACACATTCAGACATGTTAATTATAACAAGGAAGTCATGTACGGCATCATTTACTTCCACCTCGTAAAGTTGTGCTGATAATAAAGTAACATGTCAACGTTTCTTATTCGGGCTTCGCATATCGTCGGTACTCTCTGTATGTAGGATCTGTGTTGGATAAGAAATTGGCGTCAATAATTTATCCAGCGGCCATGGCACTGGCATTGAAAGAAATGAAGGAGGGGCTGATTTGAAGGAACCGTTTGCCATTTATTTACCTTTACTGAATACGAATTCGAAGTCATTACGAGATGCACTGGTAGCAGTTGTTTTTCAAGCTAATATCAATACAGGAGAAAGCAAGGGCAAGCATTACCACAAACCGACGTAGTGTGCACTCACAGGAAAAGGCGAACCTTCCCCAGATAACTCGAAAACATGCCACAATCCGTGACAGTGCACATATGTGCACTGCCCTTACACTGCCAAGCACTGCCCTTACACTGCCCTTACAGTGCCTTGCAGTGCCAACCCTACAATGCCAAGCACTCATTATGTGCCATACTGAGGAACATGCACTGATAAATATTTTTAGTCTAGAACTTTTGCAAAACACTGCCGTGTAGGCGGTATGGTGAAACTCACGCCTAGATCCTAGATGCAATGACTATGGTCCATCGGTCGCAGTGCTCAGCTGCTCATGTTAATTGCACACGTGCAATCCAGGAAATGGCGAACACCATTTATTTTATGTGAAATGCTAGAGGGTAGTTTCCTAGGCCTTAGTGAGTGAATGCCAAAGGACACTGAAGCAAGTATCATGCCCACGTGTGCTTCAAAATGCCAATTAGGAAACACACAACAAAAAGGACGAAGAAAAGTGAGAGGTTGGTTAAATGTCTATCTGTACACGTGGTCATTTTCTGAACAACGGTGTGTATTAGCAAAACAATAGGCTCATTCTTTCCTCGAGTACCGTCACGAGGCATAAACGGTAGCCCAGACTCACGTTCGCGACGCAGAATTCTGGTGACGTTTTTCTTTGATGATCTCTGACGTAGTGCGAGCAAACATTCTTACCGGGAAGCAGCAGTTGTTATGAAAAATGAGTCCAAGTGGTAACTAAAGTCTATAAAGGCTAACGTCTGGGCTCTCAAAAAAGTACAAAATATTCAAAATAATTTAGACAAATTAAAATATTAAAATATGTGCAAGTGTACGTACATATGTGACCCAAAAACTTTCCCTCAATGTATTACCGAAGAAAAGGATGCACTCGTAAGTATATTTTGGCTGCCTCTTATTCGGTCAAACACTGTGGATTCGATTTGCGGCAGCATTGTGGTTGCTGCCGTCTTATCATTGAAAAAAAGTTCTTTGACTGCCTTTCTGTAAATTCGGTATATTAATGGGGTGAATTCACTGTCATAAGCTTCATCACTGACCCCGGTCTCGGTGAATATAACAATATCGGGATATTTAACAGTAATGAGTCCTTCAAGCTATGTGCTTTTGTAGTCCCCGCTTCCACAATTGACTTTGCGAAGTTTCAAGAATCGCACATCCTTCTTCCTCTGTCCACCCCTCCTATCGCTTATCAGCCTAAGTGGCATTTCTTGCCACTGTCGCACCTGTGCATACCATCCTTTACACTTAGCTTATCATAGAAGAGCTTAGCCTTACCCCCTTTTTTTATTTTTCGTCAAGTGTCCTTTTCCAAAGCATCGTTCTTTGTTCACGGATATTTTCGAGAAGCCTTCTGCATTACACAAGAACTGCCCTCTAGTCTGCATGAGACGTTTAAAATAGACAAAATTTATCTATGTCATAAACGATTGCCATTAGTCATTTTTTATTTTCCATACTGAGGCCAGTCCTAATAGTTCGCTATATGATGCCAGCTTTAATCGTCATTTTTAAATGCAAAGGATTTTTCAGCGAACTTCAGCGACTTTGAGCGTTTCCATCTATCTATCTATCTAGCAGCCTACGACTTTTAGATCTTCTGGCCATTTTGATAACGATATCTATACATAACTTGGTATGGCATAGCATGACAGTATGAAAAACATATGTGACGTGTCATAACATGAAAATCATGACATATATGTCATGAATACCTTGATTTACATTTCATGGTTTTGCTGCTCTTGTGGTGGCTTCGTTCCCATGACATGCTGCAAAACTGGTATGGTCTGGCATGAATATATGGCGAGCACAAGCGACACCTCCTATTATGAAAATCATGACATGCGTGTCATGTAACATGACTAAAGCTACACACATGATGCTCTCACGGCAGTTTCGCTAGCTTCGCATATACCAAATTTGGTAGTACGGGCTGTGAATGGATGACGAAAGTATGTGACTGGTGCAAACATAATAATCATGACATGCGTGTCATGTAACAACATGACTACATGCCACGCTCACGATGCACTCGCAGCCGTTTTGTTAGATTCATATATACCAAGTTCGGTATTACGGGACGTGAATGTATGACGAAGGTATACGACTGGTGCAAACATGATAATCATCAGGCAAGTGTCAAGTCACAAACATGACGACATGCCACGCTCATGATGCTCCCGGGGCTGATTCGCTAGCTTCCCATATGCCAAGTTTGGTATTACGAAACGTGACTGGATGACGCAGGTATGTGGCTGGTGCGAACATGATAATCATGATATGCATGTCATGTAACAGTATGACTACATGAAACACTCAAGGCGACAATACACTTCGACATGACATGACGCGTGTCATGTAAAAACATGACAACATACCATGCTCAAAGCGTGCTCACAGCCGTTTCGCTAACTACTAAATTTAGTATCACGTGACGGGAATAGATGACAAAGGTAAACGACACATCCAAACATGATAATCATGGCACGAAGTCATGTACAGCATCATTTATGTCCACCTCGTAACGTTGTGCTCAGGTTAAAGGGACATACCAACCTTTCTCATTTGTACTTCGCATATCATTGATTTCCACTGTACGTGGGATGTGCTAATTTTTTCTTCTGCAATGTCTTCGAAAATTTTCTCTTCTAGTTGCACATGTGGGACGTTGTTAAGTTCATAAATACCATTGTGTGTATGTAATTCCCGTGGCTCCTATTTTGAAGATCATTCACTCAGTACGTAAGGGCTGCAAAATTTTTGTCAGAGTAAGACATCTTGTTTTCTAGCTTCCTAATATTGCTATCCTATATGGGGAAAGTAGACAGCTGTTTCTCTGTTGTCTCCATTCTGTAGCTTACTGCCGATCGCTTCTTTCATATCTTCTCATACGAGGACTGCGTAAGTGCCATGGTTTCGATCATTTTACAGCGCAAGCTGTGACAAGAACACAACACCAGTCACGGGTGGCACTGCAGTTATACATCGCTGGTGTCCGTAACCACTATCATCATGAAATAAAAAAAAACAAAAAATTGTCAGATCTCACATACAGTGGGAATCAATGATATGCGAAGCATGAAAGAGGAAGGTTGTTATGCCCCTTTCGAATCACCACAACGTAAGAGGTGGAAGTAAATTATGGTGTACACAACTTTCGTGTCATGATTATTATGTTTGGATATGTCGTTTACCTTCGTCATCTATTCACGCCACGTGATACCAAATTTAGTATAATGGAGCTAGTGACGACCACAGTGGCAGGCGCCTTGCGTGGACGAAGGCACTAGCTTGTCACTATGAGAACAAACACGGCATATTTTACGTAAACGCCTCCGGCTCTCTCCATGGGGGTAGTACACGGCTGCAGTAGTCCACCAAAATATCGCGGTGAATGGCCTCGCATTCAAAGCACAGGATATAACTTATGCAGAGGAAGTTGCCATGGCATTAGCTGCAGCAGACCTGGACTACCGCCTCATCATTATAGGCTCGAGACGAGTCTGCCGAAATATGTAACGCAGGTATGTTCCACACCTGGCGTACCGCATCCTACAAAACAGCAATTAAGTCGGGGCCCCCGCGTCCCGAAGGATCACATGGGCTCTTGCTCACGTGGGCCTCGAAGGCAGTGGAACGGCGGACGCCGCCACCCGTGCGCTCACTTTCCGGCAACGGCTTCAAACCCTTCCAGAATTTATCTCGAACCCAATCCGGTCTCAACATTTCGAGAAATGACTGAATTCTTCCCATTCACTCCTTCAATGTATCCTAAACCCTGTAAGGGCTTACAAAGGCGGAGAAGCGTTTACTCCTCCGTCTTTACACCAAAATACTGCTGTGCCCGGCTTTTTTCAAATATCTCGATCTTGCCTGTACAGGAATATGCCCGCACTATGCGAAGAAGTCTTCGGACATCTTCCCCATGGGGGGGGGGGGGGGCATGCCAGCCAGAAGGCCCTGGTCAACCGAGCCCCAGTTGCTTTGGATGCCAGTGGGCTACTGTAATGAGGAGCCTACCAAGTGATTGGGAGCGGTGGCTCACACGGAGCCGCCACCCACATACTCTCTGTATATAAATATAATTAAGTTTTCCTTCTCTCTCTCTCTCTCTCCGGCGTAGCTCAGTGGTGGAATACTGGGCTGGCATCCAGCGTACCTGGGATCAAGCCCCTCCCGTGCCATTGGTGCTAGGTTTTTTTTTTCTATTTTCGCGTGATGTGGTTACGGACAACGGCGGCAGCGGCGGCGGCGGTGGTGGACAGCGGCGCGACCCGAGTTGTGATGTAATAGAAGCTTTCGCTGTAATATTTGCTGTGACTAAACCAGAGACGGTTGCCGTAACCATATTGCAGGGTGAAAGATTTCTATCTTTCTGATAGCATCTTCAGCCTGATTGATTGATTGATTGGTGGGGTATAATGTTCCAAACCACCGTATGATTATGAGAGACGCCATAGTGGAGGGCTCTGGAAATTTCGACCACCAGGGCTTCTTTAACGTACACCCGAATTTGAGTACACAGAATCTTCAGCATGAGGTGATGGTTCGTGCCTATACCTGCGAATCGATTCGACTTGCTAGATTCCAGTATGACAGCATCTCACTGTCATAGTGCGATGTCTTGAGCAACAGCAAAAGCTTGAATACAAGAGCAGCAGGGAATACTGACCATTCGACTGGTAGTGCTACTATCTAACCAACTCACAAGTAAGGGTTCATAATTTCCATCTCAGCATGAAGTTGTTTATTTGCTTCATTTTAGCGATGAATTTAATTAGCTTTACCAAGTATACTGCTACAATGTTTTCGGTGGCCACAGGATACAGAAATCATGCAGAAATCTCTGTTTCCGGAATGTATAAAAATTAGGTCAAAACTTACTTTCTATCCCATCCTCAAAATTGACAAGTTTTGTATACAGCAGCCGTATGTTTTCTCGGTTTTGTTACTTGTAGTAGTGTGACCCTTTGTCTATTATTGTGCAAGTGTGCATGTCGTTCGCCCTGTTTAAAAACTGTGTTCCGCATATATTAGTGATGTATGATATTCTATCCCTTTGTAAATTTTCTGAGTTAGTGCATTCGCGTGCTGGGGTTCCGTCAGGCAGATCAAATCTGCCTTAGGCTCTTGTATCCGATGATGATGTTTGATGTTTTGTGGCGCAAGGGCCGTTTCATGGCCAAAGAGCGCCAGTTCATCTTACTAGAGATATGGACAATGATTGTGATAAGCGGCTGTATAAGGGCCATAAAGTTATTCGCACTAGGGCGGGTAAAAACATAGAAATAATAAAATCATGACCGTGCCGTGAAAGGTGTATGGTGTTAATGAATGACAAAACTTTGTTGTAATAAAAGCGATGGTGGACATGTATGACATTAGCCCAAGTGCCTCACTCTTTCACACCCTTGCGTCCAAGGGCTGTGAGGCAAGTACTTTATTGAGTGCAGCCACCGCAGCGAAGACCTCTCTGGAGAGACGATAGTTATAGCGCGAGAACAAAACGACGACACAGACAAGAAGGACACGAAAGACACTTCTTGTCTCTGTGTCGTCGTTTTGTCCTCGCACTATAACTATCGTCATGCCATACCAACAAGCCCAAGCTGCCACACTCTCTGGAGAGGTCGCGCTACGGAATGCCCAGGTATATGATATGAAAGGTACGAATTCCTTTTAAAAATGCTAACAATGATTTATGAATAAAAAGTGGTTCCCTACCAACGAACATTGCTAGATGAAGTGGTATCTGTTGTCGGTATGGTAACGGAAAGTGTTGTCTTCTCAGCGCTTCTAATTCTTTACACTGGATTAAAATGTGAAGTATAGTCAGTGCTTCTCCACATCTATTACACAAAGGTGGATCGCACCGAGACAAAAGAAATGAATGTGTTGTATTTTTATTTTATTTATTTAAATACCTTAAGAGCCCGGAGGGCATTACATAAGGGGGGATACATACAAGAGGTTACTATAGCATCAGTAAAACAACATGTCAGGGAGTAATACTAGTAATCAAACAGACCGATAGCTCAAGCAACATTACTAATAACACAATAAGCAAAAAACACAGTAAGCAGCCCACCATAACAGGAAACATATTTCAAGAAATAGCAATAAACATTCTCTGAGCATGCGTTACACATTAAATGTCAATGGTGGTTACAAATTATTGTCAACTTCCAAGTAAGTTTGTACTGCAGACTGGAAAAGGGAGGGTTCTGTAATAGCGACGATGTTTGAGGGCAGCGCGTTCCACTCGTTAATGGATAACAGCAGAGGTGAAAATTGGTATTTCTTAGTGCGTGAATATATTGTATTGACCTTATGTGCATGACCAACGCGATCAGAAACGTAGGGAGCTGGGTGAATGAATGATCGGGAAAATGACGAGTCACTATGATATAAACTATGGAAAAAACATAGGCGGGACAACTTTCTGCGCGTGGCAAGCAATGGAAGGTTCAGAGAACGCTTAAGACATGTTACGCTTTGGTGGCGAGAATGACAGGAGGTGATAAACCGAGCTGCTTTATTTTGTACCGATTCTAGCATATCAGATAACATTGCCGTGTGTGGATGCCAGATGGTTGACGCATACTCTAATGAAGGCCTGATCAGAGCTTGATATGCATGAAGTTTAGTTTTCAAGTTTGTGCATCTGAGGCGGCGTTTCAAAAGACCGAGTTTTTTTGATGATTTGCTGGTGATGTATTCAATGTGACTGTTCCAGATTAGGTCGGAACTAAAGAAAATGCCGAGGTATTTTGTGGATGAAACGGTCTCAATTACGGTGCTATTGACTATGTATGTGACGGATGATGAGGGTTTGGCTACGGAAGTAAATCTAATATGTTTGGTTTTTTCAGCGTTGATGTGCATCTGCCACAAATTGCACCACTCTGCGAGTTTCAACAAATCTGATTGTAGAATGCTACTGTCATTCGGTTCGGTAATCTCCTTATATATAACGCAATCATCTGCGAATAGGCGTAGAGAAGAAACAATATTAGATCCAATGTCATTGATGTACACCAAAAATAATAATGGTCCGAGCACGGAGCCCTGGGGGACACCGGATTTTACCATGCACTTTCTGGAAATTATGTGGTTAAGTTTGACCGATTGCGACCGGTTACAGAGGAACTCTTGAATCCATTGGATTGTTTTCTGATCAAGCTGGAGGTTACGGACTTTAGTTATTAATCGGTTATGTTGGACGCGATCAAAAGCCTTTGAAAGGTCTATAAAAATAGCATCTGTAGGAGCAGAGCTATGCATGGATTTGTGCAAGTCTGTCAACAATTCGAATAGTTGGGTGTTGCAAGAGCGTTTTTCCCGAAAGCCGTGTTGGTTTGGGATGAGGATGTTGTTTCTTTTCAAGTGAGATATAATTTTCGAGTAAATGATATGTTCTAATAGCTTGCAAGATATACAGGTTAGAGAGATTGGACGGTAGTTGTTCGGACTTGACTTTTGGCCGGATTTGTATATGGGTTTAACAAAGGCATATTTCCAGTCTTCCGGTACACAGCCCGTGTCAAGCGACTGCTGAAAGATCAGCGACAATAAATACGCTGATCTGTGGCAGGTTAATTTTAGGAGTTTGGCACTAATTCCGTCGGGCCCCGGGCTAGTCTTATGAGGAAGGCGTTGTACAGCTTGCGCGACACCATTTTCAGTTATTGTAATTGAAGAAAAAGGGTCGTGAATGGTAGGTTTTAACAGTGCCAGTGAGTCTAGTGGAAGTTCTTCCGTGAACACTGATGCAAAAAATTCGTTGAAGCATTCAGCACTTTCCTCTGGCGACAATGCTATGCCTTGATCACTCAGTAGAGTTGGCTCAGAAGGGTAGGCTGTAGGGTTCACCACGCGCCAGAATTTCTGGGGGTCAGTTTTCAAAAGGTTAGGTAAGGGTTTGGCAAGGGTAAGGTAAGGGTTAGGTAAGGGGACATACACATACGAGCTCGTATGTGTATGTCCTGTTCTTAACGTTGTAAGGATTGCTTCTGTGTGGCGTGACTTTTATACTGGTGGCCAATGACCAAGTTGCGGCTTGATGACATGCAATTTATTATCTGTGTGTGTGTCCAATGTGCTCTGCCAATAACCCCTGAGCTTTCGCTTTAAAACTGCTTTCAAGGCGAGTGCAGGAATCGGTATTGACGTGTTGATAGCTGTATTGTTGGCGGGTCCAGATAGCTGGTCCACCATAACATTGCCTTGTATTTCGCGGTGTCATGGCACCCAGCAGACTATGACGTGCTGCTTGGGGAAGTAGACTGTGCATAAAGGCGAATAAAGCGAGATAAGGACAGAGTTTTTGAGCTTTCTAGGTGTTTTCAGAGCTTTTACTACGCTTTAAGAATCTGTATATATTATTGCCTTCTGTAGTTTTATTTGTTTAATGTGTTCAACATCCGCAAATATCGCATAAGCTTCGTCAGTAAAATTGCTTGTATCAGGGTGCAGAACACCGGCTTCCGAAAAGGATGGCCCAACGGCTGCGTATGAGAGAGAAGTGCATCCATAAAGAACTGAGGACATGTGTATTTATGTTGCAGTTCAAGGAAGTATGCCTGGATATGTGCGATTGGTGCATTCTTCATAGCCTCCAAAAAAGACACGTCGCAATCTATCGCCTGCCACTGCCACGGTGGCAGGCATACTAGGGGAGCCATCAAACGGTGTTCGAGAGGCACACCGGTTTTCTTCGCCAGGCCCCTCACTCGAAGTGAGAAAGGCTGTCTCAAAAAAGGCCGTTTTTCAAACAAAGCAAGGCTTGACATGTCAATAATTGTGGAAAGTGAGGGGTGATCCTTGTCTGCGTTTACATTAAAATAATATTTAAAAGACATGTAACTAACATCTCTGTAGGTGGAGCGACTATTCGTCCGATTCCCCGTACAGGCTTTCCACAGGGCTAGTGCGAGAAGCACTCGTGGAGAGACGGATGCCTAGATGATGAACACGGTCAAGCATTTTAAGGGCAGTAGATGTCGCAGGCTGATATGCTATAGCCCCATAGTCTTAACGGGTACGTACAAGGCTTTTATACAAATTCCTTAAACACTTCTTGTCGCTTCCCCACGTAGTGCGTGACAACACTTTTAGAATGTTCATAGCTTTTATGCACTTGTTTTTTAAATATTTGATGTGTGCTATGAAGGTTAGCTTGTTTCCAAGAATATGTCTAAGAATTTTTGTTCAGTATTAACAGAAAAACGTTGACAGTTGAATATCGGGTTGAGGATGAATGCCTCTCTTCCTAGAGAACAAGAGACACGTGCTTTTCTGTGCATTCTGACGGAACCAGTTTTCTTCAGCCCAATTAGAGACTTTGTTCAAACCAAGCTGAACCTGCAACTCACACATGGCCAGATTGCAAGATATTAAGCCAAGCTGGATGTCATCAACATATATACAATAAAACATATTGCGAGGGATGGACAAGTGCAAAGAATTCATTTTGACGAGAAAAAGTGTGCAACTAAGTACACCGCCTTGCGGCACGCCTGTTTCCTGGACAAATGTTTGGGAAAGAACGCTGCCTACTCGAACTCGAAATGTCCGGTTTGACAGATAACTTTCGATTATAGTAAACATTCTGCCACACACGTCAAGGTGGGACAGGTCTCTTAGTATTCCAAAGCGCCATGTTGTGTTATATGTCTTTTCGATATCAAGGAACACAGAGAGGAAGAATTGCTTATGATTGAATGCGTTTCTGATCTGTGCCTCGATAAGAACAAGGTCGGTGGTGGATCTACTCTCTCGAAACCCGCACTGAAATGGGTCGAGTAAATTATTCGTTTCAAGGAAATGCACAAGGCGGCAGTTTATCATTTTTTCAAGAAGTTTGCATAAGCAGCTTGTAAGCGCAACAGGCCTGTAACTCGAAACTAAAGAAGGGTCCTTGCCCTGTTTCGAAATGGGAATAAAAATAGCCTCTTTCCAGGAAGTAGGGATAGTGCCATAGAACCAGATAGAATTGTACAAACAGAGTAAGGTTTTCTTGAGTTTCGATTGGTAGCTTTTTTAATATTTCGTAAACAACACAGTCAGAGCCTGGAGCGGAATCACTGCAGGAGTTCAGTGATGTTTGGAGCTCAGCTAAGCTGAAAGCTTCGTTGTACGCCTCGTATCTAGTACATTTGTGTTCGAGTTTCTGCTTTTGTATTCTTGTTCTGTATTTTTGGAAAGCGTCAGTATAGTGTGACGAGCTCGACACCCGCTCTAAGTGTGCCCCGAGGAAGTTCGCCTGATCTTTCAAGGTGTCACCCTGTGAGTTTACGAGTAGGAGTGTGTGTGCTTGTCTTCCTGCTACCCTACCAACCATGTTCTAGACTTCAGCCTCCTGTGTGTATGAATTTATCCCAGATAAAAACTTTTGCCATCTTTCCCTTCTGGCCTGCCGACGCGTTCGCCTGGTCTGAGACATCATTTTCCTAAAGATTTGAAGATTTTTGGCTGTCGGTGAGTTTCGAAGCAACCTCCATGCTCTGTTTTGCTGTTTGCGCGCATTTCGGCATTCAGAGTTCCACCATAGCACACACCGTTTTCCAGGGTGTCCATTTGTTTGTGGAATGCATTTTGCTGCAGCATCAATCAAAAACGCTGTGAAGTAGTTGACAGCAACATCAATGCTCAAAGTACATATGTCACTCCAACCTATACGAGCGATGGTATAAAACTGTTCCCAGTCGCCTCTGTTTATGAGTCATTTGGGAACAGCTGGTGGACACTCAGTTGCTGTGGTTGTGCTCAAAATTACGGGGAAGTGGTCCCTTTCGTACGGATTACTGATGACTTTCTACTGGAGTAGAGGCACAAGAGATGGAGATACTATGCTTAGGTCTATGGAGGAGTAGGTATTATTGATTGATATGTGGGGTTTAACGTCCCAAAACCACTATATGATTATGAGAGACGCGAGTAGGTATTATTAGCGAGACTATAATAGGTTGGTTCTTTTTTATTTAGGAGACACACGCTGGACGAGAGAAGGAACTGTCCAATCAGTCGACCTCGCGCGTTGCAACGAGAGTCACCCCATAGCCTGCTATGCGCAATGAAGTCTCCAAGGAGAACAGAAGGCTCCGGAAGTTCATCAATTATGAGTATAAATCACGTTTTTGCAGCTGATAGCTAGGAGGAATGTGAATAGTGCAACTTGTGATCAGTTTATCAAAAAGAACCACTCAAACAGCGACTGCCTTAAGGGATGTTTGGAGTTGTAAGCGTGTGCACGCAATACCTTTATTCACTATAATGGCAACACCTGCGGATGATATCATGGCATCATGTCGCTCCTTTTGGAAAATAATGTATTTACAAAGAAAGTTGTTGTGTTTTTAATTAAGGTGTGTTTCTTGTACACAAAGCACTTTTGGTGAGTGTTCGTGTAAAAGTTCTTGGATGTCGTCAAGGTTTCTGAGAAGGCCCCTGGCGTTCCATTGTATAATTTGAGTGTTCATGCAGAATGTAAAAGTGCTGAGTGTACGAAAAGCGAGTGGCTGTTTAGACAGGGAGTTTGAGCTTACGTAACAGGGCTGTCACCAGGCCCTGTTATCTGCTTTTTTGTTTTCTTGGCGCACTCCAAGAAGCCGCGCCTCTCATTCGGCACCAAGAGTACCAACGTATCCATTGCCTCCTTGGAGGCACTGGATGCCCGCACATGCGAGCTGTTCGAATTTTGGGCCTCGCCTGGTGAGGTGAGGCCTTGAGACTGGAGGACTCTGGAGTCTCCGGTCTCTGTTTGCGAGTAGGCGGTGTAGCCTGGGCTACAACGGCCTTGGGAGCAGGTGCCACAACCGCCAGCTCGCTATGCGCGGGCCCAAGGAGTGGCGAGGGCTCGTGTGACAGTGCCCCCTGACGCACCGCATCAGCGTATGTAGGTCCATAGAATAGTGCGACTCTTCGCCGTGCTTCCTTAAATGAAATGTTCTCCTTCACCTTCAATGTAATTATCTATTTTTCTTTTTTTCCGGTATGTGCAGGAGCGTGAATATGCGGCATGGTTCCCTTCACAGTTTACACAGTGTGGCGGTTGTTTGCAGTTCTCAGACACGTGGCCTAGGACTCTGCATTGTGCACAAGTCTGGCAACCCCGACAGCTTTTAAAGCCATGGCCCTACCTCTGGCATATGAAGCAACGACGAGGGTTTGGTAAGTACGGCCTGATAGATGTCTTCGTGTACCTTGTTTGAACAGATTTTGGTAGTTCACTGGATGCAAATGTGAGTATTAAGTTTTTTGTCGGTGTCTGCTTATCGTCTTTTCTGATGACAATTCTCTGTACATTAGTGACATTTTGGCCCTTGCACCCCTCCAAAAGTTCAGTTTTGGTCAGGTCAAGTAAGTCTGCGTCAGATACCACTCCGCGATTTATGTTCATAGGTTTGTGTGGTGTTACGGTGATTGGTACGTCACCAAACGTTGAGAGACTGTCTAGCTTTACAAATTGTTCTTTGTCCCGAATTTCGAGGAGAAGGTCTCCGCTAGCCATTTTGGTTACATTGTATCCAGCCCCGAGAGTTTCAGTAAGACACCTGGCAACTACGAAAGGAGATACAGTCCTGCTTGCTTTCCAGTTTTTTCACAGTGAATGGCGTGAAAGTGGGGAAATGTTTCTAATGGCTGGTTGAAAAAATTTATATCATCGGTGCGTACCCGCTTTAGGCTGGTACAATCACAGAGTAGGGGGAATGCTCCATGCATGCCGGTCCTATTTTTGTTCAGCAGCGTCGGCGGCCACCCACCACGGAGCTTAACAAGGGGACGCTGTAAGTTTGCAGGTGCTGAAAGCTTGCAGACGTCAGCCCTACAACACTGCTATAACCCAATGTGCCTAGGCCAAGGTAGGCTATATGCACAGGGTTAACCCTTGCCTCCAGGAAATTTGGAAGTAAACAGAAGAGATAACTAGACAGGACAAACTAAAAGTGAGAGATAAAGACGAAGTTGTAGGGGAGAGAGATAGAAAAACGCCACTGCCGATTTCCCTTGGGTGGGTCAGCCCAGGGGTGCCGTCTACGTGAAGCCGGGTCGAAAGGGGTGTGTTGCCTCTATCGGGGGGCTTTAAAGGTCCAATCACCCAGCATCAGCTCAACTCCCCGGATCCCCTTTTCCCCGGGCACGGCAAAGCCACGCACGGCTAGGCGTGGGAGGGAGTCGAACACCCCCCCCCCCATTAGCTCGGGTCCGTGGTGTCGCTACACACCAAACACCTGCTTGCACAGACGCCCCTGCGGGGCTCTTGTATCCGAGATATACGCGTGTCTAAAATATAACCGCCATCAAGTTGGCCCCGGATAGCCAAACCTCCCTCCGGGTTAAACATATCTACCATTGTATTGATTGATATGTGGGGTTTAACGTCCCAAAACCACCATTTGATTATGAGAGACGCCGTAGTGGAGGGCTCCGGAAATTTTGACCACCTGGGGTTCTTTAACGTGCACCCTATCTACCATTGTAATATCCCTAATTTTCTCTTTCTCTCTCGGTGGAAGTCATTCTCTCACCAATAAAGATTATGTAAGTTATTTTTCAAAGAGAAAAGAAGATGAAAGTGAACTCCGTAACTGCCTGTATCATGGTGCGACACCTCAACAGTGGCTTACAAGAGATGGGGGGTAAGGAGAAATTAAAATGGATAGGGATAGAGCTGGGACATAGAGAACCACATACAGAAATAAGGAGAAGGTATGAAAGATAAACACGGTGACAAGCGTCCGAGGACGGGGCGCCACTCATCAAGAGCTTCACGGCGCCAGGAGATGGCGAAGGGCGAGCCTGTCGGCCAGAACTGCGCTGCCGTCAGAGATCGCGGGGGCACAACCGGTCGGCACGAAATCCAGCGAGCGAGATAATGAGAATTATCGCATTCAATGCCACACAATGGGCATGCGTGTTCTAGAAAATGAAGCGATGACGAAAAAAAGAGGACCAAGCAGAACAAGACATAGAGCCCGAGACAGCTCTTGACGATCATATTTTTCGATGGCACTACCCGGTACAACGAAAACCTTTAACATTTTTCCTACTGAACACCTTCAACTGACATACACAGTTCTGTTGTTTAAACCACATCAGCGGGGCGCGTCTTTCGAAGGCACGGTGGCAATCGGCCCGACTACATAGGTAGCTCCCTTTATGATTCGAGCGAGAAACAAGCCGCACTTTTTTTTTACTCCAGCTTCTGTATTTCTTTAAATCATTCATGTCATTATTCTATACCGGAGCACATATTTCGAAACCATTTTAAGTTAGCATGTGATTACTAAGTCTTCCCAGGTATATAAAATACTGGAATAAAACCACCCATTCGGTGGTTTTAGTGCCTCAAGTGAAACAGCATATATAAAAAATGGGATACCCCAGCTATCGACATAGCTCGTTTTTACTCTTCTGTGTCAGTCAAGCTTCTTTTCGGTAAAGAAAAGCACTCCGTCAGACGGCCAACGCTTTCGCTTTTCGCAACCAAGTTAATGCACTGTTACACGAACAGTGTTCAGTGTTCCGTAAAACTATGAACTAATTCTCTATAGAATAAACTAACACGTTTTTATGACGTCATACTGAAAAAGTGTCATATAACAGAGTCTGTGTACTAGGAAGATGAGATCTAGTTGGTTGAATAACAATAATTTGGCGCCCAAGACACGATACAGGCTTCTCATACCTTCGACATTTTCGCACAGGGAAACAATGATGTAGTGCTTGCTGACGTCACCTTCAACCATAGTAGCTATCATTGCAGTGACGTGAGTCAGACATTCTTGCTTATCGGCTGTTCTAGGTTAAGTTTTGATAACATCCAATGTTGGAGTGCGTTATATGACGCCCATTCTACTGTATGTATCATGACTGTTTATTGTTTGTGACTGTAATTATTGTTAATTATTGTTTATTCTACATTTCTGTCATGCCACGCGCAAGAAAGTTCGCAAGTGCCGAGTAGATGAAGTGACCACGACAGCACCCAGACGTAGGCATGTAGACAGACAGACAGACAGACAGACAGACAGACAGACAGACAGACAGACAGACAGACAGACAGACGGACGGACGGACGGACGGACAGACAGACAGACAGACAGGCTAGTAAAAGAGCGGCTTCACATCCAAAATTGTCTAATCGGCTGTTTTGAAAAATGCTCTGCAGTTTTCATACAGAATATCTTGCGCTTACTCAGTATCTTATTGAGCAACATGCATTTGGTCACGTCGTCATGAAGTGCGTTGGCAAATTTTAGGAACCTCGCTAAGGATAGCTGGGGCACACTTTATATCAGACTCGCCAGCTCCGGATTTCAGGCATTTTGGAGTTCTGTATTGATGTGTTTCTCCAATCTTCACGTTAAAACTTCTTAAAAATCATCAATATACAAGATACGTGAAATTTCATCTCGAAAAGGCAGCGTAAACCGACTTCCCTCATGGTGCTCAATTTTTTTTCCAAACCATAGTTCTACAGGACCTAATTCGTGACGACTGCCCGCTAGACCACTGGTCCACATAGTTTGTAGCAGCGTTTGGCTTGCCCTTAGGCAAAGCTGGCTTGCCCAGCGCGCAGGTTTTGGTTCCTCAATGAATGGCAAGAAAACCTTCTCTCGTGATACAGTGCGGCTGTAATCAATACTCAGTTTTCTCCTGACCCTTCCAGTACTCCTCCACAGCATCCCTTCGCGTTCTTACTTCTCGTTGTTATAATGATGGATGGTTGCAGCGGGTGACATATGTTCACGGCTGTTTCGAACGAAACTAGTTGATCCGGATGAGTCCTGGTAAACCGATGAAGTTCAGAGCAGCCATCGTGGTACTCGACTGTGACTTGGACGTCGCGGGTTCTATGTCGGCCTCAGTGGTGACACTTTTGTGGAAGCGAAATGCTAGAGGTACACGTGCTGTGCGTTGTGAGCGACCTAAATAACACCAGATGATCTAAATTGGTGGAGCTCTCCATTACGACCAGTGTCATTTTTGGACGTCACACGCCAGATATCATTGAACGTGATGAATTGGTAATTATAAAACTTTCATGTTACATCTGCCATTAATGTTCACCACGTCTTGAAGGCGTTGCAAAAAACGGCGAAGATGAAGACGGTTGTTTATTCAGAAAACTTAGAAATAGTAAACTCCTATGGCGAATGAAAAGAAAAAACGCTCTTCTTCGCTGGACGCTGACATAGTAAGGTGCCTTGAGTAAGCTGGTGGAGATCGGCCTTCAATTTCGTAACGTGATTCTTTCCCAGTGTTTTTTAACTATTTTGTTGTAACGATCTTTATATTGGGTACCACTGTGCCGTGAAAGCTTTCGGAGACTAGAAGATAGTAGTCTTGCCATCCAAATTAACTAGCCAATCTCCTGTTCGAACTCGAGAAAAGTCCCGACAATGAACACCAAAAAACCTATTTTACCGCTATGACATCTCCGGACAATCTCAAAGACCCTAGTCGTTTTTGGGATACTTGTACGTAAGAATTTCTCTGTCTTTCAGTCTGTATCTCTTGTGATTAAGCCACCCGGCGAAAGTTTAAGAAATTCCTGAACACCTAGCCATCCTGAAATACTGGCTGCATTCATACTTGCGAACAGTGTCTATCATAAAAGCAAATATTACGAATATCTGAGGCGCAACATTCAAACGTAGGTATCAGGTGGTGTGCTCCTTATTAGCAATTACAAAGATACGTTATTCTAAAAACCATAGTGTTTGTTATGCTGCGCTGAAAACGCGCCGATATGCACGAAAAAGCCCTCTGCCGAGGATAAGGTGCTGCCACCTGGGAGCATAAAAATGGTAGGAGAACAGCATCTCGGATGGTCGCAGATGAGACCAGGACTCGCGTAGTACTGCCATCAGAAGACCGTCGTCATTCGGCGACATTTGCAGAGAGGCACGCAGATACGCGGTCTTTTTTTTTTTCTTAGTGCTGTCCGACAAGTAGAGATAATTATTTTGACGTATTGTCAAATTAGGCGAGCATGTACGCGTTAGTTCTAAAGAATAATTTGCACAAAGCAAATCTTTAGAACTGGTATTGTTCTCTGAACAGCAAAATATAAGTAATTTTGATATCGAAAGTAGAGGTTATTTTAAAAGAATGCTATTTTTTCTCGGTAACTTTCTATTTTTAAGTGTAATAAACATTCTCAGCATTATAAGCTTCATCATTAGGGGCACACCACTTTAGGACGAAGTAGTACTTCACTAAGATATACTCATTGCAAGGAGTTCTGATGATTTTAGCAATGCTGCTAATCACTGATGTCACCGCTTCAGTTGCAAAAGGTACTGTGCTGCCCATTGTTAAGGTAAGGGAATTAAGTTTATATACCTCAAGTTATTATCCGTGTCAAATAGAGACGGAGAGATCACTGAATTGTTATCACTCCCACTCTTTGGTGCGGGACGGCAGTCAAACCAAGTAGGTAAACTTGCAGAAATAGCGACATAGCAAGCCGACCTGGAACAGAAAATAGGCAGCGCGATAGTGAAATGAAATGTAATCAAGGAGCACGGTAAATTGCTTAAATATTCGAAAGAAAAATATAGGCTAAGATGAAGGACCTTGAAAACAGAAGCCGCAGGCTAAACCTAGTTTTCTTGGTGTGTCAGACAATGAGCGCCAAGAAACATGAGAAAGATCTCGGAGCCTGATTGAAGATATTTGCAGTAACGTGCTCAAGCTTAGTAACATTTCGATTGAACGAGTTCACCGGTTGGGGGTCTCGCAGAGGGGGACATTAGGCCTATCGTGGCAACGTTCTCGGAGTGGGAAGCCAGGGAGTGTGTTATGCGTAATGCTTACAAATATAAGAACACTTCTTTTAGTGTATCTGAAGATTTCAGTCATGCCGTTCGCGAAAAACGACGGCTTCTTTGGAATTATACGAAGGAAACGAGAGATAGCAAGAGAGACCGAGTGTGACTCAACTACGATAAGCTTTTTATCAACGGAAAGAATTTCGTGTGGGACAGTCAAATGAACCAACCTATCCCACTTCATGCGCATGCGCGATCTCAAGAGGCCGACTGACGTGACGTCAGTCATTGCAAAACGGGGAGAATCAATACTTCAAACACGTGTGGACGCATGCCCCTGCTTCTTGTTAACTGTCGAAGTGTTAATAATGAAGTTGACGTGTTTGTGTCCCTTGTGGTGACTACTCAAGCAAATATTATTATTGGAACAGAATCTTGGCTGGACAGTGCGATACCTGATACCGAGATCTTCCCACATGGATTCACTAGTTATAGGAAAAATAGACATCACCATGGCAGCGGCGTATTTATTCTTGTTGTGAACGAGTAGACTATCGAGGAAATTTCTTTCCATAATTCCGCCGAAGTAGTTTGGTGCCGCGTATTTTTACCGAAAGGAAATACTGTCGTGCTTGGTTGTTTCTATCGTCCACCAAACAGGGGTGATACTCCTGTGACACTGCTTTCTGAGATGGTACAGTTAATTCCAGACTGTTTACTCCCTAGTGTAGATTTCAATCTGCCAAATTTTACTCTGTATACTCTGCTTGGTGAATTTTTGAGAGTGTTTGGTTTTTGTCAATATGTGAATGTTCTAACGAGACATGATGCCATTCTGAATTCAATCTTATGTAATGACCCCAATGGTTAGACTGCAGCGTGTCGGTGATTCCTTGTGTAAGTGACCATAAGGCCATGGTGGCAGATTAGAAATAAAATACTGCCAAGTAGCACAGGTAATACCCCGAATAATTTTCCTGTATGAACATGCTGACAATCGATTTTGTTTTTGCACAATTAGAGTTGTATTACCCAACATTCTCGGTTTTGGCAGAAAGTCGTTGCTCTTTAACGCTGTAGTCTTCTTTTCGTGATAAGCTGCTTAACGCACTTGAAGCTCAGATACCAAACAGAATACTAAAGAAGAGAAAAAAAACCTTGGATAAGTGGTGCCATTCGCAGGTTAATTAGGAAAGCACGCAGTTCATACAGAAAATTTCGCGAAAAGAGCACCACGTCTAATGAACAAGAGCTGAAGAATGCAAACGTGACGCTGAAATCAGCAATCAAAACAAGACAGGATACTTTTTTTGCCCAGCTAAGTGTTGGGTTAAAGCAAAACCCGAAAGAGTTCTTGAAGTATGTGAAACAAACTAGAAAAGACAATGCAAACATTCCTCCTCGGACTGCGGAGAGTGGTACTTTATACATCGATGAAGAAACAGCTGAAACTGTAAACAAATATTTACAATCAGTTTTTACCCAAAGCACTCCTGGCAATGTGGAGGCGCTTCCAGTCACGCGGCCTCCCATGAAAGACGTACAAGTTGACATTACTGGTGTTTATTGCTTGTTACGGCAAATAGATACAACTAAAGCAGTTAGACGAGACGGCCTATCATCATTTGTTCTTTAAAAAATCTTACAGCATCACTGCAAAATACCATGCGTTATATATGAAACTATCCTAAATACTGTAGTTGTCCCACATGACTGGAAAGTTGCAAACCTCATCCTGGTTCATAAATCAGATGATAAAAAGCTCATCGAAAATTGCAAAAACATCTCGCCAACAGCAGTTTGCTGTATCTTATTTGAGCATATCATTTACAGTGAAACAAGTAAATAGCTGGAGTGAATCAACTTCCTCACTCCGTCTTAGCATGGTTTCAGTGAAGCAGACGTTCATATGTAACTAAACCAGGCGAATTTAAACATTACATTGCACAATCTATAGACATAGGCGCTTAAGTAGATGCAGTGTTCCTTGATTTCCGTAAAGCCTTCGATACCGTCCCACGCAATCTGTTAGAATTTGCAATGCTCTCTGCAAACACAAAACTTAAAGTTATCACTGGGATAGAGAACAACTTAAACGGTCGACAGCAGAGCGTAGTGATTAACGGCTCAATATCTTCTGTGGTAACCGTTACGTTCGGTGTACCACAGGGGAACGTATTAGGACTTTTGCGGTTTCCGATTTATATTAATAACATAGTTGATGGTATTACCTCTTTCGTTAAGTTATTCGCAGATGGTTGTGTAGTGTTTGGAGAGATTACATTGCACAAGGATGCTGAAATTCCGCAGCATCATCTGTGCCGTATACCAGCATGCTGTAAGAAATGAAAAATGAGTCTAAGTGCCTGTAAATGTTGCTATGTATCATTCACCAACCTTATTTGTAAGCTAGACACAATATACAGTATAATTCCATAGTTACAATAAATCCTATTATAAGTATTTGGGCGTCTATTTTTCCGACAATTTCAAGTTTAATAAACACACTGACTTAATCGTGACAAAGGCAGGCCGGATGCTATACTTCATCCGCAGAAATTTGAAGCAAGATTCACAGACCGTGAAACAACCCTGAATCTCATGTGTGTGAGACCTATTCTACATTAGGCTTGTGTAATGTGGGATCCCTATCAGCAATACTTGATAGACACACTGAAGAAAATTCAAAACCAAGCAGCCAGATTTGTAAGGAACAACTATAATTTCTTTGTAAGCATCACAGAAATGAAACGAACATTGAAATGTCAGCCACTGGTGGTAAGTAGGCAGAAACTGTGGCTTAAATTTCTTTATGTGCTTACTACAATAGAAAGGCCATTAACCCTCTTGATTATTTGTTCCAAATATCGTACGTCTTATATCGACGAGACCATTCACAAAAAATATTCGGATATCCCTACAAAACCCACTCCTTTGGTAGTTCTTTTTCCGTAAAAAAACAATACAGTATCAGAACCGTCTACCAGATGATATCATCAATGAAACTGACAATAATTCCTTTTTTCCGCCTAGTGAAACGCCTACCATATCAATGCCACCAAGAATGCTTTGTTGTCTCGAAGCGTGTGTGTGTTTACAAATGCATGACTGTGACGTTGTTTGTAATTTGTGTAGTTCACCATTATTCGAGTGTTTCTTCTCTTAAAGTCTCTTGAGTGTTGTAGTTGTTGTACCTATTGTGTCAATTGCAAGCTATGTATTGAAATAAGTCATGTGTACGTCCCCTACGTAATGCCTTACGGCGATGTGTGGTGAAGTGTAAATAAAGAAAGTAAATGTAAATAAAACCAAGGTTGAGGCTAGACATTGCATTCAGGATGAAATTATGATGGACATAGATAGCGAGACAATCCGGGTAAACATTGTAAGTGGCTTAGTGTCGGCTCCCATAGAGATGACGGACATACCGAAAATTCAAATCGGATACTAGGGGTAGATGTCTGTGAACAAGCTGCCCAAATATCTCCGCCCTCGAGGTCGACTTTTGAGCAAGATGGAAAAGTTTAGGAAAGACCCCCTTTGAATTTGATCTTGTCATAGACTTATCCTGCAGATATTTCAGAAACTTTCACTTACTCCTTCTTAGAATTTCTTCCTGTAACCAATTTCATCACGCTGCTGCTTGGATAAGAATAAATATAAGTGAATTCTGTATTAGTTTTACTACTACAGGTTTTGTAGCAGGACGTAAGCCACTTGTCTATTTTTTAATTTAAGCCACTTCCTACCGACGCTGCGACGGCCGAAAAGCAATCCTAAGTCCTCCAGTTAGGCAAAGTGACACATTTCCTCCTACACATACCACGCATGCTAACGTGGTACCCTAACACAATCCACGCAACGTCTGGCTATAAAGCCACTCTTAAAATTTGGTACAATTTTATTTTTGCCCAGGTATTTAACAACAGTCGTATATTGTGGCGCTACCAGATAAACAACTCGGCGCCCGAGAGAACAACACTTCAGCCGTCGGAAACAACCACAAGGTCAAGTTTGTTATGTACATGCTCGTTAATTGAGACTTACAATATTACCAAAACGGAGAGCTATTTCTGGCAAAATGAATCCTATGATCAACTCGTTTGGTAAGTACAACTAGAAGTTACTGGCCCGAGAAATAAAATATGTGTATGAAAGTAGTGTTCACTTATTAAACGGTACACTGATGTATTCTTTGTCATGTAATAATGTATTTGCACATGGATTACAGCTATGAGCGCACTACAATACCTGAAGAAATGAATCTACACATCAAAGAATAACTTACTGAAATCCAATCTTTATTAACGAATTATAACAAGACAGAAAGGTCCAAATTAATTGTCAGAAGTGTAATGGCATCATTTCTCTGAACCATATGCTTTGGCAGTGCCCTGCGGCTTTCACACACTGTGACAAGCGAAAAGACTGGTGGCAAAGAGTGTTTCACAGTGGAGATCTTTCAGATCAAGTAATGTCCGTCCAGAAGACCGACGATACGGTATTAAGGATAAACCACACTGTCCCAAAGTGGCAGCTGCCCACATCAATCTAAGCGTGTATCTTCCGCACACGAATAAAGTTTACCTTACGATATTCAGAAACACCAATGCAGAAGCAAGTACAGTAAGAATAATTACCCCAATTGTTGGAATAGGAGCACATATTCTCCGAATCAAAAAATAGTACTGCAGTGGACATGTTCATTTAGGACATCATGTGCAGCACTGTCTGAAAACTAAATTGTATAAGATAATCACATAGCGCCACAGGCTAAGGCCAAGGTATTCTGCGTGGCACCATAGTTCAACAAAAGCAACGAAGCTCCAAAAAGCCTTGTTGGCTTTCTTGGCAGTGGGCCACCGCCTTCCCTAATTGGTACAGGCCGGAAAGCAAAAAAACAAAGCGGAGCTCACTCAGACTCACTCAAGCGATATTTCACCCGCTCTTGAATCATTCGCGCTCTGACTCCCTAAAATCTTCTTGAGGCGGACTCGTGCTCACTCTCACGTAAATATTCTTCAACCTTACTTACTCGAATCCAAACTCACTAAAACATTACTCACCTGGACTCGCTGGAACTCTGACTCCCGTATCAATCTGAGTCAGAGTGAATCCGAGTGTCTCAACTCATGAGTCAGTGTGCTTACCTATGCTCATTGATATTTAGGTCTCCTAGTAACAGTTGATATAACAAGGCTGTTTGGGATTTCTGTCTTATTTGAAGTTCTAATTATTGGTACAATATTGAAGAACGTTCCAATGCATGTGTTCCGTTCACTAATATATAGCAAAAAAAGTGAACAAGTGCTTATACACGTGTATTGCCTGAATGTAACGTCAAAATATTTACGTTTACAAAGTAAATAATGTGATACGCTTCGCACAAGCTGTTTTATGCACGTTCGGTCGTCAGTTTTTATTATAGCCTAGTACTTACGCTCAGCTATTATGATGAGGAGGGTATTATAACGGCAGCGTGTGCGACAAGACTATGCCTTCTTGCTGCACACTCAAGCGTTTTTACGTATTTTTCACATCATTTCTTGAAGCTTACCTGAAATTTTGATTTAGTAGTGCCTTCAAAAATCTCTAGGCCTGCGGTGAGCGTGCAGCACAGTTGCAGCGATAGCTGGAAGAGGCGCCATTTTAGGGCCCATCCTAGGCTGTCTTGGGAGAATTAGTATATGGATGCACATGCAAATTAACCGTCGTAGCATAACTCATTGTAATTATCATATAACAGGGAAGCATCTACTATATCATTGTTATTCATTTTTGAGGGATAGCACGATACCCGTTCCACAAACGTAAGAAATTATGGCGCTTTGTCGGTGCTGCGGCTGATGACAATGAAAATGTGCGACTGAGCCCTTTATAATGTGTTGGAAGCAATCAAAGACCTGCTCGGTGGCCCATTCCGATTATATATAGTGACTATTGGTTTTATAGCGATAGCATTACAGAGCTCGTTTTACCGAAATTCTGGTGCCGGGGTCCGCGTCGTTGGTTGCGAGCGAAAAATCCTCATTTTATGAGTGACCTAAAAATTGAGAATGATGAAACTAAAGTAACTAAATGGTAAAAGACCCTGGAGCAGAGAAGGGACCAAACCAGTGTTGTTGGGTTCCGAGTGGGGATCGAACACAGGTAGTTTGCGTGGCAAGCCGATGTTGTACCAGATGGCCGCGCCTCTGCTTGTGAAAACAGTGAAAAGAACTTCCGCTGCTCGGAAATGCAGTGTAAGTAGCTTTCATGTTTCACAAACACATGCGTCTTGTATACATGCTTCACAATGCAACGTAAAATATTGCAGTAATATTGCGTGGTACAAGCGAACAGGTGTAAGAATATGGAATTTTTATAGAGGCGTTGTGGTTGAAAGCCGGTACCACACTACAAAAGGCACACACGCTACTGCGCCTATTCCCTTAAAGGGGTACAGACACAAAAACTTTGGCCTCTCTCGAGTTTTTCTGCTGCAATGTGCTGCTGGGGGCCTGTTAGTCATGACACGACACATCGTTTGCTGCAGCACGCGACAGATAATTAACTACAGGCCCCTCACTATCGATAAGTTTCAGTTTCGGTTTGAGAGAACTCCAAAAACTGGGTGCAACTGTCGCCACCAAGCGTGTGCAGATCATCACCACATCACCATACAGAACTATGACACACTTCCGCACGGTCTGCATCATGAATTGCTGTCAAATAGGCAATGGTACTGCACTGTCGCCAGACACAAATCTTTTTAAGCGTGTGCCACGGCCACCCACTCGCAACCAGCCGTCAAAAAGTATAGACTGCAAGAACAAACGCGGCAAAAAATGGTGGCTATGGCTTCATCATAACTTGTTTTATTACTGCAGCGTGGTGACGTGGGGAAAGTAGGGGATCACCTCAGGGTCCCGTTCGATGGTGTCAATGGAACGGTAGAGTCGACGGCTGACGCAAATTTATTTTCAAAATTCTTTTAAAATACATTTCCAGCTGTATTTGCTGTTGATACTTTGCAGACAATAGACAGATATTCTTGGAAATCAACCCCACAGGCCATCTCTGCCATGAAATTTTGTGTCATTGCCCATTTAAGGCCATGTAAGGGGTGCATCGCAAATTCGAACAGATTTCGTGCACAAGTGCTTGAAGTACATACGAACAGAATGTCGCTGTCGCGTTCAACTCCTAAAGGCGAAGTTTTAGGGTCCCTTAATTTTATGGATATGCTACCACGCTATATATTTGTGTTATCACGAATGCTTTCCCGACATAACAGTTACAGAGGATGTTTTTCCGAAGAATTTTCAAGCCCAAGCGTGGCTTTGTGGTAAAATACTTGACTGCCACGCAGAGGGCGCGCGTTGAAGTCCTATCCGTTCGCGAAGTGATACATTTTTTTCTCACTTCATTATTTATTTCGCTTCAGAGTGGTTACGGGCACAGCTTGCATCGATGCCGGTAGCGGGCAACTGTGTGCCAGAACCAGCTATTCTTGTGATCTAATACCAGCTTTAGTAATATGAGGGCCCCGAATTTCACTACTGCCACTAGAACTACAATCGAGAGCCCATGGGGGGCTGCTTAGAAGTGGTTTAGTAAGCGACCAACGGAAGAAAGGACTAATACGCACCACCTCTGGTGTATGTGATTCAGGTTGGCGCCATCGCTCGATCTTGGAAAGCGACGTTACCGGCAGGGAACCTAACCAGCCGCTAGATTTCCTCACGCTGTGTTGGTAGTATTAGTCAGTAAAAGCAAGTAACGTTACTAGAGCACTTTTCTGGTTTAATTTTGCACGATCATGGTTGCGGACGCAGACGGTGACAGGCGACTACCCCACTGTCCCTGCCGTTGTGATCTGATAACAGCCTCCACAGTTGTAAATTAATAAATGTAATGCCCAAATGCAGTCGAAGCCCTTACAACAAACAAAATGCGAACTCCACACGAAACCTTTTCATCCATTTGTTCTCTACGATCTAAGCCAGACTGCGCCGGTCGCGCCGACTTGTTTGCGCATCGGGTGAATCGTATAGCGTGTCTTGCCTTCCATTTTTATTACTTTGTTTAGCGAACAACTCATGTTTACGTGACAGCCACTTACTGCGATCAAACAGATGTCCATAAAAAATGACAGCATATCCACGGAGTCAATGATGATTAGTGGGGCGAAGCGTCCGTCAGCCCGCCCATGCTTCCGTCCGTCTATGCGACCATCTGTGCATCCAACCGTGCATCCGTCCGTCTGTACATGCATCCGTCCGTGAGTCCGTTCATCTATCTGTCCGTCCGTGCGTGCGTCTACCCATCCGTACATCAGCGCGTCCATACGTCCGTTCCTCTGTCTGCTAGTTTGTCTGTCCATCCATATGTCTGTCTATGCATCCACCCGTGCGTCCTTGTAGTGAACACTCCAAGTACCTTTATCTCCCATCTCGCATTCCCTGTGGCACATACCCGCTCTAGAGCAGCTATGTGCCACCGGTGGCTACCTACTGCTACTACATACATCGGAGGATGTACAGACCCACGCCTTAAGGAGCTTCGTACCTACAAAAACTGTGATTATTGGAGCATGTACAGGTGCTGACGCCGAAGCGTGACCTCATAGGCATTCTGGTTGCTTGTGACGTGCGCACCCGCAGGTGTTGCTAGGGGAGAGGGTGGTGAACGGACCCCGACATACGCCTGACGTAGCCCGACGAAGGTATGCATTCATATTTAAAAAAATAACGGTCAGAAAATTTTTCGCCGATGCGGGATTCGAACGCACGAATCTATGATCTAAAGGCGAACGTCTATCTACTCGTCTACCCAGGAGCGCTATTATAGAGCCCAACATATTCTTGTGTAGCAAAGTACGCCGAGTGGCTGGGAAAGTTAAGTGATAGTGAGGAGAACTGTGAGTGCGAGAAGACAAAAGAGGAGGGTAGTGAGTTTACCATAAGATGAAAAATCTGAAAAAAAGATAGAGAGAAAGAAAGTTAGCAATGGAGAAAATCAATGAAATAAAAATACAGGTGAGCGATATGTTACGGGAGGCAGTGCGAATTAGAGGGAGATATAAATAAAGGTTACCGAAAATAAAGAAAAAACACATCAACAGTTTGCATATCACTCATCTCCTGAGAATCAGTGTCATGCAAAGCAGCCGGCGAGTAATTGTTTGTGCTGAAATTTTTCGGCGTTAGGCCAAGCGTTATGATATGGATAAACATGCTTTTGAAGTGTAGCAGCAAAGTGCACATCGTGGACTTACCGAGAACGTCGACTAAGCTCTCGAATAAAGAATAATTTATAATCTTTTGTAACGTCAGCATTCATGTTAGAACACAGACGTCGGTGTTATTGAAATGAAGGGCAATGACGTAGTCACGATGTGAATATCATACGTAAATTTGGTTAGCGTTTATAGCTGGTGTACAGGAAAGCTTTAACATAGCTTGCTACATTGTAGGGATACTAATATATAGTTATTTTCAGCAGCAATAAAAGTAAAGCCAGCAGGTCAGCCAGCATTGTGGTTAACCGGACATGACATCTGCATGATAGGACTACAAATAGAAGGTTTATTTCTTTGTTATGAAATTTTGTAGCCACATTGCAGCCTCAAATTACGATACACCAACCATACTTCTGCATAGGGTCTTTTTCCACAGCTCGCCGTGATCGGTGGCAAAACTTGCCTGCCACGCAAAACACTTGAGCTCAATGCCTGCTCAGATACCGATTTTTATTATTTGTATTCGTCGCATGAACATGGCATACGTCTGTTCTTTCAACGCTCTTGCACTTGTATGTATTGAACGAAGCTCATCACAGCCGCACTCCATCGGCGCTTCCACCGCCGAGAAAAACTAGTGCACGCTTCCGGTGAGCGCATGCGCGCCGTTGATGGCAGCGCGTGCCGCACAAACTCGCTCAGTCATTCCCACAAACGGGCGAAGACAATGTTCCCCCACTCCCCTCTCTACCACCTTCATGAAAGTCAATAGCGAGACCAGGGTACATAGTCTTTTGCGTTCAGTTTCTCTGGGGCTTCGCTGATTGGTTGCATTTGTACATGGAACGACTGCTACGTTTTGCATTAGTTGGCCCCACGGTATCAATACGCATTACACAGACTTACCTAGCTGTCTTTTCCTCATGAAGTCTAGGAGTGACCTCTTGCAAATATATTATCAATGCCAATTTTCTGGGTTCCTGGGTACCTATAACTTGTAAGTCCCCAGATGCGCAAAGCCGCATACCATGCGTAGTTAGAGGTGTACGGGTACGTACCGCACGTGTCTGGAAGAAATGGTTTTACGACATGCCCGCCAGTATTTTGATGTTATTTGGGCTATGGCAGGACAGACGCGTTCATAAAACCATCATATGCTCCCATACCGATTGTATTCATATTAGTGTCATATATAAAATTTGTGTTAAGGTAATCATTACGCCCATATAACTAGATAGATATAATGCAAGCGACCACGGCAATACAAGGAAATGATGGTGCAGGCAGAGCAGATCGATTAAACGTGGCAATCGCGTGGATAAGAAGAATGCGTAGACATAGACGACTGCATGGATAGGTAGAGAGGTTGAGGGAAACTCAAAGTGTCTTTGCTTAGTTAAGTAGTGCCTGACATTGAAAAGCAGTTGAGGTCTTTCTTACCCCCGATAGGAAAAATGGTAAGGAGTTGGGCGCAGAAGACAAAGTGATCAAGAATAAGAACAAAAGAGGTCACCTAGTTTCTCACTTCAGGCGTTTCTTCAAAAGGGTCAATCTGCCCTAATAACAAACAAAAAGTTGTTTTATACCGTGGTCCACTACGACTCCACTGACGTAGTTCTGTCCAGGATATGACGTGGCAAAATAGACGCTAACCGACGGCGAAGGAAAAAAAAAGTGGGATACCCTCATGCTTCGCCTTTCGGAGCTGAACACGATAGTGATACTTTATCCCTGACACGTACATAAACCACTCAGTGCATATTTTTTATTGTGTAATGTCTCTCGCGAAAGTTTATTCACGGCCTCTTACAATGTGATTGATAAAGTGGCTCGTGTCACTGAAGCTTCTGCATATGACTGCATTCTGTGTAACGTGTAGCATGCTTTAAACCATGAGCTATTATCGGCGGGCGATGTCTTCAAACTTGCTCTACGCCCACTACGTAGTCTAAACACCCACTACGCAGCACACAGACACCTCATGCTACCTGCAACACACCAAACCCACAGAGTGATCAAGAGTAAGAACAAAGGAGGTCGCCTAGTTTCTCACTTCAGGCTTTTCTCCGTCAAAGAGGTGTTTCAATTTTCTCAGAACACTGCACAGGAAAAACAGCTGTAGAAGCCGGCCGCAACGTCCTCGGCTATGAGCTTCACTCTTATTTTCATCTCCTCTCATCTTCCAAATCTATTTTCGTCTCTCTCTTACACTGTTTACGATGGGACAGGCTCCCAAATAAAACTGCAGAAATAGCGTCTCTTCCTATCCTTCTTCTCCTCCCCTTTCTGCAACCACCAGCGCCGTGTGTGTGCAATGAAGTAAAATGACTTGCGTGTCACATGTTTACCTGCTGTTAGTGGTTACCTTCCCCAAGTTTATTTAACTAGGGAACTATGTTATTGCACTCAGCAGTCCCACAACGTTCATTTTGCATGGTAACATAAATTTGAGTCTTAAAAGGTACTCGAGAGCTAAATACGTCTAAATAGGGATCTCGCAGGTAATGTTCTCTAAAGTAGGCATTTATTGGCATTTATAGATATTAATGGCCCAAATCCCCACAATAGGCACATGCAAGCACTATAAAAACATTATAAAAACCCTCTTAAACCTCCGAATCACCCTCGCATATCGCAGTGGCACGATAAGAGTGCAAAGAACAAAGTAGGCAATTTCGCACATTGGAGCACAAGTCACCGATAGTTCGAAAGTTCTTGCTTCTGTAAAAAAATTAACATGCCCGGGTAAAAATTGTGGTGTTTTGTGCATGCTAACTTTATCTTTTTATTAATTAGGTTCCACTACATTTCAGAATATCCGATCCATACCATGGGCGATTTAGTAATAGCAATAGAGGACTTCTTGGTGCTATGAATGCTTCAGCCATAGGTAAGGGCTTCAGTTCCTACACTTTCCAAATAAGTAATGGTGCAAGTCGCAATAGACAAGTGCCACGTTCTTAAACCAAGCGAGGAAGAAACACTTCCGCCTCAGCTCCCCTCCCCCTCATGTGAGTAAACGACCACCGCAACGTATGCTTACTCAACTTCAAATCGTACGACTACGTGCTCCCCGTAAAGAGATGCCACATGTTGCAGTCATTAGGGAGGAAAGGTAAAAAAAGTAAACAATTTAATAACGCAACACCAGGGCTTTTTGGTCCCTGTTAAAAATTACAGCGTATATACGGAGTGAATCATGATGAGTGGTGCAAAGAGTTTGTCCGTCTCTTTCTCTCTGTCTGTCTGTCTGTCTGTCCTTCCGTCTCTCTGTCCGTCTCTCCATCTACCTCTCCGTCTCTCTGTCCCTCTCTCTATCCATGTCTTCGTCCGTGTCTCCATCCATGTCTCCGTCCATGTCTCCGTCCGTGTCTCGGTCTGCCTCTCTTTCTTTCTCTATTTGTCTCTCCCTCTCTCTGTCTGTCTCTGTCTCTGTCCGTCTCCGTCTCTCCGTCTGTCTGTGTCTGCCTGTTTCTCCGTTTGTCTGTCTGTCTCTACGTCTGTCTGTTTCTCCGTCTATATGTCTCTCTGTCTGTCTGTCTGCCTCTCGCTGTCTGTATGTCTGTCTGTCTTTCTGCATCTCCGTCTGTCTTTCCGTCTCTCTGTCTCTTCGTCTGTCTGTCTGCCTGTTTGTCCGTCTGTCTGTATGTCTGTGTGTCTGTCAGTCCCTCCGTCTGTCTCTCCGCCTGCCTGTCTGTCTCCATTTCTCCGCTCGTCTCTCCGTCCGACCATCCGTCGGTCTGTCTGTCTTTCTGTGTGTCTCTCAGTCTGTCTGTCTCTCCGGCATTCTTTCTACTTGTCTGTCTTCTTTAATCGTCAACTATACAAACCCTAACGCCATCTAATGATATTATTTCCAAGGAAATATATGCACAAGGCTATCTAGTTAGCAATTTTTAAACCTAACTGGGTGTAGTTACGGCTACAACATACTACTCCTAAAATTACTCCTAAAATTACAGGACAGGTACAATTGGTACATTTGAAACCCCCTTTAGCAATAAAAACCCCTGAATAGCAGCAGGCCCCTTGCGCACCCGTGAGCGCTGTGGTCTAGTCGTTATGGTCTTCGACTCCTGACCTAATGGTCACCCAATCTAAGCCCAGCCACGGCGGCGGAATTTTCGACGGAGGTGGAAACTCGTGTACTTAAATTAGGGAACGCTTTAGGTCACCTAGTTGTTTGAATTTGCCGGAGACCTCCATTCCGCCGTCTATCACAATCATACCGTGCTGTCGGGACCATAAATCCTCGCAATTATAAAGAAGAAGCTTTATGAACATGGCTATTCTATAGTAGATTGAGGGTAGCATGTATGGAAGTACTTTTCACAATTTACGATATACATTTATCAGTGAAAAAAGTGTGTTGTCCAAATTTCTGAGGAAGAAACAACGGGATTTTTACTTCTTTGCGGCGTTCATTTTGGAATGTCAACTGCGTTTCCTGCACCTCAATTTGAGAGTGTGGTATACTGATTTGATTCAAGCAGAAGATATGCGTTCCTATGCTTGAAAAAACACTGATTGTTTGCTTTTCAATTTGTCCTGCCCTATGCGAAATTTGTATAATCACTAAATTTGATGTACCTTTTACGCAGGCGCAGGCGGTTCTGAAAAATTAGAAGACGAAATGGATCTCATGTACGCTGATGACAACTGTAGCTTATTTTACGTATACTCTTTTATCTATCCTGGGTGGCCAAGTGAGACATTTTTATTCAAATTTGAAAGTGCATTTCTTGTTCTTGTGGCGAGCGATGCTGCGAAGCACTACTAGGTGGCGCTGTAACCAAGGTGCCTTTGCGCATATTACCCCGAAGTCTCTTACAGTTCGTTTTTGTGCATGCCGAAAACAACCTCTACCCGGGTTTATCATCTCCAAACATGATTCGAGAGGAGTGGCCATTTATTTGAGATGATCATGGCACTGCATGTTGGCTACGAGACTGTTGCAGCCTGCTCGCGAATGTACTAACCGCTTTTGGGTCATATACCGAATCTTCAGTGCCGCCTTTAAATGAATCATTTGAGCCACTGTGTAAACAGTTGTGTACATCACATAGTATTGCTATTCGAGTGAAGCAAACGCTAAAAAAAGCTAGATATATCGTACTTTAGATCAATTGAAGCTCCTGCATAATAATTTTTTTTCCTCACTGAACATCAGTTTGCACCGTACTAATACATATGATCATTTTTCCGAAGGCACTACTACACTCGATGAGCCGAGTGAAAGTCTCTGTAAAAAGCAGAATTTTTCTTTTCTCAAAATGGACATAACGCAAAAGTAATTTACAGGATATTGCTATCCTGAAAATGGACATAACCAAAAAGGAATCCCTACTTTATTTCCAGCTACGTTTCATTTTGTTTAGGCCAAAAATAACAATCTTCGTTTTCAGAGTGAAGAAATATTTCTTTACAACCTAACTAGACTAAGTTACTATAAGGCACATTATTTCAACCAGGCAAATGTGATAATTGTTGAATTTGAGTACTGAGTGCCTTGAAGTAAAGTTGTAGTGATTTGACAAATTAGCAAACAGTTTCTAATTGGTGGTGTCTGAAAGAGTTAAACGCCGTGAATACAGCAGTCTTTCTGTTCCTCAAAAAACACTGTGCACGTTTTTTTGATGCCGTAGCAAATGAGTTGCACAGTTTTTTTTTCTGAGTATGCGCATTGATTAATTGATCAATCGATACGTGGTGTTCGATGTCTCAAAATCACTATATAATAATGAGAGACGCCGTAGTGAAGGGCTCAGGAAATTTTGACCATTTGACCCCTTGGGGTTCTTTAACGTGCACCCAAATCTGAGCACGCGGGCCTACAGCATTTCCTCCGCCTCTATTGAAAGTGCAGCCGCCGCAGCCGGGATTCAATCCCGCGACCTGCGGGTCAGCAGCCAAGTGCCTTCGCCACTAGACCACCGCGACGGGTCCTGAGGATGTGCATGTCAAGCTATTAATCAGGATTCTTTTCATTGACGAGCCCTTCAGTGTTCCGTTTACAAGCGCCCGTTAGTGCTACATGAAAAGGTTACGCACAAACACAGACACACATCCAGAGAGAGAGAGAAATATATGATCACAATGCTGAAAAACAAACAGTTTTGTTGAACCGTATGCACTTTTCTTATAAGTTACGGCTTTCGAAAACAGACTCAGCGTCATCAATGTATTTATATGCACTCTGCTAAACAAACATGAGATCACAGCCCTCTCCACTCTTTGAAATATGTCAAAAAAAGACCGCCTGGATCTCCCCCCTGCCGGAACTTGAGCAAATGTGTCGGGGAGTGGTGGGTGTATCGCGTGAATGTTGCGTAACTGGGTATGGTTTAGGAATCCGTAGTAATTATTTCGTCTTTATTATTCTTATTTATTGAATGAAGGAGAAGCGTTGTCTTCAACGTCAAGCGAAAACTAAGACACCATTGACTGAATTCCTAACGCGTGATCCAGTACCTACATAAGCGGGACGGCCAGTGAAGGGTTGTGCAGCAGAGAAGTCGTTCTTTTAAAGAGGATAGTCTTTTTTTGGGGACCTTTGGCGTAAAAATTTTGCGTCTATCTGTCTGTTTGTATGTACACTTGTTTGTTTGTCCGCCCTTAACGGTACACTAACGGCACCAAAGTGGCCGAAGGATACTCCAAACGGCTGACCCCATCCGCAGCGCCCACCAATATTGTTCAAGATTCAGGGTCCATACTTGTGGGATTCTCAGTTAAAAAGCAATTATTGCGCATATCTGAGGAACCATAACACGTCAATATTCCGTATGTGTGTCGCTTACTAGAAAAGGCATACATTAGTAATTCTAATGACCGTAGCATTTATCACGTTGCGCTGACCATGCAACGCTTGCACAAAAAGCAAGTGTTTTCAACGCTTTGCTAAGACGACACGGTGGTGGAACCTACCGGTCGTCTTGCATTCTACAGCTTATCACCTCCGAGATGGGCGCGCAGGGCGCGCGCGCTTCGTTCCCCGAAATAACTGCCAGATGGCGCTCAATTCTCACGTGTGACGTGATTTGATGCACTCGTTCCCCTCCGCTGCACGCTCGAGACACTAATGCAGCACCTCCACAATATTATTTACTAATTTTCTCGCGTAGTACGTCAAACGTTTTGTTCACTCTCTCCAAATGCAAGACTATTGTCTTTCGACGACATTTGAAGTGTAACATGCACATACGCAGCCAATTTTTTAAATGCGAAGCATTTCTTAAAAAACTTCGGCGACTTTGAGGGTATCTATCTATCTATCTATCTATTTTAGCTCTCTTGGCTGTTTCGATAATGTTATCGATACCAAACTTGGTATGACATACCATGACTGTATGAAGAACATATCTGAATAGTCAAAACAATAAAATCATAATATCATTGTCATGAGTGTCATGAGTTGCATTTCATGGTCTTGCTGCTATTGCGACGGTTTCGTTCACATGACATGTCGCAAAATTGGCATGGTATAACATGACTGCATGGCAAACACAAGCGACCGACCCTAACATGAAAACCATGACATGCGTGTCGCATAACAACATGACTACATGCCACACTCATGATGCGCTCGCGGCCGTTTCGCTAGCTTCACATAAATTTGGCATTACGTCACGTGAATGAATGACGAAGCTATGTGACTGGTACAAACATGATAATCAATGAGATGCGTGTCATGTAAGAACATGACTACATGCCTTCCTCAAGGCGCCGACACACTTCGGCGTGACCCGGCGCACGTGCGCACCAGCGTTCATTTCGTCGAATCATGCCGGCGATGCCACGCCAGGCGCCGATACGCAGGTGCGCGCCGCTTTGCGTTCCTTTGACGCATGCGCGTTTGAGCGCGCCCGGAAGGCAGACTCGGTGCTGTCTGGGTAACGTCATCGGCGCGAAATGCATTTCGCGCTAGTTGCCGCCGAGACGCGCTGACGGACGTTGGTCGCGCCGGTCGCGCCTGGCGTCTGACTAGACAGAGTGCTGCGCGTTGTGCTATCTTAGCGTCGCTGCGGCCAGCGAGGGCCCGCGTCAACGTTACGTAGGAGTATATTAGGCCGTTCAGAAAGCGCTAGTCCCCGTTTCGCTAGCTTTACATATACCTAATTTGGCGTTATGGAACGTGAAGGGACGACGAAGAATAATGACACGTCCAAGCACGATAATCATGACATGAAAGCCATCTGCGGCATAATATACCTCTGCCTTGAAATGCAGTGCCAATTTTAAGGTGACATATCAGCCTTCCTCATTTGTGCTTCGCATATCATTGATTCTCACTGTACGTGGGATCTGCCATTTTTTTTAACAACCAGACGCTGCCTGCGCCGGCCTTGCGAGGCGTGAAAGTGGGAAAGGAGTGACACTTTTGCGGGTGTTTTATGCCTAGTTCACACTGAAACATCCGCTTTCGACAGCTACCGAAATTCCCCTGCCGCCGAAACACAGCATCGTTCGCACTGGACGCGCCCCACGAAGAGACTACTACGGTCTCTTCGATCTACTACGGGGCGAACGCGGGATGGATGCGCTGTCACCCGGTTGTTGTCGCGGCTCGCAAACGCCACTACGCTATCCGGTGGTGTATACTTCGACGATTCTCGTACGCAAGAAGCAAGACAAGACAGTACTGCTTACTTTTCTGGCAAGTGGCTGCCTTGTAATGCACGAAGAGCAGAAAAACCACCGACGCCGCTGGCGTCGGTGGGTTCGTTCTGCTCTGCAATACCGCAACAAGCTCGGTCACGCCAACAGCAAGCTCGATCACCTCTTTCACGAAATGCGGACGCGAAGTAGGCACAGAGTAGGTTAAACTCCCGTTGGTTTCAACATTCAGTTACGTGCACTGCGGCATAACAAGTGAGAAGGGCTTGGCCGCCATTTTTTCAAAATTCCTTGACTAGCGCTCCTATTGGTCCGCGGTGACCGATTCGGTGGCAGACGTCGCAAAAATCGGTCCGAGAGCGATCGGCGCGGAGAGGGCCCTTTCGGCGGATCTAGCCGCCGTCGAACCGGATTCGGAGCACTTTCGGCGGCCGAAATGCTCAGTGTGAAAACGGCCTTAGAGTGCCTCGAGCGTGCAGTGGAGGTGAACGAGCGTATGAAGTCACGTCACACGTAAGACATGAGCACCCTCTGGCAGTTTCTTCGGAACACAAAGCGCGTGGCCCTGAGGCGGGCGTGCGCGCCCATCTCAGAGGTGATTAGATGTAGAACGCAAGGCGACTGGTAGGTGCCACCACCGTTTCGTTTCAGCAAAGCGTTGGAAACACTTGCCTTTCCGTGCAAGCGTTGCATGGTCAGCGCAGCGTGATAAGCGCTACGGTCCTTAGAATTACTTATGTATGCTTTTTCTAGTAAAAGACGAACATGCAGAATATTACGCGTTGTTATCGTGCTCAGATGTGTGCAATAAATGCTTTTTATTTGACAATCGCACACGTATGAACGCTGATCCTTGAGTAACATTTGTGGGTGATGCACATGGGGTTGGCCGTTCGGGGTATCGGCTATGCTGTTTAGAATACCCGGTTCGTGGTAACAATGAACAAACAGACAAATGTACAGACAGACTGACAGACCAAAGTTTTTGCGTCGAAGATCCCCAAGAAAGACTATCGTTTTTAAAGGAGCATTCTGCTCACACACGAACAATTGTGACACTTGTTCGCGTTCGTCTTGGTGTATCTTGTGTGTTCGTTTTGTGCGCCTTTCTGTCATAAGAAGCAGCGTGCTTTCAGGGTCAAGCTGCGGCAGTTGTTGGTCCGCGCTTGTCTTCTGTATGTTCATTTCATGCCTGCTTTGTGCTTGACGTGCGCACTACAAGTTTTCAGCTGCTTACCGTACTCCGCGTGGCATTGCATTGTTGCTGTTGCATTCATTCCTTCATACTTGTAGCGAAACAAAGCACAATAAATGGTGAAACACCTCCGTGAAGACGCCTTTAACTTTCGTGTTACACTTTAACTTTCGTGTAGCGAAACAAAGCACAATAAATGGTGAAACACCTCCGTGAAGACGCCTATAACTTTCGTGTTACACTTTAACTTTCGTGTAGCGAAACAAAGCACAATAAATGGTGAAACACCTCCGTGAAGACGCCTATAACTTTCGTGTTACACTTTAACTTTCGTGTAGCGAAACAAAGCACAATAAATGGTGAAACACCTCCGTGAAGACGCCTTTAACTTTCGTGTTACACTTTAACTTTCGTGTAGCGAAACAAAGCACAATAAATGGTGAAACACCTCCGTGAAGACGCCTTTAACTTTCGTGTTACACTTTAACTTTCGTGTAGCGAAACAAAGCACAATAAATGGTGAAACACCTCTGTGAAGACGCCTATAACTTTCGTGTTACACCAAGTCCTAAAAAGAGGAATCAGTCACGTTTTTTTTCTCTATGAGCGTTTGGCCCACGCAATGCACGATTAGGGCCCACGCAATGCACGCAATGCACGAGGTAGTCTGAGGATTGCTGTGACACAAGCAATACTCAAGGGTTGTTGAGCGCTCGTGTTTAAAAGGCAACTCCGTGTTACGTACAGTGGAAGTAATGACGACAACGTGATACATTAGCAAACCATCACCCCGCTAAATATTCCGTCCCGTGTGGCAGTGATGGCGCAACTTCCTAGCGAACCATAAATTTTTGTGGTGAATTCGTCAGACCGGCTCACTATACACTACTTCAGAGTACTGTTTAGTACATATATAAATCATTGTTCTCGCAGTTTTCTGTATCACGCACAGGATTTCGCAAAGCATTGTTCACACAAGACAAAGGGGATGAAATATAACCTTTCACACCAGAGTTAATATTGATGTGAGGAGCATCTATGGTTTAAAGAAGTATCTTTGGCTCGGAAACGTATGAGGGCAGCTCATGACTTGAAACGGTGAAAGTTGCCCTGTTCATACCTTCACACGGCCCAAGTGTTACTTTATTGGTAAACGGGTTGACTCTCTTGCGGGAGCCATCTGCAAGTGTACAGTGGTATACCTATAGTTCATGATTATTGTGAATACTCGCACTCATTCACTCAACAATGTTCTCCGAAAGCGGCGTCACCAGTTAGTCTGGCTCATGAGGTCAGTGCAGAGTGTGCACCCATTGTCCTGAGCGAAAATTTGAGGTGGATGCAAACAATAATACGGGCAGCAGGCCAATAGCACTTCGGCGTTTTCTTTTTTGCGACAAACTTTTTTCTCCATCGAGGAGGGAAGCGAGGCTAGCAATTTTAAAGGAGTAGGGTGTGCGTGCGTTTGTGTGTTTGTGTGCGTGGGTGCAGGTGTGTATGCATGGGTATTACGTGCGTGTGTGTTCGTGCGTGTTTGTGTATTCACACGTGTCTGTACTTATTTGTGTATGTGTGTTTGTGTTAGTGTGTGTGCGAGAGATATAGAGAGTGCTTGTGGCTGGGCGCCTATATCGCAATGACGTGGAGTTCTTAAAGGTCAAGCTTGAGTGCACCCCAATTTTTATCCCATCTGTGTGAGATGCCATTCATCGTTTCGTATTTCTGCTTCTGGACTTTAAGGAAGCTTTTTTTTTCCTTTCTGAATTACAATGATGGTTTGTACTTTGAAAGATAGGTACACTAGTGGAATTCGGTATCACGCTGATGTAGTTGTGCATGATGCCAGAGGCCCTCATGCGGGAACATGATGCGTTTTGGACAAACTTTAGCCGACTTTATTGGCTTTCTTATCACAACATTGAACAACACCATCCCTCTACGCAACAAATTGAAATTGTAGGATGTCCAGACTCTTTGCTGCACACTTTCCCTATATCTTCCCGCTTGAAGACGTGATAACTCGAAACAACAAATACCGTATTTCCCCAATTTCAACGTGCCCTCAATTCTTATGCGTTCATTACTTACGTGGCCGAAAATGGCTCCATATATGCATGCTACACTGCAAATGTCGTCGAAACACCATAGTATTGCGTCTAGAGAGAGTGAACAAAACGTTTAATTGATGTTCTGCGCAAGGAATTAGCTCAATGGTATTCTGGAGGCGCTGTGTTAGAGTGCCTCGAGCTTACAGCGGAGGCAAACAAGCGCATCAAGTCACGTCACACGTGAGACATGAGTGCTATGTGGCAGTTATCTTGGAAAACGAAGCGCCTGTCTCAGAGGTGATAAGGTGTAAACCGCAAAACGACGGGTAGGTTCCACCATAAAGAGTTGGAAACACTTGCTTTTTTGTTCAAGCTTTGCATGATCAGCTCCGCATGATAAAGGCTATGGTCCTTAGAATTACCTATGTACGCCTTTTCTAGTAAAAGATACACATCTGCAGGCTGCAGTCAGCATGTTTCAGACCCCTGGAGCAAGTTCGCAGCTTAACAATACATATTATTGCTTCTTTAACACGAAAGAGTTATATACCGGGGTCCACCAAGCCAAGTTCAACATCGCTGCAGCGAAATTCAAGCACCCTTAGAGCAAATGCTGTGTCTTTATACAGCAATAAATAAGCATGGCGCCGATCAGCTTAGCTGTGTATCGAACATTGCGTAGATTAGTGCAAGCTTCGAGCCATTTTTTTGAAAAAGCTCTTTCATTCAGTTCCACGCCGTCATGGAATTCGTGAAGCGTGTATACATCTGTAGCTTCATACGGACAGTGATAGCTAAAAACAATCACGGGAATGAATAAATTTTATTTTCGCAACAAAACGTAAACAAATTCCCTGCGCATAAACTGCAGCGTTATGAGTTTCAAGTAATTGGAAGCTTCAAAATACCTGACGCTTCACTAAGCACATGCAGTGTGAATGCGCTTCCTTAAATAGCACTGCAAGTGCATCACATGGTATCATAAATGCGAGTAAGTTGCATAACTTAGGTCTGCTTCAAAAGACAACGGTGCGTCAGCTTAGCTGTACAGTGAAATTACAATAAAGTACTAGCAGCCGATACAGTTTAAGCAGGTCTACCTTTTTCAGTATTCTTTGTTTACAACCATTACGTGTGTAGCAACGAACTCCAAGTGGCCCAGCTGTGCATGCGCACAATCACTGCAGTGTTTTTTCTTTTTCGTTGTGCAACTACGCAAGCCAATTTTATGGTCATGAGGAGATACTTCCACAAAGATGATGCATTTACGAACATACAAAATAAAGTTCTAGTAAAAAAACTTAAAACCATGTAGTGCGAGTACACAACTCTTTTTTTTATGCAGCAAATTCAGTTGGTTTCTATTGCCCCATAGTAAAATTGTGCAATAGTGGGACTAAACTTCAAAAATTGTTTTCTCCACTAAAAGAACAATTACTTCGATTAAACTTGTTGTAATTCTCATTCGTATGCGCTTTTTCGGTGATTGTTTCTTGGACCACCTTATAGGGTGCTACAGGTGTCTCAGCTTGGGCTGAAGTGGCGTTTTTGCCAACTTTAGGATTTTATTTTAGAGCGTAGGTGCCACGCACAGGGACAACAAAAGTAGGAGGAAACATTAAGTCTTATGAAGAGTTTGAATGAGTAATTTATGCATATTACTGGCAATCGTTTTTTGCAGAAAAGTTTTCAAAAATGCTACAACTTACTCAACTATGCCTATACACCAGAAAATGATTAATTTAAAGCTACCATAAGGAACTGTCATATATTGAAAGCACTATGCTCGAAAAATGCATAAAAGCAAGTGTTGAAAGAATGCACGACATGGTCGACTTATAGGAAATTTTTTTTCGTGCCAGCTTTCCCACCATTTCGCGAATTTCGAATGGTGATCACGTGCACAAAAAAAATTTGCCGCTCAAAATATTTTGGAAAAATTCTGTAGAAGTAATGTCTATATCTGTTTAATTTTCTTAGATTTTTCAATAGAAACTGATTTTTGGCGAGCGCCACGATTTGGACAGTCGGCGTGGGACGACCCTTGTTCATTGTTTAAAAAAAAGCAAAGTTCACGCAATCTTCATACCCGATATGTTGCACGCAGAACTCCTTTGCACAATGTCCAGTGTACCTCCGCGAACCACTTTGGCTTCACTCGAAATGTGAGGCACATTCTCTGGAGATATTTCTACAAAATAGAAGAAAGACAGCTCTGTTAATATACTGCATTACTTCCACGTCTGTAACCTGAGCGGATACTTCCACTGACATGAAGCATCTGCGAACTTAAAATCCAACCCTGATAATACAGGGCATCTATTTCACTAACAAGAACAGTTCATTGTTCAAAAAAAGCAAAGTGTATGCAATCAACATCATAGCTAGGCATACTCACTCATGAGTGCACTCACTCACACTCATTTGAAACGCGTGAGTTTTAAGTATGAGTGAATACTCATGAATGTGAGCAGGCGTGAATCTCAACGTGAGTGAGTAGAGGTGTGTGCGAGTAGGTGTATGAACGTGAGAGAGTACCAATGAGCTAGAAGTAATGTGTATGAACGTGAGAGAGTACCAATGAGCTAGAAGTAATGTGTGAGCGTGAGTGAGTACGAATAACTGCGAGTACACGTGAATATGACCGTGAGTAAGGGCCAATGAGGGCAAGTAAACGTGAGAACCAATTTGAGTGAGTTCCTGCGAGCCTGAGAGAGTGAGCTGATGTATGAATGCGAGTTTGAGTTTGAGCGTCTTGAATCAGGCTGTTTGGTACATACTGATCTTGAATGAAGAAACAGCGCTATAACAGGACCAGACGAGAGGACACAAACACGCCGCTGTCTTTGTGTCCTCTCGTCTCGTCCTCTTCTAGTGCTGTTTCTTCATTCAAAATTAGTTTAAGCTGATGTGAGTGTGTGTGAGTTGATGCAAGTATGAACGTGAGCGAGTACTTGTGAGAGTGAGTTGCATCAACTATGAACGTGAGTGAGTACCTGTGAGAAAGTTGACGCGAGTATGAACGTGAGCACCTGTGAGTTTGAATACATGTGAGTATGAACGTGAGTGAGCACCTGTGAGCGAGAGTTGATTTTTGTATGAACGTAAGTACTACATATGGGTGTGAGTTGATGTATGAACCTAAGTGACTATTCGTTAGTGCTACTTGATGTGAGTATGAATGTGAGTGAGCACATATGGGTGCAAGTACACGTGTGAGTATGAAAGTGAGTGAGTAGCTAGAAGTGTGAGTGTACGTGGATGTGAACGTGAGTACGTGTGGGTGAGTACACGTGAGTATGAACGTCAGTGGGTAGCTTGGAGTAGGATTATGTGAGTATGAACGTGAGCGAATAGCCTTGAGTGAGAGTACAGGTGAGTGTGAACGTGAGTGAGTATTATGGATGCGAGTACACGTGAGTGTGAGCATACTAAGTGAGTGCGATTCCTGAAAAAAATTGGGTGATTGTAATGCCCACCTATGATCAACGTAATGAACAAGTAGACTGGGCTAGTTGGTACAGATTCATCTTCGTAGGAAGCGCAAAGCTACACACAAGAACAGCAAGGAAGAAAGACTACACAAGCGCTTAACTGCAACTAAGCTTTTATTTGGATAAGCATAAAGGTAAAAGAATGACGACAAAACAAACGAAGAGGCCTACGTGTCATGCCAGTCATCACTCATCCATTCATGCCTAAGACACCGTCCAAAAAACAAAGTTCTTTTTGTGTAAGCGAGATGGTGCGTTCACATAATATGATTCATCCCGCTTCATTTCTGCAGCTTTAACGACCAATCTCGTTAACTATCAGTCTTGTTAACATATCCCTGTCGCGTTACAAAATGAAAGTGTTATCAAAGTACGGTATGCAACCACAATCATTGCTGTGGATAGCCAGGTGGCCATCCGCGCATTTCTGCACCTTATTACCATGTTCTTTTGCCCGCTCATTATTACACCTTTCAGTCTCTCCAACGTATACGCGGGCACACCGCAAGGGTATTCTATACACAACATGATGTGCACACGGAACTGTCTAAACTGTTTAGTGAAACTTGCCCTGTTCCGAGAGAAAAGAAGCGTTGCAAAGTCAACCATCGCAATGACTATGTTACGAGTGCACCGTCTGTTGTGTATAGGATACCCTTGTCATGTGGCCGCGTATGCGTTGGACAAACTGAAAGGTGTATCAATGAGCGGGTAAAAGAACGCCATAATAAGGTGTGGAAATGCGCGGATGGCCACCTGGCTATCCACAGCAATAATTGTGGTTGTTGCGTGCCGTACTTTGATAACACTTGCATTTTGTATCGTGGCAGGGATATGTTAACGAGACTGATAGTTGAAGCTGCAGAAATCAAGCAGCATGAATTTCATTGTGTGAGCGCACCGTCTATCTCGCTTACACAGAAAGAACTTCATTTTTTGGATGGCGTGTTAGGCAAGAATGGATGAGTGATGACTGGCATGACACGTGGGCCTCTTTGTTTGTTTTGTATTTGTTCTTTTACCTTTAGATAGGTTCGCCTATCCAAATAAAAGCTTAGCTGCAACTAAGCGCTTGTGTAGTATCTTTCTTCCTTGCTGTCCCTGTGTGTAGTTTTGCGCTTCCTACGAAGGTATATGATCAACGTACACGTTCTTACCTGTAGAAATCCATTGCACAATGTCCAGAGTGCCTCGGTCAACTACTACTGCTTCACTTGGAAGGTGAGGCGGATTCTCTGGGACCATTTGTACAAGACAGAAGCAAGACATTTCAGTTAATAAACTGCATTACCTCCACGTCTCTATCACGAGGGGATACTTCCACTCGCATGAAGCATTTACGGTTATAATACGCAGTCAGTAAACTGCATTACTTTCATGTTTCTAACATGAGGAGATACTTGCACTCAGATAACGCATTCACAATCATTAAATACAACCCTGACGATACAGGGCATCCATTCCACTTAGCTATAACAGTTCATTGTTGAAAAAAAGTGGAGCACGTGCAATTAATATACACGTTTTTACCTGGTATGTTGCATGCAGGACTCCATTGCGCAATGTCCAGAGTACCTAGGCCTTACCTAGGCCAATCCCTTCCGCTTCACTTGAAAGGTGAGGCGGATTCTCTGGAGACATTTCTGCAAGACAGAATCAAGACATTTCAGTTAATAAACTGTAGTACTTCCACGCCTTTAACATGAGGAGACACTTCCACTTATTTGACACATTTACGAACATAATATCGAATCCTCACAATACAGGGCATCTGTTTCTCTTCTCTATACCAGTTCATTGTTGAAAAAAAAAAGTTACGTGCATGATGCAATAAACAGACACCTGCTTACCTGGTATACTGCACGCAGAACTCTGTTGCACAATGTCCAGAGTACCTTGGCCAACCACTTCTGCTTCAATTGAAAGGTGGGGCGTATCCTCTGGGGACATTTCTACAAGATAGAAGCCAGCCATCTCGGTTAATTACAAGCATTACTTCCACGTCTACACCATGAATGTCACCGCAATCGTACCTGGAGTATCACTCTCATGAGATCCGTGAAAGTAGCAATGGTAATGTCCTATTGAGCTGCTGTCAATGCTCATGCCATTTCCTAAAAATGTCGTTCATAAATGAGCAGACACTATAAAATCAAACGAGACAAGGGTAGTACAATTGATTGAAATGCCGTTTTATTCAACCATTCTAGCAGCTGCTTTCACTTAAACCGCTCCAAAGAAGACGACGCTTTGTTAACAAACTTTGAAGTCTCCTTATACGCCAACCTAGCAAATTCCCTGCACTCATTGTATTAGTGTTTCCATGTTTATTGTCACACAGTTCCTCAACTCCGGCATCTGAACACAAAACTAGCGTGTATGCCACACTGATGGGATGCCTGATGAATACGTGAGACACAACATTGCTTTGAGTCTTACGCGTATGCTTTCATGTACACATAATCCCAATCAATGGACACATTCCTTTTTACTGTGTGCACGTAACATTTGTTGCTACAAATATGGAAAAGGGCGCATCGATTGCACCAACCAGAGACCATGTTCAGCTGTGCAAATTAAGGCAGGGCAGTTGAAGTTCATGCAACAGTGCACATAATATTGCTGCAAGATTTAAACATGCACAAAAGGAAAACAAAATGCATTGGATTTTGTTGCATGCCCTCCAACTGCTACCACGTGGATTGCATGCAAATATGCGTACATGTGTTTTATTTGTGCACTAAAATGCATTTCTAACTTGGTGAAATGAAGCGCTATAAACAGACCAACAAAACGAGAGACACAGAGGAGAAATGACAGCATTTTCAACTGTTTGCAGTAGCAAGGAGCGCACAACCCTTAAATGCTGTTTGCTGCCAAGCGGCTGTCATTTCGAAACTCCGAATCCGTAATGCGTCATTTCAGCAATGGTGACTTCAGCTGAAGACAATCAGTTTTCGATTAGGGGACGTCCGAAGCACTCAATTACTCGATGGCCCCAATGGGCAATGCACAAAACAACCAACACGGAGGGCCAGGTGCCCCAAGCACCGCAGTGGTCTCTGCGGCTCACAAAGCTTCGATGCGCTAACCCCTGTTGTCACTTACACATGACAACATTAACGCAACTGATCATGCGGTGTGCTTCATACGTGCGTACATCTTTAATGAGTCCCTTTGCTGCAGCCCCAGAAAGTTATATTGTAAATTATGCGTAACGCACAAAGCATGCGACTTTTCCCTCATTAATGCATGCAAGTCCGTAAGAAATACACCGGGTTATTTCGAACAAAGTGGTTAGCTCTTGCAAGTGATTCCTTGTAACGTATTGATGACATAAATAACGTTAAAACTGAATTTTCTCTCTCCGTACATGTTGATTTTTTTCACAGTCTATCGATTTCTTGCGAATGCAGAATGTTCTTTAATTCAAACGTGAAGACAAAACGTTCCTGTGCCGGCGCTACCACTCACAAATAAAGTGGGGTAGGGGGGGGGAATGGTATGCTGGCAATGCAAACTAGCAATCTTGCAGCATCGCGTGAAAGCGAGATCAGCTGTGATGCATTTTTACTCCACTGCACCTTTCAGTGTAGTCATCCCGTGCTCACCGCAGGAACCAAATATCGGTCATGTACAGCCCAACAATCCCTTTCAGTAGCTATGTTCAAGTTGCTATGTTTGTTTGTCTACCTAAAAACTAAACGTGTAATGCTCCTACAAGATATCGAGCAGTGCGATTATTCAGATAATGCAGCACGAGTAATACAAGCAGCGCAATGACATACCTGAAAGCAGAAGTCTTTCCGTGCGCCTTCGCTGCCGGGAAGGCTTAAAAAGCGTTGGCACAGCGTCGCGTCTGAGCTTCTTTACGCCGCGTTCAAGAGCAAGTGGCTCAAACTGGTCTGGCGAGAAATGCTCCTGAAAGTGCAGTCATTTCAGCTGTATTAAACCATACATGCATACGCACAAACATTTGTAATGAAGGTCACGTACTAGACGCGCGTTGTGTAGCGTTTCAACAAAAGCCGATAAATCAACTCGCCTCGCAAAGCCGCGTCAACGGCGTTGTTTTCGTTACCGGTTTTCGTTACCGGTTCACAGTTCCCCTGGAACCGATTCATTTCGGTGTGAGTGAAGTATTGTTCGGATTACCGGGACATGACCCGATCTTCAGAGATTCTATAAACGTTATTGGAGCTGTAAGTGGCACCTTGTCTGTGTCTGCGTGTTTCTTTGGTCTCCGTTGCTTAGCGCCCCAAATTATTCAGTTGTAACTGAACTGTTGTAACTGAACTGTAACTTAACTGTATGTAACTGAACGCTAGCAAGCTAATTGTGACACGGCCGTGTGTGCCATCCGTGGTCCTCCAGGAAGTGTGAATTAGACGTCTAGAGCAAGGCGGGCCTAATGTTGAACGCTGTATATGAGAAGCTGAGGGGTCAGGGTCGAGATTTTTTGCCCAATTATATTAAAATCCCAAGGCCCAACCAAACTGTAACGCGTTAGTGCTGCTTGTAAGTTGTAACTTAAAAACCGCATAAAAAGTCTGGGTAATTATTAATAATAATAATGATAATTATATTTATTATTCTGGTTGACGAAAGCCAGAATTTCTTGCCAGAGGCAGCGCATCTTAAAGTTTTTTTGCTGCCATTACACAAAAACTAAAACAAGATTTGATATTGCCCTCTGCCATGCCTAAAACTAGGTGCCTTCATTAAATCATCTTTATTGTTTATTTTCAGCCAATGTCGTCTTCTCCATGATCCACTGCGGATCTCGAATCTCTCTGGACAATGTGTCGTTCCGAGTTGTCAAGGAAACCGTCAAAGTGTGCATATTTGGAACGGAGTACTACAAGAAAACTCAGGAGAAAAAAAAAGAACAGGTATGTTACATGGTGATGCACTTCCAAAAGTTTCAATCTCATGCACATATCCAGCAGTCTTCCAGTTCAAAGATTGTGTGTAGGCAGTGAAAAGAAGATTTACTTTAATTTACTACAAGTTTACACGAGAAATAAATATTGTTAACTTCATTTACAGAGTTCAAGTACCACTGACTGGCAGAAGGAGGTGTACGAGTAGAAGCGGGTGAATCTCCAAGGCACAAAAAAGAAGGGGTACGCAGCAACAATGAATTTGAAGTGGATTGAGTTGTACTCAGATTTCCAGGTATGTAATGTGCAATGACAAGTAAAAAATAATTCGAGATTAATTTCTGGGGACCTTTATCATGTCATTTATGATTGTGCAATCCGACACAACACAGTTGGTTGAAGATCATTATGGTTTCAAGCAGCGCAACAAGATGAGGGCAAAGTGAAAATGAGACAGAAGACAGCGCTCTACATTTCCACCATTGCCAGTATGTATACACGTGGGAAATAGCAAAATAAACAGAGTGTGAAAGATAAAATGAGCACAACGCATGCAGTCTCGGCATCTAAGCCAAGACTGTATGTGTTTCGTGCTTTGCGCTCTTATTTTGCTATTTCCCACATGTATACATACTGGCAATAGTGGAAATATACTTCCAGCTATTAGTTCAGCGCTGTCTTATGTCTCATCTTGACTTCGCCCTCATCTTGTCGCACTGTTTGAAACCATAAAATATGATCTGTGTACTTAACAGTGCCTGCTTTCTAGGTGGATGTGCCCCAGCCATGCGGCCAGGCAAGAGAGGGTTGTCTGAAAGCCGACAAGGCCAAGGAGCTGCAGGAGGCACTTGACGCAGAGCAGCAGTCTGTGGCCAAAGAGACACGGGTATATGTTAGGATTGCCGACTGCAGTTCCCATCAAAACCATGGTTTCGAGCACATGGAAGCTTTCAGCCAAAACATGGACAAGAGCGTTGCTGAGCGAATTCAGATGTTGGCAAGAGAAGGCATTACTTCTGTATCAGATGTGAAAAAGTGCCTTCACTATTATGTGCACGACGTACTTTTTGCGAACAAGGAGAAGCCTGATAGCAGCTGCAGGGCCCTTTTCCCAACACATCGTGACATCAGCAACCAGATCCAAGCTGTGCTTAAGAAAGACCGCTTCAGCACAGTTGATCAAGAGAATGCTAGAATCCTAATTGAAAAGATCAAGGGTGAGCAACCCGAATCCTCCATTGTCTATCGGCCGTATGCAGCATGCAGCTTCGTGGGTAGCAGCGACTCGGACAACGTGGAAGAGGGCGTTGCCAGCGAGTGTGAAGACACGTTGCTGTTTTGCTTCCAAACAAAATTCATGAGGAGCATGCTTAAAAAGTACGGAGGCTCAGTAGTTTGCCTGGACGCAACGCACAAGACGAGTGACTATGCCCTACCACTTTTCTTGCTTGTCGTGAAAACACCGTCGGGATACACACCAGCTGGTGCGTTTATCATACAGTTCGAGACGACCCACTGTATCGCTGAGGCTTTAGACGCTTTCAAGCAGTGGTGTGACAACTGGTCCCCACAATACTGGATGGTGCATTATAGCAAGGCAGCAATAAGCTCCATCAAGCAAGTGTTTCCAGAGAGTCAAATCTCCATCTGTGACTTCCATAGACTACAGGCATGGCAGAGGTGGCTGCGCAGAAAGGAAAACGACATATCCGATCCAGATGAGGCCCTGAGACTCGTGAAACACGTAGCCAGTGCTCCAAATCAGCATGACTTTGACAAGGCGGTTGAAGTCCTTGTTGACTCTGAGTATTGGAAAAACGAAAGATTCCGCAGTTACTTTGAAGAAGTGTGGCTGTCAGTAAAGGAGCTGTGTGTCATGTCTTACAGGCTGGAGTTTGACGTTGTGTTGACCACAAATAACGGCATTGAGGCCCAAGACCGCGTGTTGAAGGCACAGTACGTGAAAAGTTCCAGCGGGAAACGGTCGTTAACATCCCTGATCATGACTGTCGTTCATGGCTACCTTCCCGACAAAGAAGCGAAATTCCATGAGGCAGCAAGGAGGCAGTCATCAGCGTACAGACAGTACAGTGAAAACGTTCCTGCATACCTGCACAACCGGCCTCATGGGTTCGTTAAGCATATGCTGAGACGGCTCGTTAACGCAGAGGAATACACCCCCACAGACATGGAAGAGCTCCCGTTGAAGGTGTGTTTACGGTTCATTCTGAAAGAAGTGATGATGATCTGTACACTGTCGACTTCACCAAGCCATCGTGTACCTGCCCTGATTTCAGGAAGCCCAAGTACCCATGCAAGCACTTTTGTGTTGTTTTTAAGTACAGAGACAGGTGGGGCTTTTCCTCTCTTCCGCAGAGTTACCTCAATCGACCGCAAATTACTCTTGGAAGCTGTCCAGAATCCGAAACAAGTTCCGAGATTCCCCTTGTCAATCAGCCCAGCCCTTCTGAAGTGTCTTCACAGGATCTTGGTACAGCAGCATCAGTCAGACATTCCCTTTGTCAATGAGACCAGCTTTTGTGAAGTACCTTTACAGCCTGGGGTTGCTATGCTTCCTGGGACAGCAGCCCCCTCAGTGTCGGAGCTACACAAAAGTATAACCGAGGAATTGGAAAAGTGCAGTTCCCTCCTTTACTGCTGTTATGACGTTCAAACACTGGTGGAGGCTAGGGGCTTATTGCAAGCCACCTTCCATAAGCTGGCTGAATCTGTGCCACAGAGTTCTGGCCTTCACATTCGGGGCTCACCGACAAAAGGATGCTCGTCTCTGAAGCCTCTTCCGAAAAGAAGACGCCTATAGTGTGCTGTCACTCTGCCATCGACTGGAGCTTTGACTGCTAGGAAAGGATCGGGAGAAACGGTAGAGATGAACCACTCGGTGATTTTTTTTTCATTCTTTTTAAAAAAATTGCAATTGTTGCAAAACTCAATTTATTTTACCATTTATAACTTTGGCCTAAACACAGTGTTCGGACATATTTGTGAATAATTTTTAGAACGTTTAGAGCTTTTAAGATTAACAGTGGGCACGGATGCACAGACAGAATGAAGAACTTACGGCACATCTTTCTTGTTGTGCAGATTGTGGGCGTTCTTGCAAGCCATCCCTTGGATCATCGATCGCTTCCCGCGGTCGAAATTCCGTTTTGCGGCTCGACTTCGGCGTACGTGGATGTCATCTGCGCAGCCACCGATTCTTCATGCGTGTTTGAAAGCGCCGCGCCCAGTCTTCTCAACAGCGCCACGGCTTGCCCTTTCCATGAGCCACGCAGTACAACGTCAGTGACATCGTCACGACTGATAGTGGATGGTTTAAAAGCACACGCCACTTGCCACCCCGCCAGTGGGCACGGATGCACAGACAGAATGAAGAACTTACGGCACATCTTTCTTGTTGTGCAGGTTGGTGATTCCTTTCTCTTGCCTTGCAAATGTTACAAGACTAGTGACCGATTTGCGATTGTGCTTCCGTGCCCAGAAGCATTGCTTGAACCTTTTTCTTCTTTGCTGCTTATGCTTTGTGGGGACATTGAGGAAAACCCTGGGCCTGACAAGACCCTAACGGAACTAATTCAGTTGGTTAAAGAGACAAATGAGCGTTGTATTAGAATCGAGACTAACCAATCGAGCATGTCACAGGCATTGTCTGATCTTAAGGTTTCCCATGAGACAGTTGCAACTGCTGTGGCTGACATTACCGTACGGCTACAAACAGTAGAAAAACGGATTAGCGATCTTCCAAATGTACAGCAAGAACTATCTATCACGCGCCAATCACTAATTCGCGTGGAACAAGAGACAATTGATCTACAAGCCCGGCTTGACGAGGCTGAAGATCGGTCTCGACGTGATAATGTGCTATTTTATGGCTTACCTGACGTGCCAGACGAGAAAGCGCACCAGTCAGAAGAAAAAATTATCACGATGGCCCGTGACAGGTTGGATGTTCGCTTATCACCCGATGACATAGCACGAGCACACCGAATAGGCAGATACTTGGCAGGTAAAAATAGACCCCTCATTGCTAAATTTTCAAATTCCAAGTCAAAAATGCTACTACTGTCTAAGAAATCTATTTTACGAGGTAGTGGCATTGGCCTTTCTGAAGACTTCTCTGTATCAACTCGTGAAGCTCGTAAAAAGCTGACAGAGTTTGGCATTGCTTTAAAAAAACCGTTTAAGTTGCGGTACAAAAAATTATATGCACAAAATAAATGCTATGTGTATGATGCTCGCACCAACGTCGTCTGCGAGGCACCTTCCCCACAAGTTGCCGTTTCCTCTAGCCCTAGGGCGACCAGATCAGGTCGTCCTTATTCTAACACTAGCTAGGACAGTGTGAGGGGTGGTGGCTCATCTTCACCATCGGAGCTTTCAATCCTGTATGCTAATATTCGCAGCCTTATTCCGAAAAGAGACCGCCTAAGTGCTTTAATTAATGACACGGATGCTGACATAATTCTTTTGTCTGAAACCTGGCTTTCCGATCAAATTGCAACAAGTGAGCTTTTTCAGTGCCACAAAACTTTCACTGTACATCGATGTGATCGCTCCGAAAGAAGGGGTGGTGGGGTCCTTATTGCTGTGAATGAGTGTTTTCAATGTACACTTCTGAAAATCCCTTGTAGATTAGAAATTGTCTGGTGCTACGTGACGATTTGTTTTCAAAAAATTATTTTTGGCATTTGCTATCGCCCGCCTAATTCCTAATTCCAACGGCTCTTTCTGCGAAGAATTACATGATTGCCTAAGTCATATTTCGGCATTAACTCCCGGTATTCCAGTTTTTCTTCTAGGAGATTTTAATTTTCCATCAATCCAATGGTCTCATCCATGCCCGTTTGCAGAGCCTGCTTCAGCTGAAACGAGTTATTTCCTAACCACTTGTTTGGATTACAATCTATCTCAATTAGTGCGTATTCCCACCCGTGTTACTCCTAGCACATCACACCTACTAGATTTGATACTCACCTCATCACCAGATATTGCATCTGAAATAACTCACTTGCCAGGGTTGAGTGACCATGACGTGCTACATTTTTCCATTTCTGTACCGAGGAATAGAAGGAGCAATCGCTTTAAACTTATAAAGGATTACAATAAGACCAACTTTGAGGCTATCAACACCGAGCTTTCCTCATTTCTCGACAGCTTTTGTCTTTCTTACAATGATGCTACGGTCGAGAAAATATGGACGTGTTTCAAAGACAAAGCACTGCATCTAATAAAAAAGCATATCCCTGTAAGGAAGGTTTATCATTCATCCAACGCGCCATGGTATTCAAGGTACCTCAACCGGCTGTCTAACAAAAAAAAAAGGCTCTTTCGTGCCGCCAAGAAATCGTCATCTGCTGATAAGTGGTCCACTTATACAACCGCGGCAAAAGCATACTCCAGTGCATTAAAAGAAACTAAGTTTAAATTTTATAATAATACACTTCCGTCATTGCTCCAAAGCAACCCAAAACGCTTTTGGAATGTCGTGAGAAACCGGGATAATCTAACTATAGCTCTTACTGATAAATCTGGCGAGTCAATCCCAAGCAGCCAGTGCGCTTCCACACTTAACACTGTTTTTGCCCGTTCATTTTGTGCTACTCACCCTGACATCTGTCCACGTTTCACTGCGCCTAGCTACGTTCCCATGGAACCCATTTTACTTGACTCGTCTGGTATCCGCTCCATCATTAACAATTTAAAGAGATCGTCCTCGTGCGGTATTGATGGCATCACGTCGAAATTTTTGCAGGCTACCGCCGAATATAGTTCCATCCTACTAAACCTTATTTTCACGAAATCACTGAACAGTAGTTCCTTACCTAAAGACTGGAAAACAGGCAAGGTGATACCACTTCATAAATCCGGTGACACACACAACCCTCAAAACTATAGACCTATTTCCCTGACTTCAATTCCTTGTAAGATATTCGAACACGTCATTTTCTCCCATCTGGTCAATTTTTTAGAATCGAATAAGTTCTTTCATAGTAGTCAGCATGGGTTTCGTAAGACATTCTCATGCGAAACACAGCTAGCAACATTTTGCAATGATCTTCACGCATTTCTAGACAATGGTTTTACAGTAGACTGCATATTTTTAGATTTCGCCAAGGCTTTTGACCGCGTCAGTCACCGCTTACTCTTATTTAAACTCAGCCAGTTAAGCATTGATCCCCTGGTTTTCAATTGGATTCGAGAGTTTCTATCCAACCGAACGCAATATGTCAGCATTAATGATAAAAACTCTCCTGAAGTACCGGTTGACTCAGGCGTACCTCAGGGCTCTGTTTTAGCACCATTACTTTTTTTAATATACATCAATGATCTTCCTAACCAAATCACAAGTTCCATCTGTTTATTTGCCGATGATTGTGTTTTATATCGCAAGATTGAAGGCCCTAATGATACCCTAACACTGCAGAATGATCTTAATAACATTTCGACATGGTGTAAGCTCTGGGTTATGGACCTTAACACGTCTAAATGCAAAACAATGAGAATTTCCCGTAGTATTTCAGCATGCCCTAATTATTTACTGAATAATACTTCACTTGATCAAGTAATATCCTATAAATATCTTGGTGTGCATATTACTAACAATCTCTCATGGAAAAGACACATAGAATACATTACATCGAAAGCTAACCGCATGCTTGGTTATTTAAAACGTAATTTTTCCTTAGCTCCCCCGAAGTTAAAGCAACAGCTGTACATTACTTATGTTAGGTCTAACCTTGAATACGCATGCTCCATATGGGATCCTGGTCATGCTAGTCTGACAAACATAATTGAAAATGTGCAAAATCGAGCGGTCCGTTTCATCCTTCACAACTACCATCGAACTGCCAGTGTCACTGACATGAAACGAACACTTGGCATTCCCCTTCTTTCTTCTCGTAGGAGGTTATCCCGTCTTTGCCTTTTTCATAAAATATATTATCATAACAATGAGTTGAAGTCCCGATACATCACATCCGCATCCTATATCTCCCCACGTGTCGACCACCCTTTCAAAGTTCACGTACCATCACAGCGCACAGTCACCTACTCATATTCATTCTTGCCAAAAACATCTTATGAATGGAATCACCTGCCTGCGTCACTAGTCGCAATCAGAGACCCTGACCGTTTCCGGAAAGCATTAACGAACACGCTATAAAGCTGCATCACGTTCACAAATGCATTTACAACACACTGAAACTGCAATTTACTTCTTTACCACCTATCTCTGTACAGGTCTTGATCTCAACAAATTTTTTTTTTTTTTTTTTTTTTTTTTCCCTTGCACTGATGTTTTCTTTTTGTGTGTGTAACTCGATAAAATTTGCTTTTTCATGTATCATTTTTTTTTTTTTTTTTTTGAACATGTGTATTTTATTTTTTTTTTTTTTTTTTTTTTTGAACATGTGTATTGAAAAGGCATCAGTCGATTATTTTTTGTGCAACATGCACTGACATTCACTGTGATTGCGACGTCAAAGTGTATTTTTTCGTCCTATTTTCTTTTGTTAGTTCATGTATAAACTTATCTAGTTTGTTTCCTTTTGTGCTCTATCTCTTAGTGCCACTTTTTCTGTGTATTCCTTATAGTGTTTTCATTTACTTCAGCCCCTCCCCTCTACAATGCTTCTTGTAAGCCCTGAGGGTACCAATAAATAAATAAATAAATAAATAAATAAATAAACATGGTATGTTTTATACTAGACTTCATTATAGTCATGCAATTGTGACATTGGCAACGACTGTGTATGTGTATAAATGCAGCCGTAATTTTTTGTGTTGGTGATACTCTCAATTCAGAGAGTGTGTCAAAGTATGTTTTTAGGCTTCTGCTTTCGATCTATGTGTATAAAACTGTTTGTAAAGTTGCATTCTTTCTGTACTTGCTACGGACGTGCTTGCTTTTATACTTTCGTTTTGACATTTTAATATAGTACCTGTTGTATGTGAAAGCATGTTAGTACATTTTTTCGGGTGGTCATTTCAAGATGTATTCATAGCGTGCTTGTAATATTCATAGGCTGTAAATAAACTAAATGTGAGAGAATGCGTAATGTGCACAAAAAGTTTACTGTGAAAATGTGAAGTATGGTTACCTACACAGCAGAGCAATTTCATCAAGACTGCTGCAACAGCTGTGACCGGTTGATGTAGAAGCTGGGCAAACAAACTGGCCTTTTTTTTAGGGCAACTATGGGAACTACCTCCTTAGTGAAACGCTTTAGGTATACATATTGATACTGCAAAGGAAAGTTTGACATCCACCTAAATGTGGATGTCAAACTTTCCTTTGCAGAATCTTACTCCACCTTGGGGGTTTCCCCTAAATCTGGTCCATATTGATACTACTGACTTGGGCGAGCTGCTTAATTATTCAATCTGAAAACTCTTTAAATGGCACCATATGGGAATGGGGATATAAAAAGGGGTTGCATAAGGAACACGAATGCACAAGAAAATATTACTGGAAGGTGATTGTCTCAACTTAGCATTTATCAGCTAGTATTTTTGAACTAAAGTCTTTAACATGTACATTTAGTATCGTGAAACTAGAAATAGTCAACGTAGAGCTGCCTATTTTTTGCTCGTCATGTATCAAAAACATGCAACCTAATGTATGGTGCATACTACATAGCCTTTCCATGCAAAGGAGAGAAGCCTCATGAACCCTCTTCTTTGTGCCTCGGAGGTTTGTTCACTTTTTCCGTACACTCCTACGGCCAATCAGCGGTACTTGCATGCTGTAAATGAAATAAAGAATATTTATTTCTGGTGTTTTTGCATGTTAACAGACACACAGGTCGGCTTTGATAAGTGCAAAAAAAAACAAGCCCATGTTTTTATAGTTCACACCAGGGATGTAGCCATGATTTTCTTTCGCTCGCAACTACTGATGGGGGGAAGGCATGGCAAAACGTCAAAGGTGGGAGAGGAGGTAGAAGAGGTCCCAGCAAAACTGAACATTTCGGTGTGCAGCAACCCCCGGCTATGTGTCTCTTTCACAGTCATAATGCTCTTGGGCTTTTCCTAAATGTATTCATTGGCTAGAAATACCCTAAGGGCCCCAAATGGAGCATATGTATAAGAAAAAATATGTTAAATACAGCTGCCGCAAAGTATGCACCTTACACTGCCTGCCCACAATATTTGAACTGGAAGGCTACTGCATATCTAAATGAGATTGAAACGTTTGCAAGTGCAAGTGCATATTTGGTCTTCTTTTTCTCCTGTGTCTTCTGCTAGTATTCCATTCCAGATATGCATACTTTGACGGTTACCTTGACAACTGGAAACGGTACATTGTCCAGAGGGATTCGAGATCCACAGTGGATCACGGAGAAGACGACATTGGCTGAAAATAAACACTAAAGAGGATTTAATAAGGGCACCTAGTTTTATGCAAGGCAGAGGGCAATATCAAATCTCGTTTTAGTTTTTGTGTAATGGCAGCAAAAAAACTTTAAGATGCGCTGCCTCTGGCAAGAAATTCTGGCTGGCTTTCGTCAATCAGAATAATAAATATAATTATCATTATTATTAATAATTACCCAGACTTTTTTCGTATGGCGTTTAAGTTACAGCTTACAAGCAGCACCAACACGTTACAGTTGGGTTGGGCCTTTGGTTTTTAATACAACACTAGAAAAAACTCGACGCTGACGCTTCAGCTTCTCATATGAGTTCAACATCGGGCCTGCCTCGCTCTAACGTGTAATTTAGACGTTTAGCAGGACCAGGGATGGCACATACGGATGTGTCACGAATAACCCAACCACTATTCGTGTTTCGTGTTGCGCACGATCGCTTTTTCGGTGTTGAAAATAACATAAATGTTAATTCTGAAACGCACAAATGGAAACAAAATAAACGCCCAAGCGCAGCTCTGCCTTGAATTCAAGGCAATTATCTAAAGAACACAGGAGCAGAATAGATAAGGTATGTGACCCTATGGCAGACCTTTAATATTTTTTTAAGTCATGATTAGCTTGCATGCGCTGTTCTAATCATGACTGGAGCCCGAAACTAAAACAGTTCACTTCCAAATAACGTTTCTTAAAATTTCTCAAGATTGGGTCATGTCCCGGACCCGGTACTCCACTCAAACCAAAATGAATCGGTGCCAGGAAAACTGAACCGGCAACCAGAACAATGATAACCCGACCTTCAAAAAGGCGAAAACCAATCAGTTGTCTAGTGTTGCACTAACCGCAACTGCAAACAAGCCTGTCCTGCCGTGTTGAGTCTCTTTATCTACGTGTTTCAATGCTAAATCTACGCGCAGAGCAAAACATTAAGAAGCAATCGAGACATTCTTACATTTAGGTCTCTTGATGTCCGCACAGCATACCTCCTGTTGACAACAGCCAAGGACCTCTCAACAGCTTAATATTCAACAGCTTATTATGACAAGATAGCGCACGCCGCCACAGAACAGGGAGACGCCGCGCACAGTGTACAGCCACAGAACAGCACACAGCGAACCAAGTCTAGGTGGTGTTGAGCGAACGCGCTGCCAAACAAAGAGAGAGGGAGAGAGAGAGAAAAAAAGGAAATGGTGGCTACGTCATCGCGGCGAGGCCCCGCCCTGCACGAATTTGTTGTGAGAACAGTCGCACCCCACGACATTTCTTTTGTGCCCACGTGTACCTGAGCAGCGAGAGGTATGGGACCACGCTATTCCTCGTGCGGATAAGAAACTGCCCAGCACCTCACGTGTGTGTGATATGCACTTTCATGAGAAGGACATCCTGAAGACTTTCACTCATGTCATATGGTAAGGAGGTACATATCACAAGAGGAAAGTGGGACCTTGTCGAAGGATGCATTCCACGAATATTCCCGAATTTGCCCACTTACCTTTGTCGCGGGGCCCGCGACAAAGAAGCGAAAGCTGCTTGATAGGAGTGGGGTATTTTGCAGAATATCATCGGCGAAAAAGAGTAGACTATCTCCGAGCACTGAGCTCGAAGACAGTGAAATAAGTCTCGACATGCCGTCAACTAGTGGCGTCATTTCGCTTCAAGACATAGAAAACGTTTTTTTTTTTTCGCATGCTGGCGGAACATTGTTGAGAATGGCGAGACAAGACGTCTTGTGGTGTTTCTGGGGCTCAAAGAAAAAAAAGAGCGTTATTAGTGGAGAAATGCGTTGTCGTCGCAGAAGACATGACAGTCCCCATTAGCAGCCGTCACTATCCCTTAGCCAAGTCACCCGGCAAAGCAGATACCATCATCCAATGGGCAGAACTTCTGGAGGACATAGAAAAGCTGCAAGTGTGTTCATGTTGTCCCAATGCGTCAGCAGGCAGACTCATGAGTAATGACTACGGAGTGCTCACCGATACCCCAAAGTGCAGTCTCTGCTCGAAGCTTTGGCTGCAGCTGTGTTAACAGGTTTCATTAGAGAAACTCCAGAAGAAGCAGAGGGAAGACATGCTCGAGCAAATGGCCGCATGCGTAGCTTTTCGACGGTCTAAGTTGCTACAGAATGTGACTGACATGAAAAAAAAAAGCTGCCTACTTAACCAGACAAAAGCCACAAGATTGCGCCACATAGTTGTAATTTATCTTCAAGCCTGAAAAATACAGCCACAAAAGAGGATGCCAGACATTGTAATTGGGTTTTTCGCGTCTAAAAATTTATTGCGAACGTACACCAACTAGCAACTAACCGAGAGACTCGTATATTATGCTATATATATCAAGCATTTTTTATTGTGGGCAGTTCAGAAAACCATAATTATACTATTTTTGCCTTACACCGCTAAATATTGTGCAGTATTAAGTTTCTGCAGCAGCACAACAAATCTCGATAATATACTGTTGGCAGAGCTCTTTCAGAACGGCCGCCACGGCGTCTTGCCACAACGACCACGCGTTTTCGTCTGCTAGAGCAAGCTTGTTGCGCCGCCAGTTTCGGCGCCGTGTGACGAGTAGTCTGACGCGGAGAGTTTTGCAGCTTACCTAGTCTAAAAACGTTGGGGTAGACAGGGTAGTACCAACACCACCTAGACTATTGACAAGGACCCTCCAGGGAGAGCGTGACGTCACGCTAGTTGCCCACCTGCACCCCGGCCGTCGTCGCCACTCGTTCTCGTTATATCTGCTGTGGGCACTTATTGAACGCCGGTGTTTCTTCTTTTTTTGTTTTTTTTGTTCCTGCGCAGTCTGCATTTGTTTACGCCTGCCTTTACACTTTAGTGATCAAACTGTAATAGTCAGAAATGCATTTGTAGAAGTGGTTTTATTAGGACGAAAGGCTAAAACCATCCTACCTCATTTCTCGTTCCAGGTTTTGATTTTTCTGTCAGCTGCCTTTTTTTTGTGCGGTACTTTGGATGGTGTCATTTCGAAGTCTACAAAAGTTGTTCAGAGCCGCATTTGTTGCAACACGCACTACATGCCGCACGATAGTCTCAGAGCTATGGCCATTTTCACAAGTCTCTAGCTCAACATCTCCTAGCAGTGATGTGGTAATGGAGCTTACAATGTCACGTTGGTTGTTCGACGCGAGGAACGCCTTTGCATTTTCTCCCTTGGTGAGCTTTTCGACAACAAGCGTTGTCACCAGCACCATATGCACAGTACATGGCTGCGGAAACTTTAAGCTTCTTCTTGACAAGTTGTCAATCATTGTGTTACCTTCCACATCTATGTTCCTGCTCTCCAGGACGAGCACGCTGCTGCAAAATGCGCATGACAGCTTCTTCAGAGCTGAATGAGCACAATATCCAGCGATGTAAGCAACGACCTCCATGTCAAGCTTTGGGTTGGAAATTTCATCATTTGAGATGTGAGCAGAGAAGTTATGTTGCGATACTTCTGTGTCACTTTCGCTGCTGATGTCTGGCTGCGGAAGCATCGGCAGCTTTTGCAGACGAATTTTCTTTTCAGACTCCAGAAGCTGCCTCACGGAAACATAATATTGTGCACCAGCAAGCTGACGGTAGCGACCGAAACGATCTTCAAGAGTGTCAGTTTGAAATTTTCCCAGCAAGACATACTTGAACTTCAGTTCTTCTAAACATTACCGCAACAGCTCAACAAGGGAGTAGCAAGTGAGTCTCAACGCAGAATGTGTTTCCCTTGTCAAGCAGCCACGGCTCATGTTGACGCTGCTCCAAGCATCCAGCCAGTCTACCATGCCACTAAGGAAAACCAGCTGTTGATCCACCGTAGAATTCACTGGATTTTGAAGGGTGTCGTTCAGTCGGCGACCTTTCAAAGGGGTCTTCACCTTGTCGATTTTCCACCACGTCGATATGATGTTTATGAAGAGAGCTGTTGAACTGGCACATGTGGTTTCAAGGCGATCGCCACGAGTCTCAAGTGCGTTTGATACAAACGGATTAATGACATTTAACACCAACTTTACATTTTGTCTCTCCATAGGTGTTGGATTGATTGCCTTGGAATTTAGCTTGTAGCCAAGCTTGAGAAGCGATGTCTCCTCCAGTGCATACAGCTGCCGTACGGCTTCAAATGATGCTGCTTTCATTCTGGGCGGCCCGTTGGGCAATATTCCTGACAGGCTCACTTCAGGAAAGTAAAAGCATATTCCTTCGTTTTTTTTATTCATCCAGTTGTTCCTGATGCATTTCAGTATGTGCACAGGGTCTACGACATAAAACAGAGGCTGATTGTTGTCGGCTGGATTAGGATATACAATGCTTACTTCCTGTTTCTCTGAGAAAAACGACATCTTTTTCCGGTTGGGGGAATTGTTGTCGGTAATTACAGCAATGACCCTGAGGCCCATAGATTCCACTTCTAAAATTACTTTCTTGCAGAACTCATATAAAATTTTGGCGGTCATTTTAGCAACAGGAAGAATGTGAAGCACATCTTTGTTTGATAACAAGTGCAACTGAAGCATGAAAACATGAGCGGTTGTGGCTGCCTCTTGAGAATTGGCTGCAGATCCAACTATGCTGCCCCATTTGTAATCGAAGTATGGCTTGATATGAATTTCATCTACCATTAGCGTCACCGTCTTTTCGTGCGGCTGCATGCACTTCACTCTTTTTCAAATGTAGGAGAGGAAGTTCGCTTCGTTTTGCTCCTTCAGTGGATCGCCTCCATACTTGGAACAAACGCGGCGCAGGGTTGAAGTATGGGGTAAAGTCAACGTCGACGCTGATCTGGCAAAGTTATAGGCGTGCGGAGATATGGAGTGCAGGATGCTAGAAAACACTAATGTTTCAGCACTGTAGCGACGAATGGGGGCATCGAGTGCGAGAGCTATTTGCTCGTTTAGTAAACGAAAGAAAGCACTGTCTTCTTCGGTCGTGTCACTGTCTTGGGACAGTTCTTTCAATAAGGAGCCGATATGCTGCAACACTAACGCTGTTTTCCACGGACTTGCAACTTAAGGCGTCTCAGTCATGTGGTTTTCCAGCTGCTGGAGCAGTGAGGATAACGTCCGGATGTCGCGCACTGAGTCTGGAACTGCGCCTCCGCAAGGTAATGAAACCAGCTTGATCATACCTGCCGAGACTGCAAGTGAGAGATCAGCAAGCACAGTGACGGAAAACCTCACGGGCGGTGAAGGATTATCTTCGATGCGGAGAAACATCACACAACGATCGTTGGCCTTGATGGTCCAGAAATCATTACTGCATACAGCAGAAAGCTTGCCTCTTAATTGTTCGAAAGAGGACACAGCATTTCTCTCCTCTTCGCTTTTTTTTTGCGCATATAGAGTCCTTAATCGCTTTGCTCAAGGCCTCGTCTTCCGTTCGAGCTCGTTTCCAGACAGGAGATTCTCGACGATTGCGATTCGTGCTCAGGTAGGACGGACAGTTCGGAAACACCGATGGTATAGCATCTGACACTAGGCGCACCCTCTCGCTGTCGACTGTCAATGTCCGTCCCGACGCTGCGTCGAAATGTGACAGCTTTGTGATGAAGTCAGCCTCGAGGAAGTGGAGTTCAAAGACCTGCGCCAAGCATAACAGTGACTTCATTACTTTCATACGAAACGGGCAAATGGGAACTTTGACACGAGCCTGAGTATTTCTGTTCTATTTTACCGCACTGCCCTACCTGAAGCGCGACAAAACTACCATCACCACTCACGATACTCCCTCCGTTCAACAGTAACAGAGCCAGAACGCCGGTAATGCGATAGAGCCGGTAAGACAACAAACTTCAGCAGTTTCTCACCTTGGAGTGTATGCTTGGTGTGAAATCCTTTCGCGGAATGGCTTTTATCCAAGACTTCTTCCGAGTTTCATCCTTGGGGAATGCGAAAACACGCACTTTGAGACCACTGTCATAATTTCCACGGCACCCGGGAACACAACAACGTCCCATGTCGCACTGATCGATGTGTAATCACATACTCACAAATACAACACCAATAAAATAGGACACGTGGGAACGGACGAAGACTCAGAGCAGCGCGATGCAGCACCAAGCCTAACGCAGTCTAACCAGCGATGCAGGTAGCGATGAAAGGCAAACCTGTCGTGGCTTGTCCGCCGTTCGAGGTAAAAAGGTGCGCGGGGTGACCAACACCACCATCTGAGCGATGCGTCCTCGGCCACTGGACAGTCGGTGATATGCCCGGGGAGGGGTTGAGGCTGCCACCCAGGATCTGGCGAAGGACGACTCTTGCGACGCGTCTCACGAACAAGTAGAAGATGCGTTTAATTTACATATTTGCAAGAGAAGTACATTGCAACGAGAGCGTACAGACGCGCCTTTCCATCACAAAGGCCCAGAGCGCACTCGAGACGAGCGGGCCAGCGAAGTCCAGAGAGAGAGCACAGCGCACTCCCGACACGCTCCTTTTATAGCCGTCCTTGCACGCGCTAGACGCCGACTGTGTGTCCCAGCGACGCTGATGTGCATTTCCTGCGGCGCACACAGACGCCTCCCGCGTTCCTGCAGGACGCGGACAGCGTTTGACCGTTACGCCGATGAGCGTCCCTTGCAAGCCACCTCCTTGCTGTGCCGGTCATAACATCGGACAACTAGGATGCCGTCTGGAGAGAGGGGTATGAACGGGCCTCGTGAATAGTCTAGGTAGTGTTGGTAGTACACCCGTTTGCCAAGTTTTCGTACTTGCGGGCGGCGAATCGTACTTCCGGCTCCGTTTATTGCTGTGTTTCGGTTTGTTTTGAAAGAAAGATTGAGCCCTTTTGAACTTCGTGAGCCAATTTGGGAAGTAAGTCTTTAAAAATGAAATGTTGAAGCGCAACCGCTGAACATTTGCTAGTACTTGTTTCGTAAGAAAACAACTCCAAGCCACACGAACACACACGGAGCCAAAGGCAGGCCAGAAGAACGAAGATTAGACAAATGTGTGCACTACCCATCATTCCCATGCTCGTTGAAGTGCCGTGCGTTGCAGCTCCCTTAGACACTAGCGCCAAAGTTCCCTCTAGTAAGTATTGTGGGAAACTCTATGGCTGGTAATGCCCGTCACCGTGATAATAGTGTCGGTCGCGCGGAGCTTGTTTAAAACTGAAGTGTGGCAGCTTGGGCTAGTTGGTATGACATGGTTTGTTCTCGCGCTATAACTATCGTCATCGTTAAAACTGAAGGCAGGCCAACTCCGCTGGGAGCGCGAGCCATTTTTCAGGCATCTTTCTAGAGGAGGCGTTAGCTGTACCCATGGCTGCACCCTTTAGATGATGATGATCCTGTGGCCAACCCTTTGCAAGTGGTGAACGTGAAATTCTAGTATACTACAATATTCTAGCACACTATAGTGAAATTCACACCCTAGCCAAACATCTATCTCTCCCTGCTACCAGTTTTTCAGTGAAATGGTAGAGAAAAAAAGGAAGAAACAAAAGAAGGAGAGGAGGAACAAGAGCCGCTCAGATTTGGCAGCAGTCAAGAAGAGAATCATTTCTTCGCTTTCGTGCAGAGATTTCGTATCTCAACTGTTCAGGTACAGTGTACTAGATTCTAGTACACTGTAGTTCAGACGTGTTCAAGAATTAATGAGTCACCACTAAAGCTGTCGCAGACAGCATTCATATGCTCCCCGGAATTATTTTTCGGTGTAAATGGCCACGGTTTCACACCCCACAAATTATATTTGTACAGTGTCTAGAAATATACTGCAGTATATTTCTAGACACTGTAATAGTTGTACAACGTTTACTGGACCCGCAGAATGTACATATCGGCGAGCTAAGATCACCTAGCGATAATCAACCTCATTTGGATATTCAATTTGACGGCATTTTCCCTGATAATGCAAAGTTGCTCCCCTATCACACTCTAGATGGTTTATTGCAAGAACACTTGCAGAACATCAAAACAATTATTGCTACAGATGCATCACAGAGTGACGAGAAGTCAGCTGTTGGTATATTCAGCCTGAACTTGGATTGGCCCTATTCGCTCTGACTACCAGATTTCGTACCCGTTTTTGTGGCCGAGTTTCTGGCAGTGGTACTCGCCTCACGAAAGTTAAACGCGGAAATTTCATCGGCTGTTATAATTAGAGATTCTCTGTCTCTTTGTGCTGCGCTTTCGGTTGGTGCTGAATCGCACATAATAAAGGCATTTCGCGCAATAATACCCCGCTCCCCGCCCCATTTGAGAAAAGTTAGACTAGTTTGGGTGCCGATCCGTAGAGAGTTGCTCTTAAACGAAATGGCCTATTCTTTAACGAAGTCAGTAATAAGTGGGCCAATTTTACCGTGTTTTCCACCGTCCACTTATGTAACGGCTGCGTGATTTCGCAGGCGTGTCATTACGTAAAGCTCCACAGGTAGATCGCTCACAAATTCCAGTGAATATCGGCACTTATTACATCCCTGGCTTCGATCCTTTTGTGACACAGATAGACTAGAAGTCGCAATTACTATGGCTGCGCTGTAGGATGCTCAATCTAAATTTCTACCAAAACAGGTCTGGTCAGGCTTTTGCTTCATCTCCTACAAGTGAAGAGCGCGTTAACGCCGGCGATGGCGTGCCACTTATGTCCTGAGATGTTCGCAAGCCCGGTGTGCAGTATATGCGAACAAGAACTGGCGACACTATGACTGATAGTGAGGTGTGACAGTGCAGCGATACCGGACGGTAGTTCGTGCTACGGTGATATGTGCGGAGGTGCTGGGGAATCTCATGGCGGAGTAAATGGTGCCGATGACAGTACCGCGCGCCAAGAACTGCCAGCGCAGATGGAGCGGTAGATTCGCTCGCGGTGGACTGCCAATCTCAGAAATGGACGATCCAGCGGCTCGAGGGGGCCCTGGCCAGGCAGAGGAGAACGGGAACTCGTGACACGCAAGTACGGGGCGCAGGAACCCAAGTATCCTCTGTCGGGTCAGGTTCAACCCTCGAGTTTTTGGCCCAGTGTTTCTAGGACTGCATAGACTAGAACATTAAAAGGGTAGGCCACGCCCTGCGAGGCCGGCACCTACCCCCCGTTGAATCCTGTGAATAAAGTCTTTTCTCTCTCTGTCTCTCTCAGGCTCTTTCTCCAATGTGCGCTTTTTGTGGCGAGCCAGAAACTATGAACCATTACTTTTTGACATGTAGACGATTTACTACAGCTCGTAAATTCAAGTTAGAAAATCCCTTATGTGCTGTTGGAATGAATTTATCCATGCCCATGATTCTGTCCTTTGGAGCCTCTGTTTCAGGGTTTGCCAGGGCGAAAGTTTGTGAGGCAATGTGGAATCTGTTAGTCTTTTCGTTTCTGAACGAAACGAAAAGACTAACAGACTAATATTATTTTTTCTGTGTCGACATACGCATACCTTCTACCTTTTTTTTCTTTTTTAAAGTTAGTTTTTGATCTGGGTTATTACCTATTACTAATACAAAATCTTTATAGTAAGTAATGATCAGTGACAATCAAAATTTCATTCTAAAATTTTTGTTTTTAATTTGTAAGTTTCTTTATTTAAAATCGATTGATACTTTATAAGACCACTCAATTATTGGCCGATCCCCCACAATGGATATGAGCTCACCAGTATGAGCCACCAGTGAGTATGAGCTCGCCAGTTTTCAAGGACACAGCACCTACCAGTTGATTCAAGGCCTGTGACCGCGGCTCTGCCAACACCACGCCGACCGTCGTCTCCGCCAGTCTGCTCAAAACCCAGAACAGTTTCCAGCAAGGCATCATTCGTCATTGTTCTGCCAGTGCCCTCACACTGCAGTTAGTACCCCATGCTCAATTGTTTCCTCTTGTTCTCCACACACACGACACATCACATCACTCACATCCTTGTTAATTGTCCTAATACGCACAAGTGTGCGGAGTGCAACACAGCTAGAGTCGACTTCTCCGACATGTTGTGAAGCCAACATGCCTCCTTTTCTTCCCGCACTCGTTTCCGAGCCTGTTTTGCCCACTCGGTGGATGAGTCTGCGTTGAGAGGGGCGCGAAAAAGGCCGAACTTGCTCTCGATGAGATAGAGGCACCTCACCCACGACGTGCGCGTGCATGTTGCAACCAGGTAATCAAAAGCACTCCACGCCCGTCTCTTTCTGGGCATGCTTAGCAAGCGGACACGGTAGGCAATTTCGCTGCCTGCCTCCCGAGCTTCAAAGCTCGTCCAGCCGAGATCACCCTGAATAGCTTCGTTGGCCACAGCACCATGGCAGCCAAAAGCTATCTGGCCAACCTCCCGCTATCGTCGCTCAAACTAGTCCCACGTGACTGCTGAAAGGCATAGCACAGGATTTGCGAACGTCAACGCCGGCACATGCACTATTTTCCAAAGGTCCCGAACCATCACAAGTCAATTGCACCCCCAGATACATTGTCGAAGGAGGATGGACTGGGTCCGAAGTGCCTTCTGCCGGAGGATCTCCTTTTGTTCGCCAAACAGCTCAGGTCCTCTGGAAAGCTGCTCTCCCAGGTGTCTGTATGTCGCGCACACTATTAGGACGTCATCTCCGAGCCTGAGAGTGACCTCATCCGAATATGTGCCAGCGAGGGGGACTACTGCAGATTTTTTACAGTTGAAGCAGAGCCCAAGGCGCGTCATATTCACCTGAGAAATGTGAATGAGGTTTTGAAGGTCTTGAGCAGACTCTGCCATCAACACAAGGTCATCGGCAAAGGTGAGGCTCGGTAGTCTGCGCATCTCGTCTAATCCCACAATACTGTATTTCAGCTGGAAACCAAGACCACTACTGAGGAGTTTTCCCTCCATGTTGGCCACATACAGAATCTATAGCAGTGGGGATAGTGGACATCCCTGACGTAGACCTCTTGTGACCTTGACAGGCGAGCATTACGCACTCCCGAAGTGAGCAATGGCAGTGTTGTCTTCATACAGGCGCTTCATCATTGTTAGCAGAGGAGCTGGAAAATTTATTGCAGACAGGCTCTCAATGAGTGAAGCGAGTGGAACATTGTCGTATGCCTTCTCCACATCCAGAAAACAGCACAGGAGGGGCTGCTGCTCTGCTTTGACAATCAACACACACTCAGTGAGAGCGAACAAATTGTCCTCCAGTCTTCGGCCTGGATGGAAGCCATTCTGCATGTCTGTAAGCAAATTTTTATCCTCTGCCCAACCACTTATTCACTGTTAGTGGGCGGTAGTCTTCGATGAGGTCAGACTGGCCTCCTTTCTTTGGTATAATTACCACGCGGCCAAGGCACCACTCTCTTGGAATTCGTGCACCTTCAATAATACAGGAGAACAAACCAGCAAGCTGTTCTTTGGTCTCCTTGCCAAAGACCTGGAGCCAACTGGCAAGCCGTCTAGACCAGGTGCTGTGCGGGCACTGATCCGCTTCAATTCACGGTCGATTTCACCCTTGCTGACCCGCCACCTCGCAGCCGACCCTTTGGTTGGCAGCTTCTCTGAAAGGGGCTCGGGCACCTGTGTGCGCGTTTCTTCTACCTCAGCCCCATCGTCGCTTCCCTCTGGTTGACCATATAAACGAAGCAGGGGAGTGATGTGATGCTCTTTCAGCTCCAAGACTGGTTCTTCTGTGGCAGCAATTGACATCTGAACAGGGCACTTGCCCTGTTCAGCTGCCAATTGCCAACTGCATGGCGTCAACTGTCAACTGCATGGCGGGCTTGCCATGCAGTTATCATTTCTGCATCCCACCAAGGCTTGCGTGCCACACGTGTACGGCACCTCGCCCAGTCCATTTGCTTTTGCATGACTGAAAACAAGGCCAACGCAAAGTCATCGTAGGTCCCAGCTTGTTCTCTTAATGGACTCTTATCGAAGTCGTCCGCGACAGCCAGAACGGCTTGGCTGGGCAAGTACTTGCCCTGTTTCTTCTAAAAGTGTTTGTGGGACGCTGAGATACCCGCGCAGTTGAACTCAAGTAGCAGACGGTTGTGGTCGCTGCCCAAGTGGTTTGTATCTTTCTCATCATTGTCCATTTGCCAGAACAAGCTATGAAGGCCTGCCGACACTAGAGCATAGCCAATACACGTAGCACTGCCACGGGCACGTGCACAAGGTTACCTGACCATAGCATCGTCGCTTCAGGTTCGTGATGATGAGCTCCATATTCTCACTCAGTTGTAGTATAAACAGCCCGTTCTGGTCAGTAAATCCATCCAGTTCATTTCAAAGCCTCCCACAATAATAATCTGTCTAATTAGATTTGTGTATGTCCACACTGTTTTATTATCCTCATTGATTACTTTCTTAATTTATTTAGTTGCTATTTCTATTTGCCTTACTGAATAAAAATTCCCCTGTAGTTGCTCATCTTGTCTCTTTCACACTTTAATTGCTCTTTCAAAACTAAGCTTGATATGTTTCTGATCACTGCCCAGACTTCTGGAGCCACATTCATCTATGTGCATTCCCCTGAGCCTATCATACGTACATCCTATGTGACATCAGTGCATAATCTATCATCGACTGCAGCCTTTCTACCTCCCATGTTATTTGCCCTTCACACTTCTCAGTACTGTGCAAATGATCAAATTATGCCTTTCACACATATCCATGATCATTTTGCCTGTAGGGTCAGTATGCCCATCAATATCTTCTATTTGGGCATTCATATCTTCTAGTATAATTGTCTCGCACTCTCCTCCTAATTCATAAATGTCATTTGTAATACACTCTACCATTGCTTGGTTTTCCTCTCAGGCCTTTGCTCCCGTCCACAAGTACACCAAACCAAGGAGTGTTATCTGCCCGGCCGCATTACCTTTTAACCATAGATGTTCTATACATGCCTGCTTGACTCTTTGCCAACCCATACTTTTATGTATAAATGCACCGATTTACCCCCTCCCTTTCTGGTGCCTTCTCTTCTATTACAATATTCCCATACGTAGTCTGGATTCCAAGATGGTTGCTCCATGTCCCGAAGATGTGCCTCCACGACCCCATATACCATCAACTCTTCCTGCCTTGACTGCCCTTCTATCTCTTCCTACTTTAACCTAATCCTAGCACCCTGCATGTAACTATAGCCTATGTCTGACTTTGCTCGGCCCTTGTGCTTACGTCGATTTCTTCTCCTAGGAACCCCGTGTGGCTTGAATATTTGTGCCCTTTTAGAACCCTCTTTGGCGACACTGTTGGCCTCAGCGCTCTGGGTCCCCCTATAAAAGCTATGGATTGACGACCTATCCTATTACCGACCCTTCTGCCCGTCGCACCACTGTAATGAATGCCATCCTGTGCAAAAAGGCGAGCGTGGGGCTCGTACACATCTTGGTTCACCTCCATTACGCTGTATCTGAGCTGCCGGCTCATAACCCTGATCACACAGTTGGCCTGCACTACCCTCCTTTCAATCTCACGAGACTGCCCCCAGACCTCTGGGACTGTGCATATGGTCACATACAAACTCCTAAAGGCGTCTCGAAGCTTACGCATCCCACCCAACTGTCTCTGAAGGTCCTGATGCTGGCCCTTCAGCACATCATTCAGACCAGCATGAATAATGATGAAATTTTTGCCCTCCATGTTGTCCTCTACAAACTTCTGAGCTTTGCTCAGTGCATCCACCAAGCTCTTCCCTGACTATGCTTCCCTCACTCTCCAATCTTGCTTCACTGTCGTGAAGACACCATCCCTAACCCTGACCACATTAGAGTCCCCCACCACTAAGACCCTTCTAGGCTTCCTGTTTGAGATGGTGCCCCTGTTTGCTTCACCTGTTTCTCTCTGTGTCTTGTGTCCTGTTTCCGGTCCTGCTCGAAGAATGCCGCGCCACCGAACTGTGTGTTCTCGGAGCCTTCATGCAGTGGCCAGACATTACGGCCCCCTGACCTCCCTTCTCACCTGTTCCTTCCCGCCTGTCACCTTCTCCGCTACCCATGCCTTCGATCTCACACCGCTCGGGACCGGGGCAAAGCCCCATCCAGCCGGTGACTGCAGCACCACAGCGAGTCATGGCACAAACTCATAGAGTTTCCCAAAATTAACATATTATTAAGAAACTCTATGCGCAAACTAATACAAGTGGCCACGCGCTAGGTGCTTTTCTGATGCCGGCGTGCGGCCTAGGTACCAAATTTCGCGAACATCTCTAGGCGATTTAGCAGGCCCGTGGCATGTTGGGAGATTACCATTCATGATAAAAATGCTTGCTGAATGTGATTCACCTTATCTTTATTCTTCAAGTCACTTCATTTTCCCGGTTCGGCTTCGTGGTTACTACCTGTCCTAGGTATACCTATTCCTTCACAACTTCTAGCCTCTCTCTACCTATCGCAAAGTGCTGTTTTCTGCCAAGACTGAAGCACATTACTTTAGTTTTGTGCACATTTATTTTCAGACCTACTTTTCTGCTTTCAGTGTCCAGCTCTGTAATCATTAGCTGTAATTCATCCCCTGAGTTACTCATCAAGGCAATATCATCAGCGAATTGCAGGTTACTGAGGTACTCTCCATTAACCCTTATCCCTAACTCTTCTCCGGCTAGGGTCCTGAAAACCTGTAAACGCATAATAAATAGCACTGGAGAGATATTGTCTCCCTGCCTTAAACCCTTCTTTATTGGGATTCTGTCGCTTTCTTTATGATGGCTGTGGACCCACTATAGATTTCTTTCAGTATGTTTATGTAGGGTACTTCATTGCCCTGATTCCGTAGTGCCTGCATCAGTGCTGATGTCTTGACTGAGTCAAACACCTTCTCGTAAACTATGAAGGCTATGTATACGTGTTGGTAGTATGTGAAGGTGTGGTTAGATATGTTTATGGCACGCGATAACGTGAACATTATGGTCAGTTAGATGCAGTGTATTCAAATCGGTGCATCCTCTTTTCATGATCTAGCACTAATTTATTTCAGGCAAGAAATATCAGTTATGATCTTCTTGCTTTTTCCCACTTCATAATACAAATTATGTAATAAAGGATCACATCTCATACATTAATAAAAAGACCAAGGCAGTGGAGGGCATTGACACTTCGATCATGCGCTACTGCATTGCAATTTATAACTGCAACTAGGAAGACCACTGCTTGACATATTTAATGCATAATAAATTCTATTATAACGTTGCTCTGTGTAAACTTTTGGTTGTGTAAACATGCTCAGACGATCGACAATAGCTGGCTCAGTGGTTAGTAAATAGCACCCGAATGGAACTCCTAGCCTCCATGTACAGCGTGATATTTGTCTAAAACATGTGGCAAATAGGAATGCAACTATAGCTGCGGTACTTCAAGCAAGTTATGTTTGAAAAAAGCTGGGAGCACCTGATCACACCTCTATTGGTAGTCTGTGACCACGTACAGATCTTTTGTACTTGCATAAGTTTCTGTGCTTGCAGGCTTATACACAGTAGAGCAGAAGGAACCTATGTTGCTGACCATTAAAGGCATAATAAAAGAATTCAATTTACTTCTTGCAGCCATACATTTCTACTAGGAAGTTTGTCTGGTTAGAATTAGTTAAGAAAGTAAAAGTAAGAAGGTAAAAGAAGGTAATTTATAAGAAACTACTATACCTGTACATTAAATGTCTAGAAATCCAAATACTTCTGAAGTCAAGATTGTCACAAATTATTCGGATTTTCTTTAGCATGTCAGGATGGTGGTATAACATATTGCACTTCACTATAATAAATAAAATACTTTTGCTCTGATTGAACAGGTGTTGTTTCAAGTGCCATGCATTTGTACAGATTGTCAAACACATCACAAATGATCTAATAACAAATGCATCAACTTAGTAAACAAAAAAAACTTCTATAATACAAATGTGGTGTTTTATTGCATCTCATGATGACGGTAACATCATTCAGTAAAAGCATTGCTGGTGATCTCCATAGTCATAGAACTAATTGAATTTAAGTAATCAGTGTTGAGGTACCGCTTTGTTGCATGTACATATAGTATCACCATATTTATCCTCTTCTTTATGCCTGTGCATTTCATTATAGACATTTGAAGAACCCAGAAGTCGTATTATTATTGCCTGTCTTTGTCATATTTAACTCTGACTTAGGATAGTGTTTGATGCTAAATGCCAAAAGAGATTAATATGTCCCATCTCCCATTCATTGTGAAGAAGTTTCTTTTTAAGGTATTGTTTAAGGCAGTAACGTTATTCAGCATTCTGCTGTAGAGCATATGAGCAATACTGTTTGTTTGTACGGGATGCTATACCATCGGTCGGATATACATGCTTTTTTGGTCTACACATGTAGCTTTAAAAATCATCAGTGTATATGCGGCTGTCTTTATTTAAATATGAAGTAGTGCATTAAAAAAAACAAAAGTCTGCACCTCTATTCTGTCCGTAGGGTAGAGAGAAATGGTGCCGTGCAGCCAGTGGCGGATCCAGCCACTCATTTTAGGGGAGGGGGGGGGCTTAATGTAATACTGGATAGAGGGGCGTGGCCATTACTTTTAAATGCAAAACATTTCTTAGCGAACTTCAGCAACTTTGAGCGTATCTAGCCGCTTACGTTTGGGTGCTCTCGTGGTCACACCCTTAACTTGGCGTGAATTAAAATTAGCATGGGAGGGTAAGATGGTTTGACATGTATGACGCGCTGGTCAAGACATGAAAATTGTCACAATCCCATCGCGTACGTCGTCAAACACTTCCTGTCAGTCAGTGGCACATACCCAGAGGCGGGCTTTCCGCGAGCGAGAGAAGAGAAACTTGAAACGACGCCAAAGGTGGGCGACGGGGCCGTGCCGATATCACCCCGTAATTGCACTCCTGAAGGGGAGCTAAAGTGAGCTAGCTTTAGTGGAGCCGCGGTGGCTGCCCACGTCCGACACACTAGATGCGTGAGCTCATTCTCCATTCTCGCGCAGCTTGAGATAGTCTCAGCTGCGCGTGAGGCACAGCTTGGTGGTCAGCATATGATGATGATAATCATGCCACAGGTGATTGACACTTAGTTTCCACTCGGGAACGACGAGAACAGACATGGGCAATTTTAACGCGCGAGCGTTAAGAAATATCCGACATCTGTAGCGTTGACCCGACGAATGCAAAAAATGAATTTCAGGGTCCCAGCTCGAATCGAACCGAAGCATTCTGCGTGGCAGTGAAGCATTTTGCCACAGAGCTATGCCAGGTCGCGTAACTTTTCTCCAAATAGACGCTAATCTTCGTTAAACGTCGATAGTGATTGCAGTGCAACCTACCCAATTTTATAATCATTATATAAGTACCCCTTTCATACAGTCGTCACGTCGGGTTAATGTCAATTACGGTTAGTTGCCATATGCTGAAGTTGATTTATGTAACATAGTGCTGGGCAAGCAGCTTCGTGAGCATCAGCGCTTCATACCAGGTTATGGGTTTTGCTAATACGCATGTTCGAGTTGGCATCGTTGCACAAGTGCAAACAACTGGTTCTATAAACATCTGCAACACTTTAACATATGTCTGTGCATGCAACATTTGTACATATATATAACGTCATTTTATGACGTGTAGCTCAATAAAAAAATTGCAACACGGTCACCTTCCCTCTGCATGCTTCGGATAATGTCGATTCTCTGGTACATGGGATCTGCTCAATTTATAACTTTTTTTACTGGCACAAAAACTTTATCATAGCATAAAAACTATTATTGCATGCTGAAAGGGACCCTACTCATTTGTCTTAATTGGTGATAGCTGGTGGACGGCAAGAACTGAAGAGAGGGGGAGGGGGTACTGAGAAGCCTTGGGGCGAGCTATCGCACCTACGGCCCTCTTCTGTATCCGCCACTGTGTACAGTTCTGCGCGACATCAGAGGATTGATTCCAAACCACAGCAGTCACATTATAATGGATGCGATATGTACTAGTGCCCTAGTGCGATGCACTCGGAGAAATTATGAGGTCAAAATAATTAGGCTTTCACTTGCAACAGTGCATCTCATACCCAGATTTTAGTTTTGTAACATGAAACGGTAGAGCTTAATCTTATTAATTCTTCTCTAAACCAGCATAGATGCACAGTGCTTGCAAAACCCTGTTCCCAGTTTTTTTCATGTGCATGTCTGGTTCATCACAGACTTTATGGCATTATTTAGCAGTGTTGTTTTTCAGGGCCTTCCCAATTGCCATGTCCGTTTTACACATTTGTTCGAACCAGAAGACAGGTTCAGCAGTAAACATTTACTGCATGGGAGGGTGCTTGAAAGACTTGGTTATGTGTTTAAGTTGGCCCGTACACATGCCTTTTGCAAATAAACAACAAAATTCTTTCATCTTCACTATGCAAACTAATTCTATATAATGCAGCAGTCATGCAGCTATATAGTGCAGCAGTCATGCAGCTATAATATTAGAGAAATAAATTTTCAGGACAAATATAAAGGCTTAATTAATGTTACTGACAGTAAAATGCAAAGTTATGCATCTCTCATAATGATATAGTGGCTTTGAGACGTTAAACCCCACATATCATTGAAAATTATAAGTTAACTTTGCTTGAAAAAGTTCCTTGTTATTTACAACACACTTCAAGGATCAATATGAATTCTCCGCAGTCAAAGACAAGTGCAAGTTTAGAAAAAAGTGCATCTTTAAACAAAACGAGGGAGCAGATAAACATTAATGTCACTGAACACTTTTACTAAATATCCTATCCAGGATTGCAGGAAAATAAGTGCCTGCAAACATATGCGCTAGTAATAACAACAAAATGCTCAACTTGAGGTTTTTGACGCAGGAAAAATAAAGGAATTATGAAAATGACTACATGCGGGATGATGAAGCCAAGAAAATTTTTTATTATCAGTTTTTAAAATGCTTAACTTGTGGGTCTTTCAAATAATGTTCCTGACTTAGCTCGTTGTGCACTTGGCTGGAGTGCAGATTAATTTCCGCCACTGACAACTATCCTCCTTTGAGGTCCTTGGCATCAAGTACACCTACCTGTAACAGACATGGCGAATTACCCCTCCTCCTCCTTCATTTGCCTATACAATTCAAGCAGCAGCCTATCTTTCCACTCCCAAATAAAGGTGGTGGTGAGTAAGCCGAGCATGCATGAGCTTCACTGCACGACTCAGACTGCAATCCAAAGAACAAACTCTTATAAGAAACTGTGAGAAGTGTCCACTTTGTTCAGATTGCAGACGTCTAAGCAAATTTCGTTGAAACACAAAAAAATGAAAAGAGGTGTGCTTTTGTTACTGTAAAGTATAGCGCAGTAAAGTGATAGTGTGAAGAGAACACTTGCAGAGCAGCTGAATGGGTGGCAAGCGTACCTTGGTTGAACGGGCAGTCACATTCAATGGGGCTCTTGTACAGCCCTGGCAATGCTATGAAAAAAATCACATGCTAGTGCTTCCATTCCAACTTCAAACACGAGTGGTCACTATAAAATACCGAACAAGTGCCTCTTTTTACTTTACAGGAGATCTGGAATATATGCCAATGACCGAGCAAGCGCCCCCTTCCCTCTCACAATTATTTTTCAACCTGTTCTCTGCTACGAAATTCTGCAGCAGCAGTTACTTGAAACCAAAGTTCTCAGAGTCCTTATAGATGTGCAAGATTCTTTTGACACTTTTACAGTGTGATGCCTCGAGACTGCACTGTGAGTTGTCACAAATTGTCTGAGTATTTGTAGAACATCTTTCCCCCCTTGTCATAACACATAAATTTTACACAGGCATTCTCCTCGGGTCTGTAAAAACAGTAAATGCAGGTGTATTCAATACAGCATTTCATTAGAAACACAGGTGTGCATATTTATTAAAGGCAATTCCATATTAAATTAGTGTTTGAGACAAAGCAAGGGCCCCCCTCCAGATCATGTCCAATCATCTCACAGCGTAGAGGGGGTGATTTCTCAGGATATTACAGTAGTATGAAGTGTGAGATAGTGCTTGGGCCAGTGTGGATTTCTCACTTTGAAGTACTAAGAACCCCGACAGCTTCTACCCATACGCAAGGAGAAAAAACACAGCAAGGCCAAATACGTTGACACTGTTTAAGTGTCATGTCATGTCATCACCATGGCGATACTCGCATGTCCGTCAAACGATATGAGGAAATGAGGGCAAGCTTCAGCCATGCGCAGCCTTTGAGCTTGTGAGGACACACTTCCCACGTTACCAGTCACGGTCAGCATGGCTATACATTGTCGTCTTTTATGAAAGGGAAAACGCGAGCACGTGGCCTGTGCTCTGCGGCAGCTGGCTACAGCACCATCAACCTACAGCTGACGAATGCGTGTCCGCTTCTGTTTTTAGCAGTGCCTATCCAATGGCCATGATTTATTCTTTTGTTTGCCAATAGATGATGCCAAAAGGAAATGTCCTTTGTTTAGCGGTTGTTTTGGTTGTTCCAATTCACTTGGTAAATAATGGTAAGAGAGTACGAACACAAAAACTGGACGTGTAATTTCTTTTGTTGCAATGGGTGGCTAATGACCCAGTTATTATGACTGTAAACTTCTTTTAACAGAGCGCACAACAGTTAAATTTTTAAAGACATTTTCATAGTGCTCTGCTCGGGCATATGAACGTCCCCTCACAAGGTACCACAGTGCTGCAGACTTGTGAGACTGTATATTTTTTTGCTTGTTTGAGAAAAGCAGTGCACAGGCTTGTTTATATGTACACGTGATGTGTGCCTGTGTAAATAAATTGTCCTCTGTGTCATGCTTCCTATCCTCCATCCTCTTAAGATTATACGCATTGAGATGTGATACAACTAACATTACACCTACACTGACTTTCACTTCTTTTTGGGCCAGGTGAATGAGCTGGTCAGCTACTATATATCACTCTTGTTAGTTTCTTTTCTTTGGGTGCTGAAGGGACACTAAAGAGAGAAATAATTTTTCGCATACTACTGATGTATTGTTTCACAGCACCACTCTTACCACGACACGACGCTTGGCAAGTGCGAAACTGTGCAAAGAAAATGTCTCACGAAACACCATGACATCAATAATTTTGATGACATTTACTGGGTTCTAAATAGCTTGTAATCAATGAAAATGAAGGAAATTGTCATTTGTGAGTGTCATAGACCTAGCATACGAACTTTCAGAAAATATCACCAAGTCAATTGCGAAAATATGAAAAGCACATTTAGAAATTCTTGCCGTCACGCATGGACATTTCGGCACAAATTTCAATAGTTAAACTTCAACATCAATTTTCTCCACTAATAATGAACTTGGGATAGTGAGACATATGGCATTGGCATTAGAGTTTTCAAGAGTGCACTTTGTCAATCTAAACAAGGCCATTGTTTCTTTTAAGTGTCCTTGTTGCGCTTTTGTGAAATACACCCACGAAGCTTGTGAATCAAGTGCAAAGCTGCACACAAAACTGGCGTTGGGAAATTGGAGTTTGTACAACATGATTTCACCCATGCTGCAATGCTGCATTGAAGAAAACCAAACTGCTCGTGACTACAGCAGCAGAGGCCTATAAATCTCTCCAGAGTTTCCTGCCACAGTTTCAACCACAAGGGTTCAATAGAGGCAAAACATGACCATAAATCCACTAGTTCTTTACAATTAAATCACAAGCAGAGACTAAGCCATGCATTTATCTTGGTTTAAATAATTTTTGTTAATAATTCAGTGACTAAATTATCTTGACCTAACACTGATATTATAGAAAATAGAATCATTTTGAAGAATATATTCAATAGCTCTGCTGCTGGCCTCTCTTTTGACATGCATCCATGACAATTGCATTCATTGGCAGTTGTAACAAGTTTCACCCTAGTAGTAAATTTACCATGTGCCACCCTTTCAGCAAAATTAACATCCTGGATATGACGTTATCTATTGCAATATTTTTTATTGTGATGTATGGAAAAAAAAGACAAACTGCCCAGCCACATCATAATATATAGCAGGCTATGCCAATTTGAAAATAAAAATGAACAGGACAGAGCCAAATGAAGTTTTGAGGGGGAAGGATGTGCAGAAGTGAACTCCACCCCCAGTCGAACCAGACAAAAAAGAAAAAAAAAGATCTTGATTTGGTTTACAATGTTGTTCTTGTTGCTAAGATGCTTCGCCCAACTTAATCTTCAGTGGTGAATTCTTGCCATGCACATCTTACGGAGCTGTCTTGGAGTTCTTGCTTTTACAGAGAAATCAAAAGTTTCGCTCGACATTGCGCCAACAAATAGGCAATTGTAGTACATAGACTACACAAGCCATCATCCATGACATGTAAAAAAAAGAAATATTCTTCAGACTGGCAAAGCGTTCAAGAAGCGTCTGTAGCGACAACGATGATTATGCTCGCCAATTAAGCAAACCAAAGGAGACCTTTGGAGAAATGCTCCACACAACACACTGAACAAGGTCTACAATGAAGCATGCAAATTAGGAAATCTGCAGAGAAAAGGACGAGCCGCAGTGCCCATGGCAAAGCCCACCCATCGACCTCTTCTTTTATTCAAATGCCCAGAACTAACCTTAATGATGATATCACCACTCCTCGTCTTCTACATAATTTTCAACATCCTCCGCGCCCCCACAGTGGCAAATGACGACGGAGAACACTAAAATCGCACATGGGTTTCGAGTACACAATGTTCATCAATACGGGTTCTATGTCAGTCCTTGTATAGAATCATCTGAATTTATTTTTGTGCTTGGCCTTCCAGCGATGTTTACGGCACTTGTTCCACGCTCTTGCCGGTGGACGCGTCACTTTCGGTAAACAGCTTTCTACGATCGGTTTACTTGGGCAGGAAGATCCATTATGCGTACTCTTACACAAGTTTGTGGTGTAGCTGCTCCTCAGAACTTTTCTTGATGTCTTTCTCTTGGCTGCCCTTGCTTTTGGAGCATTACCCCTATCAGTCTGCGTTGGTCTGGGCTGTCTTATTCGGGGGGTTGATGTCTTGAGATTTCGAATATTTACAGATATATGCCGTGCCAACCACAGTCTCTCTAATCTTGACTTCTATGGCTTACCCGAAGTGTGGTAGTTTCGATAGGTACTGGCAGTAGGCTTCCGTTTTCTCGTTGACTTTAAATTCCTCTTCCCTTGGTGAAATGGCATTGATTTCCTTTTGTGAGGTATTTGATTGCATAGACGCGAGGACTGCAACACAACAAAATCTGGCATCATTAGCGTGCGATCATCCTCAAGATCTGGTGTGTCATCTTTTAGATTTCCAGATTCAATCTGATTTTCTTCGTACAAGTCTCTTCCAGCATGTGCACTTGAGTTGCTGTAACTGTCATGTTGTTTACCTAATTGATAGTGTACGCTGATGTAAGTTCTAAAAGCGGGGCCCAGTTTCTTGAAAGTAGCGGTTGTTCTGTACGTGCTTGGATGCTCGCTACGGTGGTGAAGTCGGTGACTATTCGGTTTCCAGCATGTTCAGCAATTCGTCATGAGTGAGTCGTCTAGCTTCTGTGGAACAAGATTGCTGCCGAAGAAGCAAAGGCTAGCTGGCGGTGCCACAGATGAAGAGTGCACGTTAGCTTGTACTTCTGTCCAAATCCTTTGCCTCATAGCCACCAAGCAAGCTTGTCGAGCATTTAATACATCCGAGATCATATATTCCACTCTGACCTTGGCTAGAATGATCTGGTGTTAATAAAGCTCTGCTTCCTCGATCTATGCTTCCAAATAATTACGGCATTCATCGCAGAAGGTTTGCACAATGAATATCTGTCACTTTTCGGGCTGTCATTCTTCGTGATATTCTTCGTGATAAGGGTGAGTCAGGACGGAGCTGAAGTAGACGTGAGGGCTCCGGTCTCGCGAACCTCCAGACGATGCCTGCACTCAAGTCAGTCCGTGGGTGCTCCTAGTAGTCTTAGTTGCAACTGGAGTCGTGCTCCCAGGTCACAGCAGTGGTTATGCCTTGCACATCAGCTTTAGCAACGGCGGCTTCACAAAGTCCTGGAGGCTACGACTACGGTCGAAAATCGTGAAGTCCGCTCCATCTCACCTCCGAAGGTCCTTTCTCCCGGGTTTCACGGCACCGAAATGTAAAGAAAAGGACGAGATGCCGTGCCCATGGCGAAGCCTATCCGTCGACCTCTTCTTTTATTCCGATGCCCAAAACTAATCTTAATGATGATATCACCACTCCTAGTTTTCTACATAATATTCAACGAAATTATCACTAGCCGAACATGTCCCATAGCACAGCCTAACCAGCCGCTAGCCTTTGCAATCAAATACCGAAATGCACTTCCAAACTTAAATAATATCTGTGACGCTACGATGAGTGGGAGACGTGGCCTGGCTCATACGCCATGTTTATTCCGTTCTGCTCTTCTTCCTTCTCTACCTCTACTAACCATCACTTGATAGTCACACGATTCCCCCTCCCCGCGAAAGATGGCACCGTTTATAACCTACAAAAAATTGAAGAAGCCAATAAACAGACAATGTCCTAATTCGCAGTATCACGTCCCGACGGAGTTCCACAGTCTCTTTAAATCTTCAAGCCCGAGGGAGCAGTCCGGTGAACTCTATAACAACTCTGGTGGGCGAGGCTGACTGTTGCGTTCCGGACAGAGTGGGATACACGTGGATACTGACAGTACTGCTAGAACATATCCTTTTCAAGTATTACCCAGCATTAACAAGCAACAAGCCACTTCGGAAAACGTTCCACGACATGTTGGTGCATGCAAAAGTAAACCCGCTTTTTTTTGGTACACATAATACCTAGTTGTCATCTAAGATTTAAGACCTGCAAAGATCTTAAAGATTATGTAAGAATTAAAAGCACTAGAAGTGATTCATGCATAGTATAAAATCTAGTTTTACCTGCACTAGTTCAAACATTATCACCATGATGAAATATACATAGTATCACAAACAGGACGAACTGTTGATGGGCATCAAGCAGGCATTACGAACAAATTACTGGAAGCAATGGCGTAGCATTTTATAGTGGCAGAACACATTTTTAACGGTCTTAAACCTTAAATACTGTAGTCAGCTTTATGGCAAGAAAATATTGCTGCACCTTATTCACAAGTTTAATACATTCCAGCCAACAAATATAAATGTTGCAAAAGGGTTTTTGAACCAATCTGATAGGGCGCATAAACAACAAGAAACAATTAAAAAATAAGCCATTTTTCAAGGAATTTCTAAGGCTAATTATCCCCATTGTCAGACAGTGCTTCCTTGAAGCAAGGATGATTCAGCACAACATCTGATCCTTTTCTACCCTTCCATGCAAAACCCTCGCTCCCTCCGGCACCTCATTTCTTACTGTTTCATGGGTTTTTGATTGCTTGGCCCTTTTACTCTGGTGCAACCCATCACAGAGGAACGGCTTTTAACTCACCCAAATAAGCATGCAGACACCTCGTTTTCATCTCCCCATTTTCGCATGTGCCCTCCCCTGCTTTGTGTCAGTTGGAGGAGAGGGTATGAAGAATATGTTGTAGGGATGCTGAGGCAGACAGGCTAAAAAACAAGCGTCTTTATTAGGGCGAACTTGTGCCCACGAGTCTAATGACTATGGTCGTCGAGTCTCAGTAGCCGAGTGGCACAGATTCAACTATCTTCCTCTTCCTTGTAGCCCGAGCGCACCAAGACATGGCACATGCCAGCCGGGTCTTGCTGGTGCTCGTGCCACGATGATTGCGGTGGGCTACTTGAATGTGGCCAACCTGTCGCGGCATTATCCCCCTCCTCAGACGCATTGTCTCGATGCTTGAGACAGTGAAAAGATACATGCACACTCTCACTCGTTTTCCGATGATCTATCACGATAGGGCTGCATGCGGACTACATGTACCACTTCCGTGGGATTGCGGAGTTTGAGCTCACGTGTCCAGCGGACCTGACTTCATAAGTGACGTCGTTGATATAGTTGAGTACTTCATAAGGGGCGAAGTACCGACAAAGAAGCTTTTCAGTGAGTTCGCTGCGGCGCACTGGGATCCATATCCACACGTTACCGGGATGATAAAGTGCGTCACTGCTTCGCTTGTTGTAATGACTAGAATCGACGCGCTGTTGATGGCGTATTTGGTACCTTGCCATTTGTCATGCTTCTTCGGCTTTTTGCAAGAAGTCATTCTAAGTCAGGTGGATAGCTGCTTTCGTCCTGTAGTGGTAACATGGCATCCAATGGGGTGGTCACTCTTCGGCCGAATACTAGTTCGAAAGGGGCAACGTGGGTTGTTTCTTGAACGGCTGTATTATACGCGAATGTTACGTAGGGTAATATTTCATCCCACTTTTTATGTTCAACATCGACATACATTGATAGCATGTTGGTCAGAGTTCTGTTGAGGTGTGCGGTTAAGCCATTTGCCTGAGGGTGATACGCCGTTGTTCTTCTGTGATCGGAATTTGTCATGTGCATCAGACATTGCATAAGGTCTGCAGTAAATGCGGTGCCCCGATAACTAATAATGACGATGGGCGCACCATGTCTGAGCACTATATTGTTCGCAAAGAACGTGGCGGCTTCGGCAGCTGTCGCACTGTACAGAGAGTCAGTCTCAGCATAACGGGTCAGATAGTCTGTGGCTACGACAATTCATTTTTTGCCTGCACATGATGTTGGGAAAGGTCCTAGAAAGTTCATGTCGACTTGCTGGAATGGAGGGACTATTGGCTGGAGAAGGCCAGCTGGTTTTACGGCTGGAGTTTTGCGCCATTGAAATTGACGACAAGTTTTCATGTAGCGCTGTACTGATGCGAGCAACTTAGGCCAATAGTACTTCAGGCGAATCCTGGCGAATGGTCGACTCACACCCATGTGTCCAGATGTTGGCTCGTCGTGGCATGCATGCCGAATTTCCTGTCGCATGGCTGTGGGCACGACTAGTAAAAACGTTCTGCCATTAGGTTCGAAGTTCCTCCTGTAAAGGACACTTCCTCGAAGGCAGAACGTGGAGAGCCCTCTGGAGAATATACGAGAGACTTGAACGTCGAGACCCTGCAGGTGTTGTATAAGCGCCAGTGAATCCGGGTCATCTCGTTGTTGTTGAGCGATTTCGGATGCGTCGACAACGCCTAGAAACGGGAAGTCTTCCTCTTCAGGTACACATGGATCGACGGGAGAGCGTGACAGGCAGTCGGCATCACTGTGTTTCCTTCCAGATTTGTATACGACTGTAATGTCATACTCCTGCAGCCTAAGGCTCCATCTGGCTAGTCGACCTGACGGATCCTTGAGATTTGCTAGCCAGCATAGAGCATGGTGGTCACTGACAGCTCTGAACGGTCTACCATAAAGGTAGGGTCGAAACTTATTTATTGCTCAGATAACTGCGAGGCACTCTTTTTCAGTAGCAGAGTAGTTTGCCTCAGCTTTTGATAGTTTGCGGCTGGCATAGGCTAACACTTTCTCTTGACCATTTTGCCACTGGACCAGGATGGCGCCGAGGCCGACATTGCTGGCATCGGTATAGACTTCAGTGTCGGCTGTCTCATCAAAATGGGCAAGTATTGGTGAACCCTGTAACCGTTTTCTTAACTCATAAAGAGCTTTTTATTGTTCGCTTTCCCATGTGAAGGGCACGTCGTCTTTCGTTAGTTTTGTAAGCGGTTCCGCAATTTTTGAAAAGTTTTCGACAAATCGCCTATAGTAGGCACATAAACCCAAAAATCGACGCACTGACTTTTTGTCTTTGGGTGTAGGGAACCTCTGAACAGCGGCTGTCTTTTCGGGATCAGGACGAACACCGTCAGAACTAATGACATGTCCAAGGAATCTCAGCTCTTCGAAGCAGAAGTGGCATTTTTCGGGTTTGATTGTCAAGTTTGCTGACCGGATGGCTTGTAATACAGTGCGCAGTCGCTCTAGGTGTTTGTCGAACGTTGCAGAGAATACCACCACGTCATCCAAATACACTAGGCATGACTGCCATTTCAATCCCGCGAGGACAGTGTCCATCATTCGCTGGAACGTCGCTGGCGCGGAACACAGGCCGAATGGAAGCGCTTTGAATTCGTAGAGGCCATCTGGTGTTACGAATGCCGTTTTTTCACGGTCCCGCTCGTCAACCTCTATTTGCCAATATCCGCTTTTCAGATCCAAGGAAGAGAAAAACTTTGCGGATCGCAGCCGATCTAGTGTATCGTCGATACGTGGCAAGGGATAGACATCTCGTTTAGTTACACTGTTCAGTTTTCGGTAGTCGACACAGAATTTAAGCGTGTTGTCTGTTTTCTCAACGAGAGCTACGGGGGATGCCCATGCAGTATTCGAAGGCTGGATGACATAATCCGAAAGCATCTCCTCCACTTGCTTCTTAATAATTTCCCGTTCTTTCTGTGACACTCGATATGGATGCTGGCATATAGGCCTCGTGCCGTCTTGCGTTATAATTATGTGTTTTGTGATTGACGTGCGCTGGACCTTCGAAGCACTTGAAAAGCAATCAGAGAATTCTTTTACCAAGGCGTAAATCTGTTTCTTTTGACTGTCCGGAAGGCTCTGTTTGACGGTCACGGATGTGTCGATGTTGCAGGCCACTGGTCGAGTGGTTGACGTCGTTAAGCTGCATAGTTCGGTCGCCATACAGAAGTCGTGTAAATAGGCAATAGCAGTGCCTTGAGCGATGTGTTGAAGTTCGTTGGAGAAATTTGTAAGTAGGACATCTGCACATCCATTCGTCAAGTGAAAAAGACCCCAAGCTACGCAGACACCTTTGTTCAAAAACAGCCCTACATTTGTATCTGCTGTGCCTTCGTGGTTGTACAATGCGTCATTCTCTACGAACACCATTACACTGCAGCGTAGCAGCACAGTTACGTCATCATGAACAATGCGTAGAGCCGTTAGGCATCGTTCCTCAGATTCCTTCACAGGTATAACTTGTTCAGTCGAAAATGACACGCTGGACCTACGTAGATTAATTAAAGTGCTATTAGCTCGCAAAAAATTAATTCCTATAATGAGTCCCCTTTAACATTCTGTTAGCACAATGAAATTGGCAACGTAAATAAAGCCCTGCATTTCAAGTCTTGCAGTGCATCTGCCAAGGGGCGTAATAATGTGAACACCTGCCGTGCGTATCTGCAATCAACTCCACTGTGTCACAACTTTGTTTAGCTTCTTCACCATCTTGTGACTTATCACTGAATAATCAGCACTGGCGTCGACTAAGGCATTCAGCTCCCATCCTTCCATTGTCAACTGCAAATATGAATAACACATTTTGGTTGCTGCACCCATTTACCGGAAATACGCCGTCGTCGCCCTCAAGCCATATTGGAGGATTTTCGTAACTGATATTATCAGCGGCCTCACCTCCACAGGTCCCTTGCTTCAGTTTTCCGGGAGTGGACTTGGAGAGCGATGACCAGGCTGCCTTGAAGGTGCACATGGGCTGGATGACCGGTAGTGCATAGGCGATGGTGACCGTGACCGATGTTGGCGTAGAGGTAGTGAGTTCTGGCGTGTGGACAAATACTCCTCAAACATTCGCCGTTTCGGAGGCACGGTGCATACGACGGGAAGCCTCTTAATCCAGCCTGTCGGTAAGGGCTGTACAGATGACCCGCATCGCCCCAATAAAAACACAGAGGCCTGCGCTCGTAATCACGCCAGACGTCGCTTTTCCTGGGCCTATGCTTCACATAGCGATGTGTGCTATCTGCTCCACGGGGCAGATAGGTAGCCGTTGGTTCCCGTGGACGAGGTGCGCTGCGTGCTGCAGGTGGGAGAGGAGTCGCCGCCATTGCAACTGCTGCATTGCTGTGTACTGTGGGTTGTCTGAGAACTTCAGAGTATGTTCGGATAGGTCGAACCGGCTGCAGCTCACGCTCTGGCTCTCGTATGACCTGCCTCAGTTCGTCACGAACATCTGTAACAGATAGTGCAGTTGGAGTCTGGGGCATTTGCAGTCTACTCAGTTCCTTCCTAATAACTGATCTAATGAGCTCTTGCAGGGCTTCAACATCGTTTCGCACGCCTCCAGAAAATACCTGTGCAGATGCGCAGTTAAGATTCCGGTTGTACTGCCGAGCCCGCTGCTTCAGTGTTTTTTCGATGGCCGTCGCTTCCGAATAAAACTCAGCAACTGTGCTTGGAGGGTTGTGGACGAGAACCGCGAACAGCTCTTGCTTCACTTCACGCATTAGATGGCGCACCTTCTTATCCTCAGCCAAGTTGTACTCCGCACGCTTGAACAGACGGACCATGTCCTCAATGTACATGGCAGCACTTTCGTTTGTGAGCTGGTTCCTCGATTGAAGAGCAGCTTCCGCCTTTTCTTTCTGGTCTATGTTCGCGAACGTAGTCACCGCTTGTCATCAAAATACCTCCCAGGTAGACGAGGTTTCATGGTTCTCAAACCATGTCTTTGCGAAGTCTTCCAGGGCGAAGTATACACGACGGAGCTTTTCTCTTTCGTCCCATTTATTCAAGCTCGCCACTCTCTCGAACAGGTCCAACCAATCTTCAACGTCCTCGTACGAGTCACCGTGGAATACTGGCGGCTGGTGCGGTTGGCTGATGAACACTTGTGCCAGTGTTACCTGGCTAGTCATAGTGGTGGCGTCCATCATTTGACTTCCCCTTGGTGTGAAGTAAAGAGGACTGAACTCAGGTGAGCCACCTCGAATACAGCGACTTGCCCTCTGGTGTACAGGAGTCACTTCCACGGGGTTGACACGGTGGTTGTCGGCGCTACACTGTCTTGAGCTCGCAGGACTTCGATTCATTACCCAGCACCTCCACCAGAAATGTAGCGATGCTGAGGCAGACGGGCTAAAAAACAAGCGTTTTTGTTAGGACGAACTTGTGCCCACGAGTCTAATGACTATGGTCGTCGTGTCCGAGTAGCCGAGTGGCACAGATTCAACTATTTTCCTCTTCCTCGTAGCCCGAGTGCACCAACGCGTGGCGCATGCCAGCCGGGCCTTGCTGGTCCTCGCGCCACGATGATTGTAGCGGGCTACTTGAACGTGGCCAACCTGTCGCGGCAATATAAAATGCACTAAGGTAGGCAATGGAAGACTGTCGGCCTTGTTGGTGCAACGTATCTGAAATGTTTTGTGGTCATTTGCTGATGATTAGCACCATTGTATGTGCCTTCCCTTCATCTTGACAAATCTGCCCTACACAATTCAGATAAGGTAGGCAGTTGAAACCTTGAAGAGGTCCGCATGTTGGGATGATGGCACTAGCGACAAACCACGTTTACAAATTTTTGATCTCTTTAAGCTTGCGTTTTCCTCTCAACTCCTGTGTTTTTTGGTTTCATAACATGACACTTCTTATTAAAGATATAATAAAATTGCTACTTCCTTGTGTAATCCGTGTTAATAATAGCTAATTTTTGTATTTTGGTAGATCTTCAATACACACATTGTCTTGTTTATTTATGTCAATCACCTCTGCAACACATCCGCGGCACATACCCACCCGTGGGTATGTGCCAATGCCTGGCTGGAAGTGTTTGACATACGTACGTGACGAGATAGTGACATTATTCATGTCTTGACCAGCGCATCGTATTCGTAAAACTATCTTACCCTCCCATACTAATTTTGGTTCACGCGAAGTTTAGGGGGTGACCACGAGACAAGGAGGTTATACTAAAACTTCTGGAGTGGCGGAAGGGCTCTGTGGCTGAAGCGGATCGCCGCCATATTGCTCAGGGCAGAAAGCGGATGGGCGCATTGTAGCGTACGTGGCTTTCGCGTTGTTTTAGTGCCAGTAATGTTGCGTGTGATGCCTCTAATTAAGTAAGATGGTTTTGAACATGTCTGTGATGACTTTAAAAAACGACGATGGTGGGCTCTTCGGTAGTATTTGGCTACGCAAATCGTGTGAATCGGACACCAGGTAAAACCTTTGATGTGCAAGTAGGCACGCTTCGCCCGCTCGCTTTTCCTCGCATATTTTCATGACTGCGACTGCATTCACGACTACATATACTTCCTTTCGGCGTCCAGGTGCACAGAGATGCTTTGAATAATTTTTTGTACGTTTCAGGGTTCTGAAAGACGTCGTAATGCGCGGCAAATGAGAGTGCGCTATGAGGGAAGAAAGTTAAACGTCAAAAAGAATAATAATGACGACTTTTGTGTAGAACACATTTTGAAGCATGCTGCTTCGGTGAGACAAGGTAAATAACGAGATGACGGGCTTGTAAAATTACTACCGTGTTTGCATCGTTTCAATGCGCACTTACAAAAGCTAGTACGCGAGTGTGCCTAACAAAAGTGAGCGCTTCGCTTTCCAAAAGTAGCTAACGTGGCACCGGCTCTGCATTTCTGAGATTTGGAGCTTCTTATATTTGCATAAGCACTACGCTCCCAGTCTCAAAATTTCTGATACGTTGCGATATGCTTCTCTTTATACAGGAAAAAAAAAAGGAAACGAGCTCCTTTGAAAATTCAGGGAAGTACACTTTCGCCTAAAGTGCCTCTAATTGATAGAGCTGTCAAAATCCCGCCACCCCTGAACTTCACCCACAAAAGAATGTTACAGGCAAAAACAAAAAACAAAAAAAACTAAAAAAAATCGCAAACAAGGTACAATTAACAGCTGAAAAAGAAGGGTACAACTGGTACCAATGGGGCCTTTTAAATTGCATTGATGCTTCTCGGAACTTTATTGACCAAATAATGGAGCAGAACGTATCATCAGAGGAAGGACGGTGGCACGAACCTTTTCGAGGCAAAAACGTTCGGTTCACCCAATAGCCGCAAAACCGGCTTGACTTGGCTTAAAGTGTATGAATAGACGGCGTTAGAATCGGTGTAATGGAAAACATTTTTCAAGCGATTTAGGCGTTCTTTATTCTGTGGTTCAGGTAGAGTTCCTCACTAGCTTGTGACACACAGTCTTTGGCGGGTTCATCGTATTCTAGTCGTGATGTTTTTTTTCTCCGATGTTGGTGTTGTATTGCACTGTAAACTGTTTGAAATGGCGAGAACCGCCTCTGCTCGTGGGGTCGTGGTCGCTTTCTGTTGTTAGAAAGTGATTCATACGCAAGTCGCTGCCGCTTTTGTTAATTCCTGTGATGTCGCCGTGTTCAGGAGCTTCTCATCCGTGCTTATCGAGTAGTTAACATCATTCGCTCGAAACACAGAACACCTACCAACCCGAAGTGTTTGCCACCAAATCTACAAGCAATGATAACGAGCATAAAATAAAGGCCTTTGGAACGCGATTTGTGAATGCTGGTCTGACGCATGTACTACGCGGATGTATGGTAGGTGCATGCGTGTTGCTTGAGGACCGATCAAACAGCTGGTGTCACTTGGGAGGAAGTATATGCTGTGCCAACTCTTTCGTTGAAGCTTGTTCTTGCGTAAGTGCGCGAGATAGATACGGAATGCACAAGTTGGAATTAGAGAACGTTCTTGTCCGAGCGGCTTTATTAAGCGGTCGCAGATGATGGCAATTTGTTTGCTTAGCAGTGTGTGTTTAGATTGGGGTAACCAACAGTGAAGGTAATTGTGTGTGGGTGAGGAAATTAGTTTTCTTTGTTGCGGTGCCTTCCAAACAAATCCGTTATTTCTTCTCTTCATTGCGTCGGTCTCTTGATGTGGCACTAAATTTTGCTATGTGCTCTTCGTGACACTTCCTCTCGCTCTAGAATGCTCTAGTAAAAGTTGACGCTAAAGTTCAGCTAAAGTGTTTAAAGTTCCTTGCAGCTATCCACAGCAACATTTCTTTGTCTGCGTGGTCAGTTGGACGCACATTATTTGGCATGCCTTTTATAACACAAAACGTTTCTTTTTTTTTTTCGTTTACCGAACAGTCGGAAAAATCGGGGACATCTGTCCCGACTGGGACAGCGCGGGCAAAGTCTTCGACAGTCCAGCAAAATTCGGGACAGCTGATAACACTAGTTTAGGCAAGAGTATAAAAATGAAAAAAAAAATGTAATAAAATAGAAATTTCATTGCTGGGAGCATTGTCGAGCTTCAATTGCTAACCCGTAAAGGTCTTTTTAAAAGTTAACATTGCCGCAATACAGCAGTGTCATGGGGTGAAGTGCTTGCAGTGTATTGCAGTAAAGCATACATAACGCGCGTGCGTGTGTGTGTGAAATGGAAGCGTAGCACTGCTATTAGGCCTAATGCGATGCGCCGTGCTTTGTCTCATTACTGGTCATGCGACAGACGGCATCAGCACCAACTTCAACCTTTGTAAAGACTCCATATCTTCCCCCCATAATTATTTTTTTAAATTGTGGCAAGTGATTCACACTGCAGTAAACTTCTAGTATATCGCATGAATAATTTAAAATTGTTGCATGGCCCCAATAAAGAAGTGAAAAATACCTGTGACAGACTCCTTGGTACTTCAGATTTTGTGCCATCAGATATGTGCTCTAAAATGAAAACGATCATTATTATTGAAAGATATACTCAGGCTATGTATTGGTGATGATTGTGCATATTTCGCCAATTTCCTTTTAAAATCTCATGGTTCACTTTATCGGGTTTTCTTGAGTTCTCAAGAAAAATAGCTCCCCCAGAATGGTCTAAAATTAAACACACAGTTTGTCATGGGGCAAGTTGAGCTTAGCAAGAAAATGATTTATGAAAACCATTCTGTCGCATAACTAAGAGCAAGGTGGTTTCAGGAAACATGTTGACTTGAGATGATGGCACGTGTTCGAGCATCTTACAAAGGCTGCTTGTTGTTATAACATGGCTGTAATTGGACAAATGCCTGTCATCAGGTGTGGAGATACATCGCATCTCTGATGATCAAGTTTTTAAAGAATGGGTTTTCACGGGATGCTAAAAACTTTTTTTGAAGGGGTGAGCATCACAGAGCATTACTTTATTAAAGTCTCCAATTTCATTAGGTTAGCACTGAGGCTTGCAGGTATGTTAAATGAGCATGGTCACTTGAATAACACCCAGAGGTCAATAATTATAGGGTGGACAGCAAGGTATGTATGAAACAGGATTTTGCAAATTGCAGAAATAGACATAATGATGTTGTCGAGAAGACTTTATTAACAGTACATTTACAGGCTTCATGCAGAATTTGCTTTCCAGCAGAGTGAACATACTTTTGCTGATGCTTTCGATGGCATCATTGCAGTTCATAAGCACTGGTTTTACGGACTGCACGTGATGATCTTGTTTTTTCAAGGTTCATGTACTGATTAAAAAGTGTAGGATCAAGAAACTTACATGCCGTCTTAAGGCGTAATCAGGCTCATCATAGAGGTAATTGGTGACATTTTAGTGAGTTGTATGTGGGAGGTCTGTGTACATAACATCATAGTAATCTTGCAATGCTGTAGCTTTATTTGTGTAACGATTGAAGCTGCTTTTTCTGTTAAAAAATTCTGCCAAGCAAACAAGTTCCAACAGCAAGATTGGCCCTTGGGTAAAGCAGGTGGTGAGAGTAAGCTTATTCACAAGCCCTTCAAGAGTACCTACTGAAGGAAATAGTACCTATAGGGCAAAAATTCCAGTGCACCAAGAAGGGCAAGGGAGGACGGTGCAGGTTAACATTTCAGGAGGGTATCTTCTGGACATCATCCTTCTCTAGCCACAAGCTTGTATGGCCAATGTTTAGCAGAATCCTACCAACATAAACTAGGTATAAATGTTGCTTCTCTATTTCAAGATGACACACCATATACCTTTTGAGAGTCTCCTCACCACAAGCCCTTACATTAGCCTAAAAATATTTTTTCTACGGTGCCCTTTTTTTGTCCTAAACAGTTGTCTCAAGCAACAATATGCACATTGTGACAGTCTAGCTGGTGACCACAGAGATGGCTCCCACCATCACGATGTATACTCCACTCAAAATGTAAGACACTCCAAAATCATAGTCCGGTGTGCGTGCATACGACCTTGAACATGCAAGCAGTGACCACTTCTCTTGTGTTCTCTGCACTGGTGCATGCTTGTTGCACACCTGTTCAAGATTGTTACAATGAAACTAGTTCTGAAAATGCTGTCTCAGAGGTAAGACTGTGTACACCCTTAGGAACACCATGGTGGAGCGTGCAGAGGTTCATATCAAATGTAGTAATAAACTGGCAACATCATAGTGATATAAGCACACTTGCATTAATTTATTATATTTCTATTGAGGCAGACATCACACAGCTAAGCCTAGTTGTGATCTCTTTTCGTTATTGTCTACATAGTTTTCCCGTTGGTCACAGTACAGGAAGAAAAATTTCTCTGTGGGAGCACCATATTTTAAGCTTGCATGACTCCAATGAAGCACTGTGCGAACAGATATATTGAAAATGTCAATACTTCGGGTTCTATAAATGGTGAACTGGTTGTCACATTCAGCCGGTGATCCTGCAAGAGCTTTAGCATATACTCTAAGGTCATTTTGCATCAACAATGCCACATACAATAGTTTAACATTGGTTGTTAATGGACAAGATGATGCATAGCTTCAGGGAGGTAATTAAGCTAAGGGGGAAAATTATAGAGGCCTAAGCACCATTGGAAAAATAAAAAAGCACAGAAAAAGAGCGTCAGTCGCAGCTTAACTACAGGAAATATTTACACTGCACCACACATTCGCATCGTCTAGAATTTTCCCTAATAATGTTATACCAACCTGCCCAGCAACAAGTACTTCTAAGGTAATAAAGTGCAGAATGACCCTTGCATAAGACAGGAAACACAGGACGCGAGTTAACTGCCATCTATCTTTGTTTGTGGCTTTGGTAGAAAATATATAAGGAAACAGACACATATGCAGAGTGACAGTGTGCAATGTCACAATCATCAAAAACATCACTTAACATTGCCTGCTCGAGAAACTTTCCTGGTTTTCAAAGTTTCAACAAATGTGTCACAATTAAATACACCACTTCTTTTCCAGCTTGAACTGCTTCCAACAGTTCACATCTATCAGGACTGCTGCCTGTAATCTTTGTCTGGTATTTAATCTGAACTGACATGCCCTAATACTTACGCACAATCAGCCAGATTTGTCTATCTACCCTTAACAGCCTGTAAGTCTACGTGTAACAACACCGGATCCACCCTTCCAGTGGTCATAGTTCATATGGGTCATTATATCATTCAGTTAGCTGCCTAACTATACTTTCATTCATTCACTTCATATTTCTTGAAAATAGAGATATGTGAACCCTACAACTGCTTTGCAAAAAACAAATGAAGTACAAGTATAACACTTGCTATGATGGCTTAATTAAAAAAATTATTTCACAATGATGGCCCAGAAGCTTTCTCTAGAAAACATGTAAGCCCATATGAGGAAGTATGCGTCCCAGGGAAATTTTGAAACTGCCGAATTTGAAGGGTGTGCAAAATATTCTACGATTTCACATACCAAGTTGAATACTGTTCTATTTGATTCAGTCGCCATTATTTGTAGAACTAAATATTTTTTACTAGTTTATTAAAATTTAAAATGTTAAGTGGACTGAAATAAAGAGAAAATGTGTAAAAGTATCATAAATTTCATCCCTGGCAGGTTATACGCATTAAACATGACAGCTTATCTAGTGCAGCTGGCTGCTTCGCTCTAGGAAAGTAATTTTGCTACCTATACAATTGTCACTTACCCTTGCTTAACACTTCTGTAGATTTTAAGGGCTTGATGTTTTCGCCAGATACTCGATTCCTACTTTTAAGATTTCTAGGAGTCCTTATCATAGCTGCAAAGAGAGATACAGCCAGTATTTGATGTACTTGTTTTTATATTGCAATGGAAATAATACATCAACTGGGACATAGCAATGAAACATTTTGTGTTAAATTTTATTTCAAATTTGTTTTGCTGCGCAACTTGTGTACCAAACAGTGGCTGACAACCATTGGGTGTATTTGCACTGTGCTCTGCCATGACGAAACACATGCATGAAACTTGAGAGACACGAGCTCATGCATGCAGGTGCAATTATTATGTAGTCGTCCCTTGAAACATCCTTGGTAATTTTGAATACTTGGCTGGGCAGATGTCTGTTAAATTATTCTCGAATGTCCAGGCTGACTATAAAATGAGCAATGCTAATAATGTTTTTGGCTTGTGCCACAAATTTTTTACCACTCATTCTTTAAAAATATTTCCTAGTGCTGTTGTTGTACAACCAAACAAGAATATATACATGCTCTTTAGCATACTGTTATTCACAAACTAAATGCCAGTTCATTAAAACTCAAGATAGTTAAACATTCATATTCCAAAATTACGATCAAACTGCAGGTGAGTTACCACAATAACCAATCTTGCACTGATGTCATTATGTTTTCATTATGAATTTACTAATTCGCATGCTTGCTTCTTTTTCACAGAGTATGCATATTATTATACAAGACACCACAACTAACTCATTTATCAACTTCAGTATTTTATCACTTTCAATCAACCATCATATTGCAAAATCTTGAAACAAATCAATTTTAGGAACCACAAGTTTTCTTGTGCCCTTACAGTGCATCGAAGGCCCTGAAGTGTCAAACAGGCCAAAAGGCATTGGTAAGGCTTGTTCATAGGCATTGGACAAATTTGTTTACAAAATGTGTTAAAGGCACATGCGTGCACATGTTTTGGTTTGATTGTACGTTAACATTAAGAAAGGAAGGAGTGGTGCGACATTTCTGGCTCAAGCCAAGCATGTGGTTAGCATTGCTAACTTTCACTTCACTTCACTTTATTATCCTAAAGACCCCGGTGAGGGGGTATTACAAAATGGAGGTTACAGAGAGTGATCTTCTGACAAACAATATGTATTTATGTTTTGCGCAAACGTTGATGAACACGTGATGGCTGCAATGTCACGGGAAAGGCCATTTCAGTCCACTGCTGTGCGAAGAAAAAATGAGGCAGCAAAAGTAGTAGTGCGAGCGCGTGCGCATGCGATTGAAATAGAATATGGGCGCTGCATATTATAGTTTAGGTCTGATGAGCGATTTGTAAGCCAGAAGTTTTATGTCTAGTGGTGCGTGACGCAAATGACGCTTTAGGAAACCGAGGGATCTGTTCGCAGATGATATGATGTTGTTGATGTGTGTGCTCCAGGAAAGGTCAGATGTTAAGGTGATGCTTAGGTATTTATATAACTGAACTTGTTCGATAGCGGAATTTGAGATTAGGTATGAGAATGATAAAGGATTACGCTGGCGTTGAAATGAGACGAGTTTGCATTTAGTGGGGTTAAGCTTCATTAACCAAAGATCACACCACTGTTGCACGAGATCAAGATCCTGTTGGAGTGTAGTTTGATAATAAATGTTAGTAACTGTGCGATAGATGACACAGTCGTCGGCAAATAAATGGATATGGGAAGATACATGAACAGGAAGATCATTAACATATATTAGGAACAAGAGGGGTGCGAGTACAGATTCTTGGGGAACGCCGGATGTTACTGGGAGGGAGCTAGAACGGGTATTTTTAATGGAGACGAACTGAGAGCGGTTAGTAAGAAATTGTGTGATCCATGCAAGAATGTTGGGGTGCAGGTTCAGCTGGGAAAGTTTTAACAGTAGGCGTTTGTGTGGTATCTTATTAAAGGCTTTTGCGAAGTCGAGAAAGATTGCATCGGTCTGAAAGTGACGGTCAAGAGAAGAGTGTATATCATGAATAAATATAGCAAGTTGGGTTTCACAAGATAATGATTTACGAAATCCGTGCTGGGAAGAATGAAAAAAATTGTTGGTGTCAAGAAAGTTCATGATGTGTGAATATATGACATGTTCCATGATTTTGCAGGGGACGCTTGTTGAAGAGATGGGTCAATAATTTAGGGGGGATTGTCTGTTACCAGATTTGTGGACTGGAATGACCTTTCCCTCCTTCCAGTCGTCTGGTAAAATTCCTGTTTCAAGTGACAATCAGAACATCATCGAAAAGTACACTGCAATAATTTCCTTAGTATTTTTTAACAATTTAGAGTTAATATTGTCTATGCCAGCTGATGATGGAAGTTTTAATTTGTCAATGACAATGGCGTAGTGAACACTGATGAGAACGCGCTGTTAAAGATATTGGCACAAACAGTGTCGCTTACGTCTTCATTTTTATCGTTTGTAAGCGTGATGTCTCGTGTTAGTTGGGGGTTTATTATTTCCCAGAATTTTCTAGGGTTAGAATTCAGAATTTTAGATAAATCATTGTGATAGAATGTCTCTTTCGCTTTTCTAATTTCAGCATAGTAAGCATCTTCCGCAGCAGAGTACTTGCCCCATGCGCACGCATTACCATTAAACTTCGCAGCTCGGAAGAGGCGCTTTTTTTTATTTTCAAGTGTTTTCAAACTTTTGGAAAACCATGGTTTATTTTTATTGGCAGTAAAGCTCACTGTGGGGATGAATTTCTTAGTCAAGTCAGTTATCTTGTCCTTAAGCATTAGCCAGCTGTCATTGAGAGAACAGGACCCGAGATTGAGTTCGCAGTACGGTAGGAAATCTCATAATTCACGTTTAATTAATTCATAATTACCCTTATCATACAAATGAATTGTTTTGCGGAAAATGAGGCGTATTTTTGGGGTGAAGTTAAATATGGTATGAATGACTTTGTGATCGCTGATTTCACGTAAGTATGCAATAGATTTTAGGCTTTCGGGGCTATTTGTTAGTACCAGGTCTAAAATGTTTGAGGATTCACTAGTGACGCGCATTGGTTCGGTTACCTGTTGGATGAGGTTAAAGTTGAGGCAAACATCGACGAATTCTCTTGCTCCAGTATTTCCCGAGGTTGGTGAAACCTGATTGAGCCAATTAATAGAGGGAAAAATAAAATCCCCATAAAGCAGAATACGTGCGTTAGGGTGTTTATTAGTTAACTGGGATAAGATTTCGTTAAGTTTGCGGGGGAAGTCTAGGTCAGTTCGAGGGGGCCTATAGCATACGCCAAGTATTATTGCTTCGGGAGGGGCACGGCATATTACCCATAATGATTCTAGTTGTGAAGATGTGTTGATTAGAGAGCATGATAGTTCTTTTTTAGTGGCGATGAGTATGCCTCCGCCACGTGCATTTTCACGATCGTGACGAAAGAATATGGTATTTATCCCGCACTAACTTTATAGTTAGTGTGGGAGTTTCAGATTAATTCCACCCTATCTTTTTAGCAATATATCTATAACATGTGGTACAAATTGTTTCAGTTAGTAATTTCACAAATGACAACACTATTATCAGCAAATCATGACGGAATTTAGATGATAGCAAGGAAAGTGCATTGGCAGTTAAAATGAGAAATAAGCTGGGCTTAGCTGAGCACAAAGTGAGTTCAATTTCATGCGAAGCATTCAAAGTACTAAACTTTGTTTGGTAGTGCCAAGATCCAGATGACTTAATTTTAAAGTAAATGTTTATGACTGACCTTGTCAAATGTGTTAGAAAATTCTAAAATTATTCAGTCTATGAATCACTGCATCAAGAGAATGGCACAATTTATGAGTAAATAAGTGGAGTCTAACTTTGAAGCGTAGTTTTAAATCTATACTGCAGAGTGTTGTATGAAATGTAGGGCGATATAGACATACTTAGCTGCTGAATAAGCTTTGTTAGAGTATAATATTAGTAGTGGTATTACAACATATTTGCAAGTTAAAATGAGGAAAAATAATAATAAACTTTTTAAATTCCAGAACAAAAAAAGAAAATTTAAAAAAAATTACAGCATATTCATGGAGTGATGGATGATGAGTGGGGTGAAGCGTCCGTCCATGCATGCGTCTATGCGTCCGATCGCGTTCGAGAATGCAGATGACGCACGGGTAACACCGATGAGACGCGTGCCAAAGGAGCCGAGCGCAAGCGTCTTTAACGTGCCCGCCACTCTGCTTCGTTCATGCTCCACCAACGATCCACTATGTATGGTGACTATAAAGGAGACTGAGAGATCCGCTCGTTCTATGCATACCCAGGCACAGCCCCCCCCCCATGCAGCCAATCTGAGAGTAGTGGTACAGCGCCATCTAGTTATCTTTACCCAACTGCAGTTTCTATGCAATTCTTAAAAAAGCGCTGTCTATTATACTGTTCGGCAAATACTGCCTTCATTTCTTTGTTTTCTCTTCTCTCGGTTATGCGTGATGCTTGTACCATATCTAAGGACACAGTGAAAGATGAGGCATCAGTACCAAAAGGTCTTATTTAGTTAGCATTCTTTTATGGTTTGGGGGAAGTATGAATATTTATAGCAACTTGATTTGTAAGTGTATTTATTAAGTGTTTGTGAGTGCCTATAATGTGTTAACTTAAAACGACAGAAAAAAATTACTTTTTACGTGTCGATGTTTATGTGACTATGAATTAATTGAAACAAAATCTTTAGTCTTGCTATTTTTGCCCTACCTTGTAGTGTTAATAGACCAGCTTTCGTTTGCAACTCAGTAGGAGAATTCGTTAGATTGCATTTGTTATAAATATACCTCATTGCCTTCCTGTGCACCCCCTTTTAATCCTCGCAATTAGTTACTTTGTATGCGCAAACCAAACAATACTATTATAATCATGTAATATATTATTATTATTATTATTATTATTATTATTATTATTATTATTATTATTATTATTATTATTATTATTATTATTATTATTACCATTGCATTGATAACATTGCACTTGATTTGCAGTTTACTCATTAAATCTATTTTCACTGTTACACTGTTCAAGGCAGTATTTATAATGTCCTTACAAAGACCTACATATTATAACTGCATTTAATGGACTCAGATATATCAGCCAGTCTTGTGGCACACCCTAAAGGACAAGAATATTTTCGTCATTTCAGGACATCCCGGGGATGTTTTGGATTTTTGAAGGAGGTACGTATTAGAGAATGACTGACGCACGGCTACCTGTTTTTCATGCAACCTTACCTTATCTCCAAAGGATCAGGTGATGGCAGTATGAGGTAAAGTAGTTAGACCTTTTCAGAGTAGCTTTGTGCCTTTCTATATATTGCAGTGCCATGTCCTCCTCTGGCAGAGAGGTGCAAGGCAATAGGAGGTAAGGGAGTGCCAGCCCCTTTAAACTTCGATGCAGCACACAGCAATATTTCGTTGTGCATATGTCCTGTGCTTTACACCAACTGTTTTTTAGTTGTTTGCACTGCTTGAAATATCCTGTGCCTTTTTGAAATGAAAATTGTACTGGCATACAATGAACTGTAAATGTTGTCAGCATTAGATGTACAAAAAAAAACCATCATGAAGGCAGTGAGCCCTTATCACTTATTTGCCTTGCACTACAGGTATTCTGGGATGAAGAGAATGGCCATAAGAAAGATAATAATAATAATAATAATAATAATAATAATTCACACCAGCTGGTTTCATTTTCAGTCTCGAGTGGTTCATACTGGGACACACTAGAACATGTTGCTAACCTGTTGGCTTGTACTTAATCCCAGCTGTATACAGCCATGGTTTCAGTTAAAGTGAACTGAAACTGTGGAGTATTTTCACCTGGAAAGAAAAGAGTGTAAAAAGTGATGCATAGAAAGGCAGAGAAGAAAACAAAGAGGAAAGATAAAACAGAGAACAGAGCAAAAAAAAAAAGGCGAGCTCTCAAAGAGAAAGAGAGAAGAAAAGAGAGAAAGAAGGAGGCACACGCACATTGAACTTCTCTCGCCCCCATTTTTTAGGGCTGCTCCTTTTTTTTTCTATGCGTCACTTTTTTACCATTACCTGGCTAAATTTTCGCTTCTATACACAGATCGACTGAATTGATAACGCACTCAGATTTAGCGTACCTGCTCGTTGTCACATCCTGTCCCAAAATTCTCATGCCTGTCGTGCCAGAAAACAGCTTTGCGATGCAAATCACTATCGTGCGGCTGAGGAGCTGAATCATGCACAGATCATAATGTCAGCCTGATCGCACGAAGTAACGGTAATAACTTAGTAGTACACCATGCATAACACAAGCGTTCAGAGGGCTCTCAAGTTATGTCGTGTTAACTGCAGAAGTGCAAGTTGTGCTTTGTCAGCATTTTCTTCAACTATGAGCTATATACTACAGCTGTGTTTTGTATGAATATAAAAGAGAGCACTGCTTGAAATGTTAAGTGCACTGACTATACAATAAAATATGGTAATCAGCATTTCTAAGAGTTACATTTTCTTGTAAAAAACTGACACATACCTATGTCAAGATTCGTGCCGAAAGTACGTCTTGCCCAAAGATATTTCTGAAAAATTCAACATATTCCACGTAGCTCAGGAATCGACATTATGCGAAACATGCGGAGGCATGCTTAGCGTAACCATGTTGTGATTTTTTTTTATAGCGGCACGTTGTGAAATTACGCCAAATATACGTCCCAATGTTCTACACACAGACACACATTGAAGAATTCCAAGTGTTTATATAACCAGTTGTTTGCACTTGTGCAATGATGCAAACATGAACTTGAGCATTAGGAACACCAGAATCAATAAACTGGTATGAAGTGCTGGTGCTAGTGAGGATGGTAGCCCTGGACGCTGCTGCATAAATCAACTTCAGTGCATGGCGCCTAGCAACAATTGACGTTAACCCGACATCACAGCTGCATCATAGGAGTACATATGTAATGTTTATAAATCTGGATTGCCACCACTGCAACCACTATTAACGTTTCATGACCATATTAAGGTATTCAGCTATTTGAAAAGTAGGTCCGAGATCTGGCGTGGCTTTGTTGTAGAATATGCTTGATTGCCACGCAGAATGCTTGGGTTCGATTCCTGATGGGACCGCGACATTTATTCTTTGCGTTCGTCGGGTCAACCCTGCCGATGCTTTTTAGATTCGAAGCATCTCTGACTCGCGTGTTTAACGCCGTACGTACGTCTGTGCGAACGCACCACGGCGCGTTTCTCTCGCCGCAGGTATGGAAGCAGTGCCAAGTAGGTCAAGTCGCAGCTGCGCATTAACGTCTCACCCGCAGCAGCTGCTGGCTCCTCCACCCACTCATAACACACATTTCTCCCACTTCACCCTCTCCAGCACCCGCAACGCTCGACCGCACGTCGAGTGGAAACACTCTTTCAGCTCGTTATCTGCGATGAAACTTACACAAAACCAGACCCGCCTCCAATGTCTTTGCGTTTCAAACAAACATTTACTCGAGTAAACGTTACACCGAGTTCGCTTCCAGCCGTTCTTCCAGCGTCCGCGTCGACGCCCGTTTCAACTGGGTCAACGACGTGCGTACCACTGCTGCTTCGCATCCCAGTAGGGTTCACTTCGGGGAAATGGTTCATAATTTCTCAATGCTCACGCGTCAAAATTTTCCACGTGTTCTCGTCATTCCTAGGTAGATGCAAAAAATTGAGTGTCAATAACTTGGGCACATACCCGCCCGCGGGTATATGTCACTGGCTCACCACCTCAGACTCGCAAATATTTTCCTCACTCGGATTCAAGCTCATTAAAATTTTCCTTAGCGACACTCACTAACTCAAACTCATGTAATACTACTCAGCTGTACTCACTCAAACTCACGACTCGATCATAGTCCAAGTGAGCCTGGCCCCATTAACGTCCAGCGTGCCATGCTCGAATCAGCCAATCGCTGATAGAATGGCTGTGATGGGTAATTTTTGAGCTTGTAGCGCAATTTGCCGAGTGAAAGGAAAGCAATTTTCAGGTGAATTTGAACATTTATTGAGAAATTCTTGCCTCGTGCTGCGCAACAATATTTGGCTCACGTGTTCTCGGGAGTCTTCACTACCGATTGGTCGCGTTTTCCGACCATATTCAATAAGTGGTGCAGTGCCCCTTAAACTTTGAAGAGGTTTTGCGGCAGTGCGAATTCCCTTGGATAGGTGCTTTCACGGCATAGCATTCTATGCTGCAGTGAAATTACCTACAGGAGGTTATGTATGTGCAGATCAATGTTAACTCTTTGTTCATTGCAAATACTTCAATATCAAAATAGAGTCGAAGCGAGTTTGAATACAGTAGTGTTCCTTCAAATATTCGAAGCATTCGAATATTTGTACAAGCCTTGTACTTAATACCTTTGTACAAGCCTTGTACTTAATATATCTGTCTATTTTGCTCTCTTTACGCAATTGGTTTCTCCCCTTCTCTTTGTCTCTTTCTCCTCTTTCTAATGGTTCTCCCATCTTTTTCACTCTCTTCTTTGCATCCTCCCTTGCCTTTCCCACCCCCTATACTATTTACTATTTAAGGCTATGATTTCTTCTGTCACCGTGCGTAAATAGCTGAAGAGTTATTATGCCCAGCTTTCAATTGTACGTTCGCTGGTTCGAATACTGTCTCGGGTAAGCAAAAAAAAAAGGGACCAAGAAGTATTCTTGCTTTTTTTTTTACTTCTGCTGCTAAGAAGTGGTTCATTGCAGATGGGACCCGTCTTCTAAAGCTGCACAGGTTCGGAGGTGCCAGTTAGCTTGTCATCCATTCAAATGTTATGACTGGCAGTGCAAGGACCAAGTCTGCAATAGACGCTCATTGGCGTACCAGCCAAATGTGGTACGCGTCCAGCAGAAACGCAAGAGGTGTCTGGGTGTGCTGCAGGGAACACGCATCAGCGTTGCTGGGACACAGTTCGTGTTTGAGAAGAGGCGCATGCACGGATCGAGGATATGAAAAGCGCGTCGCGTGTGCGCTCAGGGCTCTCTCTGTGGCCTTCGTTACGGCCAGTCCTGTCTCCTGTAAAAGCGCATCTCGACGCCTTGTGTTTTTTACAGCTGTAAATATGTTGTTAAGGCATTTATTACCCGGCAACCAGCAAGCATACAAAATGGCGACAGTCACGGCCAAGCACGGACTCTCAGCGCGAGCGGCGTCCTTGTTGGGTAGCCCCACTAGGAGGTACTCAAGAGTTCGACCCATATCAGAGTTCGGAGGCTTCGCTACAATTACCCCTGGGTCGAAGAGGGAGCTGCCTGGCGCCCTAACAGCTTGTTAAAATACATACGTGTTGTTATGGCGTCTCAGATATGCGCAATAATTGCTTTTTAATAGACAATGACACAAGTATGAACGCTGAATCCTGAGCGATACTAATGGGTGCTGCGGGTGGGGTCAGCCATTTGGCACATCGGCTGGTGCCGCTTAGGGTACCCTGTACCGTCAAGGGTGGGCAAACAGACAGACAGACAGAAATACCAAAAAATCTGCATTGAAAGTCTCCAAGAAAGACTATCGTCTGTAACAATGTCAGCCCTGCGCGGAAGGTGTAGCACAGTCACAGCGAAAGCTAAGAGAGCGGCCCTTCAGAGCCTTTGTTAAACACTCATTGGGTAACTGCTTCAAGCACACTTGCTTGATGTTCACTGCGGCATTTATAATACAAATTTTAGGGTCGTATGCCGGCATTTGTTATGCTAATTTTCGTCATTCTTCAAAGAGGCGTGGTATCCGCTAAATCATAGTAATCTTGTGCCGAGTGGCTGATAACAAGCTTTTGTAATTGATTGATTGATTGATTTGTGGGGTTAAACCTCCCAAAACCACCATATGATTATGAGAGACGCCGTAGTGGAGGGCTCCGGAAATTTCGACCACCTGGGGTTCTTTAACGTGCGCCCAAATCTGAGCACACGGGCCTACAACATCTCCGCCTCCATCGGAAATGCAGCCGCCACAGCCGGGAATCGAACCCGCGACCTGCGGGTAGCTTTTGTAATTGATTGGAGCATTGGACAATTTACTCGTTATGCTATTCGCATTGCAAGACGAATGCTTGTCCATTCGCTGTTTTAAAACGCTTTATAAGTCACATTAACGCGATGGTTTCCTGATATCAAGCCTGCCTAAGTAAAGTTCGCCAACAAGTCCAACGCACTGGCGTGGGTCAGTGGTAAAATACTGGACTGGCACTCAGCGGAGCTGAGATAGAGCCCCACAGTGTCATTGATACTAGCTTCTTTTTCTAATTTCGCACAATGTAGTTACGAACACTGGAGGATGCGGCGGCGTACAACTACAGCGCTGCGCGAGACGCGAGTTGCGATTTTACAACAGCATTCACTGTAAAAAAGATACAGCTATGAGGTGGTTTAAACGTGTCTTTCTGAGTAGAACGTAAATTTGATCACAAAGTCATTTTTAATGAAAAATGTGCACGTTGAAATATCGTAAATACAGACTTTCATTAGAGACGGTAATATCTTTTTTTCCGAGTGTCTTACTAGCTGAATAGTAGACTCATTGGGTTGTTAGTGCAACAATCAATGTAGTGCAGCCTCCATGAAGGTCTATTCAGACGCTTAACAGTGGTATCCCCAGCGGCCTTGAAGACGCTCGAAGGTTTTCCTTATTTTCACGAATTATTCTTTCCTGCTTGCGTCTCTTCTCATCGACTCAATGCACCCATTAGTCGATACTAACACTGCGCACGACAGGTTCTTCTGAGCAAACGAAGCTCGCCGCGGAGTGACACAACTCCCCAGTTATAAACGGCTTGAAACAGTCTTTGCAGAACGTCGTCACTTTTTTTTCTATTGTAACGTGACACTTCCGTGGACAGTTTTAAATTCTTGGCGAACTTCGGCGACTTGGCGACTTGGCGCCTGCCTTGCCTTGCCTTGCCTTGCCTTGCCTTGCCTTGCCTTGCCTTGCCTTGCCTTGCCTTGCCTTGCCTTGCCTTGCCTTGCCTTGCCTTGCCTTGCCTTGCCTTGCCTTGCCTTGCCTTGCCTTGCCTTGCCTTGCCTTGCCTTGCCTTGCCTTGCCTTGCCTTGCCTTGCCTTGCCTTGCCTTGCCTTGCCTTGCCTGCCTGCCTGCCTGCCTGCCTGCCTGCCTGCCTGCCTGCCTATCTATCTATCTATCTATTATCTATCTATCTAGATATGTTGGGTTTAGCGTCCCAAAACGACCATATGATTATGAGAGACGCCGTAGTGGAGGACTCCAGAAATTTTGACCACCTGGGGTTCTTTAACGTGCACCCAATTCTGAGCACACGGGCCTACAACATTTTCGCCTCCATAGGAAATGCAGCCGCCGCAGCCGGGATTCGAACCCGCGACCTGCGGGTCAGCAGCCGAGTACCTTAGCCACAAGACCACCACGGCGGGGCCTGCCTGCGGCCAGGTCGTGGGTCAAGAGAAGAGAACAGTGGTTATGATAGGTGGCTGTATAAGGGCCTTCAAATTCCTCGCACTAACGCGGGTACACTCATAGAAGCTATAAAATCATGACAGTGACATGCTACGTGCGTGGTGAAAATGAATAGCTAAAGATCATAATAAAATCATGGCGGAGATGTAGCCACCGCAGCAGCGACCTTAGTTCAGAGGTCGTGCTACGGAAGGTCCAGGTATACAACATGAAAAGTACCTAGGTCTTTTAAAAGGCCTGCCTGCCTGCCTGCCTGTCATGCGAGAACATCACTACATGCCACAGTCAAGGCGCCAATGGATTTAGACGTGACGCGGTGCGCGTGCTCACCGGTGTTCATTTCCTCGGGTCACGGCCGGCCATGCCAGGCACCGGTCCTGACATATACGCGAAGGTGCGCGCCGCGCTGCCTTGCTTTGACGCATGCGCGTTTCAGCTCGTCCGGCGTCCCTCCGTCACGATAAGAGGGAGACGCAGTGTTGTCTGGGTAATGCATTGGCACGAAATGCAGCATGTCACATTTCGCACCGGTTGCCGTCGGGCCGCGCCGACGGACGCTGGTCGCGTTGGTAGCACCTGGCGTCAGCCTATAGAGTGCTCGCGTTTTGCTGACGTAGCGTCGCTGTGCCCAGCGTGCGCGCGCGTCAACGCTAGATTGGAGTATATTGGACCCTTCATAATGCGCTCACGGCCGTTTTACTAGCTCCACACATACCAAATTTTGTGTTACGTGACGTCATTGGATGACGATATATATGACTGGTGCAAACATGATAATCCTGACATGCGTGTTATGTAAGAACATGACAACGCACCACGCTCCTAGCGTGCTCGCGGCCATTTGGCTTGCTTTACACATACTAAATATGGTATCACGTGACGCGAATAAATGAAAAAGCTAAACGACGCAGCCAAACACGATAATCTTGACGCAGAAGTCATGCACGGCATCATGTACCTCTACCTAGTAACGCTATGCTGATTTTAAATTGACATATCAACCTTTCTCATTCAGGCTTCGCATATCATCGATTCTCACTATCCGTGGGATCTGCCGATTTTTTATCGTTTACCATTTCAACCCTTGGCAGTTATCAAGTGAAAAAGGAGTGCGAATGCATCGCTGAAGTGCCGGAGACCACATGGAAGGAGAAGATTTAACAAGGATACGAACATGTCATCGTGTCGACATCACCATGGGTGAGAATGACAAAGTAAGCCATGTCCTGAAAGGCTTTGCAGATGGCGCTTTGAATTCGCTAATATTTAAAGACTTCTAAATCGTTGACGAAATAAATAAAGGTTAACTTCGCTGATTTTTCGACCATGCCACGGTAATGGTGTTTCTATCTTCCTGAGACACTCTTGTCACGAGCCCAATAGCTGAATCGCTCAGAAAATTAGAAAATAATTTTTAATAAGCATAGAAGTGCAATACCGAAACCAAAACCCAACTGGATGCCGTGCCTGCGTACGAGGTATACTATTTTGTAAGTAACGGGGGCGTGATACTGGTCCCACCGGCGCGCAGTATGAAAACTGTGAAAGCCAGAGCAGCGAAGACCTGGCCTAACACCTCAGAGGAAGCAAGACAGCTTCCCGTGGTATACCCGTGCAAAAGACCACCGCCATTACCTTGTGGCCAGCACAATAAACGTTGAGCAACCAAAGTAGCGATGTTATCGGCAGTGTCCCTTCCCTTGACATGCCAAACTTGATGTCACACAGATAGCGTTGCCAATAATTCCGGAAAGCGAGGTGAGCGTTTCCAGGCAAAATTTAAAATTCGTTTGCAAATATTCAGCGCATCTCTTAAGCTTGTAATTTTGCATAATTGACAGAAATGCACAAAGAAATGTACCTAGTGAATTTCAATGAGATCCATTTACCTTGAAAAATTGCCGAAGTTGGCCTTTATTATAAAGAGTGCTAGCAATCGAATATTGAAAAGCCGTCGCATCGCTCGGCAATTCTTACGACTTCCAAACACGGCCTCTACTTCATCCTGCAAGGACCTTAAACCACCATGCAGTCAAGTGTGCACATAGAAGAGCGCAGTCCACATTGTACGACGAGAAATTGATGCAGCGTCTGCGCCATCTTCAATGACACGGCCATCTGGGTGATCCCATTGATTCAGAAAGTTCTGAGAGAGGAGCTAGATGATGATGATTGATTTGTGGGGTTTAACGTCCCAAAACCACCATATGATTATGAGAGACGCCGTAGTGGAGGGCTCCGGAAATTTTGACCACCTGGGGTTCTTTAACGTGCACCCAAATCTGAGCACACGGGCCTCGACATTTCCGCCTCCATCGGAAATGAGAGAGGAGCTAGGCAATGACAGACTGCAGCCAGTATGTTCGCCCACGGAACCTCGTGTCAGTGCCCTCAGAGTACCCCCCATACGCCAGAAATGTTTCGCTGGTATTAGGGACCCTGCGCAGAGGAGAAAGCGGGACGGCAAGGCGACCTGCTTCTGCTGTCATGGTGCAGGACGTATTTCTCTCTATTGTCATTTTCACGCATTTCCATCAAGCTCAATGTCTAGCTACCAACACGACATCCCCGCCCCCTCATTATGCCCCCTGTGAAGGTGTACTATACAGTGAGGATCCTCCGGCATCCAGCCGGCACTCCAGTTCTTCACCGTCCCTGCATAATATTCAATCCTGGTCACCTCAACCCCATCGCTATTTGCGGCCTCATCTTAATGAACACTCATACTCAATAAACTGAGCAATGCAGCTCAGTTTTTTGACTATGAATGTTCAATAGGGCGGAGCAGTTATTGAGCTGAATGACGCTGCTTTAGACCACCAACCTCAAACCCATTTGTAGACCCTGACAGCTGACCGGAATGTGCTTAGTGTAGAAGTGGATGGTCTGCCTGTTACCATCCCCGTTGACACCAGTGCACTAATATCAGCTCTATTCTCCGTCAACGACTAAATACGGAGTTTGCGCCACCTGAGTCCTTGTTCGTACGTGTCGCTAGTGAACGAACAACGGCAGTGCTCACAAGATGTACCGTTGATGATTGATATGATGAATTTAACGTCCCAAAACCACCACATGATTATGATAGACGCTGTAGTGGTGGGCTCCGTAAATTTCTACCACCTGGGGTTTTTTAACATGCACGCAAATCTGAGCACATGTGCCTACAATATTTCCGCCTCTATTGTAAATGCAGCCGCCGTAGCCGGGATTCAAACCCGCAACCTGCAGGTCAGCAGCCGAGTACCTTAGCCACTAGAGCACCGCTGTGGGGCTCACTATGTGTACAACATATGTGAGGGTCACTGAACGCAAAACATTTTTATTTCATGTTCTTGCTCCTTAGCCTCAAGACGTCATTCTAAGACTGGTTTTTTTCTGGTCACTCCTCTGTTGTTGACTTTTAGCTGATGTCGTACAACTTCACTTGCTCACAACCGCCACCATGTCACCGCCGCTCCACAACAAGCTTTCGTGCGATGAGTTTGTTGGTCTTATGCGTTCCTTGCCTTTCATTACTGCATTTCTTTTCTTAGCGGGCATGCGGTACATGACATGTTAGTTTTGTTGCTTGCTGTATATGAGAAAAAAGATGTGTACCTGTGATGAACTACAGGTGTAGTATAGGCCTTTGCCAGGGGTATGAAAGGCCTCTTGCATTTGTATCATGTTTGTTTCATTTCAAAAGATGAAACATAGTACTACTACTACTACTACTACTACTACTACTACTACTACTACTACTACTACTACTACTACCACCACCACCACAAGCACTAACCTGTGTCGCTGTTGAGCTGTGCCCCAGTGTACAAGACGGTGATCATGTGGTCTCTCCCTCTTCGAGTTCTCTACACTGTAAAAAAATTACTCCACGATGCCGTGGTCGGGCATGACTTGACTGTCCCAACGTGGGAGTGGCCCGCTACGCGTTGAATCATGCACCTCAAGACTTAAAGTAATGTTTCGAATCCATCTATTCATCCATCTATGCAACTGATGTCAGAATGAAACGCTTATGCTCTAGAATCCCCTCTATTCGGAGCAATATTTTGCTCCGCATAGCTGGAGGAACTGCGTGGCACAGTCGGAGTATCTTTAACAGATATTTCACTACGGCCAACCGGAGAACTTCCGTGGAGCCACCGATAGAGTGTACTAGAAGTGTTGAGTGGCATGACCACGCCACGCCACCTGATCCCTTTCGCGTTGCCCGTAGCGGCGGGGCTGCAGTCGAGTAGTACTGAAAGAGCCCCGCGCCACGGGCAGGGACTTATATGCACTTCTGCTCCGGTCAACTTTTTTGATCCAGATTTCTTTGTACGTGTCCATCATTCATGTCTAGCACATGATGCCATAGCCCTTGAAGTATGAAACGCCAATCTACTGACTTTGAGCTCCGTAAAGCTCCTTGTGAGAGATGAAAATTTATTTAAAAAGGGCATGTCTTATTCTTGTTTTTTCTGTCTTGACTCTTCGTTGGTTAGGCGTCAATAATACACAGAATAACTGAGCCGACTTTTTGGAAGTTAGCTGTGCTCAGAAAGCTGCGAGAGGAATACAGAGTCCAACGCAAGCAGAAAGAGGAGGCTGTAAGTAAAGAGGGGAGAGGAAGGGAATCTGAACCTGTTACACCACAATTTTTTTCGTAAATTAACCTTTCAGGTTAATTCACTAAAAATCGTCGTTGTTTTGCTGCACATCCCACCCTCTCAAAAAAAAAAAAAAAACTTGAGTAGCCCTGCGGCAAGAGTTCACAGTTGGCGAAGCTGAATATGATGTGTCTCTACAAACGCGCACTGAAGATTTTATCTTTTCGACATTATGAGGCCTCAAAACTAGTTCAAGTCTAGCGTAATCGGGCGAAAAATGCACCGCTTAAAAATAGCACCTAATCTAAGGGGCATTGAATGTACATTGTTAATGGGGCAGTCACGTGTTTGACTTAAAGATGTGTTCTTATATATATATATATATATATATATATATATATATATATATATATATATATATATATATATATATATATATATATATATATATATATATATATATTATGAAGTCTTGGTTTGGATTACCTTTTATTAGGCCCGAGGAACCGGCAGCCGACAGCTACGATGAATGGGCCAAGATGATAATGCTACGCGACAACGATGAGGATGCATGAGCCACACATGATAATGATGATAATGTACCGGTGACGAGGATGCGTATACTAAATTCCCACATCAATTCCCCCCACGTGAAAGTGGCCAGCCTGGCCGCGGCAAGTCAAGGGGACAAAGAACGTCGCATGAAGGGCTTCATACGGGAGACATGGACGACCTCTGTAGTTCGATAACGGCGATCTGCTGGGGTTACAAGTGGCGTCACGCGATAATTCACTAGTGAAGTCTCTTCAAGAACTGTGTACGGCCCAATAAACCGAGGCTGAAATTTGTCGCACAAACCAGGTGTGCGAACAGGCGTCAAAAGAAGCACTTCGTCTCCAGGTTGGAAGGATACATCACGATGCGATTCATCATAAACTAGCTTTCTGTCTTGCTGGCGGGTTTCAGTGTTTATACGGGCTCGTTGGCGGCACTGCGCGAGTCGTGAAACGTATTCCTCTGAAGAGGATGGAGATGAATTCGCTTGGCAGGTAAAGAAGGAGACGTCCAGGAAAGAAGTAGGGGAACGTCCATAAACTAGGTAAAATGGCGAGTAGCCGTTTGTTCGCTGAATGGCCGTATTGTAGGTGAAAGTGACGAATGGTAGAACAACGTCCCAGTTTTTGTGGTCTGGTTCAATATAGGCGGTGATCATGTCAGCAAGAGTGCGGAGGAATCGCTCAGTGAGGCCGTTAGTCTGGGGATGATAACTAGAGGCAGTCTTGTGAGTTGTGCCGAAGGCCTGAAGAAGTTCGTTCACTAGTTGTGAAAGAAAGGCCCTTCCACGGTCACTGAGCAACACACGTGGAGCACCATGACGCAGTATAATGGCTCGGAGGATGAAATCGGCAATCTCAGAAGCTGAACCTGTAGTAACAGATGCCGCCTCGGCGTAGCGCGTCAAATGGTCAATGGCTGTTACTATCCACCGGTTTCCAGCAGCACTGACTGGGAGGGGGCCATAAAGATCGACGCCTACAACTTCGAATGGTGTGGCTGGGCACGGAAGAGGCTGTAGTTTACCGGCGGGAGCAGATGTTGGTAGTTTTCTACATTGGCAGGTAGTGCAGGACCCGACGTACCGAGCTACACTAGTGGTAATGCCTGGCCAATAAAACCGACTTCGAAGGCGATCGTAGGTTTTATGGTAACCAAGGTGACCAGCAGTCGGATGGTCATGAAGTGCCCTGAGGACTTCGGATCGAAGCGATCGGGGTAGAACGGGAACCCAGCGCTGACCGTCAGGATGGTAAATTTTGCGGTACAGCACCGAGTTGTCCAGCTTAAATTGCGAGAGTTGGCGACGGAGCCTTGCATTAGGTGGACGGGAACTGCCAGTGAGGTAGTCTATAATACATCGACAGTATGGGTCAGCCAACTGTCGAGAAGGAAAATCGTGCGGGTCGTCCGAAGGCAGCTGGTCCATAGAGGCGAGAGAGGAAACCGCCGTAGACGTGGACTCCGAGGGCGTGTTGTGCAAATTGATGGCGGAAACCCCGATTGGGGTCGCTGATAGTGGGCAGCGAGAAAGAGCATCGGCGTCACTATGCTTCCTGCCACACTTGTACACGATCTCAAAATCATATTCTTGGAGGCATAGAATCCAGCGTCCGAGGCGTCCCGACAAGTTCTTGAGTGTCGAAAGCCAACATAAAGCATGGTGGTCGGTCACAATGGTGAAATGGCGGCCATGCAGATATGGACGAAATTTCTGTACTGACCAAACGAGGCGAGGCACTCCTGCTCGGTGATCGTGTAGTTCCTCTCGGCTGCGGAGAGGACGCGGCTGGCGTATGCAACGGCTCGCTCTCGCGAAGAGTTGCGTATACTAAATTCCCACAATATATATATATATATATATATATATATATATATATATATATATATATACATAGTGTAAAAAGAGGTCGACAAACGTGCGAAAAAACACTAGTTTTACTAACGTTTCGGCAGGTGGGCCTGCCTTCGTCGGAGTGAATGGCCTGCCTTCGTCGGAGTCCATTCACTCCGACGAAGGCAGGCCCACCTGCCGAAACGTTAGTAAAACTAGTGTTTTTTCGCACGTTTGTCGACCTCTTTTTATACTGCATTTTCCACCGGATCCATTGAATATCACCCCACCATATATATATATATATATATATAATAAAAGACGGAACCTAAAAGGCCCGAAATTTCCGGGCGAATGTGCGCGTCTGTGATTTACCACCCGCAAAAGGTGCGGCATCAGCGTTGCCACATGTGTGTGTGTGAGTGTGTTACTTGGGTGTCGCAACCCGAGAATCTTCGTGATCGTTTTCGATATGCGCTGTGTTGTGCACCCATATGAGTGTTGTAAGTGTGGGCGAGCTGTCAGAAAAAAGAAACCATGAAGACCTACCAGTATCACACAGTACGAGAGCAAACAAACCAGGTGGGAAGAATATGCATTGGTGTATGCATTAAAAACCGAATTGTGGCCATCTTGTGTTTGTGTAAATACTTTGTTGTGTGCTGATTGGCACAGGTGCGTCCTTTTAACAAAATCTATCGCCACCGGCTCATAATTACAAGCCAGACTGAAGTGTTTACTGGGTAATCGCATGTCTCACGCTAGAAGTACAAGCGTCTTGCATGAAAAATGCCGTGCGAGGTTCTTCAAACTGGGAAATGATGCGAATTTGTAATACCACTGCATCGACCATTATTGACGTAGTGATCACGATCAATCATGATGAGTTACATAGATTGTGATCGTCACTAAAGCGATGCCGCTAAAACTATTGTTGAGCAAACAAAAAAGAGCAGCATTTCGAAATTCGCGAAGTCAATCTCAGATTGCTTCTCCATTCTTCGCATTGAGTCATAGTTGCCATAGATACAGAAGAGAACGAAGAAACCTGGCAGGGGAAGTTTCGTAAAAAAATTGCATACAACTTAACTAAATGTGATTATTGCCCCTGTTTTATTTTGTGAAACCGCAAAAGAACAATTTTTTAAATTTAACCCCTACGTTAAATGTGACATTGTTAACAGTCGAACCCGGGTGTATCTAACTCGGCTCAAAACGTTTATTAGTTCGATATATGGCATAATTCGATATAGGCCCGGTATAGGTTTTGACGCAAAGGCACATAACAAACTAGAAGAAAAGTACTTTATTAATATGGTGGCTTACTTTCGTGCCCTACTGTGGAAAAAAATAGTCCCCGATTTTTTTCTGTGTCAACGACTTCGCTGCTTGCGACAGCACGCACGCCTCCACGTTGTCCAATGAGTCGGGCGAAAAATGCAGCTGGATGTTGCTGAAGGCCGTACTGCAGTGGTGCGATGAACAATTGTCCACGAGCAGGCACACCTTGCCATTTGCGCCAACCAAATCATCATTCCACGACGATAGCCATCTGCTGAAAAGCTCCCCGGTCATCCACGCTTTTGAGTTTGCTCGGTAGGTAACTGGAAGCGACTTTGAAAACACCGCAGTGCCGTGCTTTTCCCGATAACCAGAAGTCGAAGCTTTTTTGATCCGTCTAAATTAGCCGTCAACAGCACGGACACACGAGCTTTGTTTGCCTTGCCGCCGCTTGTCTTGTCGCCACAACACGCAAGTGTCTTGTTTGGCAACATTTGCCAAAATAGAGCGGTTTCATCCGCATTGAAGATATCTTGGACTCTATATCTTGCTGCGATATGTCGCCAGTTTTCCTTGAGCCATTTTTCTACGCTGTCCAGGTCCGCTGCTCTGCTTTCACCTGTAACAGCTTTGCCAACAATGCCGTGCCGTTCTTTGAACCGCGGAAGCCAGCCTGAACCGCCTCGGAAATCATTCCTGCCAAGCAGAAAAGCAAAGTCCTTGGCTTTCTGCTCGATCATAGGGCCAAACACCGGGATGTTTCGCCACCGAACGTCCACAAACCACTTGTAAACAGCCGCTTCAACATCTTCGTACACAGCAGCGCGCGCGCGTCGGGCGCCACGGGCTCCTGGCCTTTTGTCCGACTTGGCCCTGATGTCTGTCTTGTTCTTCAGGATAGTACTTAAGGTGCTCCTTGGAATTTCGTACGTGGCGGCGACGTCGGACTTCTTTTTACCGCGCTCAACCCGATTGATAATTTCGAGCTTCGCGGCAAACGGCAAATTTTGCCTCTTTGCGCAAGCCATGATGACAGCGCGCCAATACAGTTCAGAGAGCACCAACAGGCAACACGACAGACCACGCTGAATCGGCAGCAGCAGGCACACAAGCATAAAGAAAGAAAAAAATGGGGCTCACTTCTACCGCCTCCGCGCCTCAGAGAAAGCACGACGGCCTCTGATTGGCTGTAAGCGCTGCGAGCGGGCCAGGATCATTTCTTGGAGGGGGTGTTCGCCCGTGCACAACCGGGTCTAACCTACTTTTTCTAGGGTGGCGCCGGCAGTTTTCCCCGCCACCGCGAGGGAAAGCCAACTTGCTGGGGCACTTTTGAGGCACATGGAGTTTGATATTTCAGTTGTCGTTACTATTTTCGTTCGATAAAACAGTAACTTTTGCTATATATTCTCAATGTAAACTTACCCTGTTTAGGAATTGTTCGATATACGGGATACTTTAATATAAACGGGTTCGATATAGTCGGGCTCGACTGTAGTACAACCATAGATACCGCGCAGAAACATCGCGTTCGAGAGATGTGCATTGCTTCTTCGTGGACTCCGAGATGAACGCAGTGGGGGGTCCAATTTAAACAACAGATATATTGCTAAGCGGATGTGGAAGCCCGCGTCTTCTCAAGTTTATTTATTAAGTTTCGGATTGTGTATTTCAACACCGATCAAGTATTTTAATGTAATGGTTGTATGCGTAAAAATTATGGCCACTGTTTAGGAGCTACTTCCTCCTTTGTAGCCCGGAGGCATGGGAAATAAGGGCAACGAGGCCCCATGGGTGGAGCCTATATTTCCTCTTAGGTTGTACGCGACTATAGTTTCAATTGTAAAGACTCTTTGAAAATGATCCCCACGTATTCCTGTAAAGCTAGATTTCCTGCAACCTTCAAAATTATTTCCTACAGACACATCGTAAGTGAATTTTTTAAAATCATATGTGCCATGCTCTTCCCCTTCCGATTTTTTTTACAGCAAAAGCTGTTAGGAGATCACAACTCTGGTCACGCGCCACCGTAGTTTTCTGCTGCCGCAGTTGTTGTACATAACCACATCACACGAAATTAGAAAAAAAAAAAACTAGCGCCAATGACAGAGTGGGGCTCGAACCTAGGTTCACTAGGTGCCAGCCCAGTATTGTACTACTGAGTAACGCTGGTGCTTGGGCATTGTTGGCGAACTTGCCTTAAGCAGGCTTGATGTCGGGAAAGCAATCGCGTTAATACCACTTATAAAGCAGGAGCGGTTGGAGCACAATGCGCTTGAAGCATTGGACGAGTGGGTCGTCCAATGCACCAACCCATTAGAAAAGCTTGTTCTTGTTCATTTATTAACTGTGGCACATACCCACTTCGGGCATAATTCCTTATCGTTCTCAGCCACTGCATGAACAAGTGTCACAAAATTCGTTGCAAGTGTTTAGCGGATACCACATCTCTCGGAAGAATGACGAAAAATAGAAAATAGTATAGCGAATGCCGACCCACTACCCAAAAGTATTTATTATTAATGCCGTAATGGGTATTAAACAAGTATGCTTGCAGCAATTACCCAATGAGTGTTTAGAAAAGGCTCTGAAAGGCCGATCTTCTAGATTTAACTGTGAGTGTGCTGCGCCTTACGCGCAGGCCTAATGTTTTTTTTTTTTGTTTAGCAGTGCGATTTTCGTGGGCTCGAACTACATTGGAGTCGACTTACTATTGTGTAAATACGTTTCTTGAAAACTTCGTTTCTGCAACCCTCAAACACATGTTGTGGAGTTGTAGTATAGTCTCTAGAATAATTGGCAGTCACTCCAAAGAACCTGTCATCGAGGTGCACCACTGTTCTGTGCAGCTCAGACCTCGGCATTCAAACGTGGGCAGTCTAGCGAGCCCACGGGGCGGCGTTGAGGCAAGGTCTTGACATTCCCTTGTGGGAGACCTAAGGCCTAGTTGCGTTAAACCTTGCCGGACGTGCAATAAAGTTGTGTCATCCATCGACGAAGCTTTACAAGCCCGAAATGTAATTTGATTCTGTTGCACACAGTAGTGTTGGGTCTGTATTAACTCTGACGCTCTGGGCTTCTTTTGTGCGCACCTACCTTTATGTATGCAGCTAAGTGTACAGAGTGAAATCCCTCAAACCCAGACTAACAAAAATATAGCTTAGGTTAACTCATTCGAACCCAGACTCCCAGCTGAATCTGGGTCTGAATGAGTCGAAGCATGAGAGAGTTCACGGACATATGCCGACTACTACTAGTGCTACTGCTACTACTACATCTACTATACTACTACATTACTACAACTAATACATTACTACTGCTACTACTATTTATACTACTACCTTACTAATATATTACTACTGATACTACTACTACATTACTACTCTACCACTGCTACTACCACTGCTGCTGCTGCTGCTACTACTGCTACTAGTACTACTACATTACTTCTCTACCACTGCTACTACTACCATCACTACTGCTACTACTTCTACTATAATGATGATGACACCCGCCACGGTGGTCTAGTGGTTATGGCACTCGACCGCTGACCTGCACATCACGAGATCGAATTCAGTCGCAGCGACCCCATTTTCAATACAGAGCCAAAAATGCTTGAGGCCTGTGTACTTAGGTTCACGTGCACGTTAAAGAACACTGGATGGTCAAAATGTCTGGAGCCCTCCACAGCTGCGTCACTCATATTGTGGTTTTGGGGGTTAAACACCACTCATTATATCATTACTACGACAACAAAAACGATGACAGCAGAGAGTAGACAAAGACAGTTTTGCTGCAAAAGAGATTTGCTTTACTCACCTGCTTGAAACTATCAACACAGCGCCTCTCCATCCAGGACTTAAGCGTCTCGATAAAGCAGCATGAGAAGAGGACGCCCAATGCCGAGCGATGGAAGCTCTGCGCCCGCAGCCGCTTGCAGAAGGACAGCAGCCACTTTTGTGACGCTGGGTCCGCAACGTCAAATGCGGGGTCGAACACCACTGCACCTTTGTTGGAAGGGTTGAGGTAATCACCCGTGTCTACCGGAAACACGCCCCAGATGATGCGGATTGGCAGTCAGTGGAAGGGGTCCTGAACATGGTAGAAAAACAAGAAGTCATCGTCATCATCATTATCAGCAGCAGCAGCAGCCTGACCATGCCCACTGCAGGGCGAAGTTTCTCCTGTGTTTCGCCAATCAACCAGGTCAACTATCATACATGGAAGGTAAATATATTTACTAGATGTAAACATCTATTTCATCAGTCTGGTACACTTTCCAAGAAGGCATACAAGCCTTGCCACGTTGAAAACATCATTACTTCGACGACGGAGCTTTTTGAAACATTGAACCCAAGGCTGCAGCTTCAATTCCGGTCATGTTTCGACATAGGCGATATTCTTAGGGCTGATTTACTGGGAAATGTCATCATACTCGTCATAATATTCATTGTCTGCTTGATTGTGCCCACTACTGGGCAAAGGACTCCCCCATGTTCCACCAATCAACCTGGTCCTGTGCTTGCTGCTGCCACATAACACCTGCAAGCTTCTTAATTATCAGCCCTTCTGACCTTCTGTCTCTCCCTTGTGCACTTGCAGTATCTTGGAATCCAGTCAGTTACCCTCAATGAACAGTGGTTATCTTCTCAATGCACTACATGCCCTGACCAAGCCCATTTCTTCTTCTCGATTTCAACAATACCCCTGTCGCACTGGACATTTTAATGTCATTCGAAGAAAATGGCATTCGGATAAAATGACATTATGCTGCTGCTACACAGTGATATATCGTGTCATTAGAATCGAATGACTTAAGCAATCGAATGAGTTCAAGAAACGCATTCATTGTCACAGTCGAACCAATTGTATACTCTTCCTGAAGACTACTTTAAAAGGTGGCATTCGGAATTTTCAATTTGACCCGCATTCATAAAAACACGCTATTCACGTTGCTTTTTTTAAAGGCACCCTTCACCTTAACGAGGGCAGGAGTACAGAAAACTGCCGTAAAATGTCTTTACTCTCCAACTCAGTGGCGTCTGGGCACCGGTGCTGTTGGCCATGATGTAAACAAGCAGACGCCTCTGTGCCCATGTATGCATGTATCTGCAGTGATGGTGTCAGCCGCACCAGCGCAGTGAGCCAAGGTGGAGACGTTCGCTCTCACAAAGCTATGACAGTTTCGTTGCAAGCTGTTTGCTTAAACGGACAACAGGTTACTAAGATATACCTCATTAATTCTTATTGCTAACTCTTTTCAATCTAGGGCCCTGAAAACCTCCTGTAAACATGCAGTGAATAGACCTGGAGAGATAGTGTCTCCCTGCCTTACACCCTTCAATATTGGGACTCTGTTCCTTTCTTTAGAGAAAACTATGGAGGCTGTGGATACACTGTAGATTTCTTATAGTATGCTTATATAGGGTACTTCGATGCTTTTATTCTGTAGTGTCTGCATTACTGCTGATGTCTCGACTGAGTCAAATGCCGTCTTGTAATCTATGAAGGCTATGCATAGGGGTTGGTTGTACTCTGAGCGTTTCTCTATTACCTGATTGATAGTATAATATGGTCTATTGATAATATGGTCTATTGTAGAGTGGCCTGTACGAAATCCTGCTTGGTCCTTTGGTTGATTGAACTCTTAATGTCGTTTTACCAATTTTATTAGCTATTATTTTTGTAAATAGTTTGTAGAGAGCGGACAGTAAGCTGATCGGCCTGTAATTTTTCAAGCCATTGACGTCTTCTTCTTTATGAATTAACATGACTTTCTGTTCTGCCAAGATTCTGGTACCCTTCCCGTGAAGAGACATTTCGTATATAAGATGGCCAGTTTCTCTAACACAATTTCTCTGACATCTTTCAGCGGGTTCGTTGTTACTTTATCCTCATCACTGCCTTTGTTTCTTTGAATTCCTTCTATATAGTACCATACGAATTCAATTTCAGATTATCTGACCAAAACCACTGCTCACTTTGAATTCGCTTCGAACCTAAAATTCACTATTGGCACAGGCCTACAAATCACAGTTTTCAAACATGCACTACTTAGTCTTTAAAGATGTACGAGTTGTTTTAGTAGCACCTCATCCTTCATATATAAAAGATAAAACTGTATGAAAGAGTGTATAAGGATGTTTATAAGGAGTATATTAGGGGTGCATAGAAATATAGAGGAACTGTAGAAGGAGTACAAAGTTGTGCAGAGTTGTGCAAAGTAGTACAAAGTCGTTGCAAGTCCACGTAGAGCACGAGTGTACGTCGACGAGATCACATGAATCACCGCTCTGGCATCACGAAGTGTGCCAAAAAACTGCCAGGCCTGTGTAGAGCGCGCAGCACAGTGACAACGAAAGAGCAGCCTTTCAGAGCCTTTCTAAACACTCTTTGGATAACTGCTACATGCACACTTGCAGGGCACCCACTACACCCTATTAATCATAATTTTTGTGCAGTAGGCCAGCATTCCCTAATAGGTGCTATCCTTCCTCATTCTTCTGTGAAGTGTGGTATCCGCTACACACTTTCAAGAAGTTTTCTTCAAATTTTTTATGCAGTCGCTGACAACGATCAATAATTATGCCTGAAGTGGGTATGTGCCACAGTTGATACCTTATCAAGAACAAGCTTTTGTAAGGAGTTGGAGCACTAGACGACCCACTCGTTATGCAATTTGCATTGTGTGATGCCTGGTTGTTCCTTGGCTGTTTTAAAATGCTTTACAGTCGAGCCCCACCACAACGAAACTCACAGAGCATGAAAATATTTCGTTGAAGCGAGAATTTCCTTGTAGTGAAATTGAAAAATATAGCTGATCCAAACTAGCAGAACAAGGAACATTTATTGTTAAAATTAAAAAAGTCTCCGCTGCTTCCTATTCTTTCCTAGCAGCGTCACGACGCGATTCACAGTCATGCATTGCGAGGCCATGGTGAAAACCACGCTACAACCGCTTTCATGAATGTACCAAACAGTTGCATTAACATGTTAACACCAGCAGCTGTCCGTCGTCAAAGTGTATCCGACAACGCCGAAATGGAGGCAGGGTATTGTGGAGGGGTGACTTATGCCTTATTCTATGCCATTCTTATCATTTATCACTCGCGGCTAGGTGATTTGGTTGATAATGCAGATGAACATTTGCTCTGATTAGATACCACACTGGCCAAGCGCGAATAAAATGATAAGCATTGGAATCTGAAAAGGCATCGCTCCGCGGTTGCACCCAGCAGCTGCGTGAAATTTCAGCTGCGGATTGTCAGAGGCTCAAAAGCAAGCCAGTGGCAAAAGCAGGGCCTGGCAGGGCAGTCTCATCGCCATCGCTATCGAGCAATGGCAGTGCCCATGCTTGCGAACAGCGGTGGTTTCTGGCGGTTGTTACGCGTGTTTTAGGCTTCATCAATGTACTTTCAGGTTCTGAAAATGCAATAAATATCTGAGCCTGGGATTGCATCGTGAAATTTCGTTGGAAGCAGGACGGCAGAAAAAAAGTGTTCGTTGTGGCGACAATATTTATGCATTGACTACTATGGATTGCTGACGGGGAACAGTGAATTTTTCATTGTAGTGGAAATTTCGTTGAAGCGGCGTTCGTTGTAGCGGGGTTGGACTGTATCACTCATATTAACACAATCATTCTCCGAACATGAAGCCTGCCTATGGCAAGTTTGGAACGGAGTTTCAAGCAGTACCGTGGCTGTGCGGTAGAATACAGGCCTGGCATGCAGGGGACCCGGGTTCGGATCCCGCTATGTTCTTGGTGTTTTTATTTACTGAGTTTTTTAATTTCATGCGATAGTGGTTATAGACATCAGTGGCGGTCATGGCAGACAACTGCAGCGCTGAATTCGACCCTTGTTGTGATCTCATAACGGCTTTCGCTATAAATGATGAGAGGTACCAAAAGAGAATAACACGCTCCCATTTTGTGTTTTGACAGACAGTTTTAAAACTCCTTTAATGAAGCATAAGCTAAATTAAAAAAAAGCTTTCTGTACCTTCCATAAAAATTCTGCATCACCTCTATGCCAGGCTTTGCACAGACTCTGTTCACCTTCAGATCTGTTCCAAAGCAAAAACCCAAAATAGACCGTGATGACAACTTACCCTGTTGCGTGCCTTCTCGAACCAGAAGCGCTCCTACAGATCGAGGTCGTAACGCTCAAACAGGTGGCTGGCGCTCAGCACTTGGAACTTGGGCGACTCTGGCAGGCGCAGACGAGGCTGGACAAAGATGGCCACCGCTCCGCCGGCTGCCACCAGGGCGAGTGAGAGGAGCCATAACCACCGGAGCCTGATCACGATGCAGGGAAGGAGCTTGTCGTAGAAGACGCGTGCCCCTTCCGAAAGGCTGCATCACGAGTCAAGATGAATGCAGTCACATTGTTGGACCACTTCGTTGAATGCAGTCACATTGAGTCAAGATGAATGCAGTCACATTGTTGGACTCGGCCTTTGTCAAGTACTCCAGCCTTTAGCCCCGGCTTCCTCCTTTGTATGAAAGGAAAATAAACTTCACTTCACTTATCAGACACATAACACTGTTAAGCACTGCTGAGTAGTAGGCTTGAGCAAATATTCGACCACTTTGTATATCCGAATGAATAATTCTAATATTTGAATTCGATTTGATTCGAGTTTAAATTACAGAAAATTTAGACGTATTCAAAATTAGGGAATAGGTGTAAACCAGTCTGACACCGCTGCGCCATGTAGCCTCTCACAAGTGCATTTCCCACCTGGTGCTCAGCGGAACGAAGTTACAGTCGCTTGGAAGGACACCCACCCCGTGGGGAATCGGCAGCATGGAACTGCCAGAATTTCCACTTCATGGCTCAACGAACATCCACGCTCGTGCTGTGTCATCTGCCTCTGTCTTTTTTGTATAGCCATGCTCCCAGTTACCCTCACATCGATGCATAACTTTTTAAAGTTGAAGTTGTTGTACCACCTTATATGCTCTAAGTTTAGTAAATTTTAAAATGCAGTACATTTCACAGGTTGTAACTTCAACTCTACTGAAAGTGAAATTCTGCGGCCATTTAAAGTAGCGTCCCCTTCTTTTGAACAAAAAAGAATGACATTTGCAAATGCTTCGTCCTGATTAAATTAAAAAAAAAAGACGGTTGTGCGGGTTAGTTGGTTCGTCGCAAATACGTTAATTTTGATATACACTATTAGAATTCGATTCAATATTATTTGACTAAATTCACTATTTGCTTTGAATTCACTGCCAATCTAAAATTTGCTACTCGTGCAAGCCTACTACTACTACTAAGCAGCAATAAATGACTTGCAGGTGCTCGTGGATCGCTTGACTGCCATGGAACAGTACAAGGAAGGAACTATTTTCAAATACACTTAAAAAGCAAGAACATAGTGAAACAATCTGCAGTTAAACAATGTTTACAGGGCATGTTAGATGCGGACTGATATACACCTATTCGTTCATTTCGAATAAACTGTGAACGAAAGCATGGTTTATACGTGCCTCAATGCAACCTTGTTTTTCTGGCACATCCAAAAATACAGCATGCCATTTCAACTAGCCCAGGGAACAGCACTCTCATATGACAAAGTTTGCCATTTCCATTTGGCAAAAAACACTGCAGAACTATTACGCGAGTGTCACATATGGAAGTTGCAAGTACTTCTGTGCATCTGACCCACTTCTCTAAAGAAAGTTCGGAAACTGCTTGGCTTAGTCTGACGCTAGAGATATACCTCTACATGTGAAGATCCTTTTAAAACTAACTGATGTTTAACCCAAACTTCTAATTTGAATGGTACTGCTTTCACTTCTTGAATGCTTCTGTATGTTTCCAAGTGAGCGAAAACTCCTTTTAATTAGAAAATATTTTCTTGTGCTTGTCAAGTTTAGCTTCCTAAGGCCTTGCTGGACTTGAATGCTAGAAAGTCGTTCATTTATAGCTGGCGTTCCTAAGCCACCTTACCCAGAATATTTAATGCCAGAGGCAGCTAGTACAGAGAACAAGAATATGTTGTCGTGGCAACTAACTTTGTGTTAGCTTACCAACTCTTGATTTACGGTAAGACCAGCGCTTTAAGCATCCCAGTACTATGCAAGACATTTGATGCTGTGTAAAGCTTACCTCAGTGGCGTTCACCACCCGTACATTTTTAACATCATGATTACCACTCAGACTACGGAAGATGCTGCTGTGGAGTGCTGTTAGGCAGTCTTGCTTTGCAAATATCACAATTGAAGTATTGACAAAATATTGGGAACCTGTTGAGTACTGTTTGGAGCCATACAGATAGACTGACAATGAACTTTATTAAGGAGCCATACAGCCATGCGAAAGAAAAAAAAAGACCTCACAAAGTGACATGAATCAGCACAATGAAAGCTTGCATATGCTGTTTCAAATAACAAAAACTGTTGTTTTTTCATAGTCTGTGCCTTTGCATAATAGTGGCCATAATGTGATATCATGTCTGCATACCTGATTCAAAGCTGTCTGCTAGCGCATTCTTCATAAAATCCCATGCAATTTCACGACATGGAACTCCACAATTAAAGTACTTACTGATGTCACATACTTGGTATTATAGTAATAATAGCAGAGGTTGCACATCACAAAACCACTGCATCGCTATGGTGGCGGCGGAGGGCTTGGGGAATTTCAACCACCTGGGGTTCTTTTGCGCCTAAATATTCACACAAAGGCCCCTAAAATGTAGCCTCCATCGAAACGTGGCTCTTGCAGCTGGGATTCGAGCACCATAAACACTAGGCTGCAACGGCAAATAGGACCTCAGTAAACTTGGAGGAATCGATGAAGGGTTGCCAGCAGCACCACACCTTTTTTTTTCCCTTCATAGCTCACACTCGAATAACTGCTAGATATTTTCGCTTGTTAGGCCGGTTTCCTTTTCAGTTTCTGGCTCGAGTGCATGACACGTCGAGCAGTGGCAGTGCAATTTCGTCATCGACGCATTCCTGACACTTGCGAATCTTGAACATACACAAACCATTTACTTCCATCGATGTAAACCCCCGTGGAAAATTCCGTTATCTCGCACCAATTACGGCACCCAAAGACTTAGCCACATGCTACATACTATATTGAACTCATACGAGCAGCAAGACATAAAAATTGACACATTAAACAATATCGATGTGCAAACACTATTCTTGTAGATATGTATTGTTTACATAGATCACTCTGTATTGCTTTGCATCATTTATTGTATACCATTATATATATTATTTCCTTATTATTTCTTTTGTGTAACCTCATTGTGTACCTTTCTTATGTACCAAAGCGATGATACATACTCTGCGAATTACTGTGCTCATATGTGTTTATGAAATATTCCTTTTTGTTTGTATACCTTGGCCAGTCATTTACTTTGTCTTCTGCTTGTATTGTTTCCTGCTTTTTAATATTTGTTTTTTTTTTATTTTATTGTATTTCGTTTTCACCCTGTCAATGCTGACGTAGCGTGGACGGTGCTTAGTCAAGCTGCAATAACTGCAGCTTTTCTGCCGTCTCCCCATTTTTACCATTGTATCTGTTTTGGTGTAAATAAATAAATAATAATAAATAATAATAATAATAAAGACGCTCGTGTAAAGTTACAGATTCCTGGCGGATCGCTGAAGCGGATTCACCGACCTGTGATGGAGGAGTCACAATGCGGCGCAGACTGGGGCGCAGCACCAGAATAGCTTCAGCCGGGGCAGGTACACGCCGAAGGGGGGCACACGCAGGCATCACGTGGAGGAGCACCACTTCTCGGCCACGATGAGTGCCGCGGGCAACCACGTCACCGTGAAAAAGAAGCTGGCCAGCACGGCCGTGCCGGCAAACAGGCTGAAAGAGGGAAAGACAGCAAACAGCGGCTATTACAGTAATTGTAGCAGTCTGGGGATGTAACTGGTCAATAATAATAATAATAATAATAATAATAATAATAATAATAATAATAATAATAATAATAATAATAATAATAATAATAATAATAATAATAATAATATAATAATAATAATAATAATAATAATAATAATAATAATAATAATAATAATAATAATAATAATAATAATAATAATAATAACTAGTCACTAATAATTTAGATAAATAGTAGATAACAAGGAAGACGTGTTGCATTCTACAGTGTGTGTGGGCGATGAGACATAAAACCTAAGAATAAGTGCACGCTCCGCTCACAGCTACTGCTGTCCCTAAGGACAGCTGTGACAGCTTAAGAAATTTTGCATAGACAACTCATCCGATGACGTGTGCTCATTTCTGTGACATGAAGTACCTTTGCTGGTGGTTTTTTTTTATAGAGATGCGTTAGTGTTGCTAGTTTTTGGTCGAAGTACTTGGAACTTCCTGGCGGATTTCAGCAAAAGTTTAGACATCATTCTTGGGGAATTGCAATGTTTTCAGTGGAGATGATGAACTTCTAATTATTAACATGTGTTATATTTATATTAGCAATGAAACAATACTTGCGGTTACAACAAAAACCACCTAGCACGTCTCTCTTGCACAGATGATTGGCAGGCCCACCGTACTTGTGGGGGTGGAGCTTGTACAGTACACACAAAGTGAACGGAAACCTTCCGATAGAGTTCATGCTTACATGAAGCAACTGCTTATAATATGACTAATTTCACAACTGAATTACCCATGCCTATTCGTATTGCAGGAAAGGCAACTCTAGTTAAATGGAGCGTATTTTCCCGATCCACTGAGGTTCTGTTTATCGAGCGTTTACTTTATTTAATCTAAGGTTGTAAACACCTATGGTATCATTGTTCTGTCCAGGTTAACTATTGATCTGGTCTGAACAGTAAAAGTTGTGCTCTTGTACAATTGCACAACCCTTGCACCCTGTTGTACAAAACGAGGTGTCATCAATGTTACAGAGTGACCGTCACTGTTGCTGCATTCCATCATCAACGCACCCGAAGCAGCGGACAGCGGTAATGTTGCTGACGCAGCTGGCGAAGAAGGCAGCGGCCGTGGTGACACTGGTGACCAGCATGGAGAGACAGGCGTGGTGCAGCGTGTCCCGGACTAGCTTGACCAGCGTGCCGCTGTTTTTCTCCGCCTTGGCTGCCCCCCACGTCTTGCAGTAGATGAAGGCGTCGTCCGCTCCAATGCCTGTGGCAGACGCGTGGGAAACAAAGGAAAAAGAAATTGTATCACCAAAGTTCGCTCCCAGTCAGATTAATTTATCAAAAAATATAACGAGTGCTCACCAAGAAGCAAGGTAGTACGGCAACATGAACGAAAGCTTTGTAGTTAAAGACACATCAGTTTCTGAGAAGTTGACGTTACTAAGTCATGTTCATGTCGTTTTCTGCACTACAAGGAGAAAACAACTGGTACCAACTAACTTATGATTCTGTAATTTTTTGCAAGAAACATCAAACGACAAGTTTCCGAAAGCTAGATGTTTCGATCATAGTCAAGTTTTTTGTCAATTTATAACGCATTTACTACTCGGGGAAACGTTTCACTTCTATCGATGTGCTTATTTCTTGCCGAACTGTTTACCACTGATGTCTTGACATTAGCATGATATTCATCCACATTTGGTCAGCAACATATGCGAGTGATAATTCAACTGTCACCTTCACTGTGTCAGGCAGGCCAACACTTAGTTCTGGTTAGGCAACGTCATTCGTTCCAGTTATTCCTACACTGCGAGTAATTTTTCGAAGAAAGCCACGTTTAACTTGTCTGTCCTGTAGTCAGATCAGAAATAATTCAACTGACATCTGTTTTATTAACTTTATTACAAACATTATCACGCTTACAATAATAAAGCGCTGGTCTAGTTGCTACGGATTCAGTATGTACACTCGAACCTTATTATAACAAACTTGCATCTTACATAAAAGTAAGTTCGTTATATCCGAAAATTTGTTATAAAGGTTTATTCTTAACACTAAATATATTGCGAGATTATTTTTCATTTACTTCGTTATAACTAATATTTTGTTATATCCGGATTCGTTATACCGAGGTTTGAGTGTATCTGTGTTTGCATGCCCTGTTTTTTAAGAATAACTTTTTCGTGCCTATTCAACTGTAAAAAGTCAGATCCTGTTTGAAACTAATGGCATTTCACCAGGTTGTGATCACCATTTCAAAATCAGCATCCCCGCGTGTTGCTTTCGCACACATTGTCACATTGTTCGAGCACGCATTCAGCAGTACCACGTGCTTACTTACAGCAAGACTAATGTTCTTGGCGTCCCAGGAGCTAGCACGGCTGCAATGAATATGCATACGCATTTGTACGAGTGCATGTACATATACACATGAAAATTTAAAAATTATGGGGTGTTGAGGGAGAGTAAACTCCCAACCACCCACTGTTCATGCCAGTGATACAAGATTCTGAGATATAGGCACCAGTTATATAACTGATATATATCTAGTGCAGCTGTCTCAAACTGTTTAAAGGCTGGCTATATTGAACGTGGACCAAGACAAACAAAAGACAGGATGCACGTCCTGTTTTTCGCTAGTCTTTGTCAGTGCTCAATACAAGCTTTTAAAATGAATGTAAACCAACTAGCCCGACTCAGTGCCTCATCTCAAACATTCGAAACACACTAACGTCGCAAGCGAGCAAAACCAAAATCAGCCACAAGCTGCCATATTACCTGCAGAGCGTCACAATTGTGTGTAAGTCCTGCCTCCATAGTGTTCTCTTTAATGTCAGGATAAAGTTGTCACCGAACATAGCAAATACAAGTTAGATGCCCCTCATCTGGTGTCTGCCAGTGAAAATGTACACTCAAACCTCATTTTAACAAAGTTGAAATCTTACGCAAAAATAGGTTTGTTATATCCAGAAATTTGTTTTAAAGGTTTATTCCTAACACTGTATTGCAAGACTATCTTTAATTTACTTTGTTGATTTATATGTGAGGTTTAACGTCCCAACACCACCATACGATCATGAGAGACGTCGTAATAGAGGGTTCAGAAAATTTTTGCTCCCTGGGGTTCCTTAACGTGCACCCATATATGAGCACACGGGCCTACAGCATTTTTACCCCTATCGAAAATGCAGCTGCCGCAGCTGGAATTAGATCCCGCGACCCGTGGGTCAGCAGACGAGTACCTTAGCCACTAGACCACCGCGGCGGGGCCATTTACTTTGTTATAACGAGTATTTCATTATATCTGGGTTCGTAACATCGAGGCTTGAGGGTGTAGCATTCCATCTCACCTATGGCGATGGTGAACGTGAGGACGTTCATGAAGGGGAAGAAGGAGATGCGGAAGACGGTCGTGTACAGGAAGTACGCCGTGCCCAGGGAGAAGACGACGGCCATGCACGTGACGGCCGTCACCAGGAAAGACTGCGTGTAGGCCCACATGGCCGCCAGCACTGTCACGCCCGCCAGGGCCACGTACACCGTGTCGTGCAGGAGGTACTCGTCAAACAGAGCGTGCTTCAGGCCCAGCTCCATGCCGACCACCTGCACAGTGAAAGACTGAGAGGTTTTACAGCTAAAGCTGTTATGAGATCCTGACAAGGGTTGCTTTCGGCGCTGCAGTTGTCCGCTGCCACCTCTGGTGTCCACAAGTACTGTTACTCAAATAAGAAAGAAATAAGCAAAGATGAAATATTAAAAATAATTATGCTGGGATGGGGTTTGAACATGCGCCCTCTCCGTGGCAGCCCAGTATTCAACCACACGGCCGTGCCTGCGTTCGAAATTCCTTCACAAAAATACTCTAAATAGGCGTCATGGTGGGCAAGAAATGACATTAACGTTTAACGTAGTGTGCTAGAAGAGCGAAATAACAATCAGGTGTCACACGAAGCGAATTTTGTAACTAAACTTCACTCAATATGAATAGCATAACGAGTGGGTTGTAGGATGCTCCAAATCAATTACAACGAGCTCAGCCATAATTCATTATTGTCATAAGTCACCATATTACCAAAGTGAACGTAATGACTTGCAAATGCATAGAGGGTACTTGGCTTTTTTTGCTGAATGACGAATAATTGCTTCCAGATTTGAAGAAAACTGTGAAATGGCGAAGGGGGTACTTTGCCAAGTGTACTTGTATTATTAGCCTAAAGGGAGTTCACAGCAGGTTTTAGAAATGCCACTCTTCCAGCTTTCGTTGTGGCTGCACAATGCTGTCTGTGTAGGCCTGGCATTTTTTTTAAGGTCCGGTACCCAACTAAATCTTCTTCTAACAAGTAGAATAGAGGCACTATGAACAGCAAGCAACAGGCCAAAATAAAAAATTATTTCACCAAAATATTCTGAACCCTTTGCTGTCCGAAACCCTTTTCCATCTTTTGTCTATTATGGTTCGAAACTAGAAGATTCAAAGCTCAAGTAAAAGTACCTTACCTTTACTTTTACGTTACGTGCCATCTTTTACAGATTGCACATAACGTAGAGAAAAATGCATGCACTAGGTAACCGTCAAAAAACTTTTCGAGCCGTACCTGACGGTAGACTGCTGCGGTCGTATTGCGTGGTCGAGCAGGGGCGGACAGTGGACCGCAAAGGATTAAAATTAGAACTGCGCAAACAACCAAATTTTTGGTGAGGAGTAAGTTCAAATAATGAAGTGTGAATTGAATATTTTAAAAATATTTCTTGAATACTTCTATAATATTTTTTGAATGCTTCGAAATGAAATTGCAGGATAAAGTTGGAGAGGATTCCCAAGTATATTCTTATGAGATGGCAACATGAAAGTGTTCTTTTGGCTAGGTTGATGAAGCGCTAGCGGGGTGGTGTTTTATAGTTTACTTATCAAGAATAAGGCAATGTAGAGGTCGAATTTCGTTCTTAGGTATTTATACCAAAGCTGGTGCTGACTGAGTTAAAATAGGTCTGTCACATACCAGTACAATGTATGCTGCATACATTTTTTCTTCGAAACTCGCAAAGAATCGATTTATTGATTGATTTACTTGACTGACTGAGTGAGTGGTTCAGTTGCAACTACTTCTGTTAAAAAACAGCACCTTGTCACAACCTTCAGCAGCCATGCCTTCATTAAATTGGCCTGTTATTACGCATTATGTGCTACATACATTAGGAATGATAAAAACTGACTGAGTGAATGGGCGAGTGACTTGCACAAAGGTGCGGCTTATAACCTGAGAAACGGGTAAGTGCCACCTCAAGAACAGGGTCAGGCCCTGTTGGCACCTTATATGAGCTACATTACCTGAGTTACATCGCATTACCTGAATCACATCGTCTTCCAGGTGGCCGTACTCCTCCAGATCCTTGAAGTAGGCCATGGCCATGGTGCTCTGCCCCAGCGGCAAAAACACACTGGTGTAGGAAAAGTGCGGTTCCTGGACCAGCCTACCCTGACCGGACTGCGCAGACGACGAGTCATTCTGCCTGCTGCCTCCGCCATCACAGTCGTCGATGAGCTCGTCGCTGCCGTCCCCGCGGTTGTCAACCGGCGGGAGGAAGTCGACGTCGGCCAGGTAATGGAGGATGGCTTACACAGCATTGTACTCGATGCACTCGGCGGGGACTCCGCGGCACAGTCGAGCCCCTGAGGCGCAGTCGTGGCTCAACTTCATGCTGTGGTAGTGCGGCGCACAGGCCTCCAGCCTCTTGAGAACCTGCATTGATGTGTTTATCTATCTATGACCACGCTTTTCTATATATGAAGAACAAATAATCTGATATGGTATAGCCAGAATCTTTTTTTTGCTTGGCACAATTACAGGACTCAAGCATTCAAACACATTTTTGTTTTCGAATAACGACTTCTATTAACAATCGGTCACAACAACTGCATCATGTCACTACATATCTGGCCACTAACAGCAATGTTAGCTCTAATGTATTAAGTGTTGGAGTCAAAATTACGCTGATCTGACTCAAACTGTCATTGCTAAAAATGAGTGTGCATTACATGTTACGTCTTGCGACAGACGTGCCGAAGGATCAGACCAGTTCCAAGCGAACGATGTTTTTAAACTTGTGCTTGTGGATTCGTGGCCCAGGAAAGGAGGGCTGCGGCTAGCAAGCAGCACTCTGTTTATAACACTCAGGGACACAAGAGCACCTCAGACTCTTATTTATTTGAGCACCAAATGGCACAACATCACAAAGCTCTAAATTTTCGCATTTCAGCTTGCAAGCTGTGGCTGATGGTGATAAATTACACACCAGCAACGCATAATGGGTTGCTGCTTCTCCCGTTTGGCGTACAAAGCACGGAATCGATAGGGAAGAAAGAACGCATTACAGAAAAGATGCTGTTCCTTCCACCCAACCAGTTCTGCGCTCCCCTATGCAAGAAGTCGAACCAACTAGCCCAACAAGTGACCATTTTGAGACTGCTCTCAGCATGCCATGAATACTATTTGCACTAATACCCGTCAAACATGCTAGTGACACGTCACCTGGACTTGAACACATAGAGGTTGCAGCACTTATCCAAATGCAGGACCCCTTGCACAACTATGGTATAAGTCACTGTTGTAACAGTAGTCAGGGGTGATGCCATGGTTTATTTCTTAATTGGTTTCACCTATGAAAAGTGATATCCTCTATGGAGCCAGGGAGGCAAAAAACGTATGCGTTGCTCGTTGACTATGCTTTCTTTTGGGAGAAGGTGAAGAGGGGCAAAGGGGGGGGGGGGGGGGGCCCGGTGAAAATGGGGGGGGGGTGCTTCTCCCCCATGTGACACACCCCGACATTGCCTCTGACTCAACTATTTCAATTCTGTTTATTTATTGACACCGTCAGCCCTTCACGGGCTATAACAAAAGTGGAGTAAAATTATATTAAATAGGAATGTGTGTAAGAGGAACATGAGAAAAGGAACTATCACTACTGAAATGCATACAATTTTCATAGCACCCATCGAAATACATCCATCAAATCTATCATAATTGTGAGGCATGTAATTTAAACAATGAAGTTCATTAATAAAACACAAGAATATAAAGCATCATTGCTGAAACATATATCCTATTATTACACATATAAAAACACAAAATAAATGTCATAATCTACTTAAAAAGCAAGTACTTTGCAAATCGTATCAATGTTAGCACATAGTATTTAGGTACACTACGGAATTTATGGCTTCTAGAAACAGAGGGATTTAATTTTCACAACTGAATGCGGTCAAGAATTCCTCAGCTGATTCACCCTAGAGAAAAGGCTGTACCTTAAACAGTCATTGACTCATTATAAACCTTGTGGGGTGGTAAACTTCATACTGGCGGTCACTTATGGAGACGAACAATGCCTCTTCGCTACCTACAAGGGACAACAGTGAAGTATCATTGAAGAGAGTGGAGTGAAAGGAAAAACAGAGGAAAAGAGAAGTCACCTTTGTCAAAAGAGTATTCACAGCATTGAGCACCAAGCTGGGGTACTTCTTTCCCCATCAGCGAAACCGGTGAGTTCCCAGTGGCACTGGGCATCGAACCCAGTATACTTCCAGGTTAGGAGGCCGACACTCTTACCGCTTGAACATCGCTGCAGTGCGTATGTGCTGCAACGTGCGCCCTTAAAGTACCAATAATGCTTATAGTCATGTCTGCAGTTCATAGAGGAGGTCCATGGCATGGTGTGAGCATTCATACTTGTCCGGATAACTGGCAGCACGGGAACACACAACACACGGAGATATAGAACCACACAGAACGAGCGCTCACATAGTTCTTTCTTTGTATGTTGTGTGTTCCCGCGCTGCCAGTTCACTGAACAAATATGAACTACCTTTTGAGCCTGTGGAATGAGGGCTAAAAGGGTAAACTATTCTGGGGTTATGGTAGTACGAGCAAATATTATGATACAATTCAGAGGCATGTGACAGAGGGGACATTAAGATTAATCCTGACTACCTGCGGTTCATTAACAGGCTCCTCAAGGGGAAACTGGAGCAAAACGTTGATTGGTTAGATTGATCGTCTACCTGTGTTTGAGTATACCACCGCTTTCTTGCATGCGAATAAATGAAATTTTTATATTGAAAACAGCTATTGAAGGTCTCTGGTGCCACTGCTCGATTTGAGTCACCTGCATCAAATGGAGAACTTGACGTCCTCACCTCGGCTGCCACATTCTGTGAGTCAGCGGGCACCAGAGACCGCCATGGCTGTAATTTCTGGCACTTACTGCACCTCTATTTATTGCCAATGTTTGTGCAAATCACTTTCTATTCGTAAGCCACTCAGAAATCAGAAAAAATGATCGTAGACCATTTATTGAAGTACCCAAGCCTGACAGAGGGCACGCCTTAAATTTCTCGATTGCGTCGTTTTCTCACTCACAAGTGCCCTGTTCTCAAAAAGAATAACAAACCAATGCCTCCTCTAGAAAGATGCCTGCAACCTCGCACGCTTTGCCATGGAGACGGGAGGTTCCTCGTAGTTCAGTATTTTCTCCGCAAGGAGCGCTCACAGCTGACACCACTATTTCAGCTCGATTCAGAAGTTATGCCATCACAAATACACAACCGTGTTGCCTCCGAGATGACAGTGGACATTTTTAATCTCAGAGGTGGCAAAGTTTAAACTGGTTTAAAGCGGCTACCGCGGTGAGCGCTCGCAGCCGGCACTGTTTGGGGGAACGGAGGAGGAGAGAACATGAGGATCGGGAACCAGCTCTTCGGCTCAAGTCGTAGGCATCTTTCCAGAGGAGGCATTGGAGAAACTCATCCTTACACAAGCTCAATCTTTTCACCTAGCTCAACTTATTATTTACCTTTGAGTCCCCTTAAAAGAGCCATGACACCCAATTTTCAGTTGTAATGTATGTTAGTTAATCACTGTGGGTTAACAAACAACCTGGCAAAATTTTGGTGCATTTCGTAAAGCACTTAATTTAAAAACAAATAATTTTCATATACATGCAAATGGCCTCGCGAGCCGTAATGTCGCAAGCTGTAGCTTTGCGAGTGTCTGTATTCTAGGGAAGAACGGGTTGCAGGAGAGGCACTTTTTCCCCTCATGCCTCACTGCCATTTGCACTCACCCAAGCTACACACCAGTGCTCTCTCTCTCCCCCAGCGTCAATGCTACACTGGTTGGCAGCCCCCCCCCCCCAAGAGGAAATCCTGCTGTCGACCATGCAGAGAGTGATTTCTTAGTGATTTCTTTTCGTGATCAGCTGTGCATACAGCTGAGCTATTTCAGCTTGGCTCTGCTTAGAATTGAATGATTAGCAGGAGTTGAAATTTTGGTAGAAGATGAATGCTCGGCGCTAGATGCAGTACACGACGTCATGCACGCCACGACAAAATGGGGGTCGCTTGCGGTGGGAGGGGTTTAAAGTCGGCAACTTCTAGAGCGTTTTTTGAGATATTCTCCAACATTGAAATATTCTCCTACAAATCAGTTTACATGTATGTATAGGCAAAATTAACCCTTTACTTCTACCCAGGTCTGTCCAACAGATGGAAAGCAGCGCCTCCAGCGTGAACAAGTTCGCTCCGAGAACCGCTGGCCCGAAGACAACGTGCCCGTGGTTTCGAGCTGAGAGGCGCGAGAGCGACAACTTTGAAGACTTCCACTGGGCGGGTCGGTTTATGCGTGTATGAGGGGTAAGCTATACCTGTGCAATTACCACGAGTTTCACATTGGAGCTGTTATACTTTTTGTAATGGCGTTACACACTTGCAAAAATTATCATCATCACGAATCATCTTTAGCACTCTCCTAGCAAATGCACCGCACTAACCGCACTAACTCAGCTGGTGCGCACTTGCTTCGTCCTCGTCTTTGTCTTCCACTTCGCTAAACGAACGCGGGCACCTGGCATGCACTCTCACACTGCGCAGATTCCTCCGGCGTTGGATGCCAAAGCTTGGATGGTCAAGAAAAGAAGCACAGAGAGAGAGAAAGAGAGATAAATATAAAATTCTTGGCAGAAAGAAATTTCTTCACAACGTGAGAACATTGTCAAAATGTTTTTACAGGCAGAGCGAAATACTAATATTATAATAATGTAATATAATATGACTTCAGCGCTTGTCCTGTGTGTTCCTTTGTGGTGTAACGTCTAATTTGCACAGTTGTTACCTTTAGCGAATATGCGACCAGCTAGCCCAATGACTCGCACTTCGGCAATATATTTAGGGGCGAAACATTTGGTATGGCAACAAACTTGGTGACCCTTCTCCACAATGCATTTCTCGACACTCCCAATCAGCAGTGAGAAACAAAACTACCTGTCAAGCGCGGTAGACACTTCAACACCATGCACAATCTCAGAAAATATAACTGAAAAGAAAAACAACATCGAATAATTAAAACCAAAAAATATGGGCGACACATCGATGGGACGTTGTAACACCACTGGCAATGTGGCAAGTCAACAAGATGCATTTTATCAAGGAATTTAGAGTAAAACTTTTGTATAAACTTGAAGGGACCTCAGCAAAAAATTTATTAAATAGTTCGCTGAACTGACACAGCTACATAGCAGCTCGTCACCACAAGTTGAGTGTAAGATCGAGCGTTCAAATGAAATTACAGCCCATTTATTCATCATGCTACATATTTGCATTCAAATCTACGCTTATTGGGGCTCTTGTGAAAGGTGCAGCAGTCTTTCATGGCAGTTGGACACTTAAGGCTGTAGTCATTATGAGTCATTGTCACCTTCCACAGCAGAACTTTGCTAAGCAGAAAAGGACTTCAGTATCTCTATACTCGCGGAAAACTTTTCTTGGCAATGAAGGGAAGGCTACGGAGCCAAATTGGGCATGTGCCACCACAGAAGAATATAATTCCAAAATTGTGTTCGCATCTTTCACGTGAAAATCATAAATAACAACAGTACCTTATATTCTCCGGAATGTTGTTTATAAAGAGAGACAGTGCACACCAAGGACATATTCATAATTATTTTACTTCACGAAGCATCATTTCGCATGTCTGTATGGGTGAAAACATAGCACGTTTTAGGTACACTGTCTAAATGGCGTCTTCGTCTTTCGATGAGTACATGTTCCCATCCAGCTATCATGACAACTTGTTGACAAAGCGTGTGACAAATTTCACTCGCAAATGGCTGTCTAAGCAGACATAGTAAACTGAATGCAGTGTTGCTATTTAAGACCGGCCATCATTCAAAGCATGAGCCGAACCGGACTACTTGGTGGAGAGGTACATGTAGAGTAGCTCCACCCCCGTAGCTTTCCCTTCATTGCCAAGAAAACTTGTCCGGGAGTATAGGTGCATCACCATGCTTCAGCATAAAATACCCGGAGACATGGGGATTTCATTCGGCACTCATGACAACCATGACGTGGTTGCAGGTGTAGGCCTGTAGCTCCCGTGGCAATTATCAAGACTTCAACAATTAGCTCCCATGATACACCGTGTGGAGCTGATAGCAAAGGCCATGATGAAACTATGCAACAAAAACAGAGGTTGTACTTGAACATGATCGACCTGACCTCGAAGAATTTAGATGGTGTCCTAGATGATGTTTGCAGAACTTAAGTAAACTATGCAGTGAATTTCCTTGAACTGATGCAAATTAGCATTAGGTTTTATAGTGCTTGCATCAAAGATTTTAAAAAAAGTTCTCATAACTGGATTAGACGATTTAAGGGGGGGCGCGGCAAGTAAAGTGCCGATTTTGGCCAAAATATGCGATTTTCTGATTTATTTTTTTTCGTAATCTTCAGACCTTCAACTTCGTTGTTCTAAAATATTACAGCGAAACGTGCGCTACAAATCTCGCAAATAGTGTTTTTGCCGAGGCTAGTCGCCGAAAAGTGCGAAAAAAAAGCCCCTGAAACGGTGTTGTTCACGCCGCACAAACGCGCCAAGTTGTTGACCGTGGGCCGCCATTTTGGTAGCTTTGGAAAGAGGAGAAAGCCGGCTTCCCGATGGTCGCGGTCTCGTATTTCGCCGAGTGAAAATAAAAGCGCGAGGAGCAAGTAAAAAAACAAAAACGAAGAACGGCAATTGGCTGCGCGGGTCACGTGGTAGCAGGCGCGACCTCTTACTGGTCAAAGCTGCGCCGCGCACCTTGGCAACCTTGGAAGCGCGAGCGCATCTGCGGCCGCCGTGTCGAGAATCATCCGGCGTGCGCTTCGTTTTTTGCCAGTTTGCTGTTTTTGTGATAGTTCGCGTGCTTTTTTTACCAAGCTTTGTTTACATCGGTGGTCTCTTCTGAGTGCTTGCTCATACTGCGGTGCTATGTTGCCGCAAAAAAAGTTCCGGAGCGTCCACAAGTACGGCAAGCGTCGGAAAGCTTGGAACAAAGGGCAGACGACTGCGGCTGCCGTCCCAGTCGCAGTTCCGGACGGAGCATGCTCTTCAAGCGTCACGGAGCCTCTACTCAGACCCTTCGCTGATTGTTGTGAGGCCGAAAGTGTGGAAGGTGCCACATCGTCGTATGTCAGACCGCCGGATGCCGTCGACCGTGATGGACGCTCTCGCGAACCCGATTGCGGTGGCACCGCGTCGGCAGCCGTTGCAACTCCGGGCGTGCGCGCGTCGAACATTCTATCGCGAGTTTCGGCCCAGATTCCGAGCAGTGAAGAAATCGCGCAGCGGGCGCAGACAAGGCGGGATGTTTTGGATGCCGTAGCATCGAAGTCCGCTTCAAAGCGGAAGCTCGAGCTTCTGAACGAAGGCTGCGACGAAAATGACGGCGGTAAGGACTCCACATTCTTCATTGTAAATAAGAAGATGCTGAACGGTCTGCTTTCGTCAGTAAAGTGCAACAAGTGCGGCGAAGGGTCGATACGCCTCGAGACTACGCACTGCGTTGGACTCGCGGCGAGGATGGAACTTTTTTGTGACAATTGTGGCATAGTGAACAGTGCGCGGTCGTCCCCGAGGTGCTCCGGGCAACAAAAAACGAACCCCTTTGAGGTAAACGTGCGTGCTTTGAGGGCTGTGCAGTCAGTTGGCAGAAAACAATCTGCCATAAATGACATTTTTTCTGCGATGGACATTTCGCATCGAGCACTGCACCACAAGTCCTACCAGAGACTGCAAAGGAAGTACAGCCACCCTGCCACCACATCAGCTGCCACCCGCATTGAAGCAGAAGTGCACAGAAGGTGCATGACATTTACAAGGACCTAGGAGGAGTGCCAGGCAACATTGACGTCATTTACGACGGCACGTGAATGACGAGGGGGCACAGAAGTCATATTGGCGTGGGCTGTGTAATCGAGCTGTACACAGGCTTGGTCTTGGACCGCTGTGTCCTGCCCAACTACTGCCAAGGCTGTGCTGTTGGCCCCAAGCCTGGTGACGACAACTATGAGGAGTGGCTTGAGAAACACAAGCCACAGTGCCAAAAGAACACCGATGCTAATGCAGGCCAAATGGAAGTAGAAGCAGCGAGGATCATGTTTGAAAGATCGTTTACCAAGTACAAGCTTCGATACATCAATGTGCTCTGCGACGGTGACAGCCGTACGTACCTTGCCCTCACGCAAGACAAGGTGTATGGCTACATGTTGATTAAGAAACAGGAGTGTGTGAACCATGTGAAAAAAAGAATGGGCACTTCCTTGCGCAACCTTCTTGATGAGCACAAATCCAAAGGCCGAGGACTGAGCATGGGTGGCAAAGGCCGGCTGACGCAGGGCCTTATAAAGAAGTTGACGAATTATTATGGCTGGGCCATTAAGAGCCACCCCAACGATGTTCCTGGCATGGAGAGGGCCATCATGGCCACTTATTACCATGTAACATCCACAGACCAGGATCCACACCACGACCTGTGCCCAAGTGGGACTGACTCCTGGTGCCCGCACAATCAGGCATTGGCCAAGAGAGAGCCGCTGCCGCCTCACAAACATAAACTGCCCCCTCACGTGCGAGTGGCACTGCTGCCAATCTACAAGCGCCTCTCGAACAAAGAGCTCCTTGAAAGGTGTGCGCAGGGAAAAACCCAGAACGCTGTGGAGAGTATGAACAGCCTCATTTGGTCACTCCAGTCCAAGAGCCAGTTCGCCTCCCTTCGAAGTGTGGAAAGTGCAGTTGCAGATGCAGTCTGCCGTTTCAATGGTGGCTGCAAGAGTGCGCTGCAAGAGATCACTGCTCAACTGGGCTTCAATCCAGGAGACTGCTCTTTGCGGCGAGCAGCCGAAAAGGATGCCAAAAGGGTAAAGAGGGCTCAAAAGGCGCATTGTTCCACGACAAAGAAGCACAAAACTGGGTTGCGCTCTACAGAGGCCAAGGCCACAGCATCTCAGGATTACTGCCCAGGAGGATTCTGAGTGTTTTAGGCATGTTGTGAACTTCCAAACAAGAGTGAACTTTCAAAGTCAGTTTTCTCAACTCTTGATTTTCGCCTATGTGCCTTCGCTAGAACATCTGTCATTTTCTAACAAAGACTGATAGAGTCGTTCCGTTTTTTGCACTAGGCTCAGGAGGCCTTTAGCAGTGCAATAAAGCTTTATCTCTCTTCTTACTCATCATTTAAAATTCTTAGAACACATTTTATAATTACTGCGATGTGTGCGCAAAACAACATCCATGTTTTGGAAATTTTATTTATGGTTACAAGAACTAGAAAAATCAACTAATAGCTTCTTTGCACAAGTTGATGCTTTGGGAACATAATAATATGAAAAAATAATTTCATTTAGCAATAATTATATCTTTAAGTGTGAAGAGCAATAATTAGTATAATTATGCTTGTAACTCAAAAAGTACAAGAGGTATTTGAAAACGGTTTTCATATTTGGAATCCTCACAATCATCCACATACACACACCAAATTGCATCACAAACAGTACATTAATAAAAAAATTAGTTTTACTTGCCACGTCCCCCCTTAACTGAAGTTTATTTGTAAGTGATAGTCTTTTACACCTAAAATATCATAAGAGAATGGAAACAAGCGTATAGGGGCAATGCTTTCATTGCACGCTGTTACTAGTGATAAGAGCAATATAATTTCAAATTTTAAAGTGCTTTGTGTTTTGAGGCGGACGTTGGTAGGTTGTAATTGTGTGATGGCAGAGAGAAAGGTGTGGTCACTTCACGAGACACACGTTCATTTGATTGCTCACTTTGGACACTGACCGCTGTTGAAATAGCATAGCTGTGTCCTTCAAAATAGCATGGTCATTTCTTTGCTTCTTTGTTACTTACTGCAGAAGCGGGTCCTCCATCTCCAGTAACATGCCCTGCTTGCCTTGAGAAGCACATTTCTGCTCATTTGCTTTTCCAACCAGACGTTCTCGGGGGGCACCATTGTCGCATGCAGTTTTAATTACCGTAATTACTCGAATCTAACGTGCACCTTTTTTCGGGTTAAGCGAGTTCATAAATCGCATGCGCGTTAGAATCGAGTACGAACAAAAAAATTACGGTCAATCTATTGCCATCGGCAAATCCGAAATGGCCGCCCCCTACGTGCGTCGGCATGGCGCGTCGGCCATTTTTGCCTATGTGTTTCCCATGTGCAGCACTTCGTACGTGTGCTGAGGAGTTCGTCGTCTAGTAGTGCATTAGCATCGACGGCGTGGAAGGGCTGACTCCAAAAACTCGAGTGCACCACGATGCCGCTTTTAAAAGAAAAGTTATCGCGTGTGCAGAAACGGAAGGCAATCGGGCCGCATCGCGGTCGTTCGGAGTTCCCGAAACGTGCGTGCGGGACCGGCGGAAACAAAAGCAGAAGATTGTCAACAGCAAAGCGTCATGCAAAGGCTTCAGTGGACCACAGCAGGGTCGGTTTCCGCAAACTAAAGAGCTGCTCGGCGAGTATGTGCTTGAGCAGCGTGCGGCACAGCGGCCTGTGACGACAGAACTGCTCCAAGTGCAGGCTATGCAATTAGTCTTAGAAAAAGGTCTAATGCGGAGCCAGTTTAAAGCGAGCAGGTGCTGGCTAACTAACTTTATGAAGAGGAAAGGCTTTTCCCTCCGAAGGGGAACATGCATATGCGAAAAGTTTTGCGGAGGAGTGCGATCATAAGCTTCACAGTTTTCAGAGGTTCGTCCTAAACTTGCGGCGCAACAACGGCTACTTGCTTGGGCAAATCGGGAATGCCGATCAAACGCCTCTTTACTTCGACATGCCTGGCACTACAACCGTCGAGAAAAAGGGGGCGAAGCAAGTTCGCGTGCTGACATCGGTCCACGGTAAAACTACAGTGACGGCAATGCTCTGTTACACGTCAGATGGGCACAAGCTTCGCCCATACCTCATATTTAAATGGAAGGCGCTCCCGAAAGGAGTCGTTTTTTCGAGTGGTGTGATCGTGCGGGCCAGCGAGAAAAATGGGTGCGCGTTGCAATCGATGTCTTACGTTTTTTTTTCTTTTGCGGTGGAAATCGGGTGCGCGTTACAATCGAGGGCGCGGTAGAATCGAGTAAATACGGTAATTTCTAACAACCAGCCAGCTGCCTGGGTGTTTCGCCAAAAAGAGTTGCGGAATTCTCACACCTCACAAAGGCTAACGCTGCTAACCTCCTCCAAAACCAAGGATGCTGCTAACACATTGGTGATTTTCAAACACACTTTTGGGGTTGCTTTTTTAACGAAGTTCAGGAGGTGACATTTACATGGCCATGGCCTTTTTGCATGAGTGTACCGGGTGCTTCAGCTAACTTGCACTAAGTGTAATTTTAATTTTGCCTACTTTAATGAAGAGCTGCAAAAAATTAAACAAGGTAGCTAGCTTAGCATAGATGAAATAATTTAATGTTGCTGAACAAATATTAACATTTTTCTACTGAATATTTTTCAGTAAAGGCACTATAGTGCCTTTAGTGAAAAATATTCAGTAGGAAAACGATAATGCTTGTTCAGCAACATTGGCCAGTAAACAGCCCCACAGTCGAAAATGTGTGAAGTGATAACTGTACTCTTGTATGATATGGACATGCTGCCACAAGAGTTTTACGAATAAGTGCAGCAACAAGAATGTTACAGGGTGTAAAACAACCTGCTTTGGCTGGTTTTGGTTTTTTGCTCGACTTATATACCCACCCTTCTCAAAGCCAGGAGGGGTGGTGTAGCCCATTGTGACAGCACCCCATAGGCGACAATGGCCACAATGCAGACGACCAAGAAAGGGTTCTTCTGTGTCCCTCATGTCAGAGAAGCGCTAGGTTACACCTGGCAACACTGTGAAAAGGCACGGTAAACGCGCCCCAAACTGCAAATGTGTCGCACAGTGCACAGAACCAATCGACGAAGCTGGTGATGCAAACCGTGCTCGACGTTTCGTCACTGCGTGTACGATGAGATCGGACAGACGCAGAAGAGGATCGTGAGGGGTTTTTTTGTTTTTTTCAAATTGGAGTGTCACCACGATGCACTGCACTGTGATATTTGCGGAGTGTGATTGCCACGGCCTTTTGCATGAAGTAGCGAGCAAGTTTTGCAGGTGTCAGAGCCCGTTCATTGGCCCCTAAAGGTTAATTAAGCAATGTTATTTTTTGTTAATTACACAGAGTGGGACATCAAGAGAACACATCTAGACAACCTGCTAATGGCTTATAACAATACAGGCCCAACTGGATGCGTGTAATAGGCGTTTGTTTTCGTAATGTAGTCGAACCCCTTTAAAAGAGACACTGATATAAGAGACAAATAGGTATAAGAGACACCAGCGTGCCTACAAAAAAATACAGGCCATAGGAAAATGCATGTGTTGTGCCATGATTATGAGAGACATGTCATAAAAAACATTGGTGCCTGGTGCATGTCTCTTATAGAGGGGTTCAGCTGTACTATGCGCAAGTTAGCTAAAACACCCTGCATAAAGTAAACAGAATATAAAATATCTTACATGGCTCGCTGCAGAAGTAGCATGGCCGCTGACGATTCCTGGGCGCGCCTTCTCCCCGACGCTTCCACATGGGGCCGAACTTCCGGCGCGACCTCCCCGGCTCCGACCGGGCGTCCTGAGGGTCTTTCTTGCGTTTGCGGCCTTTGGACGCCGGCGGACTCTGGCCGAGCCGACCGTATGAGCCCTCCTCTTCATCTGCGGGGGGAACTTCTGGCTGACTCCCGTTTGATGGAGTTTCCTGCTGAAAGGAGAATCAGAAATTAAAAGACAGAAGAAGACACGTTCAAGGAGTATTGACAAGGTTTTGGAATTTGGCGAAAGGAATTTTTTTTTGTTTCTTTGGAATCCAGTATTAATGTTCACCACACATCGGAGCCAGACAACACGTATAAGATATTTTACTGTAATTTTTAAGTTTTCATTGCTGAGCAATGACAGGGCAGCCCCGCCGCATCAGAGGTTATCCCAACGAGTCAACACAGCTCTACAGAGTTCGTGAACTCTGCGTGCTGAAGGCGACCTAAACTGCGAAAATCACTGTCGAGGTAATCAACTCATCACCGTTCACGTGTGTCACAAGCAGGTGAGAGATCTCCCTGTAGTACGTCACAAGTTGCTGTCTTCCCACAATGTCACATCTCAATGACACGTCACCGAGAAGCTGCCCCTTCGATATTGAAAGGGAGTGTTTCTTTTGTCATCTACAATTTCAAACGTATTGCTGATCTTGTGATGTTACCTTTTAATGTTTTATACTACCTGTAAAGTATTCATCTTTGTTTTCTGCCATACAATAATGCCCATTGGGCGCTGTAGGTATATGAATAAATAGATCCGAACAAACAAATAATAGGAGCAGTATTAAGAAAATATATCCAATTTATTCCCAGGCACCACAATACCCGTATAAGGGCTCTGGACACCAGTGATTTTCTTTAGAGCGACAATCGGAAAGTATTTAAAATTCACGCCGGTGCTCCTCCAGAAGGCAACAAGATATGACGAGCAGAGCTAGTTGGTTAATGTGGGAGCTATTATATGCTACTTTCAAGCGAATCACTGAGTGCGTGAACCAAGAACAACAGCAGCTTCTGTCTTCAGATAGCCCGTGGTGACGGTGCACCCGTCATGGTTTGTCATACAGTGATGTACTGGTGGCAAGGAAAAAGCCCTCCACAAGAATTGTGACGCTCAAACATGCATTTGAACTCCCGCTCTTTAGGGCGCTGCTAAAGATGCCCACAAACATTACAGGACGCAATGCCGATGCCATCCGTACATGGCATCCTAGGGAAGAGCAGGCGTTACAACAAAATTCTACGCCTATGCATCCCTTGGACAACTGCCCTGAAGATCTTGTGTCTGTCGGCTCCACTGGTTGCCCACATTTAACAAGTGAAATGGTCTCAACTTTTTTTTTGTTTTTTATGAGGCTTCAGAAGGTGACATACTCCAGTCTCTCCATTCACATTCATTAATCAGACATTTCGGCCCTTCGTCCGGACTGTCGAGATTGTAGTAGCTTTAGACGCATGTTCTACAGAGGTGCCCCTCTTTACAGGGAGAGCATTGAGAATTTTCTGAAGAGCAAACACATCAACAAGGGCAGTTCCAGCCACGCACAAGAAATCAAGGCATGAAACACTGCAGATCAAGTATTATAAGAATGCAAGTACACCCTCACCCACACATGTTCTACGAGTTTGTAATAAACACTTAGCAACCAGGGCAACTGCTTATTTCACTAGAACTGAGAGACTACAGGACACATGCTCACATATCTTGCTATTTCAGCATGGCTCCCATAATGTCTTGCCAATTGCATTTTGCCAAAAACAATGCTTTTGTTGATGACCTGTCACGAATTTGCACAATCTGCAAACTGTAGCTGTTTCAGACTTTATAATAAAAGGGATAACTGACAAGCAGTCCCTGTGTATAGTACGAAACCACAGCAAAATTTATCTAGATTTCTCAAAAAAAAAAAAAAAAAAGCTGCTTAGTTGATGAAAAATTTGGCCTGTTCCGAGGATCAAGACAAACACTCTTCTTGAGCAGTTGTCCTTCCAATTAGGCCAGCCAGGAAGCTTGCAACTGGAAGTGTGAAGGAAAATTCGTCGACAACTTGATGCCCCCAGATACTGAATGTTGCAAATGAGTTTTACAGAATCCAAAAATGTGGTGCAAGGGTTACGAAAGGGATACCTGACAACCACCTGTTCCTATAGCATAAAGCCACACAGAAATCTGCACGGATTGATCAAAAAGAAAAGCTTCCTGGTTAAAGTTATGAAGTTATGCTAAATGCTCACCTCTCCGTCATTGCCAGAGGGCAGCACCGAGGGGGGGTGGGAGAAGAAGCTCCGACAACAGGTGGCGCTGTCGTGGCGGTCCTGGGCTCTTGAAGTCTGGGTAGTGATCACAAACGTATCAAGCTAAGTTTTGGAAGAGCACTGAAAGTGGGAAGGAGACAAGATGAGCAACTACAGGAAAATTTTTATTCAGAAAGGCAAATTGAAATAGCCACTAAACAAATTGAGAAAGTAATCACGGAGGATAATAAGACATTGTGGACATACACGAATCTAATTAGACTAATTAGAGCTTGCTAAGATGCGTAACAAGTCACCCCGGAAAAGAAGACGCAAACCCAAAAGTTGGTGGGATGAGGAAGTTAAGAGAGCCATAGCAAAACGTCAGGAAGCCTCTAGGGAACACAGACATGCTAAGCAGCGGGGTGAACCGGCAGATGATGTTGAAAGAAAATGGGAAACCTTTCTAAGTTGTAGAAGGGCTATTCCTTCTGATCAATGAAAAGACTAGAAGAAAAGGAGCTCAGTGGCTGGCAGAAGTACATAAAAAAGATAGAAAGGCAGCTGCGAAATTTTGGAACCATCTAAACTCCCTAAGAAATGAGACGAGCCTAGAGCAGAGTTTTATAACTACAGCCCTAGGTGCCAGGCTAGAAGGGGACGAAGCTATTGAATATATAAGAACAAGGGCGACAGAAAAATTTCAACAAAGAAGTACTTTATGCACCACAATAGACAAGGATGAATCAAGTGGTGCAATGGCTCCATTTTCACAACGAGAGGGGGAAAGGGCTCAGAAAAGGGTTCCTAGTAGTACATCAACAGGCCCAGATGGCATTCCAATTAGGCTGATAAAGACATTAGGTCCGAAGTCTAAGCAGGCTTTGAGAGAGGCAGTGAGCAAAATAATAATCGATGGTGAAGTTCCCGATGGATGGAAACTTAGCAGGATGAGCATGATCGATAAAGGAAAAGGGGACAAAGCTGACATAAACAACTACCGTCCTATAACAGTGACATCAGTGGTCTACAGGCTGGCGATGCAGATTATAAAGGAAAGACTGAAGGCATGGATTGAAGATGAGGGGGTGCTGGGGGAACTGCAGAATGGGTTTCGGAAACACAGGAGGTTGGAAGACAATCTGTTCTCACTGACGCAGTGCATCGAAATAGCAGAAAAGGAACACAGGCCTCTGTGGCTAGCATTCTTGGATATCAAGGGAGCGTACGATAGCGTGGTTCAAGAGGAATTGTGGGGAATACTGGACACACTAGGCGTGGATCATGTAGTCGCTAATATTTTAAAGGGTATCTATAAAGGTAACAAAGTAGTTATAAAGTGGAAAAAACAGGTATCCAAGCCTGCAGAGGTAAAACGGGGGCTTAGGCAGGGGTGCCCCCTGTCACCCTTATTATTCATGATGTACCTACAAGGATTAGAGGCAAAATTAGAGGGAAGTGGGCTGGGCTTCAACCTCTCTTTAGTCAAACAAGGAAAACTTATTGATCAGGCACTACCAGCATTAATGTACGCAGATGATATAGTGCTAATGGCCAACAACAAGGAAGATTTGCAGAGATTGATGGACATCTGCGGTAATGAGGGAGATAGGTTAGATTTTAGATTCAGTAAGGAAAAATCAGCAGTCATGATTTTTTATGACAACAAAGGTAGTGAGCTTAGGATACAGGAGGTCACGCTAGAGATAACAGATAAATACAAATATCTGGGCGTATGGATAAGCAATGGGACCGAGTACCAGAGGGAACACGAAATATACGTGACAACTAAAGGTAACAGGAATGCAGCAGTGATGAAAAATAGGGCACTGTGGAATTACAATGGGTATGATGTTGTGAGAGGAATATGGAAAGGGGTCATGGTTCCTGGGCTGACGTTCGGCAATGCGGTCTTGTGCATGAGATCAGAAGTTCAAGCAAGATTAGAAATTAAGCAACGTGGAATAGGTAGGCTTGCTTTAGGAGCTCACGGGAATACACCAAATCAGGGAGTACAAGGTGATATGGGATGGACATCATTTGAGGGCAGGGAAGCTAGCAGCAAGATAAAATTTGAGAAGCGATTGAGAGAAATGAAGGAGGAGCGTTGGGCTAGGAAGGTTTTCAGCTACTTGTACATGAAGAATGTCGATACAAAATGGAGGAAGCGAACCAGGAAGTTGACTGGTAAATACTTAGAAAACAGCAGGTGGCCAAACCAAAAAGAACTATCGGTTAAGAAGAAAGTGAAGGAAACGGAGACTGACATGTGGAAAATGGGCATGATTAAGAAGTCTGCACTAGAGATCTATCGAACTTTTAAGCAGGAAATTGCCAAGGAAAGGATCTATGATAATACTCGGGGTAGTTCTCTACTGTTTGAGGCAAGGACGGGAGTACTGCAAACCAAGACATATTGGGCCAAATACGAAGGGGCAGACACAGTATGCAGTGCGTGTGGAGAGGAAGAAGAAACTGCCGAACACTTGATAATGTTCTGTAGAGGTCTTCACCCTATAGTTCAGGATGATGGCGCAGAGTTTTTCAAAGCACTGGGGTTTAGGGGGGACCGGGAGGGCAAAATAGACTTTAAGCAAGTAGACTTAACTAGAAGGAGGTTATCTGATTGGTGGCTAAAGTCAAGGCACGAGTGAAAATTAAACTCTTCACTGCAAAGTATGAATCCTCAAACTTACTTTTTAAGGAAAAAAAATAAATGTAGTTTTGGGTTCATTAAGTATTACGGCTTGGTGGTGCTATCCACCGCCCGATCTAAAGGGTACAGCCATATCCATCCATCCATCCATCCATCCATCCATCCATCCATCCATGGGCTTCTTGGTGATGTCCTGCGGCTCAGGGTACATGGACAGCATACCGTCCCAAGTGGACGCGTCCTGCAGGTTCTTCCAGGCTGCCAGCCGCTGAGCCAGCACTGTGCCTCGGGGCTCAAAGCCCTGCCAAGAACAGAAGCCACAATACTTCAGGAAACAGCATCACCAAAATTTTGGCGAACAGGTACTCAGAAGCGAGTGTCTGTAACAAAACTCCAAGACAAACATTAACATGGTGAGTGGATCACTTACCATATTATTGTCATTGAAATGTGTGTACAGGTCACATTATTTCTATATTTATTTTTTCTTACATTTGAATATGTGATTTGTGATAGAATTCTGAGTGTAAAGATTACACTCGCTAATTAAACCACAAAATGCCTTGTATGTAACGGATTCCTGACTAGCCATATTGGCTACGGATGTTTTAGCAGAAATTTTTTTTATAAATCATTGCATTAAAAATAAAGCGTTCTTTTTCTGAAGCAGTTCTGGGGAAACCTACATTAATAGATAGAGGGCGAACCAACGAAAATCTGTGCTTGGAGTTAATGCACCGATAAGGAAACTGAACCTGCCACAATGATCTAGTGGTCATCGTGCTCAACTACTGACTCGAAAGTTCAGAGATCAAATCCTGGGCTGTGGCGAGAAATTTTCGACGAATGTTAAAATGCTAGATGCCCATGTACTTACGTTTTACATTAAAGAACCCCAGGTGGTAAAAACTTCTGTGGCACTCCACTACAGCGTCCCTTATAATCATAGTGCGGTTTTGGGACGTTAAGCCCCAACAATTATGTTCTATGACGAAGGAGCTCAATTTCATTAGAGTGAGAGCAGCTGCTTCTGGCCCACTGAAGGGTACAGGAAAACATTATGGGCTCAGGGCCAGGCATCAGCGGGAGCCTTCAGAACAAGACACCTTGGCAAAAACAAGACAAACACCTTTACTCATTGGGAGCCATGGCCAGACGGCCGAAAACCACAGTGTGGTCGAGAAAGCGTGGTAATGCTCCCAGCCAGTCATTTCACATTGTTACAAACTATTGATGAGATCTAACAGACAACCATGCAGAGGAAAGTATTGGGGATGTTATTAGAAATAGTTCTAATATAAATGTGAAGACGGAAAGGTGGACAAAAAGATTACTTGCTGTGGTCAGGGGTTGAACCTGGCACATTCGAGTAACGCCTGCAATGCTCTACCAAATGAGCTACCAGGGCGGCTATCCCCCCCGTCTACTACATGGGATATATACGTGCATTAAATGTGGGAGCATATGTCAACGCCACCAGTAGCCATGATGGCGAGGGTGGAACACTTATTACCAGCCTGTTTGGTGTCACGTAGCACCTGAACCTATTACAAGCTGGCAGCTGACTGATAATCTCTCGAATACTACCTGGAGGCACCATGTTTTCCAGAACGAGACCCTCGCCAGTGGCCACTCGTAACGTTCCGCTTAGCAGGAATTGCACCTATTGAGAGATTAATAGGGGAGCGGAATTAAAGTACAAAACCAATCATAGTAGAGGGGATTGTTTCAGTGAAGCAGCATTTCTGTTTAAGAGATTCCCCATTCACTGAGAATCTACTGCTTGCACTGAGTACGAGTACATTGGTAGTGACTTCTTCATTCGCCAATAAACAGCAGTGTGCGCTCGGTCTGCTCTCAAACTGTAAATGCACATATTTCTCATATACTGAGCTCCCAATGTCGTGATGGTCAGCACAGGTAGGGCACGAAAAGCAAGAATGTAGACGACTCAAGTGCTGTCTAACAATTGAAAATCTTGCGGAAAAAAAAACGTGGCATATATGAACAGAAAGAAAGGCACTAAGAAAACATTACCTACCCCCACGCAAAGCATCTAATCATATATGCTGCTAATATAAAACGTCAGCCTCTGTGAGAGAGATTGCAGGCTGGTTCACGCCCTCGTCTTTTACTTTTACTGTTTGCAACGCTTCCGCGATTTCACGCCCGCTTCGGTCCTTGTGCCTCATAACTACAGCGGTCTTGTCTAGCTTTCTTGTTTTTTGTGTCCAATTTAAGCAGATCATCATGACTAGGTTCTGACTAGCCCGATTTGCTACATTACTCGAGCTCCCTATTCATATATAGGCTCTCTACTCACTCGTGCTCATAGGAATTCATTCACAGTGTTCACTGTTACATGCATAAGCTTCACACCTGCAGTTCTTGTCTGGTTATCTACTCCATCCCTTTCTATACAGCAAGGTCACATTGAAAGCCAGGGCAGCATTTAAACAGCGTAATGTAAACTTCCTTGATGCTAATACTACAAGTACAGTCACAAGGTACCCACTACACCATAAATTATAATTTTTGGAAGCAACCACTAAACCATTATTTTATTTATTCATTCATACTGCAATCCCTATTACAGAGATTTTAGCAGGGTGGTTACAGATATAATTTTCACAATGTTGGCGCTCAAGATTGCATAAACCAAACAAACAAACAAAAAAATAGAACAGCATGATGTAAACAATCAGGTCAAATTTGCTGCAAACAACTCTAAGGACGGCTCCATCACTTGGTTATTAGTTAATCCATTCCACTGACTTACTGTACGAGGAAAAAAGGAATATTTGAAGCAGTTATTTCGGGACCGGAAAGGGGTTATTGTAAGTTGATGCCTTTGGCGGGTGGCGTACCCAGAAGAAAAGGAAATGATGTTGGAAACTTCAAGCTTATAATGCCCTTTAATTATTTGGTAAAGAAATTGTAGTCGTATAAAACGATTTCTTTCGGTAACTGAAGGCTCATTGGCACGATGTAGGAGTTCAGTTATAGAAGTGCGTCCAAAGCTATTAAATATAAAGCGGACTGCCTTCTTCTGCACGTTTTCCAATTTAGTTATGTTAGCTTTAGTGAAGGGGTCCCAAACAATCACTCCATATTCTAACACTGGGCGAATAATAGTCCTGTACGCTAGAGTACGCACCGTGGAATTAGAATGTTTTAGAGCTCTTCGAAGGAAGAATAGTTTACGGTTAACGTTTGTAACTACGGAGTCAATATGTTTAGTCCAGCTAAGGTCATTGGTAATCCAAATGCCAAGATACTTAATGTTAGTTACCTCAGAAAGGGTGAAACTTGCGGTGGAATAATTAAATAGTAAAGGTTTTTTCTTGTGAGTTATTCGCATAAATACTGTTTTATCGAAGTTAATTGACATCTGCCATAAATCACACCACTTCACAATGTTATAAAAGGCACTATTCAGAATGATTTGATCGGTTACATTGGATATTTCAGAATATATGACACAGTCATCTGCATACAACTTGATTTTTACAGGAACTTCATTCACAATATCATTGATAAAAATTAAAAACAAAAGGGGTCCAAGAACCGCACCCTGTGCGACGCCAGAGTCAACGGTTGCCTCTTCTGAACAGCATTCGTTAAAAACAACAAATTGTTTACGGTTTATAAGGTAGTCTGCTATCCATTTTATTAGGCGTGGATTTTTAAGTGTTTTCTCTAATTTAAAAAGTAATTTCTTGTGTGAGACTTTGTCAAACGCTTTTGAAAAGTCCATAAAAATGGCGTCAGTTTGTGTCCCATTGTTAATTGAAGTTGCGAAATCATGAATTGTCTCGACAAGTTGCGTACAGGTTGAATAGCCTTTTCTGAATCCGTGCTGGTGTTTTGTTAAGATATTATGCTTACTAAGAAACTCAGAGATATGCGTATGTATTATGTGTTCTATAAGTTTACAGGTAGTTGACGTTAATGAAATAGGACGATAATTTGAGATAAGTTGCTTTTTACCCGACTTATAAAGAGGCTTGACTCTGGCGGCCCTCCAATCATCTGGTACTCGACCTTCGTGTAGCGATTTTGAAAATAAAACATACAGATATTTAGCGATCCACCCGGCATAACGCTTTAAAAATGCGTTTGGAATGCTATCCGGTCCGGGTGTCTTTTTAACACTGAGTTTAAGTAGCATATTTAGAATGCCATGCTCACTGATAACAACGTCAGGTATAGGTGGATAATCTGCATGGAATGAGGGAAGAACATTATTGTCAATGGTGAAAACCGATTTAAATTGTTGATTAAAGGCATTCGAAATAACCTTGCTATCATGCACATCAACGCCATCAATTACAAAAACATTACATTCAGTAGATGTAGGCTTAATGCTCCGCCAAAATCTCTCAGGACACGTTTTAATGAAGTTTGGTAATGATTCACCATAATACAGCTGTTTGTCAATATTGATTTGGTGTTTTAGTTTAGCTGCAATTTCTGAAATCTCTTCGTTTATACCAGCGATATTCCCAAGACTACGACGCTTTTTTAATCGTTTTAGCTTCCTTTTGAGATGCAACGTGTCCCGAGAAATCCAGGGGTTCCTTTCTTTCTTCTTTTTAACAACACATGGAACGAAGCGATCAATACATTCATTCACCAAATGTTTAAATGAGTCCCAGTGGCCTTGCACATCAGCAGTACTGTTTAAAAACGAGTCAAAGTTGAGGGAGAGGAGATCTATAATTGATATATCGTCAGCTCGCAAAAAATTATGAAAACATGACGTTTTTTGTTTCCGTGCCATAAAGCCATTTGCCAGGGTCAATAGTACAGCACTGTGGTCAGAAATACCAGGAACCACTTCACAGGTGGCCGAAGACTTAATACATCCACTAACAAAAAAGAGATCTAGTACTGACTTCGAACTTCCCTGCACCCTAGTGAAATCGTGAACAACTTGTAACAAATAAAAAGTAAAAGCAACGTCGAGCATTGCTTCTCCTATGATATCGTTATGCTTAGTAGTTGAAAGAGAGGTCCAATCTATATCTGGTAGGTTGAGATCTCCTGATAAAATTATCCGAGCTCCTGACTTTGCATGAGTGCACAGATATTTTTTTAATTCATTGATGACTTCAATGGACGATGTCGGGGGTCTGTATATGGAAGCTACATTATATTGATTATTATTGTGGTACATTTTGCAGAATAAGCCTTCCACTTGTGGAATATCTGGCATCCTAATTACTTTGAGACATTTCTGAAATACAACTGCAACGCCTCCTCCCTTACTTTCGCGATCTTTTCTTAGCATACTATAACCAGGTGGAATTATTTCACTATCAAATATTGGACTATGCAACCATGTTTCTGTAAGTGTTATTAAGTCTGGATCATGAGTAAGAAGCAATAATTCTAATTCAGTTGCTTTGTTTACCACACTTCGGCAATTTACATTTAGGATTCTTAATGGCTCAGATACAGGATCCCGACGTCAGTTTCCCTTCTTTTGAAGTTTAAAGCGCGATTTTTTGGTTTCATTCCAACCATACAGGGTGTCATCAATGCTCAATTTGTCGTATATTAGCTTAACCTTTGCGCCATTTCTCTTTCTTCGGCCACGCTCTTCCACAAATTTCTTCGTACTTCCCGTACCCTGTTAGAGAAGTCCTCAGAAATAGACATCGTAGTTCCCTTTAGCTTAAATGCGTTCGTTAATACAGAAGTCTTTTCCCGATAATCTAGAAATTTTATGATTACTGGACGTGGCTTATTTCCAACCTTACGGCCAAGCCTATGGCATCGTTCAATGGCGGATGTCGTTACCTCAAGGTTTTTCTGAAAACATTCTGTTACTTCATTCAGTAGTTCCTCGTTAGATTCTCTAGCAGGTTCTTCTATTCCATATATAATTAAGTTATTTCTGCGGGATCTGTTTTCGAGATCATCAACTTTCGATACAAGCATACAAATCTGTTCATCTCGTTGTGACATAGCAATCTTGATACCTTGTACTTTACTTGTCAGGGTAGTTAAAGCAGATAACTGTGCTTCAACCCCTTCTATGCGCTGGATTAAATCAGAAATTTTTTTCTCGATTCCAAAATGAGAGCACTTTATGGCGATAAGCGAGGCAGTAATTTGTGCCTGACCATTTAACAGTTCTGACAACATCTGCTCTGCAGGACCTGGGTTTGCCTCTACATCCCCGCATCTCAACAGATCTAGCGGCACAGAACAAACAGCAGAAATTACACCCCTTAAACATTCGTACATTTTGTACAGAGGTAAGCTACCCGCTAAGCTTCTGCAAGGCATTCTGTACGCTTTATTGATGATGTGGCTAATGACGGAGAACTATGGCTATGCTCTTTGTAATTAGGAGGAAGCATTAAACCACACGCTTGTAAAGCAACACACAGGCTGTGACGCCTGGTGCTTAACTCCTCTAACGCGCTATATTACCTCTGTAAACACAATTTCTCGTCCAACATAGCACCTGCGGAGGGTCTTTTTTTGGAGGAATTTCAAGTGCTGGCGTGACTCAGCGGTACAAGAGCCAAGTGCCACGAAGAGTTGCTGGGTTCGAAATCTGCTGGAACTGTGCTCTCGTTTTTGTCACTGTATTCGATGCATGCTATGGACACCAGCCCCGGCCGTGCTGGACTATCCCATCAAAATCGGCCGTCGATGTGGTCTTGTAAGAGATTCCACAGTAAAAGTCCTGCTCGTGCGTCATCTCCAACAGCAATTTTAACAACCGTCTTGCATACACCCTCAGTCCGGAGAGCATGGTCATTAGGCCCGTTTACATAGACCCGACGAGGGCGCGTTGAGTCGAAACAAACAGGTTTTTTGGACTCGCCCTCCCCATGTATAAGCGGACGCGTCGGGGCGGAGAGTCGTCGCGGCGAGTCCCGTCGACCCAGAGACAGGGGTAGGTTCACCGAACTCGTCGTGCTCAGAAAAGGCATGTATAACCGGTCGCGCTGAGTTGACGGCTCGTGACCTCTCCCGCCTGTCGCGGTCTCCGCTTCCCCTGTCCCCATCACTCCGACGTTGCTCTTTCTCTGTCGGCTGGTACACGCGCGCTAGGCACGATGACATCCTCGCGGGCTCGACGCACCATGTGGACATATGATGAAATAACGACGTTGCTAGCTTTAGTCAACGAGAAAAAACTGAGCGATTTGCTCCAATCCTGCAAGGAAATATAAAAAAATAGCAAATTACTTTCACTTTTAAGCATAAACGAGGCACAATAGAAATAGAGGTGTAAAATTACGGCAAAATGGTATGCGGCCGTATGAATTTTTACGTAAGCCGATAAAAATTTTACTCAAAAAAGTATATTGCATTCCAATTGAAATTACAAGCCCTCAGATTAAAAATTCATCGTGTAAGGATCTCACTGTCCAGTCCAAAAGCCACAGAAATCAGATTAGCCAAACAGGGTGAGCGTATGAGGCAAGAGGAACACGGTGCACTTAATTGTGGTGGAACTGTACACTTTGTTCCAACAATTGATGAGGGTCTTTAGTCATTTTCATTAAAAAACTGCTTATTGTTTTCAATTTAAAATTTTCAACGAGATTCAGGGCGCTGCTTATTTCGTATTAGCGACAAGCCACAACTATTGCAAAAAATGACTCGCGTGTAGGGCTTCAAAGGATTTTCCACAGCATGTGGTACACAAATGAAAGGCGTTACAAACCATAAATCACGGCGAATTCCTGGAGAGACCAGCCAGGGGTGAACGTGACGGTGCGTCAGGCTGCAGATACGCCTGCGGCGAGCGCTGTGCCGCAACAGAACCACTGCTGCCATCGCGTTTAGCAGTGTTAGCCAAGACACCAACACAACCATAAAGAACAGCTGGTGCAAACTGAGAAAAAATACCAAGACAGCCATCGCGGTGGCGGAGCGACAACTGGTGGTGGTGGTAGTGGTTCTTGAGGAAAAGGAAGAAGGCACCTAATTTCTGTCTGCCTACAGGCGACACGGCGCAGTGCTTTTGGGTGGGGTGGAGGGGGATGAAAGAGGATAGGAGAAATAGTGGTGGTGTGTAGGGAGGGATGTCCGGTCCGCTTCAGCGCGATCAGCAGGCCGTCGGCAAGGGCAGCATGGCTCCTGGGATCAGCCGTAGGCAGCAATTTCTGACTCCTCCACGAACTCCGCCAGGCTGCGGAGTGCTTCTGGATGTGGACGAGACGGGAACAGCAGGTGTTTCAGGGTGGAGACGGGCAGACCCTGTCTCCTGTAGGCCGTGTAGGTCCTCAAGCGTTCCTGTGCTAAGCCAGGGCAGGCACAGAGGAGGTGTTCGAGGGTCTCTGAATATCCGCAGCGGCTGCAGGCCGGTGAGGGACAGAGGCCCTTGGCGTGGCGCCGGGCCGCCGTCCATACGCAGCCAGTCCGCAGTCGTAATAGGGAGGCCCATTTTCTCCTGGTGAGGCCCGTCTCGGGTAGAGGCTTTGGTCCTCGCCCGCTGGCCACCCTCGGTTCTGGGTGGACTGTGACGAGGAGCCTCTTGAGACGGGCCTGTGAATAGTCCCTGGCCGCCATGGCACAGGAGTAGGGAGTACCAGGCTGGTGGGCAGCCTTGGCGAGTGTGTCCGCCTTCTCGTTTCCAGCGATGCCCACGTGGGAGGGCAGCCAGTGGAAGGAGACGGACACCCCGGCGTCGGTGAGGGCGCGAACCTTGGCTCTCAGGAGGCAGGTCGTCAGTCCGGCACGGCGGGAGTTGGCCAGGGTCTGCAGGGCCGCCTTGCTGTCGCACAGGACCGCGGCCGGCTCAAGGGGGATGTCCTCAGCCAACAGGTCTACCGCGAGATGCAGTCCAGCCAGTTCCGCAGCCGTGGAGCTCGCCGGGAAGGGTAGCCTGCACTGCCGGCTGTTGGTTCTGGACGAGATTACGCATGCGGCCGCTGCGGTCCTGTCTGGCATCACAGATCCGTCCGTGAACACATGCAGCCGTCCGTCCAGTTGTTCCTGGAGCTTGCAGAAGGCCGCCTGTTGCAGTGCGGCCGCAGGCATCCCTCGCTTGGTTGCCCCTTCCAAGCAGAGGTGGACCTCTGGTGGCTGGTGGTGAGGTGGTGGAGAGTCAACCGGAACTGGTGGATCTGGGACCACCTGGTGGTACAGCAGGCAGAGGCCTCCCATCCGTGATCCTGGCTGGCTGCGGAGACGCTCCAGGAGGGCCCTGCCGTCGGTGGCGCCGTGAAGGCGGTCAATGTGGCCCAGTGCACGTTGCAGCATACGTAACGTCAGGGGCCACTCTCCTGCCTCCGCGAGAGTCACTGCCACCGGCGAGCTTTTGGGAAGCCCCAGAATGACCCTCAGTGCGCCCCTGTGGAGTCCCTCCAGCAGGCGTCTCCTGGCCGGTGTCAGGTTCACCAGCGGGAAGGCGTACAGGACCGAGGACGCCGCAGCCTGATTGAGCCAGAGGGCCCACTTGGTGGAGCAGCCGCGGCCACGCAGCTGCAGCCTGCTGATGGCGCCCTGGACGTGCCGCACCTTAGTGGCAGCAGCCTTGGCTGCTGGGATCCAGGTGAGTCGGTGGTCGATGGTGAGCCCCAGGTACTTCACAACCAACCTCCAAGGCAGGCTGCAATTGCCAATCTTCAGCCGTCTCACGTGGGTGCGAGCTGCCGCCACCGGGTGAATCAGCAGGGCCTCGGTCTTGGTGGCAAAGACCTTAAGCCCGATGCCTCCGAGGTAGGTTATCACTGCATCGAGGACCGCCTGCAGTGATCTCCTGATGGCGGGGATGGACCGCCTTGGTCTCCGGACCCAGAGTGCCACGTCATCTGCGTAGACAGAGCAGCGGGCCGGGAACCTGGTGTCTGTTGGGAGGGACGCCTGAAATCCTGCTAGTGCCATGTTGAAGAGGAAGGGGCTCAGTACTGAACCCTGTGGGACACCAGCAGGGATGACCCTGGGTTGGCTGGTTGCCCCTCCAACGCGGACGCGGAAGGTCCTCCCAGACAGGAAGGCGGTCACGAAGCCTCGGAGGCTACCGCTGATGCCGAGGCGGTCCAGGGCCACCGCGACCGCCACGTGTGGGAGTCCGTCGAAGGCACTCTCCACATCCAGCAGCATGGCCACGTCCCCGCTGCTCCTGGCATCCTCGAGGGTAGCGACGACGTCCGAGATGGAATCTGCCGTGCACCGGTGTCGCCTGAAGCCCGTCTGCAGCTCCGGGAAGAAGCCCAGGTGGTCGGCAATCCACTCCAGTCTCTCCAGAGCCACCCTCTCGATCACCTTGCAGGGCGCGGAGGTGAGAGACACAGGCCGGTATGAGGAGAGAGCCGTGGCCGTCCTCCAGGGCTTCAGGATTGGCGCCACCACCGCAGTTTGCCAGGACTCGGGTAAGACTCCGGTGCACCAGACGTCGTTGTAGTATTCCAGGAGTCGTTGACGGCCACCTCCATCTAGGTTGCGGAGCATTTGGAAGGTGATGCCGTCGGCCCCTGGAGCACTTCGTCGCTTGGTCCTCTCGAGGGCTGCCACCGGCTCGTGTATCGCTATGGGCTCTTCGGACAGCTCCCGCACCTGCGCGGACACCCATCTGGGATGATGACAGGAGGTAGGGCAAGGGAGGGCAGCAGGCGGTGGCGGAGCAAGCAGTGGGGCTATATCTCTGGCAGCAAACTGGTCAGCCAGCCGTTCTGCCAGGTTCGCAGCCGTGATCGACAGGTGAACAGCCAGGGACAGTCCCTGGTTCAAGGCCCGGGGTGCCATCAGCAGGCACTTCAGCAGGTGCCAGGCCTTCGTCCCATCCCGCGAGCTGTTGATCGCGGCGCACACGCCCTGCCAGCCCTGGTTCCGGCGCCTGCTTGCGTGGCGTCTGCAGACGGCATCAATTCGCCGGAAGACCGTCCAGAGCTCCGGTTGGCCCTTGTTCAGGGCTTGCCGCTCTGCACGTCGCCGTGCCGCCCTGAGAGCCAGGTGCCGGATGTCTGGGACGGGCTGTCCCTGCTGGACCTTGGCAGTGACTGTTGCTGCCCTCGCACTGTGGGCCACCAGTTGCAGCAGGTCCCCGCTGCTCGTGTCCTGCTTGAGTAGTCGCCGGTAGACCTGCCAATCCACCACGCGGCACTCGCGGTCCCGTGGAGCCCTACCTCTGAAGGGAGACAGCAGGATGGGCAGGTGGTCCGAGCCCCAGGTGTCCGGGAATGGCGACCAGGCATACTGGCAACCCTCCGTGGCAACGCTGAGGTCTATGGCAGTGCTGGTGGCCTGCTGCCCACGACGGAGAAAGGTGTTGGCACCCGAGTTGAGGATCGCCAGCCCCCGCTGCCGGAGGACATCACGCACCTCTCTGCCTCGAGCGTCAGTCCTGCCGCCGCCCCATGCTGGGTGTTTCGCATTGACGTCCTCGCAAAGCAAGAACTCCCTGCCCAGGCGATGCGCCAGCTGACGAAGGCATCTGGGGTCCCAGGGCTGGCCCGGCCGAACGTAGATGCTGCCCACAGTGGTGTCCTGCCCCCCGATGTGGATGCGGACGGCGCAGCATTCAAAGGGGCCTCGAGTCAGGTCAGCCACCTTCACCTCTGCTTGCGGGAGCTCGCGCCTGGTGTAGATAGCACACCGGGAACGTCCTTGCTGGTGGCTGTCGTTCAGGCAGGGGCATCAAGGCAGGTCGCCAGAGTGCAGCCACTCTTGCTGCTGTATCCAACATACCCTGGCAGGCGAAGGTCCTCCGCCCGGGCATACACCTCCTGCTGTGCAAGCACGTCGTAATCGCTCCGCAGAAGGTGCTCTGCCAGGTCGTCTCTTCGCCGCCCCAGCTAGTTTACATTCCACTGCAGAACGCTAGGGCGTCGGCCTCGGCACGTTCCGGGTGGGGAGCTAGCCATGATTGGTTGTGGGGAGCGGAGAGCCTCTTGTCTGTAAACAGATGGCTCGGAGGGGGTGGTGCAGAGGAAGAGACTCTCCCACAGACCACAGGGTGTTCAGCAGGGTGGCGACGATTTGGTAGGCCGGGTCAGCTGGAGGCAACTCTACTGTCGCAGCAGGCGGGGCCGCAGGAGCCATGGGCACAGCAGGCCGGCCTCCGGGGACAATAGCTGCAGGCTGGGCCGAGAGAGTGGCAGCTGCAGCAGGCGGCGCCTCTGGAACAGCAGTGGCCGCTGGCAGGGCCATAGAGCAGCAGCGCTGGTGGACCGCAGTCCCTGGAGTGGCTGGCGGCGAGATTTTCGAGGCGCCGGGATGGGTCTAGCCGAAGGGGGGGGTGGCGCAGGGTGGCCCTTCACCACGCTTGCAAAGATCCGCGCCTCCTGAATCTCCTCTCGCACCGCCGCTGCCATTGCGCGCCTCGAGAGGATGGTTGGAGAAGATGCCATGATTGTGGCAACCTTCCGCTGCTCCTGCCACCGGGGGCACTCCGGGGTGTCTGCAGAGTGAGGGCCCCCGCAGTTGACACACCGGGGCCGGGTCTGTTTGCAGCTCTCTCCCTGGTGGGTCCGGCCACATCTGATGCAGCTCTCCTTCACATGGCCGAACCGACCACATTGCCGGCACTGCAGAGGGCGGGGTCTGGCTGGCCGCACTGGGAAACGGACCAAGAAGAGTGACACGTGCTCCAGCGGCACAGGGCCGGCGAAGCGGAGCGTCACAGTTCGCCCCTCCCTGGCATCAGAGAGCACCGGAACGGCCGACTGGATCCCAGGCAGCAGGCTGTCCGCCGCAGGCTCCCCGTCGACACCATGTAGGAACCCCATGCTGGTCTTGTGGTCAGCGGGTTCCTTGGCAGTGACAAGGATCCCCTTTAGCTCCTTGATGGTCAGGAGCTGCTCCAGGCACTCTCGTGTGGTAGTGTCAGCAGCCACAATGTTGCGTTTTTGGTTTACGCGAATTGCGGCCACGCCGGGCCTTGCAGACAGCGCCTGTGCGAGGATCAGGCGTGGGGATCCACTGAAGGTACCTCCGGGGGCTGACGGCCGGAAGAGAACTGTGCCCACAATGGCAGGGTCGACCGGGAGGGCCGCAGCAGCAGCAAGGTCCCTGGCACGGCGTCGGGCACTTCTGGTAGTGACCACCTGGAAGCCCTCCATGTCTGGAGGACTCCCCGCTGCACTGCTGTGCTTGCTTGTGGTGTCCACTGCAGTGGGGGCCTTGCCGGAAGTTTGGGGGAGGTTGGCGGCTGTGCCCTCCGATGCAGTGGCCGGGGGTTGCTTCTTCTTTCCCTTCTTTCTGCGGTTGGTATGTGTGGCCCCCGCTGACGATGTGAGGAGTAAGTCTTTCGCCGTATAAGGGGCTTCCTTTCGGGTGTTCCCCCCTGTAGCGGTACGAGTGAGAACCTCTTCAACCACCTTCATGGCAGCTGAAGCGTCAGAGGGTGGGTTGTCGGGAGATTCGGTGGACCCTTCTGTTGCAGGGGCAGGTAGAGTGCTCTCTACTCCTTTGGGAGAGGCTGCTGGCGAGGGCAGTCCTTCTGTGTGGGGAGAGAGTCGTCGTTGAGGCGGTAGGTCGTCCGTTGAGGTGGTAGCAAGGAGTGTGCAAGTGCCTGCACCATCCGAGCTCGCTGGGTCTGGGCCGCCTGTTGTGGCAGATGATGTCATGTCCGCTGTGGTGGACGACCCTTCGGAATCCACCGTGGTTCTGCACTCGCTCCCGGACATCTCTGAGCCCTGAGAAGCATGTGATTCCCCGTTGGAGGATTCGGAGGGGGTAGTGGCCGTTCGCTTATGTGGTGCGTGGTCGTCCTCGTCCCTACTCTCTTCTCGCAGCCTCTTCCGTGAGTTGGAGAAGTCCATTGACTCGTCGTCCTCATGAGAGCTGAGAGGTAGGCGAACGCCAGCAGGCCCCTGTGTCTGCCCGGGAGCTTCGCTCTGCATGGGGCTTTGTGGTGGCTCCTCTGCAGTTCCGGTGGCACTGATGGCAGGTGCGGCCCCGCTGGCGCACTGGGAGGCCGGCATGGGGGCCTGTGTGGGCGCGACAGGGTTGGCCTGCAGCCACTTCTCCACTATGGCTTGAATGTTCTCCGTCGCTATCTTTTCAAAAAATAGATGGCGGTGTGCCTGCACCTTGTTGGTCGGGAGGCTCTCCGATCTTCGGTGAGAAATAGGGCGCCTCGTGGGCTCCTCAGAAGTTCGGGCAGCAGCTGGAGCGTTGTCTGCCGATGGGGGGGATGCCGCGATGGGCGAGCGGGCGTCGGGGACGGAGTTGCGCCTAGGCGAATGCATGGTCACACTCGCGCACGAGTTCCCAGGGATGCGCGACACCGCTCAGGAAAACAACACTTCACAATTAGTGCAAGAGAGAGAAAAAAAAAAAGAAAAACGGTTGCACTAAGAAGGACTGGGAAGCGTCACTGTCAATGTTCGTGGTATTGTGAAGAAAAAAAAAAGGCGCACGCTGCACTACTGGACAGGAGTGGTTGCCCAATAGCGTGGTCACGCGTAATGGACACTAGCTGTTCGTGATAACTCAAGCGCCCGTGCACCGCACGCACAGGGGCGGCGAAAGCGCGTCTAAGCTACGCGCTATGAGCCGTGGCCCTACACCACGACACACGCTGGTCGGCCGCGTACAACACGCGAAGTGAAAGGGAATTAATTCACTAACCAGCAGTGTGAAGTGTGGGAGGTTCCGGGCAATCCATGGCAGGTTATCCCACAGCAGTTTCGACCACAGTTCAGTGTAGAAGTCCGTCACTGACGCGGGAGCGCGAACGCATTGCTGCCGAAGAGCCGTACTCCTGACGAGCGCGGCCCGCGAGCGACCGCACTCAGCGGGAGTTGGGGAACGACTGACGTGAAGGAGAGGCAGCGAAAAAGCGCGGAGCGCACAGACACGACCTTCTCCTCTGGGTGTCGAAGCTGGCGCCGACAACTGCGTAAACAACCGCAGCCAACAGCGGCGAGAGGCGAGAGCGCAGGTTTGGAGGAGCGAAAACCGGTACCGGAAGACGGGCTTTCGGCTTGTCTCGACGCAAAGCGTCGCTGCGATCACCGCTCACCTCAACTCGTCCGTGCGAATTCATATAAACTCGGGCGCGTCGAGTTAAGCTGAACCCGCCACTCAGCTCAGTCCGCCCCCGTCGCGTCCATGTACACGAGCCTATTGGCGCAGGCATGTGTGGGTGACCACCCTCCCTGACTTTGCACCCACCTACCTCAAATGCTCATGCCGCAACTCCACCACGTACATGCCGGCAGAGCACCGCAGCTGCTGCAGCCCCGATGCTCTGGCACGCATGACCAAGCTACGCGCACTGCTACATCAGAGCCCAACTCTGCGCCCAGAAACTGAAAATTGTCCGCATAAAACATTCAATATTAAACTATTTAGCGAGAATGAAAGGATCTTGCTTCCTGGAGCTATATGAAACACTGGCAGGAGAGAACCCACAAGCCACTAATGTGGTGGCTTTGCCCCTTTAAAATCAAATGAAGTATGAACCAAATACAGCATTACAGGTTTGCCAAGCACACTGAGCAATCCCCACAGCCCGCCTAAGCTTCAAACATCGAAGTGTGGCAGCTTGGGCTAGTTGGTATGGCATTACGATAGTTATAGCGCGAGAACAAAACGACGACACAGAGACAAGAAGGACACGAAAGACACGAGCGCTCGTGTCTTTCGTGTCCTTCTTGTCTCTGTGTCGTCGTTTTGTTCAAACATCGATGTCAGTTGATAGAGAGGTAAAATACTAGCCAGGCAGTGTTTTGCACACTTGCTTCCCTGCAGATCACCCTTCATCCCTCTTTCCTTCCCCTTTCCCTTATCCCCTGCGTAGAGTAGCAGACTAGAGCGAACTAGCTCAGGCCGACATCTCTGCCTTCTAATAAATTCTTACTCTCTCTCTCTCTCTGCTTCCTTGGATTTAGTAGCTATAGTCACCCAAGTCCAGAGGTAAGTGTGCCAAGTTTACAGCAAGTATTTCATCAGCTTCCTTGTGGAATCTACTAGCTGTAGCTACTAAGGAGGGTTCCATTGATTCCTTTAAGCAGTGTTTAAATTTATATTTGACACAGTGCCACTTTTTAAAAAATTTATTGACTTATTATGTTGCATTTACTCAGTAATAATGACTTTTTGGGCTTTGTCTCAAAACCATGATGTCATTGTGAGACGGCCATAGTCGAGTACATTTCACCACCTGGTGACCAAGGTGCACCTGCATCTAAGTATACCGGCTTACAGCATTTCATCACCTTTGAAAGGCAGCAATTACGGCGGGGTTCGATCCTGCGTTCTTTGAGTGAGTAGTTGATGGTCTAGTTGACTCGTCAAAGCTTGTCCACATTGTGGTGTACTAACACGATGTGTGCAGACTGAGACCTCCTCCCGTATCAATGTATCTTTGTTGAATGCATTTCTGAGTAATAAAATACAAACTGAAATGAATTGACTTGAATCTTGCGCAGCTCTAACATGACCAGAAGTTATCAAAGGGACAGTACCACTTCAGGCAGATTTTCTATTTTGACGATTTCTCGTGTCATGCCTCCAAGTTTTTTTTAACTTCTGTCGTGTGCCTCAATATGTGTCACAACCACAGGTAAGTAACCTTGCCTGCGACAAGCACAGGACGTCCCTGAAGCCACCGTGTTGTACTACCAGAGCTGCAGGAAGCCAGATTTACCATCAACATGAGCACATTGTCTGTACATGATAGCTCGATGGCCCCTAAGCAACTTCTACAATTACAGAGAATAAGGACGTCGTTCTCTCCATGCGTTAGTTCCTTGTGCCAGTGGTCTGTCACGATTCTTTGTGCCAGTGGTCTGTTCGCGTCACATCCACCAGGAAATTGGCTCTTGATTGGTTTGTATTTGAGATATAATAGCTGCGAATGGTCTCCTGCTATGCTCTGCAGTGCAGTCGCGTGTTTGTCCGGCCTCGTATCACAGAACTATCGTGCACAATCAACCAATCCCACTTTGTTTCGTGCGTTTTTCACTGCGCTAGCAGAAATAACGGCATATAGATGAAAATCGCGAAGTTTTCATAAGCTCAGTGCCGACACTGTCCCCATGTTGCGCGATAAAATAGATGACAAGATTGAGACAGCGTTTTTAGGAAGGATATTGGAAGCTAAAATAAAGCCGCTTCGTGGTCTCAGAACTTCCGAGTTGTTTAGGGGCTCCCTAGCAAGTGGTTGTTTTTCAGGCAGAGATGCCAGCAACATTCCAGCGACGTCCTTATCAGATGTAAACTTTTAACCGCGCCAGCAAACATGCTGCTTGGACGCCGTTGTAGTTGCAGTTTTGTAGCACGAGCATGTCCAAAGATGTGTGCATGGCGTTATGTGCGAGCTGTCCATTCCATCTGGAGTAGAAAGAGGTCCGTGCTTTGTGCTAGCAGTAAGTAAGTTTGAACAAATATTTCTTGGATGCATGTTGTAGCCGCAAGCTTGGAAAACCACCAGAACAAAGAAAGAATGCAAGTTTAGTGAGAGCCTGCCGAAGTTTCGGTGAGAGCCCAGGGGAGCTACAATGAGTGACAACGTCTGAGAGTTTTACGTGCCAGAACAAATATTGACAGGCATGCCATGAAGGGTGGCACTGGGTCGATTTTGAATGCCTCGGGTTTCTCAATGTGCGCCTGTTTGTATTTACCCAGGCGTTCATGCATTTTACATGCATGGTAATAATATTTGGGGTCTTACGTCTCAAAACCAAGCTACGATTATACGAGAAGGCGTTGTGGGGGGCTCAAGAAACTTTGGCCACCTAGTGTCCTTTAACTTTCACTAACAAGACACAGTGGACGGGTCTCTACCGTTTCGCCTCCCCATAAATGCAACCGCCACAGCGGGGATTTAACCGGCGACCTTCGGTTCAGCAGCCGGGCACTCTAACCACTGCTCCCTTATGGTAGACCATTTGACCCGCGTCAAAATGCCTGCTGATGTCGTCACAAGTCAAACATGACCCACAGAGCTCTGCAGTACGACACTTTACTTGCAAGGTGACCACTTGGGGCAAGCTCAAATGAGAAATGCACTCGACATAGACCAGTTTACATTGTTCGTTTTTCTAAAGACGTTCATTGTCATTTTTGTTTGCTGTATTTAAACAACGATGATAACGGATTCCAAAAAAAAAGTGTGTGCTCACTACCTAGCAGCGGAAATATCCCCCTAGGCTAGCCATATTCTAAGACGGGCTGTTGCTGATGGAACCTTGAAATGTGTAATATGGGCTCCTGGCCATCAGGCTTTACAAGGTTATGAGGCTGCTGACGCGGCCGCCTGATCACTTACCCACGGGGCTCCTCCCCCCAGCGCTTATGACTACCGACCAGTACACCACTGCTGCAGTTCAAAGAAATTATGTTTTATTATCGTGATGCTCACCGCCTTTTCCAGGCTCCTGCAAATGAGCTGAGTAAAGCAGATGGGCAAACTTTAACGTGCCTGCAGACAGGTACTTTACTCTGTCCTGCAATTATCAAACACTTTGACCCAAACATCAATGCGTGGTGCCCACATTGTGGGGAAGTTTGTGACATCTTCCACATGGTGTGGGCACCTGCGAAAAATCTCCACCAGCCCACTTCTTCTACACCTTCTCGAGAAGCGTGGGGGATCGCCCTCCTTAACCGCTTCTCGCTGGAGTCTCAACGGACCCTGGTGAGACGGGTGCGAGTCCAGGCCTCGTCATGCGCTTTCCCGGACTGGGAATGCCGACCATATAGCCTTAATGTCCGCATGTTTCCAGTCCCTCACAGTCAAGTCCTGAATATGTGACCTCCATTCGTATTCATTCTAGTCTTTCCAGTTTATGAAATACAAATTTAATTGGAGCCGACACAGTTTTAACATGGCAATTTATAAGTAGCACACACCATTGGAGCAATATTTGAGGGGCCTCAGGGCTCGTAATGTCATAGCTTCATAGTTGATAGCCTTCAAACTGCAGCTAAACAGATGAGTGCACATGGCAGATGTAGCTGCAGTGTATGTTCAGAAACATTACCTCCGAGATTGCTCACACATCTCGGAAGCCAAATCACCATCTTTGTTTTTCGGCTATCGGTAATGAGGTAGTATGGTTAGTTTCATAAATGTTAGTCTGCACAAGCTTTCTATGATGGTTTAAGTTGAAATTTAAAAATTTCATTACATGTGGCGTTAAATTTCTACAGGAGCTGGCCTACAGCCCTCAAATGGAGTTGAAACGAACCTTTTCCATTCGAAATGTGCAGATTGTAATGCCTTTACCAGTCCACCTTGCCCCCGATATGCTGTGAAATGGTTTACGTCAGAGTAAGCACAATGTCTGGTTGATTACAAGTGCATAAATCCCGACAAAAAAAAAAAAAACACCCATTGGGCGTGAAAACACGCTCCCCCGTGCAAGCTGAGACAATCGAGAACATAAAGTGTGGCTGAGATTGCATGCAGCTACAATGCCCGCAGTGAAGCCATGGAGAAGTAGTCGTACTTGACAAACAAGATGCCACTTCCGTGTTTATATACCGCAACAGCAAGTCCTGCCTGTGCTGTGTGACATAACGTGACAAACTGCAAATACAGTTGCACTTGAAACCCAGCCTTAGTTATACGATATCACTTCAGTGTTCATAATCTGGGACAGATTCTTAGCTATTCTGCATGGCATTATTGGACAAACTGCATATCTTCCCCTGGCTTACAGTAGTATAGCAGTGCACTATTGTCTAGGTAGGAATCTTGCACTCTGTCGTGCAAGATTCCTACTTACACAAGACTGCACTGTTCCGAAATCGCGAATTTATTGCTGAATTTACAAAAGAAACACGACACTTCCTCAGAAGCTAGACACAACAAAGCTGGCTGACATATTCATTACAACTGTGCAACCTTTTTTTTTTTGCTTTATAGTGGCGAACCGGGATCCAAAATTTACGGCATAGTGCCAAAGAGAGCACTGCATCAAGAATCTGCAGGCATTCTTCATATCACTGTTTCAAGTGTGCACGGGGCACAGTGAAATATGTTTATAAATTGAAAACCTCTACTTCTGAAAGGCATAGATAGTGCATGACACAGCCGAGAGTTGCTTAAAAACAGTGACCTACGATACGACATGCCGTGCCAATTGAGGCGCACCGTTATGTCAAACAGCGGCCCAAAAGCGATATGCAACCGTCCCAACAGTTCTGCAAATACAGCACACGGCTGACAGCAGCACTGACCCGTTAAAAAAAAAAAAAAGACCACGATAGGCAAAGGAATGATGTTTCCCGCCAAATAAATTTGTCAAGGGTTCAAAAAACTTCTTTAATGAGAGCTCCTGTTTTGTACAATAGCAAACAACAACACAACGAACGATTGAAACCAGATATGTGAACGAGTAGCGAGAAAAAAGATAATGAAAAAAGAAAGAAAAGTGGGATTATACGCTAACAGGCCGCAACCTAGTCAAGACAAACATCTCAAACGGTGGATCACATTTCGTTGCCTGAAAGCTATGGATTTTGTTTTTCAACTTTGTGAACGTCGGCCAACAAGCCTTGCGGGCGCTGTGAAGTTCCCGCGCCAATGAGGTTACATATTTTCATAAAGCCAATACGTAGGCACGGAAAAAAGTCCTAGCTTGGACGTTTACGGCACCGTAAAAAAACAAAAAAAAAACAAAGTCAGTTGGTTTTGTCACCGCACAGTGTCCGATGCAGGGAGTCCGGATAAAAACTGCATTGAAGAACTCACAAACAGAGGAACAGATGGCTGAAAAGAACTCGAAGCAAAAAGAAAAAAAATACCACAAGGAGAACACAAAGAAAAACAGGAGCTACGCAGTGGTTTTGGAATAGTTAGCCCAGTCCACCCATTTCGAACAAAAGCGAAACGCTGGACGAGCTAATTTGCAGCCGGTGGATGGTCAACGGCGGGCATTTTGTTTTTCCCCTCCATTCGAGCTTGCTAAGCCTTGGCCGCCTTCTCGGAGGTGCCTTCGTCTCGCCCGCCGCAAGGGTCCCAAGCGAGACGCTCTTCATAGAAACGAATCACCACCTGCGGGCAGCGAATGTTTGCGACTCGAGCAGGCACTATGTCAGCCTCGTCACAATCCTTCCACTTGATCACGAACATCAGTTCACCGGACGATTTGGTGGCTCCAATGATTCGGTCCGGGTCCAAGCCGCGGTCGAACCCACGTGGCTTGGCGTCGCCATCCTGTTTTTTCTTCTTGCGGCTCGGGGCGTCGGCGTCGTCTTTCATCTTGGTCGACTGTGACTCGGCCTTTTGCTTGCGCTTCTCTTCGAACTGCGATATGAGACCCGGGCAGTCGAGGTTCTCCTGAGGTTCCCAAGTGTTCTCGTTGTCACTGTATCCCTTCCACTTTAGCAGGTATTCGACTTTGCCCTGCCTCACGCGCCGGTCGAGTATCTTTTCAACGATGAACTCCTCAGGTTCCCCCGGGGTGCCGTCTTTGTGCGTTCTCTTCTTGTCGGTCCTCTTGCCGGTTTGTTCCATTGGGTGGTGGGGGACGCCCGGTTGAGTGTGTAGCGTTGCGCGCCAAGCGCGAGTCAAAACGTCGCTGTGAAGACGACGGATTCAGGTAGGCGCTAATAATCCAATCCGCGCGCCATGCACACCGAATGCGTCCGAGAAACGAAGGATAGCTTGCGACCGTTGAAAACTCGTCGAACAAAAGAAAGAAAGAAGCGCGTTATGGCGAAACGCGCAAGTCACAGAGACGCCGGTAACAACGTAACGGCTCTGGCTAGGCCTACGGGCAACTGAACGATGGAATGCAGCGGCGCTTACTATTGCTCCAACCAACTACTCTTACACCGTGCTCCGACCTACCAGCAGGCGCGAGCCAATCCCGTTTCGCAACTGGTAGCCGGCGCGTTCGATTTGATTATTTTATGACGCTACTCTGCTTTCGAATAACGAAACATCGTGGAAAAAAACCTGCACCTAGAACGTTTTCGTGACGTCAGTGCAAGGTTTCAACGTCACGTTAGAATCGAACGCGCCGCACCGGGCAGCGTCAATTGCTTCAAAAGATGGGCAATAGGAGCCGCCACATTCCTACATCTTTCAAGGTTGTTGACATGCGACCTTTTACCGCTCTACGGCTTTGCGGCTTTGATCGGACAAAAGGGAGGAGGACAAAAAATGCTAATGAAAAACAATGTAGAAGGCGCGTCGCGGAGACGGACGGTCCCGGGCGGCGAGGATTCAAATAACCGCGCAAAAAGAAGGAAGAAGTAAACGGAAACACGAGAAAAAGCAGCGAAGGGAATTCAAACGTTCGAATAAAGAGGTTTCCTAGGCGGGACCGCCGAGGAATGGTGGCCCGACGAAGCATTTTCGTTTGTATTAATCGTCCGCTGCCTTCATTCAGCTGGGGGGCACTAATATTTCACTGGCAGCAGTAAACAACAATGGCACTGCACGAATACACGCCAAAGCTTACAACTACGGAAGCAACACTGTACATGTGTAGAAGATAATTAGATTTGCATCTCGATCGTGGTGTGCGCGAGGACAAACTTCCTCGAATCCAGCCAACAGTCATATTGCCGCCCTTTTGTGTTGATTCCACAACTTTATTTGCTTCAAGCAACGGATCCTTCGCGAAACTATTGATTTCAAGTAAGAGCACGGCGAGAGCATATAAGTGGCAGTTAGTTACGCACAAACATTAGTGAACTTTTTTTAGCAACGCGTCACTTGAGAGTAACACGGAAGAGTTGTTTTCAACGATCATGACATACTTTTAAAAGCCACCGAGCCCTATCACGAGAATTGCGGGGGCCATAGCGATGGTTTGCTTGCATCTGCGTGCTTGGCGTACAGCACTTTTCTTTCTCTCACATTGCACAATGCTCTCTCCCATCTATTTACCCTAGCGCACAACAAGCGCATCACTTTGCAGGCAACAACGACTGTCGTGGGTTCATATCCATGCGAAGATGCAATGCGCAAACGCGGAATGACAAATCACCTGGACTGATCTATCAGTTTTTCTGGGGCGGTTGACCAAGCCTACGGTCGACAGAGCGTCATATATCGGAGAACGGCGCCTACAATTACGCATCGACCGGCATACCTGCGATGGCTGCATTACAAGCGCATCACTTTGCAGGCAACAACGAGTGTCGTGGGTTCATATCCATGCGAAGATGCAATGCGCAAACGCGGAATGACAAATCACCTGGACTGATCTATCAGCATTTCTGGGGCGGTTGACCAAGCCTACGGTCGACAGAGCGTCATATATCGGAGAACGGCGCCTACAATTACGCATCGACCGGCATACCTGCGATGGCTGCATTACAAGCGCATCACTTTACAGGCAACAACGACTGTCGTGGGTTCATATCCAGGCGACGATGCAATGCGCAAACGCGGAATGACAAATCACCTGGACTGATCTATCAGCATTTCTGGGGCGGTTGACCAACCCTACGGTCGACAGAGCGTCATATATCGGAGAACGGCGCCTACAATTACGCATCGACCGGCATACCTGCGATGGCTGCATTACAAGCGCATCACTTTACAGGCAACAACGACTGTCGTGGGTTCATATCCAGGCGACGATGCAATGCGCAAACGCGGAATGACAAATCACCTGGACTGATCTATCAGCATTTCTGGGGCGGTTGACCAAGCCTACGGTCGACAGAGCGTCATATATCGGAGAACGGCGCCTACAATTACGCATCGACCGGCATACCTGCGATGGCTGCATTACAAGCGCATCACTTTACAGGCAACAACGACTGTCGTGGGTTCATATCCAGGTGACGATGCAATGCGCAAACGCGGAATGACAAATCACCTGGACTGATCTATCAGCATTTCTGGGGCGGTTGACCAAGCCTACGGTCGACAGAGCGTCATATATCGGAGAACGGCGCCTACAATTACGCATCGACCGGCATACCTGCGATGGCTGCATTACAAGCGCATCACTTTACAGGCAACAACGACTGTCGTGGCTTCATATCCAGGCGACGATGCAATGCGCAGACGCGGAATGACAAATCACCTGGACTGATCTATCAGCATTTCTGGGGCGGTTGACCAAGCCTACGGTCGACAGAGCGTCATATATCGGAGAACGGCGCCTACAATTACGCATCGACCGGCATACCTGCGATGGCTGCATTACAAGCGCATCACTTTACAGGCAACAACGACTGTCGTGGGTTCATATCCAGGCGACGATGCAATGCGCAAACGCGGAATGACAAATCACCTGGACTGATCTATCAGCATTTCTGGGGCGGTTGACCAAGCCTACGGTCGACAGAGCGTCATATATCGGAGAACGGCGCCTACAATTACGCATCGACCGGCATACCTGCGATGGCTGCATTTATTAAATTTTTTTTGCACTCATGGTCGCTAGGTTCTGCAAGATGTTGTGATACAAGCAACGAAGTAACGCTTTCAAATTAATGAGATGTGTATAATAAGTATAATTGCAACGATTCTGTCAGAATACAGTTTGATCACATTAAAGAAAAACGATGTAAAACTAACCTAGCACCACTTTAACGCTATATATATGGCAATAAAGACAGTACGTCATATGTCTAGATGGATGATTCACAAAGTGATTGATTGATATGTGGGGTTTAACGTCCCAAAACCACCATATGATTATGAGAGACGCCGTAGAGGAGGGCTCCGGAAATTTAGACTACCTGGATTCACAAAGTGAAGAAAAATGTGGAATTGCGCTTTTCTCTCCTACTCTAAAATGGCCGTTTTTCCCTTCGTCTTCCCCATTTTCAGCTCATCTTTGCAGCAGAACTCTCAGCGGTCATTCTAGCTCTGCGTTAATTATCAGCATCAGTATAAGCTCCACAATAATTTTGAGGAATTTGCTGTCGGTACGTTCGTTCCCCACAGCAAATTAAGAGACGTATGTTGTCAATACTTTCAAATCGTTGGTTCCAATGCCCATAAATTTAATCACGTTAAATTGGGTTCCAGGGCACGAGGGCCTGCGTATAAATGATATTGCAGGTGCTCTAGCTACGTCATCGTTGAATGACCGGAAGGCTCAAAAAGGTTTAGTTTAAATTATACTTTATAGAGTTGCTTCTTTTCCCCAAATTCTGGCGACACATTGCTTCAAATTGGCTTTATTTTTATTCTATTCTTAGTTCTTGTTCAATTGTACATATTATGTCTTAATTAATCAGAATTTGAACTTTGATCTCACAATTTTTTAAAAACTAATCGGCTCTTGGCCAGTCCCCCAGTGTGTGTATGAGCCAGAGTTTCTAGGGTCTACTCTGTACTCTATATTCTACTCCTCCGATAGCGGCGCGCTAAGCCAGGCATGGAGTTACAAACCTGTTGGCCATGATTACCGGCCCGGGCATATGTTTCACACTAAACCACGCACCTGTCATGCTGATTGGAATCAGAGAGCTTTTTGCAGAACCTTACGTTTCGTTCATTTGAAAAGCTCCTTTCTAATTTTAGTGCTGCCAGCATCACACGGCGACCTTTTCACGCGCGATGGTTTTCTCCCCGCTCTGAATGATTCAGAAAGGGGTGCATGTGTTGTATGTGTAAAGTGAAAGATACGAGATAGGATCGATGGGGCGCCCAGTGACCACAACGAGCGAACAGTCAATTAACGAAATTGAGATACTTCTGACATTTAAACGAAATTGAAAATAAAACGCGTGAGCACTTCTATACGAATACGTTGCCGCCGGAATTCTGAAAAAAACAACAACAACGAAAGAAACAAGGAAATCTGCTGTTCTCGCTGATGGACCAAGTCGGTTCGCTATTCATGCTGTTATCTTATTAATCTCACTTAACCGTGGTACACCGAAAATATCGTCATTGTTGCCGTTTTATTTATTTGTATCCTATTGTATTATTACTATTATTATTATTTTGCGTGGTGAAGCTCCGTTAAGGGACTGTTCACCGCTCGGAAAACTTTTTTTTTTCTGATTGTGGTGCAAATGTGAAGATCGTTCATCACATCGGCGGCAACGAGCATGGTTTTGTCCCATAAAAAAAAGAATTATAGTTTTACCTTAACTGATGCTGAAAGTCCACAAAAAATGAGCGCTAGGCATCACCCAACAGCGATGTGCTCTAGGGTCACTGTATATGCTACCTGTAGGTAGCAGATGAGAGCCCTTGTTTTCCAACGCCGCTAGTAACCATGCGCTGCGGAGAAGCTGGTGCACAGGCCGCACCACCGAAAGCAGTCCGCCTGGAATGCATAAAGTGACCGTCGTGCGGTCTGCAGCTCGTTAGCTACGAAGACGGTGCTATTAATCGTTTTAGATTCATGTCCTTAAGTTTCGACAGCAAATTATTCGCGCGGATTCGGCACCATTTTCGAAAATCATACTGAAATGATCAATACAGCAGGCTTAGTGGGGGCGCTCTTTGAATCTCGGAGGGCCTATGTATTTCGTGTTTGTGAATTGTTGTTCTTCCATAGCTGGCGCAACTTGACCATGCGGCAGTGGCAGTGCATATTATTAAGCACAACCTTTGCGCTTTGCGTTACCGGACAAACTTAAAAAAAATACTTGTGAACTCCCGTCGCAAAAACAGGTGTTCCTTATTTTTTCGCCGGTCGTTGAGACGCCAGTCACGTCGACTGGCGATGGGTGACACGCTTTGTCGATCGGCAACCAGGCAAGATGCCGGACCTATGGACTACTGTATTCCCGTCTAATGTGTGGTCAGTCTACTGGTAGGACAGGAAATACCCGCAGGTAGACTGATTGTGCTTAAACACAAACATTTTTACCTTGGAATCGTATTTTACGTACTTGATGCAGCTTTAGACTGCGCCGAACACTTAACTTTTGCTTGTTTATCACGCCTTCAAAGAGGCACCCGACGACGCATCCGGTGGTATGTTCACTTGTCTGCATTGTTGCGTTTGGCGGGCCACCCCTTTGCCGCGGCCCGCCAGAACGGAAGAAAGGCGGCCGCCTCATTTTGTGGAGATAAGGAGCAGCGCCAAGACGCCCTGCCGTTTCCACTAGCTGGGCGCTGCCCGGCTGAAATTACTCTACGGAGCACCGCTGTCCTTCGGGTCCGCGCAGAGATGCGACACGACGTGGCGTCTTTGTGCCCCGGTGAAAGCCACGATGCCGAACTTCCGCCGATTACGGGCGTCGGACCACCGTGCTGTGCATCTCTGACTGATGAGCCGCCGACGCTCCAATCAGTACCAGATGTCCAGGTATCGCCCCTCGGAGGCGCCTAGGCCGCTATCGCCGTTCGACAAAGCTTGGGTGGTCGGCGCCAGCGGCGAGATGAGAAACACGTTTCACCCCGCTCGCTGGAAACAAGATTCGCCGGAGGAGGCAGCATCGCCGGGACCACGGACGTGTTTGCTTTGTGTATGTGTGTTTGTAGGGGACGGTGGCGGCATAATGACACTCGTGTGTGCTGCGGGACATGTTATTGGACAGTGCCGTACAGATCTATTCCCCGATCTAGAGATCTTGGAGAAATGAGACTGTATTTAATCAGCCCTCGCGGGCTCTTTAGAGTGGTTCACTGAGCTTGTTCAATTCGACGCGATCATCTGCGATTGGGTACATCTCAGCTTATGCGCGGCGTGCAGAAAAGTGAAAGTGCATGATCTCCGGGTGATATATATGACTACGCGTGAGCTAGAAGCATGTTGTAGCGTTGCTGAATCTGCATATACGCTTCACCACGGCTATAACTCGTATTATCGGATACCTGATACGCGTTAATGGAACCAGTGGAGATTTTCGTTTCTTATCTACTTTGTACTTTCACGGCTCGATCTTACGAAGTGACAATGCGCATTAGAAGGAAGGAGCAATATAGGTACGAAAACACGTTATAGGTGTCAAACGCAGCAAGCTAACTGTGCCAGATAATATTCTATATTATTAAGTTGTCGGGTTTTACACCACATGAATTTTCACTGAGTTATTGAGAAACGAAGCGGCAGAATTTCACTTCAATTTTCACGAGGATATGTTACCCTCAGCCTAACGCACGGCAAGAAGTGTTTCATCTTTCTTTTTTTTTCATTCATCTCCGATCAAACTTTTGCGCAATGAGTGAGAATCTTATCCGTGACGTCGCGCACAGCAATTCAAAAACCACGGTGCCGCCAACGCCGTACCTCGTTGAAAACTGCATTGCACATGCCACGACGGAAATTGAATAAGTTTACACCCATGCCATGCAAATATTTCTCAAAGTGCCAGTCACCGTGTACATTCAAAACGTTCGCTTTCGAAAAAGATCAATTTTTTATAGCTGCCATCTACGTAGGTGAAGCCCACGGAGTGATAGTTGTGTCTCTCAGTACCTAAATAGAGTTCCTACCTCCATCCAGCTACGATGAGAAAATTTCCCCACTATGAGCCGTGACCCTTCCACGACCCCCTTCTTTGAAAAGCTGTGACTTTAGAACATAGCAATGTAGAAATTTCTGTCGAAGGAATGCAGAAAGATGCCGCCGGTGGAACTTTCTTGCCAACTGGCACCTGCTCCGAGAGAGGGTATGATGGACGGGGTGCCCGCAGTGACGTCACACTGTTTGCAAACAGGGAGAGGTCAACTGAGTCGTAGGAACGGCAATTTCAATGGGCACCGCTGAATTCAGACAGTCATATATTTTGCTAAAACACACGTTCGAAAAGCACGACCCATATCGCAGCACACCTGCATAGCCTGGGATCCGCAAACGAGTCCTGTCCGACGTGCTCGAACGCAGGACCTAGCCGCCCGATTTGTCTGTGGCAATCAGGACTTTATCCCATCTGATCTTACTGCACTTCACAAAAAATCGGGGCGGGAATTATCGAGTGCACGTAGAAAAACCAAGAAATTAGGAATGTTTTCCAATATTGTTCCCGGTATAAGTAAAATGGGTAGCGAAACCTACCTTTATCTTTATCTAGCATATCTTGCATAAGTGACCACTCGTTGAAAACAAGAAAAATTATTTGCAGAACAAACGTTTACAAATAAATAAAAAACTTGCACATGTCTCTGAAGGGGCCACGGACTTGGCATGCCAAGTTTGACATAACTTCGTCGAGTCGATACTGCCGATGCAAAAAAAAAAAAGCACCTAGAAATCCCTGTAGTAAATGACGCCGATTTAATAACGAAGTTTTAACCTTGAAATAACATAGTTTTAACCTTGGTTTTATCCTTCATAAAGAGACAGATGGCGAAATTAACGACATTAGAACTTTCAGAGTGATAAGCGCATGAACGGGCGTCGGGGCAGGTGTGTGTGTATCCCCACTTTTCCCAGAGGCGCGGCCGCCATATGTCTGCCCCATGCATTGACTTAATAGGGAAGGGGCACAGCGATAAACATACCCCAGAGTATTCTCGGTCACGCTAATTAGAGGGTACTCTGGCACGTCGGGGCAGGAGTGTGTGTGTGTGTCCACTTTTCCCAGAGGCGCGGCCGCCATATGTCTGCCCCATGCATTGACTTAATAGAGAAGGGGCACAGCGATAAACGTACCCCAGAGTATTCTAGGTCACGCTAATTAGAGGGTACTCTAGCACGTCGGGGCAGGTGTGTGTGTGTGTCCACTTTTCCCAGAGGCGCGGCCGCCATATGTCTGCCCCATTGATTGACTTAATTAATAGGGAAGGGGCACAGCGAAAAACGTACCCCAGAGTATTCTAGGTCACGCTAATTAGAGGGTACGCTAGCACGTCGGGGCAGGTGTGTGTGTGTCCCCACTTTTCCCAGAGGCGCGGCCGCCATATGTCTGCCCCATGCATTGACTTAATAGGGAAGGGGCACAACGATAAACGTACCCCAGAGTATTCTAGGTCACGCTAATTAGAGGGTACTCTAGCACGTTGGGGCAGGTGTGTGTGTGTGTGTCCACTTTTCCCAGAGGCGCGGCCGCCATATGTCTGCCCCATTGATTGACTTAATTAATAGGGAAGGGGCACAGCGAAAAACGTACCCCAGAGTATTCTAGGTCACGCTAATTAGAGGGTACTCTAGCACGTCGGGGCAGGTGTGTGTGTGTGTGTGTCCCCACTTTTCCCAGAGGCGCGGCCGCCATATTTCTGCCCCATGCATTGACTTAATAGGGAAGGGGCACAGCGATAAACGTACCCCAGAGTATTCTAGGTCACGCTAATTAGAGGGTACTCTAGCACGTCGGGGCAGGTGTGTGAGTGTGTGTGTCCACTTTTCCCAGAGGCGCGGCCGCCATATGTCTGCCCCATGCATTGACTTAATAGGGAAGGGGCACAGCGATAAACGTACCCCAGAGTATTCTAGGTCACGCTAATTAGAGGGTACTCTAGCACGTCGGGGCAGGTGTGTGTGTGTGTCCACTTTTCCCAGAGGCGCGGCCGCCATATGTCTGCCCCATGCATTGACTTAATAGGGAAGGGGCACAGCGATAAACGTACCTACCCCTGAGTATTCTAGGTCACGCTAATTAGAGGGTACTCTAGCACTGCGATTGTTCAGCGACTAGAGTTACCCCGAAAATTATGGGAGTGCACGGATTTGCATGGTATTCAGGCTCGCGGGCTTGGAACGCACCAGCGGTTTTGTTTATTGCAGAGTTCTGGTTTTTGTCTCGAATACAAGTACAAACCGTTTTCAACTTCGTGATCCGATTCGTAACGGCGAGTCTAAATGGTTAAGGTGGCGAAGCGCAACTGCTAAACCTTTTGCCAATTGTCGTCTCGTGACGAAGCAGCTCCAAGACTCGCAAAGTCAAACGGAGCCGAAATCACGGAGAATATACAAATCCATGTACTACCCACGATTACCATGATCTATGAAGCATCATGCGCTACAGCTCCCATAAACACTAGCGCCAGAGCTTCCTCTAGCAACTTGTTCCATGAACATTGACGTCTGTGAAAATCTCTACACCCCCCCAACCTCCACCACACCCGACCTCAAGGGGTACCCTGCACACGTTGCGGGATTGAATCCCGGCTGCGGCGGCTGCTTTTTTGATGGAGACGAAAATGTTGTAGGCAAGTGTGCTCATATTTGTGTGCACGTTAACAGCGTCTACCGCAATCATATGGTAGTTTCGGGACGTTAAACCCTACCTATCAATCAATCATCAATCAACCCTGCACACGCTTATGCTCCCAGTAGATAGATAGATAGATAGATAGATAGGTTTTAACGTCCCAAAACCACCATATATGATTATGAGAAACGTCGTAGTGAAGGTCTCCAGCAATTTAGACCACCTGGGATTCTTTAACGTGCACCTAAATCTGAGCACACGGGCCTACAACATTTCCGCCTCGACCGGAAACGCAGCCGCCGCTTATGCTCCGAGTACAATTTATGAATATAAATGGATTCGTTGTTTCGTTATAGCGTTCCTTTGACGGGCCGGGTTACGATAACCTTGCAGATATCTCGCGATGGTGGTAGGATACCCATGATGTTGCAATCTAAGGACAGCTTACAGTCCTTTAGGTCCTCGAAAGACGGGAACCAATTGCAGGCTATTTCGAGTAAGACGTCATAGTTTCACTTTTCCTTCCTGCATCCATTGCAAAGCTCGTTTGATTTCGGATCACTATATGGAAGCACTTTACAATGAAAGAGCGATAGTCAAACACCTCCTATAAACTTGGCGTGTAGAGGGGACATATAAGCTGTCCCGATACGCAAATGCGTTTAGAACAAACGTTCCACGACTCGGAGTAAGCTTCAGTGTGCATATCCAAAAAAAAAAAAAAGAAACGCGAAGGGGCAGGAGAGACGGGCATTCATTTTGAAATGGCGGTCAGTTTTTTATTATAAATATGCTTCATTTGTAATGACCTAAGCCTAAATGTGTACGTTTTGCACTTAGTAATAATAATATTAATTATGTTATTTAAAATAGTATTAACAATATAATAACAAACAAGTATGAACGTCAGCACGTGTTCAAAAAATATAACATTGAAGCCAAAACAGAAGCAACATCAAGGGCGAAGGTTGTAATAGCAACTCGTCGGCAGACTCCATAGCATCTTTGCGGCTGCGACATTCAAGATTAAAGTATGCAACAACAATGGCAGCACTCTTTGTGCTAACGTTTGATGTATGCCCCATGGCCGTAGCGAATGGGTGGGAGGGGGGATCAAAATCATGTCAAAATTTCGAACATTTGCTTGCGTATATGCAATATACACGCGAACAGCCACCCCCCCCCCCCCCCCACACACACACGCGCACACCACAAACAATATATGGTGTTGTGACTCCGGGTCCTGCCGGTCTCGTTTTCGGTAGCTGGCCCCGTCGCAGGATCCATCGTCCAACAATTCAGCGAGAAGAAGCGCCCGAACGAACAACAGAGATTTATTTACATGTGGAGAAGTGGTCAACTGACCCAAAGAGAGAAGAGTGCGTGCGATACAAAACGTCTTCGGCATTTTATAGCGCCACGTTGTTGACACTGGGCGCCGTGTCCGCATCGTCAGCCAATACGGTGTCGCCGGCACCTCGGCCACGAGGGAGGGGAAAACACCTCTCACAACACAAGGAGTGGCACAACCCAACACGAGGTCCATATATGGTCCCGGCGCCCCAAAATGTTACCAAATATGGTCACGAACGCACAGCAGACCCCGTAGCTCTCCCGGCGAGGAGGAACCCGAATGGGGAGGTGGGGGTGGACGACACCGTCCGGTCAAGAACCGGTTCTCCCCCAAACTCTCCCTGCTTGGCTCCCCAGGGCCGGTCGTAACAATGGTTACGCTACTGGTATGCCTTATTGTGCGCACCGGCTTGAAGTAAAGTTCATTTCTGTTTATTGGAGGCGTTTCTTTTTTAAGTTTTTTTATATACAGAAAATGCGCAGTCCTTGACTGTCAAGAAATGCACATGTGGCATTTTAGAAGATACATCTAACCTCAAAAGGAGGGGGGGGGGGGCAGTTGCAACAGGTGCCTCCCCCTTCCTCGAAGCCTAAACACTTGGGGGTGGGGTGGAGGTCAAGAACCCCTGCCCTCCCATTATTTGCGACACTATAGCCTACTCTGCTAAGGAATCGCGGCAAGCTATGCTCGCGACAAAGCCTTATACGCGTGCCTTACCACCAATGAATTTAGTTCCACAACTGCGTCAGTACTTTGTACGCGAGACGTACAAAACTATACTCGGCGACAACTTTTTGTGGCAGCAGAGCCAAAGCTACGTAAGCGGAGCCTAGGCAAATGTGTTAATTACTACGCAAGCAATCCGTTTCGTGTGATTTCGGTTTTGCAAGCGCATCCAACATGTGCTTTTTCGCATGACCACCATGCAATAAATATTACATTTATTTGGGAGCAAATAAATAAATGTTCATTTTTTGAGGGAAAGAACACGAAGCTTCTTTGTAGCGTTGACATTTATTTCAGAGAAAAAGAAATGGCAGATGAAACGTATACAGTGGGAATCAATGATATGCGAACCACGAATGAGGAAGGATAACATGCCACTTACGAGGCGGCCGTAAATTATACCGTACATGAATTCCATGCCATGATTATCATGTTTGTGCCTGCCATTTGTGTTCATCGTCCATTCCCGTCACGTAATACCAAATATAATACTTGTCAAGCTATAGCGAAACGGCCGCGAGCACGCTATGACCATAGCTTGTAGTGATGTTTTGCATGACGCGCATGCCAGGACCATCATGTTTAGACGTGTCATTTACCTTCGTTTTCTATTGACGTCACGTGATACCCAGTTTTGTATATATGGAGCTTGCGAATCAGCCGCGAGCGCGCTATGAGCGCAGCATGTAGTCCTGATTTACATGACACGCATACCATGATTATCAAGTTCGGTCGTTTCATTTACCTTCGTCATGCATTCACGGCACGTAATACCAATTTGGTAGATCTGAAGCTGGCGAAATGGTCGCGAGCGCATCAGGAACGTGGCATGTATTCTTGTTCTTACATGACAGGTATCTCATGATTATCATGTTTGCACCAGTCATATACCTGCGTCACCCAATCACGTCCCTTGATACTAAAATTGGTATATATGAAGCTAGGGAAACGACCGCGAATAAGCGTGGTGCGTACTCACGACTTGCATGAAATGCATGTCATATTTTCCACGTTAGGGTCTGTCAATTATGTTAGCCATCCAATGGTCACACTCAACCAGTTTTGTAAAATGCCATGTGAACAAAATCACCGCAAGGGCTGCAAGACTATTAAATGTAAATAATGACATTTTTTACGCACATACCATGATTTTTTATGTTAGTACTAGTCATTTATGATTGCCACACAGTCATTTATTGCCATACAAATTTTGGTATAGATATCATTACCGAAACGGCCAGGAGGGACAAAAGTCGTAGGCGGCTAGATAGATAGCTAGATGGATAGGTGTACGCTCAACGTTGCGGAAGTTCACTAAAAAATGCTTCGCATATATATAAAAAAAGGTACGGACAAGCAGCTGGTGGGTGTTTGGAACAACGCAAAGCCAGAAAACAATATCCTAAATTTCAGTGTATACTTGGTCGGCATCATCGTTTTCCTTCTTTTAGAGACGCAAGAACTTTCTGGAAACGCTAAAGTTCTTTTTTTAAGGGACACGAATGGAGCGACGAGAAGCAGAAATCTTCCCGCCGATCGGCCATGAACGGGCGTCTCACGTTGTTCGCAAATCCCGGTGCGTGAAACGCAATCTTTACTGGGCCAAGAACGCTGTTTTCGCACAGTCAACAGGGTTATCTGCATGAACGCGTCTGTTACCCAGGATGATCGCAAGGAAGGACTCCCTCCACAGACGCCGACGGGAGCGGTATTATGGTACGCGTTCTTCAGCGTTATCGTATCAACAATATTAGGCAGCCGAAACACCGACCACGTATGCGACGGCATTCAGAGTAAGGGTCATTTGTTTTGCGTACAGTTTCCAATCGCACTTTTTCTTCCAAGCAGCTGGTGTTGCTAAGGACTGCCAAGTCACCGGTGTCACTTTCAAGGCGGCTATAGTGATTAGAGTCCCACTTTCGCCGATGATAACACTCGCACATAAATTCTAGGTGATTTCATGTGCGGGAAACAAAATACATTACGACGCACCGTTAACTTCGTTCCTACCTGGTCGATGAATACAAATCAACTAATGAAAACACACTCACTCTTGCTCCGATGTGAACTTGCTGCAATTGAGCGACGCTATCGTTGTGTACCGTGTTGTAGGCCCGTGTGCTCAGATTTGGGTGCACGTTAAAGAACCCCAGGTTGTCGAAATTTCCGGAGCTCTCCACTACGGCGTCTCTCATAATCCTATGGTGGTTTTGGGACGTTACACCCCAATGAATCAATTGTTTACCGGAGCAGGGAAAAGGTGAAATGGCGCAAGAAAACCAGTAAACTAGATACAGCTAATAAAGAAAAACCTACACAGATGATGCTTCCTACTAATAATGCGAACAATCTTGAACATAATGTTTGCATCTTTTTTTTATATTTCCCATTATGCTTCGCAAAAACTTAGCATTCTAGGACTACATGCAGAAGCGTAGTAAAAAAAGGTAGTGCTTGGGCTTCGTAGCCATGGCTGTGTTGCCACAGACAGTTGTCGCCGAGTATATAGCCATTTATCCTTTGTTTTCTGCATGTAGCTCTTTGAGAGAACACGCTGTACGCACCAGTGAGATCATTGCATTCTACGTCACACGTTGGCACTTTGCGTTTGCGCACGCGTGCGTAAGTCTTGCCTTTCACGACTCTAAAGCGTTTAGCTGCGTATGCGTTGGCAGGCAAGTTTGACGCAGCACAGCCACCACTTTCCCCAGCGTTACGAGACGCGGACCACTTCGCGTAGAAGTACATTTTTGGAAGCTCCTATCCGTAGCTTTCCTCAAGAGCGGGACTACTGCCAAGCGCTCTTGAGGAAACGTGCTCGACGATTTCCAGTACATCGTACTAAACTGTGTGTTTAGAAAAAAATGTTAACGATTTTGAGTTCTTGGTACTCGACTGTGGGAAAATAAAGCCATCACGTGGGCCTCACACTGGATTATGCCGCGTTGACAAAAATTACTAAAGCATTGTACCACTTCTGTCCAATGCTTATGTGCGTTTAAAAAAATGTGTTAACGATTTAGAGTACAAAGTACTCCACTATGGGATAGCATAAAGCCATCCCGTATGCCTCACACTCGATGAGGCCGTGGCGTTGGGGCCATAACGAGACGAACTACAAATACTTGAGAGCGTTTAGCGAATAGATCCGACGATTTACAGTTTATGTACACTCTACAATGGGTGATGTTTCATTTGCCCGGTATGTTGACCGGTTCTCGAAAGGGGTTAGAAAACCGTGGGCAACGATTTAGAGTACAGGGTACTCTACTACGGGACAGCTTAAAGCCGTCCCATAGGCATCAATGTTCAAGTCGTGTTGACCAACATTGTTTCTCTATGGTCCTAAAGTCAAGAACCATGCAGAAAAGCTACGGGTAGGGGGGGGGGGTTAGAAAAAATGGGTAACGATTTAGAGTACATGGTACTCTACTATGAGAGAGCTTAAAGCAGTCTCGTGGAGCGATGCTCCGAGTTTTTGAAAAAGTTTATTTACAGCATGTACAGAATACAAAGGCTTCATACCATTCCAGTAACAGGGCACATACACTTTGGCACATCTATATTTCACAACTAACATCACTACGTTACAGTGAAGACAGTGAACACTCCACATGTGGAATTTAGCAAATGAAATGAAGTACACATATTGAACTTTTGAAAGCACAGGAATAGGAAGTAGACATGAAAAGCCCCTACTGGGGATATGCAAAACATATTATGCAGATATGTAGGCATGAAACAGGACATACACGTAAAAGACATAATAAAACAGATGTAATAGGCACAGCAAAACCACGGACCTAATCATAGACTAGTGAGGGTAACAGGAGCTCTATCTGAAGAGAAGATGAGCGAAATTAGCCACTAAAATAGAGGCCAACCCAGATGTAGTTGGAATAAAAACACACTAGCTTATAATTGCCCTCAACAACAAGTGAAAAGCTGTAAAATCATAGGGCAACAATAGCTTCAGCCTCAAGACAACAAAAGGAAAATCAGCCACAGGACAACCTAGCAGAAAACAAAATAAAAATACACGAGCTTAGAATTGCGTTTGGCAAGAAATGCAAAGCAAAGAGAGGAAAAACGAGAAAACAGACACAGAGGCAATGAACAAAACCATTACTACACTGACATCTGAAGCAGGAATTTAAGGCGGTAAACCACCAAGGCAGAAAGTAAGCGAAATTTCCCGAGTGACGAGAAACATAATGAAAAAACAGGGACACTTGACACAGAATATTAAAAATAGGCTTAGCTAAGTTAACAAAGCTTCTCACCAAGAACTCTAGTCACAGAGAATTACAACGTAAATACGTAAATGAGATCGAGACACCACACAAGCTACTGAAAGGGAACTGTTTATAAAGGACACACTGAAACAAAATGTACACACTGAAACAAACAGGGCAAACGTGTTAGAAATTTCAATGACATTATGACGGCAACTGAAAACATCTGCTCTGAACTGTACGGATCAAAGATAAGTAATTACTGTTGAAATGAAATCACAATAGGACAAAACACTGCAGTTCCTCATGTACGGTACTTGGGGATTCAAACGCAACATCAATTTTTGGGGGATAACTGGTATGCACACCTGCTCGAAATAACCACGTCATGTCGTGATAAATATAGTCTCTAAGAATAATTTTGGCTCTGATATACACGTTCTAATCAAAATTACGCCAATATGACCCGAACTTAATGCAGTGTCAACAAAAGTATGTGCGTTACTGAGACCATAATTCCTACATTTCAATCCGTGAGTACTGTACCTACAGACTAGGTTAAGAGGCCATACCACATATGCATCATAGAAAAACGGAAGGAAAACACGAAAGAAATGAGGCATACACACTATTTTACATTGGTTGTAGCAGCCTGCTTTCCAATGCTACGACTACCAGTTTTTGCATCTTTAGCTTCATCAGCTGCCAAACGCATATTCTCTTTCCGCAGAAGAATATTAATTCTGGTTTTAAAAAATGCTCACAGCAACCTGTCCTGAATGTTGTGGCAAGGTAGAAAACAATTGACAGTTTGCACACTGTCATTAGTGGTGGCCACAAGTTGTCCAATCGTAACTTCATTGCACAGAAGCTTGTTGCTATTCACTCTAAGCATATTTTCAGCTGTTTCGAGCAAATGAACTACTACTGGCCCTGGTGATACGATGATGATGATGATGATATGTGGGGTTTAACGTCCCAAAACCAGTATATGATTATAAGAGACACCGTAGTGGAGGGCTCCGGAAATTTAGACCACCTGGGATTCTTTAACGTGCACCCAAATCTGAGCACACGGGCCTACAACATTCTGGTGATACGAGCTTGCTGTCATCAGTGTAGGATTTTAACTTTGTGAGCACACTAGCTTCGTTTGACACTGTGGCAGTTTTGCACTGCTCACAAATCCCTGCGCGCTTTGCAACACTCTTTACCACAAACCCAGCAAGGTAAATAAAAGACTCATGCTCCATCATGCTTATGTCTAGAAGATCACTACGATATTCAACAGCTTCTGTCTCATTGCTGTTAGGAGCTCTTGCGTGGCAATTTTTGATGCCAACTAGGGAAGGAGCATCGTCGATAGCATAGCTTCCACTTCTACTGGGCCGAAAGAACTGCCAAAGTAGCAGCTCGAATAGCACTACGAAATTGAAGAGCTTTTGGTACTGCATTCTTCGCCCTCAGAGTGGAGAACAAATTCTCAAGAGCATCTTGGGCATATCGGCTGAGCAAAACAAAAAAGAAGTCCTTCTCATTAAGATAATAATGGTGCAGTTCCAATGCAACTTTACACACCAAAATTATGCCCGTCTGCACAGGCTTCCACACGTGTTTTGATGGAGAGCCTATCTTCAGATCTATAAAGAGAGTTACCATATCCTTTAAAAAAATCAGTGAGTCCTCATATTTCTGATCATTTAAGTAGCTGATGCCAAGCTTCGTTGTACGTGATGTCAGTACTTTGAACCACCTATAAATGGTTTCTATGAACCATGCTGTTGTCAACGCTTCTTGGGGCAAATCTCCCCTTAGGACCAGGAAATGTAGTGCAGCTGCAGTATCGTGATTTAGCAACAAAAATGCAGGCCCCACTTTCATTTTCTCATAGTGTCCTGGGTCCAAGAAGGATGGTTTCAAGTGCGGTGCTATGTTTAATTGCAGTTCAGAGTCTATTTCTACCAGCTTCTGAATCGGCACAAGGTTAACCTCATTCGAAGGCTGCTTGTGCTTTTCGACCACATTCTCGGGAAGGAAAATCGATTGACCACGTGTGAGGTGGTTCCTCAAGTTCTTTAGCAAATGTGCGGTGTCTGCCATAAAATAAAGCTTGCGATTTTGGTCAACAGGATGACAACAAGAAACTCTTGTCACAGAATGCTTTCCCACAACTATGCCAAATTCTCTCCAGAGCGCCATATTCCCACCACCCATGTCGCTAACGACTGCAACTATGCAAACCCCGATTGTTTCACATTCCTGAATAATTTCAATCAACTGTTCTTGAACTGCAGCACTGATGAACGTGTTTCCAGTAAGATGATAAGCAACTGTCTGCTTTCATCTTTGTGTAACCCCACCCAGCATGAAAACAAGTCCATGCGTTGCCACTGCAGCATGTGGCAGAGAACCGTCGGCCAAAGGTAAAGTTGGCCTTCCAATAACAGTGCCAGTCGTTTGGTCAAACGCAAGCCCTGAGCTCACCTAAATTTCATCGAGCATCAGAACTGCATGCCTCTCATGCTCCTTCATGGTGGTTATCTGAAATATGCAACATGCATTAGGCAACAAAGGCATTAATAAAGACATTTAAAATACAATGCTTTTCAAGAATAAGCAGGCAGTGCACAGTGCAAGCTGTATTTTGATGTTTGCATGCAAGAAGATTATCACCTATTGAAATTTATGTGGAATTGTGCCTAGTTAGAGGACCTGAAGTCATAAGTGAAGGAAAGGTGAGAATATGTTGTGGAAACTTTATGAATGGCCGCTAAAACGTGCACGACAAAGAGCGCAGTGACAGGCACTAACACTGGCACTAGCAACACATGAAAGCTTAATAAATATTGGGGTTTACGTGCAAAAACCATGATACGATCATGAGACATGGCATAGTGGAAGGCTTTGGAAAAGGTTTCACCTTTGCTCAAGGTGTACTGCTGAAAGAGATGCTTACGAGAATAAGTGTAACAAATATATTCAGCTACACCATTCTTTCACCTTTAAAGCAAGGGACTTCAAAACCGCATGTAGAATTCCTGGTGAGAACTTGTAGTTTTCAACACGACGTTGTAAAGTTCTTTCACTCGGAAGGGGTACAGCAAGCTCCCCGACCGCATTGTAGCCTCTGGATCCACATGCCGAAAGGAGCTTGAGGCCTTTCTGTATAGTCTCTGTAGACCATTGCTTCCCTCGCATACTGGAAGTTCACATGCCTTGCAGTTGATCTGGTGATGCGACGTGCTTCTTGATGTTTTGCGTGAGTTCATGGTTTCTACGGTTTGCTCTGCTTTTCTGTTGTTGCAGTGTAGCAACTTTCCGCTTCATGTTGTTCAAGCACTCTTGCAATGTAGCTATTCTTTGTGAAGGGCAGCTAATACTGCTTGATCAGCATTCCAACTACTTGAACTGGAGCCTGCAAAGCACAGATTGAGCAGGAAGTGACAAGAGTTTGAAAATTTCACTATTTAACGCAGACTAGCATGTGAGGGAGAACGATAAGGATTTAAAGAAACAAAAAAAATCAGTGCCACTCCATATCATTCAGCAGAAAAGTGTAAGCATAACTTTTTGAGAACACAACAGTGGTTTTCACAAACAGCATAAGCTGACACTGTTGCTCAATGAGGAGGGACAAATGAAGCTGCGCAGAACCCGCAATGCATGCAGCCGAACTATTTATTTTGGTCGGGGCGTGTCCTTGATCCGAAATAGGGGCAGGACAGTCAAGTGTGGTCACATCTCACTTGGTACTCTGCGTGTGAAGGAAGAAAGACATTTTGGGAGCAGCAAGTGTCCGGTGTACCACCTCCTAGCTATGCCAATAGTTAGTAATGAGTAAAGACATGAATATATGGCCGGTACTCTCGGTTATGACGTAGGGTTATCAATGGCAGTGGCTATTTCAAACAAAGTGGGGAGAGTGCCATGGTTCCACTGTTGTAGCTATTTTTGACAGAGTTGCTAAAAGACGGCAGCTGATTGCGTGTCACAAGTGATAGTATGATGATGTTACGCAGTGTGTAGCAGTGTGCTATGCATTTCTGTACACAAAACACAGCTTACATGTTCCTCCAATAAACTTACATTGTGTGCGACTACTCTCGCTTTACAAGAATGAGCATACCAGCAAAAGAAACAAAACAGGGCACCAGTACTTGGAGCGCATCCGCACTATTAAATGCACCAATATATCAATCTGTTATGAGTGTGCACGTAATTTCCTGTAGGCGGCGATGTGTCACACTCAAGTGTATATTGCATAGTGTGTGAGAACAGTAGCATTGAACACTTACCGGTGACATCAGCTGTGCCCTCAGCAGACAGAAATCCTCCACAGGCAGCACAAAAGTTCTGCTGAGCTGTAAATGACGGATAATCTTATTAGTAGTACTGAAGACCGGTACAGTCACCAAAGCTTTAAATTAGCACAGTTGCAGCACAGGCAATGAGGGATGGCCAGTGACTAAAATTAAAAAATGTATATGATACTGAACAGAAATTTCACTCACACTCAACAGGCACCGTCAAAGCTTGAAATGGCTGGCAGCTCGATTCATGGGTGGTTTCCACACCTGCGCACATATGATAGTTGGAACCAACAAAACCATCCGACAGACACATGCCTATACAAATCATGAAAAGTAGCACTCACCTGCTGAACAAGCTGTTGAACAAGCTGGCAGTGCGTCACATTGGGAACTTGAAGGTGCATCTGCAACATGAGATCAACAATAAATTATGTGAAATTTCAAAGCAACATGTCACTGCCATTACCTTCTGGAAAATTCAATGGTGCTGAATCAGTGGCAGTGTGACCTAAAAAAGATGAAGATGAATTGAAAAAGACCATCATCTCTGTTACATCGCATTTTGGCAAACAAGCATCATCACTACTTGAAGCATATACAATACGCACAGGTGCATTACAATTTTTCAGTAATAAGAATGCATGCCAAAACCCAAGCGACAATTCTTTCAATGCTCGCAATGTGCTGAACACCATACTGCGGAGCAAAATGTTGTGGATCTGCAGCACATCCCTACAGACATGATTGTAAAATATATAAACCAATGGATACAAGTTACAAGCCGTTACAATGCTTCGACTACATGCAGCATGTGTGTTAGCTACGTTACCTTGTGAAGAACCTAACCCTGCTTGAGTGGCATCACTGTTGGCTCCATAGCCTGCAAATTATAAAACATCAATGAAGGCATAAAGCACGTTTGTAATTACGGTAAGTAATAAATGCAGTAAGAACTCACCATCAACAGCAGTTGGTGTCAGAAGCACATTCGTAGCTGATGGGCAGTGTGTCTCTTTGGCTTCTGCATAATCCAAACATGTATTAATGATAACGAAGAGGGAAAAGGCGTGAGATGTGCTTAACCGTCGACTCACCATCAACAAGAGCAGCTGTTGTTAGTAGTAGATTAAGGCCACAAGATGAGCGGGCTGAATCATTGCATTCTGGAGAATGAAAAAAATGCATTAATTATACCAAAGAAAAGCCATTAGCTATACACAAACAGTGCACAACGCCTATATGCAAGACGACATGTTTCAGGTTAGTGAAAGGTTGAGAAGTAATTATGGGTGATGCAGAAAACAATGAAGACGGACTAAACATTCTCCAGTTTTTTAACGCGATTGGCTTACCTGACGTTTGCAAACGTTCTAGATTGAATATCGTAGGCGCCGCGTCTCTCTTCAACATTTTAGTACCAAATTTGCGCAGCAGTATCGGCTCGAATTGGTCCGCAGTGAAGTGGTCCTAGGTAAGGAAATATTCACGGCTACTGTTACACAATGAAACAGCACGCTGTAAAAGAAACTAAAATAACCTTTAGTGTCAACACGTACACGACTACGCACTGTTTGCCACATTCTCTTCCCACCAGACTAGCACACGGTGCGTACAGTATGTAGAAATACGCACCATTTAGCCTTGCGTGTCCTTATTTCAACCACAGAGCTTCTGAATACTGAGCGCGCTGGAGCACATGCTTAAACGAAATGATGCGACATTCAGGTTGCTGCCCACGCCTTTATACATAAAGTCCTTACACCCATACACACATACATGCGGGAGTAATTTAACTATGATGATGATGATATATGGTGGTTTTTGGCGCAAGGGCCAATTGATGGCCAAAGAGCACCAGTTCATGGGACAAGGAATGTGCATAATGATTGTGATTAGCGGCTGTATAATGGCCATAAATTCCTCACAGTAAGGTGGGTAAAAACATACAAGTAATAAAATCATGACCATGTCGTGAAATGGGTGTGTGGTGTGAATAGGTGACAAAAGTTGGTGATAATGTAAAACGATGGTGGACATGTATGGCATTAGCACAAGTACCTCACTCGTTGATACCCTTGCGTCCAAGGGCCGTGAGGCAAGTGCTTTACTGTGTAGCCACCGCAGCAAAAACCTCCCTGGAGAGGTCGTACTACGGGATGCCCGGGTATATGATATGAAAATTATGAATTTCTTTTAAAAACGCTAACAATGATTTATGACTAAAAAGCGGTTCCCTACCAACGAACATTGCAGGGTGTAAGGGTATATGTTGTCGGTAGGGTAATGGAAAATGCTGTTTTCTTAGAGTTTCTAATTGTTTACATTGGATTAAAACGTGAAGGACTGTTGATGCCTCACCACATTTGTCCCACAGTGGTGGATCGCCACCGGACAAAAGATGTGTGTGTGTCCTGTATGTGTGTCCTATCCTGAGTCTCGTTAGTATTACCTCTGTATGACGCGATTTTGATACTGGCAGCCAATGACCAAGGTGTGGCTTAATAATGTGTAGTTCGTTTTGTGTGTGTGTATCCCACTTGCTCTGCCAGTAGTCCCTGAGGTTTCGTTTGAGAGATGGCTTAAGATCAAGGGCCGGGATTAATAAGGGTGTAGGGGCATTTTGTGGACGGATGCAGCGAGCTGATCCGCCCTCACGTTGCCTTGGATCTCACGGTGCCCTGGCACCCAGCACACTACAACATGTTGTTTGAGTGTGTAGAGTGTGCACAAAATGGAGCAAAATGAGACAAGGACCGGGTTTTTTTGTTTTTTAAGACTGTGCAGAGCCGTTACCACACTGAGGGAGTCTGTATAAATTACTGCTTTTTGTATTTGTAATTGTTTGATGTGTTTAGCTGCCACAAGTATGGCGTAAGCTTCTGCTGTGAAGATACTTGTGCCTGGATGTAGAGGGCCAGCATCCGAAAAGGATGGGCCGACAGCTGCGTAGCACACAGAGGAGTTAGACTTGGAGGCATCTGTAAAGAACTCAGGACGTGTGTATTTGTGTTGAAGTTCCAGGAAGTATGTTCGGATATGGGCAATAGGTGCATGTTTTGTAACTTCTAGGAAAGACACATCGCAGTCTATAGTCTACCACTGCCACGGTGGCGGGTATGCTACAGGAGCCATTAAACTGTGTTCAAGTGACACTCCAGTTTCTTCAGCTAGACCCTTCAGGCGAACTGAAAAGGGCTGCCTCATCGAAGGCCTGTTTTGAGACAGAATGTAGCTCGACAGATCATTAATAGTAGAGTATGAGGGGTGCTTCTTGTCTGCTTTCACCTTAAGAAAATATACAAAGGACATGTAAGTTCTCTGTAGATGAAGCAACCATTCATTTGACTCAACGTAAAGGCTTTCTACAGGGCTGGTGCGAAAAGCACCCGTAGAAAGGCGGATGCCCAAATGGTGCACGGGGTCCAGCATCTTCAAAGCACTTTGAGTTGCAGACTGATAAACAACAGCCCCATAATCTAAGCGGGTGCGAATGAGACTTCGATACAGATTCATGAGGCATTGCCTATCACTACCCCAAGTAGTTGACAACACTTTTATAACATTCATGGCTTTTAAACATTTTGTTTTTAAATACTTGATGTGGGATACAAAGGTCAACTTGTTGTCCAAGATTAAGCCTAAGAATTTATGCTCGGCTTTGAAGGACAGTCGTTCCCGTTCAGTTGAATGTCGGATTCCGAGTGCATGCCTCTCTTTCGAGAGAACAAGACACACGTGCTTTTTTGTGAGTTAAGTCGAAATCTGTTTTCATCTGTCCATTTGGAGATCTTATTTAAACCCAGCTGAACCTGCCGCTCACACATGGCCAAGTTGCATGACTTGAAGCCAAGCTGGACGTCGTCGACATATGTACAATGGAACATATTGCGGGGGATGGACAAGTGCAAGAAATTCATTCAAGTGCAGCTAAGTACACCACCTTGTGACATGCCTGTTTCCTGGACAAATGTTTGGGAAAGAACCGTGCCCACTCGGACACGGAATGTCTGGTTCGACAGGTAACTTTCAATTATGTGAAACATTCTTCCGCGCACGCCAAGGTGGGACAAGTCTCTTAGAATTCCAAAACGCCATGTTGTATCATAAGCCTTTTCGATATCGAGGAACACTGAAAGAAAATATTGTTTATGGACGAAGGCATCTCTGATCTGTGCCTCGATATGAACAAGGTGGTCTGTGGTGGATCTACTTTCTCGAAACCCGCACTGAAATGGGTCAAGAAAATTGTTTGTTTCAAGGATATGTACAAGTCGGCAGTTTATCATTTTTTCGAAGACTTTGCACAAGCAGCTTGTAAGTGCAATAGGCCTATAACTTTAAGCTAAAGAAGGGTCCTTGCCCTCTTTCAAAATGGGAATAATAATAGCCTCTTTCCAGGAGGTAGGGATAGTGACAGAAGACCAGACAGCATTGTACAAACAAAGTAAGGTTTTTCGTGTTTCGGCTCGTAGGTTTTTTAACATTTCATACACCACACGGTCAGAACCTGGGGCAGAAGTACTGCAGGAGTTTAGAGATGTTCGGAGCTCAGGTAGACTAAAAGCTTCGTTATACGCCTCATATCTAATGAATTTGTGTTCGAGTTTCTGCTTTTCTATTATTGTTCTGTATTTTTGGAAAGTGTCAGTATAGTGGGACGAGCTGGATACCCGTTCAAAGTGTGCACCGAGGAAGTTTGCCTGATCTTCCAAGGTATCACCCTGAGTGTTTACGAGTGGAAGTGTGTGTACTTGTTTTCCTGCTATCCTACCGACCATGTTCCAGACTTTAGCCTCCTGTGTGTATGAATTGATCCCTGACAAAAACTTCTGCCAGCTTTCTCTTCTGGCCTGCCGACGCGTTCTCCTGCCTTGAGACTTTATTTTCTTGAAGTTGTCAAGATTTTCGGCTGTTGGAGAGTTCCGAAGCAATCTCCATGCCCTGTTTCGTTACTTTCGCGCATTACGACACTCTGTGTTCCACCGTGGGACATGTCGTTTGCCGGGCATTCCAGATGTTTGCGGTATGCACTTGGCTGCTGCGTCAGTTAGAAAAGCTGTGAAGTACTGCACAGCTTCATCTATGTTTAACCTACATATGTCTGTACAACTCAAACGTGTAGTGTTGTGGAACTGTTCCCAGTCTGCTTTGTTTATCAGCGATTCGGGAACTTGTAGAGGACATTCATATGTTGTTTGTGAACTCAACACTACAGGAAAATGGTCACTTTCATATAGATTATGATTTTCCATTTCAGTAGGGGTAGTAGTGAAGGTGATACGATGCTGAGGTCTATAGACGAGTAAGTTTTGTTGGCAACATTATAGTATGTTGGCTCTTTTCTATTCATTAAGCAGGCACCGGAAGAGAAGAGAAATTGTTCAATGAGACGACCTCGTGCATCACAGCGAGAATCGCCCCACAGTCCACTATGTGCGTTTAGGTCCCCAAGAAGCAAATAAGGTTTGGGCAGTTCGTCTATTAAAGACTGGAATTCACGTCTTTCAAGACGGTGGTGGTGAGGTACATACAAAGAGCAGATGGTGACGAGTTTGTTTAAAAGTACCGCTCGAACAGCTACCGCCTCAAGGGATGTCTGGAGTGGTAAATGTGTACACGCTACTCCTTGGTTAATAATAATGGCTATGCCACCGGATGACGCTACAGCATCATCTCAGTCCTTTCGGTATATCACGTGAGCACGTAAAAAATTTATGTTAGAGGATTTTAGGTGTGTTTTCTGTACACACAGCACTTGAGGTGAGTGTTTGTATAAAAGCTCTTGGACGTCGTCGAGGTTTTTAAGCAGTCCTCTGACGTTCCAATGTATAACTTGTGTTTCCATATTGGAAGTAAAGTAGTGCTGTGTGTACGTTAAGGGAGTGACTTGTTCAAGCTGAAAGGTCGAGCTCAAGTAACAGGGCTATTATCAGGCCCTGTCATGAGCTTTTTAGTTCTCTTGGCGCGCTCCAGAGAGCCGCGCCGCTCTTTTGGCACCAGGGGTGCCGCCGTATCCATTGCCTCCTCGGAGGCACTCGATGCCCGCTCATTGAGCTGGTTTTTCGAAGCTTGGGCCTCGCCTGGCGAGGTGAGGCCTTGAGACCCGAGCACCCTGGAGCCTCTGGTCTCTGTTCAATAGTAGGCGGAGTAGACTCAACTACTTCCGCCTTGGGGGCAGGCGCCACAGCCAATGGCTCGCTCTGCGCAGGCTGAAGGAGTGGCGGGGGCTGGTGCGACACTTCCCCCTCGCGCGCCGCATCAGAATATGTGGGGCCATAAAATGGCGAGACTCTTTTTCTTGCTTCATTAAATGTAATGTTTTCTTTTATATTTAAAGTGATGATCTCTTTTTCTTTTTTCCAGAAACAACAGGAACGTGAGTACGCGGCATGATTACCGCCACAGTTCACACAGTGTGCAGGTGCTTCGCAGTTGTCGGACGCATGGCCCACGACTCCACACAGAGCACAAGTTTTCCGGCCACGACAGCTTTGCGAGCCGTGGCCATATCTCTGACATTGGAAGCAATGACGGGGGTTGGGAATACATGGCCTCACGGTTGTCTTTGTGTACCCAGTCTGAATGGTTTCCGGAATCGCTCGAAGCAAAGGTCAGTACTAAGTGTTTGGTTGGGATTTCCTTTTGATCTCTTCTGATCTTAATACGCTGTACGTTTGTCACGTTGTGGCTCTTCCATCCTTCCAGAAGTTCAGCTTCTTTCAGGTCAAGCAAATCTACGTCCGATACGACTCCGCAAGATGAGTTCATGGACCTGAGTGGCGTAATACTGATGGGTGTGTCTCCAAACGTTGTGAGGTTGTTCAGTTTATCGAATTGGTCTTTGTCACGTATCTCAAGGAGTAGATCTCCGCTGGCCATTTTGGTAACCTTGTACCCGGCATCGAGAGTTTCCGTTAAGCACCTAGCCACTATGAAGGGGGATACAGTTCTGGCTTGCTTGTTAGTTTTTTCGCAGTGTATAACGTGGAAATGAAGAAAGATCTGTCTTGGCCGGATGAAAAAAATTGATATCTTCGGTGCGTACCCGCTTTGAGGAGGCACGATCACTAAGGGAATGCTTTGTGCATGCTAATTGTATGTTGTTCAGCAGCGTTGGCGGCCACCCACCATGGAGCCCAACGAGGGGACGCTGCAAGTTTGCGGATGCTGAAAGCTTGCAGACGTCAGCCGTACAACTCTGCTATAACCTAATGCGCCTAGGCCAAGGTAGGCTATTTGCACAGGGTTAACCCTTGCCGCCGAGAAAATTGGAAGTAAGCAGAAGAGAGAAGTAGACAGGAAAGCTAAAAAAGTAAGAAAGACGAAGATGTAGGGAGAGAGAGATAGGAAAAGGCGACTGCCGATTTCCCCTGGGTGGGTCAGCCCAGGGGTGCCCTCTACGTGAAGCAGGGGCCAAAGGGGCGTGTTGCCTCCGCCGGGGGGCCTTAATGGTCCAATCGCCCAGCGACGGCTCAACCCCCAGGATCCCCTTTTCCCCGGACACGGCAAAGCCACGCTTGGCTAGACGTGGGAGGGAGTAGAAACTCCCCCGTTAGCTCGGGTCCGTGGTGTCGCTACACACCAAACGCCTGCTTATGCAGACGCCCCTGCGGGGTCATTTAACTATACGTCGGCCAATAAACAAAGTTTAGTTTAGCCCTTGAATGTATCCATTACATTTACTTTGTAACATAGTCGACGATTATTTCTGGATCAAACGGGAAATAATAATAATAATAATATCTGCCGTTTAACGTTCCAAAACCACAATTTGATTATTAGGGACGCCCTTTTGGAGGGCTACGGAAATTTCGATCACCTGGTATTCAATAACGTGCATATAATGCTAAGCACACAGACCCCAACATTTCCGCCTCAATCGAAAATGCAGCCGCCGCGGTCGGCATGGATCAAGCCAGAGACGCAACGTTTACACGGCACTAAACGCGGCACGCGTTTCAACTGGCATGCACGTTTACCATCGACGCGGTTACTCTCTTTGTGTGATGCTCGAGCTTGACAGTACCGCAACACTGTAAACACGAATACAAACGAAACGATAGAGTTTAGCTCGCCGGTACTCACCTCACAAAGCCGCGACGATAAAGGGTCCAAGTCAGTCCTTCCAATACGCTGGAGTCACACTGCTTCCGAGCGGCATTGTCTTTTCCTCGCGGAAGCGAAAATAGCTTATTTCCTCTGCTGTACCTGCTTTTGCAACCGCTGGCACAGCAGGTCGGCATCCCGAAACGTGCAGCATTACCGTGCATACACTCACGCGCGGTCGAACTCCGGCTACACAACAATACCAAGCGCGCACGCCTAGCCACAAACAAACACCGCGAAAGTGGAAAACAAAATGGCGTTTGCAATACCTTCACAAAGGCTAGTGCGTCATGCTGCAGATTCTTAGCACCGCCGAGTTTATTACACGGACAGCAGTGGCGCTGCCATCGAGAGCGTCACCGCTGAGCGCGTCTGCATGCAAACTGTGGGCTATCGCGTTGAGTATTGCGTGCTTGCGGTGATGTCTTTTGCCACTGCATGCCACTTGCTTATATACACGTCACATCATCGTATTTAACGTTATTTTTTACATTATTTTTCTTTTTCATTCACTTTTTCGGTGCATCTCCTAGAACCGCAGCGCTCAGATGCGCTTTAATGGAAACATGAGCACAAGCTCATCTTTGCGGCCAGGAGCTACACAGCTCCTCAATTAGCATCGTTTACTATCTAGAATGCACGCGAGGGGAGAGGAGTCTGCACATTGACACGAATGGCGCTACTTTAGTTTATTTTTCAGTACCTTAACGATGGATGGATGGATGGATATGGCTGTACCCTTTAGATCGGGTGGTGGCTAGCGCTACCAAGCCGTAATACCTAATGAACCAAAAACTATATTTATTTTTTTCCCTTAAAAAGTGAGTTTGAGGATTCGTACTTTGCAGTGAAGAGTTTAATTTTCACTCGTGCCTTGACTTTAGCCACCAATCAGATAACCTCCTTCTAGGTAAGTCTACCCGCTTAAAGTTTATTTTGCCCTCCCGGTCCCTAAACCCCAGTGCTTTGAAAAACTCTGTGCCATCATCCTGAACTATAGGGTGAAGCCCTTTACAGAACATTATCAAGTGTTTGGCAGTTTCTTCTTCCTCTCCACAAGCACTGCATACTGTGTCTATCCCTTCGTATTTGGCCCGATATGTCTTGGTTCGCAGTACTCCCGTCCTGGCCTCAAACAGTAGAGAACTTCCCCGAGTATTATCATAGATCCTTTCCTTGGCAATTTCCTACTTAAAAGTTCGATAGATCTCTAGTGCAGACTTCTTAATCATGCCCATTCTCCACATGTCAGTCTCCGTTTCCTTCACTTTCTTCTTAACCAATAGTTCTTTTTGGTTTGGCCACCTGCTGTTTTCTAAGTATTTACCAGTCAACTTCCTCGTTCGCTTCCTCCATTTTGTATCGACATTCTTCATGTACAAGTAGCTGAAAACCTTCCAGCCCAACGCTCCTCCTTCATTTCTCTCAATCGCTTCTCAAATTTTATCTTGTTGCTAGCTTCCCTGCCCTCAAATGATGTCCATCCCGTATCACCTTGTACTCCCTGATTTGGTGTATTCCCGTGAGCTCCTAAAGCAAGCCTACCTATTCCACGTTGCTTAATTTCTAATCTTGCTTGAACTTCTGATCTCATGCACAAGACCGCATTGCCGAACGTCAGCCCAGGAACCATGACCCCTTTCCATATTCCTCTCACAACATCATACCTATTGTAATTCTACAGTGTCCTATTTTTCATGACTGCTGCATTCCTGTTACCTTTAGTCGTCACGTATATTTCATGTTCCCTCAGATACTCGGTCCCATTGCTTATCCATACGCCCAGATATTTGTATTTATCTGTTATCTCTAACGTGACCTCCTGTAGTCTAAGCTCACTACCTTCGTTGTCATTGAAAATCATGACTGCTGATTTTTCCTTACTGAATCTAAAATCTAACCTATCTCCCTCATTACCGCAGATGTCCATCAATATCTGCAAATCTTCCTTGTTGTTGGCCATTAGCACTATATCATCTGCGTACATTAATGCTGGTAGTGCCTGATCAATAAGTTTTCCTTGTTTGACTAAAGAGAGGTTGAAGCCCAGTCCACTTCCCTCTAATTTTGCCTCTAATCCTTGTAGGTACATCATGAATAATAAGGGTGACAGGGGGCACCCCTGCCTTAGCCCCCGTTTTACCTCTGCAGGCTCGGATACCTGTTTTTCCCACTTTATAACTACCTTGTTACCTTTATAGATACCCTTTAAAAGATTAGTGACTACATGTTCCACGCCTATTGTGTCCAGTATTCCCCACAATTCCTCTTGAACCACGCTATCGTACGCTCCCTTGATATCCAAAAATGCTAGCCACAGGGGCCTGTGTTCCTTTTTTGCTATTTCGATGCACTGCGTCAGTGAGAACAGATTGTCTTCCAACCTCCTGTGTTTCCGAAACTCATTCTGCAGTTCCCCCAGCACCCCATCATCCTCTATCCGCGCCTGCAGTCTTTCCTTTATAATCTGCATCGCCAGCCTGTAGACCACTGATGTCACTGTTATAGGACGGTAGTTGTTTATGTCAGCTTTGTCCCCCTTTCCTTTATAGATCATGCTCATTCTGCTAAGTTTCCATCCATCGGGAACTTCACCATCGATTATTATTGTGCTCACTGCCTCTCTCAAAGCCTGCTTAGACTTCGGACCTAATGTCTTTATCAGCCTAATTGGAATGCCATCTGGGCCTGTTGATGTACTACTAGGAACCCTTTGCTCAGCCCTTTCCCACTCTTGTTGTGAAAATGGAGCCATTGTACCACTTGATTCGTCCTTGTCTATTGTGGTGCATAAAGTACTTCTTTGTTGAAGTTTTTCTGTCACCCTTGTTCTTATATATTCAATAGCTTTGTCCCCTTCTAGCCTAGCCCCTTGGGCTGTAGTTATAAAACTGTGCTCTAGGCTCGTCTCATTTCTTAGGGAGTTTAGATGGTTCCAAAATTTCGCAGCTGCCTTTCTATCTTTTTATGTACTTCTGCCAACCACTGAGCTCCCTTCCTTCTAATCTTTTCATTCATCAGAAGGGATGCATCTCTTCTACAGCTTGGAAAGGTTGCCCATTTTCTTTCAACATCATCTGTCGGTTCACCCCGCTGCTTAGCATGTCTGTGTTCCGTAGAGGCTTCCTGACGTTTTGCTATGGCTCTCTTAGCTTCCTCATCCCACCAACTTGTGGGTTTGTGTCTTTTGTTCCGGGGTGACTTGTCACGCGTCTTAGCAAGCTCTAGCTCAAAGAGTCTAATTAGATTCGTGTATGTCCACACTGTCTTATTATCTTCCGTGATTACTTTCTCAATTTGTTTAGTGGCTATTTCAATTTGCCTTTCTGAATAAAAATTTTCCTTTAGTTGCTCATCTTGTCTCCTTCCCACTTTCACTGCTCTTCCAAAACTTAGCTTGATACGTTTGTGATCGCTACCCAGAATTCTGGAGCCACCTTCATCTATGTGCATTCCCCTGAGTTTATCATACATCCTATGTGACATCAGTGTATAATCTATCGTCGACTGAAGCTTTCCTGCATCCCATGTTATTTGCCCTTCACACTTCTCGGTACTGTTGCAAATGACCAAATCAAGCCTTTCACACATATCCATGATCATTTTGCCTGTCGGGTCGGTATACCCATCTATATCTTCAATGCGCGCATTCATGTCTCCTAGTATAATTATCTCGCACTCTTTTCCTAACTCCTGAATGTCCTTTGATATACACTCTACCATTGCCTGGTTTTCCTCTTTGGCCTTTGCTCCCGTCCACAAGTACACGAAACCAAGGAGTGTCATTTGACCTGCCACTTTCCCTTTTAGCCATAAATGTTCCTTGCACTCCTGCTTGACCCTTTGCCAGTCTGTACTTTTATGAATGAATGCCCCAATACCACCCACCTTTCTGCTGCCTTCTGTTCTATTACAATATTCCCACGCCTAGCCCAGATTGTTCGGAGGTTGTTCCATGTCCCTCAAATGTGCTTCTACAAAACCGTATACCATCGGCCTCTCTTCCCTTAGCTGTTCTTCTATCTCTTCCCACTTCAGCCTGTTCCTATCACCCTGCATGTTAATATACCCTATGTCTGAATGGGGATCGGCACTCGTGGCTACGTCTATTTATGCCCCGGACTCTACCTATCTTAGACATTGGTGCCACTTTGGAATCATATCTGTCCATAACACCTGTCGAAGAGTCTCCCTGGTTGTTTTCCTCGTTACTAGCTATCCTGCACCCCGAAGGGCTCGCTTGCCCCCCAAAAAAGCTACTGCGCGTCCTGCAAGTCGCCAACCCACCTCATGACCTAGCCGCCCATCGAAGTGAATTCTGTCTCGTTGAAACCCCCTCCCCCCCTATGCACCTCTCTGTTTATTTCCACCACCTCAAAGCCTTTCTCTCGACTCATCCACCATATCTCTTGGTTTGCGTTGACCACCGCTCTTTGGAGGTTGCTATCAGGCACCGGTACCTCCGGTATCGTGCATATCACTACCTGTACCTTAGGAGAAGTGGCGCGCATGTCATCGACGCCTTTCGCCAGTGTGGCTGCTAGTCCTGCTGCATCTTCATTGAGGACATCATTTAAAGCACCTGAAATTATCACGAGGTTTCGTCTATCTGCTGTCGTTTTGAGCTTTGCGCTTGCTTGCCTCATGACTGCTTCTAGCTTGCGTCCTGGGAACGCCCCTACTGCAACCCTCTTGTCACCTTTTACCCTCTCTTTGATGGCTTCTGTGCATCGATTTAAATTCGAGTCCCCGGCGATTATCACATGCTGTGACTTTTCAGCTGGACCGTTCTGCACCTGGGGACTACTTGCACCTGTGACGCCGGCTGCTTTGTTCCCTCCCTGCCCCACCAGTACCTGCTGAGCTCGGCGATTCTCATCAGCATTTCACTCTGGGCAACCATCATTTTCTCCATTTTTTCCTAGACCTCACATTGCCTACACTTCGCGTCAGCCTCTTCTCCATCCGCTTCTACGCTTGGGTCCACTTTCAAACCCACTCCACATCCTGAACACTTTACAGTCTTTTTAACCATACCTTTCTGACACCAATTGTCCCTATACTCGATAATTACTAAACTCGAGCCCTGCACTTCGAAAAAAAAAGAAAGTCTAAGCTCTACTACAAAAATTTGCGTGTTCAATGTACGCGCACCTCCCCCACGGGGTGGCAAAAGAAAAAAAAACAACAACAACAAAATTTCAAACACACACACCCGCACTAACCAATAAATACCTGGTGTCTGGCCCCCGAAAAAACCGTACCATAAAATAAGTGCTACGAAGATTTCAACCGCTGCCCTATAATTATAAAGACAAGCTCAAAACATGCAAAAACACTTATCTGCGCAGTCGATCCGGAGCGCTCAAAAAACACGTCCATCCATCCACCTTGACAGCCCGAACCTTGGGTGGCGGCGCGCCATCTAGTGAACTTTGTTGGAATTACCGGAGCGGCGACGTTGACCAGCGATTGGAGAAGTGTACACTGGCAACAGTGATGGAAACGCCAACGTCTCTAGTACAGTGTACTAGAAGGGAAAGTGTGTCGTTCGGCATCGGAAAAAGAGTCCTTCTAGCGATGACCGCTCGGCGCACGACTAGAGGGCGCTGCTGGCTAGAGGAGCGCTACGCTCGCTAGCGTGATAGCTCTGTGAGCGGGCTGTGGGGCCGATTTGTGTATTGTTCCAAGTTGTCGTCACGGCATTTTATGCTATAAATGCCACTTAATGGTGAAATTCAGCTCTTCCGCATAGGCACTAGCCATTCTCTCGCTGTAACGAGCGTACACATAAACACCCGACTTCGATTCGGTGAGGTCATTTACACCAGCTGAACATGTTTCTCCTCGAAGTTACTAAATTTTATATAGTAGTGATGTACTTTCAAATAGTATTGGGTGAATTTCAACGTATTACCTATAGAGCTTAATTATCTACTTTTTGCATACAAGTGTCTCTGTCCGGTTCAGTGTGTTTTATATCTTTTATATTGCTTCGCATACTAAATGGTCAGGAAGCGTTAATCTAAGGCCTCTAATTCTTTCAGCTACTGCTTCTTCAGATAAGTGCTCATATTTTACTTTCATTCAGGTCAAGCTAATTTTTGTGCTGCTAAGCTTAGCTTTCGTTCTCCGAAGGTTACGTCGTATATTGCAAGGACTTTGTTTCGTAAACATCTTCTGACATCATCTTCTGGAAAGCTGGTTGAGTATCAGCTTTCTCTGATATTTGCAGTGGACACGAGCACTGAGGTCATTTACAACAAGCGTGCAGTTCTTTAAAACGAACAACCCTATAAACGATCGATGGGCATTTACTATATATAGCTAAAGGCTCCATTCCCATGCCGGAACACAAACAATTTGCTGATATTCTTAATCGGCAACTCTGCCTCTTCTCATGCTACGAGTTCTAAGTGCCACGTCTTTCCTCTTATAAGATCTTCGGAGTTTGCAACACTTTCAGCAGCTTGCTTCTTGATTTGAATGAGTTTTTTCAATGCTACCTCGCTATGTTCAACAGCGTCGGCTTCCAACTTAGCCTAAAGAAATCAGTCCCCGACACACGGCAGGAAAATTTCTGACCACTCATTAGGAATCGTGAGCTTCGAAAATGACAGCCCTTGAAATTATTGATCACGAGCTTTATCAGTGGCACCGTCTCGGCCCACACTATTCAACATTCTTTGGCATTTCTGTTCAGGAACATCATCGACTGAACTGCCTTGATCAGTTAACGTCGTTCGAGTCGACTTCTGACAACGTGTTGCTCTGACGTCTTCGCTTTGGTTTGGGTAGAATCTAATATCGTCACGGTTGCGATTCTTTCGTTTTTCGGGCAGCGATTTTGAAAGTTACTTAGGAGCATCAGGGAAAATGGTAGGAATGGCATCTTTTGATAAGAGTGGTAAGTCTCTGGGAGCCTCAATAACCTTTGCGTCGACATAGACGTCTTGAAAGTTTGCTGTATGAACCTTGCTTCGAACTGTCGCTCACAAACAGCGCCGCTCTTGTTGAAGACTCGATCACCTCTCTTGATGTTCTGAGACCATTTTTCCCGGCGCTCATCTTCAACGGCACCCGAAATAAGGAGTGCGCCTCTTTACACAAACGGTAGCCGCTGTTACGATTTTGCACAAAGCAAAAGCCGTCTCCCTTTACCGCCGTCTCCCAGCGATATTTTTCTCATTCCAGTAGACAAGCGCAAACACCATCGCAATTTCTTCAGTCACGTACAGCACAATCTGGTGAGGAGCAGAGTTATTCCATGCGAGAAATACCAGCAACGAGGAACTGGTCACGCGATAACAGCCAGACTGACAGTGCAACATGTGTTGACACACACGCTCCTCTGGTCGCAGCGTCCCTAGCGCCCCCAGGCTGTACTCAATCTGCTTCATCGCTGCGGGAACCCCCCTCGCCTTCATTGGAACACGCCGCGCACAGCACACTTCCCCTTCTAGTACACTGTATCTCTAAGCAGGGCGCGAGTATATGGAAGGAGGAAAGGTAAGGCGTTGGTATAGTAGCCACCATAGCGTTGGCTAAGGAGAGGTCCTCGCAATGCGAGATGCAGAGCGAAAAGTATGGCTGAAGTCACGTGCTTTTCCAGAGGGATTGTGGGATTGCTTGGGCATGCCCGCGTGTCGTGTCGTTTGCATCACCACTCGTGCGATCACCTGCTTGATAGCCGGCTGGAGTTCTGAATGTCCATTTTTGTGCAGCTGTTGCACTTCAAAGATGATGCAAAGTGTTAGAAGCCTACACCGAGCGTTGGTCTTCACTATTGCGAATTTATTTTATATCGCTTGAGATAGAAAGAGCTCGTCTTCGAAGCTCGCGACCACAAGCTCCGAAAACGGTTGGCGCCGCAGCTTCACCGTTTTCCTTCGGCACTGTGCTGTTGCTTGACTCAGCGAAGGAAGCCTCGAATTTCTGGACGAGAACGGCAGCGGCTCTTATTGCGAGAGGCGGCGGTGAGTTCTCGTGTGCGACGGTCACAACTATCGAAAACAGTACGTGGCCCAATGTTCTACGAAGCTTGCTGACTAAAGTATAAGACGTGCTTGACACAGTAAGGGGATTCATTGCTTGAATTATCGCTTGCTGTTTACATTTTGCGCGCGGTAACCATCTTCGGCCAAGTCTTCTTTTTTGTTTTGACATGGTCGCCATCGCCCGACCCGCGCTGCTGCGAACGATACTCGTGCGCTTGTATTGTGACACACATGGCAAAGAATGATTCGTAGGTCTTCAGCTGGCTAAATAGCGAGACAAATTAAATTATTGTTCGCTGCTACATTAGGTTCGGTACCCCGAACTTACCGTATACCTGCAGAAGAAAACAGACCGTCGTGGAGAATATCCGGCCAATTCGCGCCGTTGCTCTCTAGCCTTCAGCGGATTAAACACGAAGCGCACAGCTGCGAGTGTATTGTAGATTCGCAATATCAGCCGTAATGAGGTTGCGAATAACACACAGCTAGGCGCTATACAAGCGAGTATCGCAGCACGTTTGCTCATAATCAGCACAATAGTTTCGCTTTTCCAGCTCGTCTATCAGATGGCGGCGGCGCTGCAACACGACGCGTTCAAAATCGCCTCGCACGACTCGCCTCCCTCTAGAGGGCGCCCGCTGCGCATGAGTGGGTGCATTCGGGTGCCGGGGTTTCTTCAGGTAGACCAAATGTGCATTATGCTCTTGTATCCAAGGCATTCGCTTGTCTGAAGTATAGACGCAAGTATGTTGACACCACATAGGTAGACCTCTTTCCGGCTTAAACATCTCTACCGTTGAAATATTCCCAATTTTCTCTTTCTCTCTCGTTGTAGTCGTTCCCTCGCCGATCTGGTTTATCGCATTCTATGCTGGACAATAGGCATGCATGTTCTAGAAGCTAAAGCGATGACGAAAAAAGAAGACCAAGCAGAACAAGACAAATAGAGCGCGAGACAGCTCATGACGATCATACTTTTCGATGGTACTACCGGATACAACGAAAATCTTTAACAGTTCTGCCACTAAACACCTTCAACTGAAATACACAGTTTTGTTCTTTAAAACATATCAGTGGGGCGCGTCTCTCGGAGCCATGGCGGCAATTGGCCTAAGTAGCTCCCTTAAGGATGCGAGCAGGAAGCAGGCCGCAGATTTTTTTACTACAGCATCTGTATTTCTGTAAGGCATTCATGCCACAATTCTTTACCGTAGGACATACTTCGGATCCAGTTGGATTTAGCATGTGAATACTGACTCTTTCCAGGTATATGAACTTCCAGAATAAAACCACCCATTCGGAGGTTTTAGTGGCTAAAGCGAAACCGCATACACACACAAAAAATCGAATACCGAATCTAGACATAGTGGGATTTTTAGGTTCTGTATCAGCAAAGCTCATTTTTCATTTTTTGGTAAAGACAATCACTCCGGTAGACAGCCAAAGCTTTCACTTATTTCAACAGAGCTAATGCACTGTTACACGGGCCATGTTTCGCAAAACTATCAACCAATTTTCTGCAAAATAAACTAACACGTTCAAATGACAACGTCATACTGAAAGAGTGTCGTATACAGCAGAGTCTAGCAGTGTATAGCAGTGTATAGCAGAGTCTGTGCGCTCCCAATCAGACAACTAGTTCAGTCACTAACGGTCTTACGGCGCTCAACCAACACGCGATACAGACAATTCGTGCCTTCGGCAATTACTCTGTCCCTGACAGGATAAACCTTGTTATTTCTCAGTGCTCTAAGTACGCACTTTTAGAAATATCCCTCTATGCTGAGGTTAACTTTTACAATAAAAACAAATGTGAAACCCTACGATGACGTCTATACCTGAAGTTACAGACGGAAGAACTCCAAGAAATATTACTCATCGATGAAAACTGGATTGTCCAAAATATGAAAGAGGAAGCTTCAAAAAACTATGATGCAAAATAAAAAAAGCAAAAAAATAAGAATACTTCACACGAGTGATGCAAAGCCTAACAGAAATGTGAGGCTTGGCAGTCTTCGTCACTGTTTTTTTCTTTATCTCTATTTTTTACTTCTTGCTTCTGTAGTGGTCTTGACCTATTTTTCGCACCTATTTTTTTGCCTTTAGTTCTGCACTGCTTTGCCTTTTTCTCATTTATATACACTCTTTGTTAGTGTGGCACACCAAAGCTAACTGTCCAGGTGCTCGAAGAACAAGAGTTTTTCTTTTTTTATGACGGAAGAGAGTGCTCAATATGCTACAGACGACTCTGGTGTATGCGATTCGGCATCCCTCGATATTATCATCAATGCTCTCGAAGAACTGCAGAAAAAAGACCACTCTTTGGCATGGGCGCACGGTACAGATGGCTAATGTATATGTGGTTTGGTCTGTTTTACGTCAAGCAACAAGGACAGCACATGGCAGCCTGTTTCCTAAAGTGCTGCGAGCTTAAGACGTCGCCAAAGCTTTTCATGGGATAGTAGTGAATGCTATTTTCGTGGTTTTGATGGCACTTCATTTGTGCTCCACTTGTGAACCGCAGGTGCTGACAAGCCGTTTTCTATGAAATGACCACGTCAATACGAACAAAATTTAACAGCATATCAACGGAATGATTGATGACGAGTGGTCGATGTTCCGGAGGTACATCGGTACTCCATGAATCTTCTGTAAATCTGGCGCAGCCGATCATCATGTAAAAATGGCCAGTACACGCTGCAGTCGTCTTACAAAGCCTCCTCTTTGTCGCCTTGTCTTCGTAGCTCATACTCGAAGCAAACAGATTGGCAGCAAAAAAAGAAAGCATGTCATGAGTGAATGCATTCAGCGCAAGAGAACACGCGGTGTCCTATCCCACGAGAACACGCATTGGAGTGGAGCGGTTGTCAATGCAGTCAGCAATCTGAGTACTAGTGGTGCGAGTGCTACAGGGCCATCTAGTGAGCCCTAGAGAACAAGCGTTGGCTACTACAACGCGGGACTTGCCTGTACCTCAAGGAGCTTCGCCGTTAAAATTGTAAGGTTGCTCAGGAAACCATGACAAGTTATAAGGAAAGCCGTAGTTGGGGGCTCCAGAACTCTCGACCACAACGATTTCTTGAAGGTGACGGTGTCTAAAAATTTTATCCGAGAAATATACTACGTTTAAACGATGTAGTCCAGGATTTCAAACCACGTCCCCACAATGTCGGTGAGTTGGTAGTGCACGTGACGTCGTAGCCTGCAGGCGCCTTCAACGTTTCGATTCATGAAGGTTGTCACATCGTCATACGTCTCCACCCACACCATTTAGTTTTCAAACGACCACCCACTAAAACTTGTTGGATCATAGGGATGTGCCATCACGACTGCAACCGAGTATACACTTCAGTCTTCAATGCAAAGGTGGCCCTTTCCACCATGGCTGTTTGATTAGGCAAGTGTGCCTACATTGATTCAAAACCTTGAAGTCCATGGCTAGCCCGTTGCTGTGGAAAGCCTTTGCTGTAATCATGAAGCTATGGGCTTGGTTCGTTGTTTTTGTGGGCTATCATATAATTAGAAATTGAGTCACTTCACTTTTCTTGTGGCCGTGTATAAAACTAGCCATGGCTGGTAACAATGAAATGCTTTTTTGCACGAATATGTGCCTACGAAGAAGGATACTGAACGTGCAGTTAAAGCAAGACCATCGGTCATCGACATTGTCATTATTGGTGAAACACGTGGTGTTTTACAGACAGGCAGCTTAACCTTCAAGCGTGATTACTGTATCTTGCTTAAGTTCAGGACTAACACTGTCTTGTCTTGTCCGATTGATAATCCGAAGAGAACAATGTGAAACAATTCTGCCGTTGCGGAAACTTTACTGTGCGGCTGCAAAAGAGTGGTGCTAAGAGTTGTGGGTTCAAATAACTTACACCTAACTAAGCAAATAGAGGCAAGCGGCTATATTTGTGGGGACACACCGGTACAGAGGAAGTTTTGTTCACGTGCACATATTCATTTTGTACATTCTAATAGACAATCGGTTGGAGCAAGACGTACCTTGTAAATCGGGAACAGAAAAAAATCCTCATGATTAATCTATACGCTCTCTGCATTACCTTTTTCAATCGTCTTCCACTTTTGCTTCGCTCCCAAAACACGTGCCCCCATTTCTCCGGTGCAGCCCGGTATGCGTTTCTGTGTGCATGGGTAAAAAATACTGTGAAGTGAACAAAACAGAAAGCGTTCTCAGATAGGCGTTGGCGCTTCACAGCGGTTCTCGAGCACAAGTTTTCGAATGTTCTTGAGATGCGCTCAGCCAGCAAGTGGTCGAGAATGAAGCGCGAGCGGACGGCAAAGTGAGGCGCAAGGAGGAGAGAGAGCAAACATCGAGAGAAGGAGTGGGGAAGCACTACACCTACCTTTTCCTGCACTCTCTCGCACCAGGTGTGATGGTTGCTAGGGGAAGGATAAGCGCGCGCCCCCCGCTGTTGCAATGAAAGAGGGAGCTTGAGCGTTGAGATAACACCTGCCAGCGCGTGGACACCGCCGTGGACCACGCCGGATGGCTGACATAGCCCGACTTAGAAATGCATTCGCTATAAAGAAATAACACATCGCCTGCGTGGAAAGCGCAGCACAGAAATATCAACACCTTGCCTGCACGGAAAGCGCAGAACTGCTGCAGCGACAGCTGGAACAGTGCCATTGATCGATTGATATGTGGGGTTTAACGTCCCAGAACCACCATATGATTACGAGAGACGCCGTAGTGGAGGGCTCCGAAAATTTCGACCACCTGGGGTTCTTTAACGTGCACCCAAACCTGAGCACAAACAGTGCATTTCTGGAACCCGTCGTAAATTCTCTTGGGGCTAGTAATTCAAGCATGCTTAGAGGTACCCCGTACTTCAATAATTGATTCGGGGGCTGATCACGATGAAGAAATATTACAGAGCCCTTCGCGGAGGGTTGAATGATTTCGCCCACCTACTCGTAAAGCGATTCATAATGTGTGTCGGCCGGTTACGCCAGTCGCGTTCTGTGACACATGGTTGTAATTTTACTCTTTTATCACGCTACATGTCAAACGTTAACGAGGTTCATTCGCGACGTATTACTCGCATAGGGCTATTGTGCGCTGGAGATTCTAGCATTGCAATGGCTCTCTGGTAAAATACGGGGGTGTCGTCGAAAGGACCCAAATTCGAACCTTGATCAATCCAGGGTATGTATTCTCACTTTTTGTGATAGTGGTAACGGGCACTGGCAGCAGCGTACAAGTACAAAACCCTTGCTCTGATCTCATAACTTTTGTCGTGAAAAATTGACAAATCCAACGCATTGTGGGAATCAGTGTTATGCAAAACATACGAAAGAAAGTTGACTGTGGTGCGACTTTTATTTGATCCCAGCGTTAGGAAGTACGCTAAAGATGTGATTAGATGTTGTACCCACCTGCGAGATATGTCGAGCAGTCATACATGTTTTCTCTAACATGTTGCTTACATTTGCGTAACGATGTAAACAGTAATGTGAGTATTACGAACACCGCAAACGGTAAGCTATCGCCCATCTGATTGCAAAGATAGTAGCCCTGGATATTGTTATGAGAAGAGCTCCAGTAGATTAAGCTTAAGTGTACAGTTTACGTCAGCCCCACTTGACGCCCAAGAGTACAAGATATGATGTTTATAAAAATAGACAGTGAGCACTGCAACACCAATTGAAGTTTACCCAGCATTACGCCTATTTGGGGACTTTTTCTAATGTAGTTTTAAGAGTTGACGTGGCTTTGTGGTAGAATACTTGACTAACACACATATATTGGCCCCTTGACATTTATTATTCTGTTCAGCGGCTTAACGCAGCCGATTTCAGTTGTTCCGTACACTCAACAGTGTTCCGTACAATTAAATTGCAAATGTGTGCTCTCTCCTTCATAAGTAAACTGTTGAATCACCTGTGGCACTTTCCCACATACCACGGTCCATGGTATCTTGGTATGTGTGATACTAAGCTAGAAAAAAGGGTTGGACCACGTGCGTGAAAAAATTTAATATGATTTTATTCGTTCCTAACCAGCCAACATATTCACCTAACCCTCTTATCCTCCATACTAGTTTTGGTCGACCCCAAGTTAAGAAGGCGGCCATGAGAGTACGAAGACGTAGGCGGCTAGATAGATGATAGATAGAATAATTGATCATCATCATCATTAGCATGACTACGCCCACTGCAAGAAAAAGGCGTTTTTATGTCGCGCACTCAACACAGTCCTGTGCTTGCTGCTGCCACCTAACTCTCTGTCTCCCCTCCACTCACTTGCCTTCTCTAAGAATCCAGTATTGGATCCTTAACGATAAGCAGTTATCTTGCCTTCGGTCTACGTGCCCTGCCCATGACCATTTTTTGTTCTTGGTTTACACTATGATGTTCTTAACACACATTTGTTCCCTGATATACTCTGCCTTCATCTTGTCTCTTAGAGAAACACCTGTCATTTTCCTTTCCATTGCTCCTGGAGTCGTCTTCAGCTTATGTTGAACCCTCTTTGTAATCGTCCAGGCTTCTGCTCCGTAGGTAAGTGCCGATAAGATGCAGCAGTTTTAAAGTTTTCTTTGGAGGCATAAAGGCAGTCTACCAATTATAATAAGAGATTTCTTGCCGGGTGTGCTCTACCCCATTCTTATTCTTCTAGTTTCTTCTATCTCGGCGTAAGGCTCCACGGTTGTTGTTTTAGTACACACACAATTTTATACCTTCAAGCGCACGACTACCTATCTAAAAGCGAGGTTGTCTAACGAGGTTGTTGTACATTACTTTCGTTTGCAACAGCATAATTTAAAGACTTATCTTTCTGTTCTTGTTTTGGGACGTTAAACCATACGTATCAATTGTATTTCTGTTTTAGTTTATTTAGGTGCTAATGATTTGCAATGCGCCCTCTGAGTCACTCAGGAACGCAGTGCCATCGGCGAAGCGCGGGTTACTAAGGCATACTAAGGTACTCTTCCGTAACTCGTGTCCTTTACTGTAACCATTCATCGGCTCTGAAAATCTCCTGTAAGCACGGGGTAAATAGCAATGGGGATGGTATCCTCTTGTCTTACACCCTTCTTTATTGGTATTCTGTCGCTTTCCTTAAGGAACACCGTGGTGGCTGTTGTTACACTGTGAATTTCTTCCAGAATGTTCATATATGCTTCGTCAACTCCCTAATTACATGGTGTCTGAATGAGTGCTGACATCTCTACCGAATCAAATGCCTTATCCTAATCTATGAAAGCTATGCATAGCGCCTGGGTGTAATCTGAAAATTTACCTATCACCTGATTGATGGTAATAATGTGGTCGATTGTTGAGTTGCCTGCACAAAATATTTTTCGATCCTGTGGTTGTTGCATTCTAATTATGTCCTAATTCCATTCGCAATTACCTTTGTAAATAGTTTGTATACGACGTAGAGAAAGCTCATTGGCCTGCAGGTCGTCAAATCCTTGTCATCCTCTTTCTTATGTATCAAGATTTTATTAGTATTATTCCAAGATTCTGTTACTTACCCCCTCAGAAGACATTCGTAAACAGGGTGGCCCGTTTTACTAGCACAAATCTGTCCACCGTCTTTCAGCCGATGCGATGTTACCTGATCCTCACCAGCAGGTTCGCCTTGTTAGGAGGATATATGAGGCCTTTACTATGCTATAAAATGGGCACGTGCTTTGCTATCGTGGCTTAGCTTAGTTGGCTGACAGAATAGAACTGAGGGTGGGGTTCCTCATGCAAAGAAATATTGCTAGTAACATAGAGGAGTGAGTTAGTGACAACTATTATTCAACGAAAGGGTGAGACATGATGGAGGCTAAGCCAAGTAGACTGCCAGGCCATGCCTCTCGATCACGGCTTGCGCTCGTTCCAAGATCTGTGTTTGGAAGACTGCAGCTTTATTGTTTATATGCAATACATGCCACCCTTTCAATAATGCTGCGGTATTCCTCTATGTTTGGGGTCACTCAGACTCCAAACATTGAGGATGAGACTCCAAACATAGAGGAATATCATAGCATTAATGAAAAGTTGGCAGTTATCGAATATAAACTTATAAAGCTATCAAATAAAGTTGGCATAGGCCTACTCACCTACATCCAGTCATGATGACGCACTAGTTGAAGATTCTATGACGATGTGAAATCGGCAATTAATAAGGTAAAACTGAGTATACTATACTGATCGGCGACTTCAAGGCCGAGGTATTTAAAAGGCATGCTGCAGACCAGGCAGTAGGGCATATAGCATTGGTACTAGAAATGGCAGAGGCAAGTTATTAGTAGAATTCGCAGAAGGCAATAATTTACGAATGTTGAATACCTTCTACCGGAATCGTGTGATCCGTTAATGAACATAGAGAAGCCCTAATGGTGAAAGTAATAACAAAATAGACTTTATAATGAGTGCACGCCCAGGCATCATGTCGAATGTGGAAGTGGTTGGCAAGGTACGGTGCAGAGACAAATCAATTGCAAAGTATCGAATTGACATTGACTTGAAGAATTGATGATGGAGACAGGTACTCAATAAGCCAATGAATGAGCTTGCACTGAGAGGACAAGTACAGAAATTCAGAGTCTTGGTTCATAACAGATATTAGGTTCTTATTTAGCAAATCGGCCATAATTTTGACGCAATGAATGATAATCTGATGGCTATCTTTGATTGGTATGTGGGGTTTAACGTCCCAAAACCACCATATGATTATGAGAGACGCCGTTGTGGAGGGCTCCCGAAATTTCAACCACCTCGGGTTCTTTGACGTGCAGCCAAATCTGAGCACACAGACCTACAACATTTCCGCCTAATTCGAAAATGCAGCCGCCACAGCTGGGATTCGAACGCGCGACCTGTGGGGACGGCTATCATTTCGGAGTGTGCAGTGTAGGAGTGAGGTACTGTAGTTAGCACACTCGAGAGCTGTCCAAGGAGGCGAATGAACTCATTGAAAAACGTAAATGCATGAAAGCCTCGAACAAAACAGGAAAATAGAGCTGCCAGAGCTTTTTGAGTAATAATAAGCGTAAGGTATCCGATGTAAGAAGGTATAATGGGTAGAGAACTTAGTATGCTCTAACGACGGACGGACGCGGCTCGCGGATCATTCACGGTTTGCCGATAAGACCCTCCGAAGCTTCGCCCCACTCATCATTCACTCCGTGGATATTCTGGAAAGCCGCTACTACATACTTACATACATGCAGGTGACGACCAATCAACGCCTTAAGAACCTTCGCCCCTAAAAACGCAAATGTTACGAATATCTGAGGTGCTACGTCAACACGTAAGTATTAGGTGGTGTGTTCTTCATTAACAAACACAGAGATACGTGGTTTTAAAGAGCTTAGTGTTTCTTACGCTGCGCTGAAAATGCAACAATATGCAAGAAATAGCCTCCTGCTGAGGATATGGCACTGCCGTCTGGTAGGACGGAAATGGTACGATAACAGCATCACGGATGGGCACGGGTGAGACCAGGACTCTGGCAGTACGGCCGGCAAAAATACTATCGTCATTCGGCGACATTTGTAGCAATATTTTGTGTTTTCCGACAACCTACTGTTATTCGTAATGTACAAATCATTAGCCACACGTATTTTCAAGGTAGGCGAACATGCACAGTTACTTCTAAAAAATATTTTTCACAAGCGATTTTAATAAACGCACTATTGTTCACTGAACAGAAATATATCAATAATTATGATATGGAAAGGTGAAGTTATTGGAAAGGGCTGCTATTTTTCACAGTAACTGCAGTTTAGGTGGAATAAAAGTCCACAGCAATATAAGCTTCATTATTTGGGGAAGGTGACTTTAGGACGGAGTACTACTTCGCTAAGATGTACGCGTTGCAAGGAATTCTGATTATTGTAGCAATGCCGCTGTTCTCTGGTGCGACCGCCGATATTGAGGCTTGTGTTGCGGAAGATACGGTGCTGCCTATCGTCAACGTAAGGGAAAATTTGTTTATATACTGCAAACTATTATCCGTCTGAAATGCGGACGAATGGACCTTTGAATTTTTTTCAAGCCCTCTTTTTGCTGCGGACCGGCAGTTAAACCAAGTGGCATGCCTTGATTGAAAATGAATTGAGCATGCGGGGAGACAGTACTAAATCAGAAACGGAACAACAAACTCGCTGTGGTTGCCGCTCAAGGTTGGTAACAGGCCCGAAGAGACTGACGGAGGCAGTCAGAGTTCGGCGAAAGACAAATCAAGAACGCAGCTTTGCATTATTTATATGCGTTTCACGGAACTGCTGCAACTGAGAAGCCATCGAGTAACCTTCGTCGTCCCCTTTCTCATAGTAAACGTACTGCTTTGTAACGTTAGCGCTTGTGTTCAAACATGAAATTTAATAATCAGTAACGAAAGTTCCCTAGTGGTGAGAATGCTGCTGAAGTGTAGCAAGTAGACAAAAAGTTCTGACAAACAGCACCAAAATGCTGAAATGATTGAAGCCTTCTTGCACGTGCTAGTAATATTATCTCTATCGCGCACGCCGACGCTTGATGATTTTTATACCGCAATTGAGTAAGCATGCTGCCTCACATAGAATGAATCACCGAAGCGAAAATCTCATATTAACGATCCTTTTCCGTGCGAGATAATCCAGATGTTGGTTCATTTTTTGTGGATAAAGAATGGCTGCATGCACATGGGAAGGTAAAAGAAAACACATGCTCCCACTGACAACACCGCAGCTTTTTTTTAAACTGTATTTCTAACGAACGCTTGACGTCCAGTAATATCTGCACAATATAGTTGCACTTATATTTCGCACTGTTTAGTGCCTCGGAACCTAAGGCCCTGTCGGCGAAAGCTGTGCCGGACTTCCAATCAAGGTTTCAGCAATCAATTTAGTGCCTTCACCGCAGCTGTTGTTCACGTTGAGTGCCGTCACCGTACCTATTTGCACTTCAAACGCGAAACAATCGTGAAGTTGTCGGCAGTACTATTTGCCATTTTTAGGAATACACCTGGCATTATATCAAAGTATGAAATAAAGTTACAATGTATATGCAAAAAATGTGCTAAATTTGTCCAAGACTTGGCTACAGCGTTAAGAAGAACTCAAGGGGTACTAAGCCGACAAATTTCTGTGGCGTGCAGTGGTGCAGCCGGTGTATATTGCCTTCACTAATAACCACGTAGTACCCCGAAGTGTTCATGTAAAAATTATTGCTTGCTTTACGGCCAACGTAGCATTCTCTATGTCGCGGTCATGATAGAGCCTCGCAGACGCAAACATGGCCAAAAAGTTAGCCTCGAAAATCGCAACATTCAACGTGAAAACTAGATATACCCATTCTCTTCTTTGCAATAAATGGATCCTTGAGCTGTAATGGTCAATTTGGGCCGGGTAAAGATATGACAATGTTGATGTGGCATTCATCTTTGCGGTTCGGCAGCATGTGTTCAGGCATTGTGTATTGATAACGCAAGCACTGATTACTGAAAAAAAGAAAGGAGCGGTTTTGATGGAAATCTTAGGTATTTAGGTTGTAGGAGCTAGCGAAGCTGCTTTAGGGCACATTTTACTGCCGCCATACATAATGTACGACACATGAAAATAACGTCTTAATTTCATACTGATGTAGATGGAGCTGAGTAAAGCGTTGCGAGCAGAGTTAACTTCAGTGCTTCTTTGGAGTATAAGTATCCTAATGTGTGAGGACTTTGGCTTTAAGTTTACTTCACAAACATTTTTCTCTGCTCGTGATGAGTGGCTTAGAATCATCCGCGAAGGGAGCCACTTAATGGTGTAATGTCATTGTAGCGTCCCCATACATCATAATTGTTATTTTACAAGCCATGGCACCGTGCCTCTCGCGCAGCTCATGTGAGGGCTCACGCTCATGACGAGCTCACGCACTGACCTCCATTAAAGAGGCAAGATGACGCATTCCCGCTGTCCCATGCGGGCGCTTGTGAAGCCACCGGAAGGTCCCTTTGGTGTCCAGGAACCTGGCGTCTTCTGGGCGACTTAGGAGCAGAATTCAAATATTATCTGGCGTTGGTTGCTGCTGTGATCGTATTATTGTGTTTTAGGGGTGAAGCTCCTAAAGGCGTGGGTCATGTGTCTCCTGTATGCAGTTGCCACCTCCCGTTTAAGTCCTTGGAATGTCCACTGGATGGCGGTACTTGTATATGAGGAATATATGATGAAAATATGCGAGCTGGCGGTACTTGGAGTGTTCAATAGATGGACACACACACACACACACACACACACACACACACACACACACACACACACACACACACACACACACACACACACACACACACACACACACACACACACACACACACACACGTACGTACGTACATACACACACGTACGTACATACATACATACATACATACATACATACATACATACATACATACATACATACATACATACATACATACATATATACATACATACTTGCATACCCACTCACCATCATTCAATCCGTGGATATGCTGTGATTTTTTTCTTAATATATAACATTACCGCGGTCATCCCATGCTACATGAAAAATGGCAGACGCTATAGTGCAACCATACGAGTATGGCGGAGAGCTGTAGTCTACAACATCAGACCCTGCGAATAAGCATAACTTGGAAAGCTTACTAACGCTACAGAAAAAATTCCAGACATGCCGTAGCGACGCTGTACGAATGCGGCGGAGGGCTGTAATCTACAACCTTGCAATTACTCACCAGTCAGGTATCAGAACTGAAATTGTTGTGCAATCGCTTTATCAAAAAAAAAAAGAAAGAACCAAAGAGTAGAATGGTAGCCTGAAATGCAAAGGTTTGTCTTTTGTAAGTGATCGGGAAAGAAAACAGTGCTGGGATGGCATTGTTTCGAAGATAAGTTATTGGATCCGAGCGCTCAATACATGGATTTGCAAAATGACTACTGCAAAGCCTGCTTTCAGGAGACGGCGTCCAGTTTTCCTTTTTTGTGTTACTGACCCACTTTTCGTGTACTTGAGGCCTAGAGCGTAGAAAACTGCATATAAACAACACAAACACCTTCAACAGCCTAGTAATCGATTAACTACCACAATTTTCTTGCAGAATTCTTAAAAGGTAACATAATTTTTAGGTAATTATGCGTGAAATGTCTTACCGATGACATTTCTTGTCGAATAGTACAGTTTACCTTGCTACAGGCCGAAATTTCAATAAAAAAGTGACAGCTTTGCCGCAAAGGCGAAGCAATGAACGCGATGGCAATAATTTGGAATGTCACGCGCAGAATTACAAGCGGATCGAAACGTGCCCACGTTTCTCATGCACAATTGACGCACGAAACGTATTCACAAATACAGATGAACGGCAATAAGAGTTTTAGTTACCTTGCTGTGTCTAAAAAGCGCATCCTTTTCGCAAATGGAGACTGTGAAACAATCGAACCTTTGAGCGCCCGCTAACCACCACAGAATCATTAAAATGAAAACCCAAGGCCAGCCTAGACGTACGATCTTCCCCACCACGAGATCAGGGCACCTGAGTGAGTGTCGCTCCCTCCTCTTCATGGCGCAAAGTACGCGTGGGAGATGAGAGCGTGCACCGCCACGTCGTGATGACGGGGCGACGCTGATTAATGCGCCATCTTACTGGTAATGCTGAAAACACGATCTTTCCTCCCGAGATGCCCGTCAGCATCGGTAAGTGATAGGTATAAATAGCTTGCCGTTTGAACGTTGAAGGAGGTTCTTCTCGGTGTCTCAGTGGTTATTGTCCCGCAGTCATGATTCAAAGGTCTCAAGTTTGATTCCACGTGCCGGAGTCTTTTTCTGGATTATTTTTCTTTCTGGCGTTAACTTATATAATAATACGTACACATATACGGTGAGTTACGGCGACGCCGACCATATTATTCGCCGAAGTGCCCATATATTTGCTATCGCAATAAAACTCCCAAGCATTTCCCCGAGGGTGAACAGGTTAGGTGCGAATACACGGGGTGATGCTATGAGGGGTATTTATTAATTCGCACTATTATATTTATTAAACACACTATGGTGCGTTTATGGTGTAATGGTTCCTGGGAATCGCAATTTGATCACACGGGGTAGTTTACGTTAACTCACTGGTGAATGCCAACGGATTTTAACTTTACTCCCCCTCACGACCCGCTCTCGACGGGAGACTGAGAGAGAAGGTGGGCGCGCGCGAGAGAGAGAGGTGCGCGCGCAGCTGCAGCGAGCGAGGAGAGTGGAGGAGCGAGCGAAGGGGGAGGGGGTATAAGGCGCGTTACTGACACCGATATCAGTGTCGCGTCCGTGGCTTATTCGGTAGAGCGTCGCGCTGCGGCCCGCCAAGTCCTCTTTCTTTTAAAGACAGAGAGAAGACTGCGGACGCCGCCGACGGCGGTGGATGGTCTGGGGTCGCTTATAAAGTGTATTCACACTTAAAGAAAGAGAAAAGCCCTCGTGCCGGCATCAGGCGGCTGTTCTAGGCGGTGACTTCAGAGACATCAGCGGTGACTTCCAGTGGCTTCAACCGCACGCGCTCAATGCGCTATTCATGTCCCCTAGTAGAGATCAGTGAGCTCACGCTACTGGCGAAGTCCGCGTTGGCAGCCACAGCCACTCCGCTTCGGCAGTTCTAATAAAAGTGTCGAGATCGACGTGCTAGCTAGGCCGCCTTCACTTCTCTCACGTTTCTCGCGACATCTAACGAAAAGAGCATCTTCCGAAAACTTTCTGATATGAAGACCTTCGTTGGGATGAATGCAACTGACGATAATTTTTAAAGTTTTAGATTTATTCAAGTTTTCTCTATCCGTATTATTTTGCTTCAGTTCTTCGACTTTTTGTTGTTCAGCAGGCATTTCGGAGCGTTCCGCTTCCAATGGCTGTCTATGTAACAACGATGGTACATGCTGATACCGTGCTGTATTTATATTAGTTCGTACAGCTTTACTTATAGAACATCTGTAGATGTGACAGTACACGGTGGGATATCGTTTGATTATCTGGACAGCGCAAAGTTGCCGTTGTAGCCATTCGGACAATTCACGGGCAGGTGGTGGCCACATTCCAGCAAAGATTCGTTGAACGCTGATGAACTCAGCAGCCATGAAGGCGTAAGGTCCCCAAAGAAAATCCGGCTGTATGTGGCTATGGTGCTCACTCTTCCCTCTCTCACTCTCGTAAACCGAACCGAATGTTTCTGCTAGACCGTGCCCGCACTTTGCCGTTGAAAGACTCCTGCAGGTACGCCATCTCCTCCAGTCTGGATTGTTTACCTGCTTGATGCTGCCTTGCCTCGAGCTCATCTGTCAGCCATTTGTCGTCTATTTAAGCAGAGGCCAGCACTTGTTTAGCTTCGCAAGTTCTGCCTGTATAGTGTCTAGTTCAGCCTCACTATTCAGCAAACTGTGCCTAAGGTAAAATGACATTGCTTTAGCACAGCTGAGTTTGAGCGTGAAGGAAAAATACTACGCGGTCAAGAAGGGGAAAAACAGGTGACAGTGTGAGCGCTAACTTCCAACTTTTGTTTATTGCGTGCCCTTACAACACAAGAAGTAGCTCATTCCACGTGATACCACACACATGACAAAACCGTACACGTGTGGCACAGCGCACTATCAAGGAAACCTAGTTTTGATCTGATTTCAAATTAACAATTCTATACCAATGCTTCGCAGGACGTGCTGCAGAAAATTCGGCTCTTTTTTAGAGAAGGCCACAGACAGCGAGCTCACACACAGCTTCGCACATTTTGCGATAGCGTTTGCCTCAATAATTTCCCGTGTCAACTGGTTACGACTGCAGCCCAAGATGACACACTGATCAAAGAATGGAGTGCACGTACACTTCTTACAATGCATAGCTAGGAAACCACCAAAAGAAATCTTGGTTTTTACATTGGAAGAGTTTGCGCAAGCGGTCATAAACACACCTACCAGTCTTCTAAAACGCGCCACACAACAGCAGGAACTTTTATACAACAGCTAGGGCGCATTCAACATACTTGGTTACATGCTTCTTTCCACAGGTAGGTTGCACCTCCTTCTTGGGGTTCGTAAGCGTTTATAGATGGCTTAGTTTGTCTAGGGCAGGGTCTATGTAAGCTTACAAATTTTGTTATGAAATTGCGAACTGCAAGCTAACGAAATTTTTTTGAAAGACGATAGCATTTCAAGAAAGTATTTCAAAATATACAGACATTTTTTGTCTCTTGGGCGGGGACGGGCTCTAAGAGAGAGACTTATTACAAGTATTCAAGGTGGCACCACAGGTTGTCAAGCTGACCAATATTGTCTAAAACGTGAATAAAAGTTCCATCGCATGCCTCTCTTGCATGAAGCTGGGGAAAGGGGCGAAGGCACAATCCACTTATAAAGTTTTTTTGCGTTGAAAGATGCATGCAGCGTTCGTAGAGCGCACACTCATCTGCATAAGCTCGGCACTCAACCAAGTTATGTTCTACAGTTTCTATTAAGCCACAGTTATTGAAATGTAGACTTTCTACTTGACTAAAGTGGTACCGTAAGATGTTTCTATAAGCACTGTTCAGCCGCAGACGATGGTAGAGAGTTTGCAGGTATCAGATGATTTGGGGTGGGAGTCGAGGTTTTAGATGTGGGTAGATATAACGAAGGAAAGCTTAATAATTCGTCGGGACGTTCCAGAGCCTTTTCTTTTCTTTGGCAGCAAGCCTTTCAGTCTGCTAGATAGCATCTGTTTTAGTTGAATGAGTTCGCCTGTAATTTTGCTTTTGAAGTCCTCTGCGGGCCGCTTCGCCTGCTTTTAAACTGGCCAATATACCGCAATGAGCCGGTATCCAGTGAAATGTGATAGCGTGACCTACGGTAATAGCCAAGTGGTGTAACTACGCTATATCCTACGAAATCGGGTTATAATTTGTTTTTTAAAGAGTCTGAGCAGTATTTGCAATGCTCCTTTGCAGTCGGTGAAGATCAGCCATTGTTTCGGCGTTTGACACAGGATGTAGAGAGCTGTTACTTTATTTCAATGAAGTTCTGCAGTCGTTAATGCGTCGTGCATTGTAGCCGATAGGACAAACTGCATGTGAAGGAGACATCGCGGTCATATGAGAAAATCTCCTGAGTGGATAAGGCGTCAGTATAAATATGAGAATCCTGAGTGTAATGCTGGGCTAAGTAGAAGAGAATATTCTGCTGCAGTGCGGTCTGCTGAATACGCCTCTTCGCTTCATTGATGCCTGGTTCACATGGTTTAATATCAAAAAATGAAAGCGTACAGGGAAAATTTTTTGGAAGCAATAGGTTCTTCGGCTGTCTAATAGCAGTAAGTTGCTGCATTTGCGCAGCTTGGGCGAACGCAAAATCACTGTGGATGATGTACGTGGACCAGAAAATGCTTCTTCCCATCAAAAACTTAGCGGAAATAAGTGCGCAATGTTTCTGGAGGGCAGATGACATCTAGCGGGAGACATCCTGCTTTCGCTACAGTTCCCGTGGCTGATGAGCTCTTCGGAAGGCGTAGACAGATTCGTAGGAAATCGTTTCGTGCCGCTTCTAAAGTTCCGTTATTTGTTAGAGAAAATCGTAGAAGCACCGGTAGGCACTAACGCAAGGTTCCTTGGATATACGTTTTCTCAAGCAAGACCATTGATTTGCACTTACACCCCATCGTGTTACCACCATGAATTTGAAGAGTTGTGATGTTGCAGCTATTCTCACTCGATGTTTTTTTTCACGAGGTAAGACTAGGAAAGGCTTCTGTCGATGACTATTCCAAGGAATTGCAGTGACCATATATAAGTCAGTGGCCAGCCACCGAGGAGGAGCGGATGCTTGGTTATTTTCTTTCTTGTGAAAACAATTGTTGTGCTCTTTTCTGGAGAGACGCGCATACCCGGGGAGACAAATACTTAGAGAGGTTCCGTAAAAATTTTTGAAGGCGTCGTTTTTGTAAAAAAACGCAAACCTTAAGCACTCCAGATACAGATACAGTCGGCGTAAATTGTGATGTGCGATGCTCGCGGCAATATCCTTGTTATATATGTAACAGCGTGATGTTGAAAAAAAGTGGACTGAGCACGGCACCTTGGCGTATGCCTTTCTCTACTGTGTAGAACTGTGTGGGACCATTTTGAAGCGCATATATATGTTCCGTTGTTTTAAATAGCTCTCAATTCATTTATACAGTCTTCCTCCAAGGTCCATACTGACCATGGCTGCAAGAATGGCATGGTGAAAGACGGAGTGCAAAACTGCTTTGATGTCGACGAAGATAGCTATTGTGATGCATCCAGAAAAGAGGTCCTCTTCGAGTGAAGAGGCAGGTGTGATGAAATTATTGATAGCTGATCTGCGTTGGCGGAATCTTTTCATTTCTTGGCAAAATTTGTCGTGGCTTTCTAAAAGCCAAGCCAGTCGTTTGTGAACCATCCACTCCATCAGCTTTCTAACGTAACTCAGCAGGGCGACGGGCCGGAAAGAGGCGTAACTTTTTGGCTGCTTTGCATGTTTTAAAATGGGATCTATTTTTGCGAGATTCCATTCTGCAGGAACCTGCCCATACAGTCATGAAGAATTATAATATTCTAGGAGTCGTAGGCGGGAGCTGTGGGGAAACTTTGCGATGGTTTCATAACGTATTTCGCCGTGACCAAGTGATATGTGCCTCTTCGATTCGCTGATCGGGGTGTTCAGTTCTTCAATTGTGAAAGGCAAATCCAAAGCTGGCACTGCCTCTTGTGAGTAGCCAGACTTCTTGCTTGCGGAAGAGCTCCAGAGTATTGAAGTTGATGACAACAGTGTGTGGTATTTTTCTGACAACTCTTTGAGAAATTTTTTTTTGGGAAGGGAAAGTGCAGTGAAAGGGTGAAGCTGTTGGAGTGGCGTGCGCATGCCTCTAAAGACCCGCCATATTTTTGCTACCTTTTGCCGAACATTCAGTGTGGAGCAAAAGTTGTACCATCTTCGCCAGCTGGGTTTATCCAGGTAACGCTATATATGATGTGTCCACCGGCAGGCTTGAAGGTTGATGATTGATTGATTTCTGGGGTTTAACGTCCCAAAACCACCATATGATTATGAGAGACCCCGTAGTGGAGGGCTCCGGAAATTTCGACCACCTGGGGTTCTTTAACGTGCGCCCAAATCTGAGCACACGGGCCTACAACATTTCCGCCTCCATCGGAAATGCAGCCGCCGCAGCCGGGAATCGAACCCGCGACCTGCAGGTCAGCAGCCGAGTACCCTAGCCACTAGACCACCGCGGCGGGGCAGGCTTGAAGGTCTTCAAGACACTTTGAGCACAATACTTTTTTTCAGCGAAACTGCGCATAGCACCTATTTTTCGAAATCCTCATTTTGACGAAAATTTGTCATTCTTAGCTGAAACGTGTATGCATGCACTGCTGCAGTGAGACATTGTGGTGAGTAATTCTTTGCCCTTGGTAACAGCAGTAATTCCTTTGCTAGCGGCGTCTTTGTATGCATGCCTATCTGTAAATCTTGTAACTAATTTCTTTTAGAGCATCTTCGAACCAACAGCTGACATCATTACTGGGCAGTGATAACTCCTCCGTGTTTACAATTCGGTGCGCCAGTGAAAGTTAGGCGCAACTGAGCTCGTTGCGAAGGTCACGTCGATGCTGTTTGTAGTCGAAAAGTCTTGTAGATATGTGACACTGTCATCATTCAAAGGTTCAATGGAATGTTTTGAAAGTAGTTTTGCGACCTTGGCTCCTCGCTCATTAGCGTGTGAGCTGCCCCAAATTTCATTGTGGGCATTGAAGTCTACACTAATGATGTGTGGAGAAGGTGTTCTTGAAATCAAATTTTCAAGTTTTGAGACGTCAAAAAGCTTGTCTGGCTCCAGGTATACTCTAATAGGCGTGTAGTTTTGTTCACTCATTACTGTGATGACGCCGACAAACTGATTGTCATTGTGGGGCGGGATGTAGGCCTCGGAGGCCAGAATATTTCCGTGAATGCCTATGAGTAGTCTGCTGATATTGTGACGTCGTTTTGAATGATGAAAATAATATCCATTCATTCTGAAATGTGGTCTGTCTCGTGATTCAGAGATGACAATGAAAGGTAATTGGTATGCTCACACCAGCTGTCGGAAATCCGAAAGCTGTAAGCGAAGCCTGCGATCATTTCACTGGGATATGGTACATGTGCGAAATATTTTATGAATTGCCAGTTCAGGTGGCGATGTCATTGGGGAAGCTATGAATGCTACTGTGAAGAAATGTATTCCTGCAGCGCGTAGAACGTCGACACCAGGGGCTCTATTGCAAGGATTGCTTTTACTTCTGGAAGACTTCTTGAAGAAGGATGTGCCCGGGCAACGGATTTGATGCTTGCAAGCAACATAGGAATCAGCATGCGTTTGACATGTTGTCGCTGTTCCCATGTTGCCGTCTCTCGTAGATCTCCTTACCGTGTTGCGGGGACTGAGACTGGTGACGGTAGAGCTGACTTGGTGGGTCTTGTCAGGCACGTTGCAATCATTTTGATGAAGAAGAACGGCTGCTTAGGCTAGTTGGTTATATTCTATGGTAATGGTTGCAGCGCAAGCACGAAGGTGCTAGAAGAAAAGGAACGTGAAACGAAAAGCCAGGCATTTTTTTTGTTGTCCTCTTTGCATTCCTTGCCTCGCCTTTCGTTTCACGTTCCTTTCCTTCTAGCACCTTCGTGCTTGCGCTGCAACCCTTCATATTACCATGGTATTTTGATGAAGATGACAAGTCCATAGATTTGCCACGTTTCTTTTCAGTAACATCTGCGTACGTGTTACCAGATTTCTTCTCGCTTTGTGGTGGTTGTTCCTGGGAGACGTCTTTATTATTCGTGAATACAACATCAGGGTTAGTCAGTGGTTTATTCCGCGTTGGTGGTTTCGCTTGTACATGCTGCAACGTGTGTGCGAGTGTAACAGCCTTCTTTTTTATGCACCGTTCATAAAAATAAGGGTGTTGCAAATAAAGAAGAAAGAAGGGGCAGCGGGCACGAGCACGAGCTAGAAGCGCTGACCCGCTCAGTTGTTCTTTTGACCTTAGATGTGGCCAGACGATCGCGTCCGGGTCCCCTTCTTAATTTCTCACATTTAGTTCTGGGGCCTAAACCCACCTGGTCTTCGAGCCCTCGACTTTTGACAATGGACAAACTCCGAGTACAGCGTGGCTTCTACAGGACAGCCATCACCAAGGCAGCATCGACTTTCGACTCCTTACTGGCAGACTCGATAACCCCTGCTCAAAGGCTCTGGGAGCTCACCGGGATCATTCTGGCGAAACACGCCCGCCTCATCACTTTCGGCAAGGATATTCAAGCAGCGCTACACGGTGTGGACCTCGAAGCAGCCTTACCCACCGCCAGTGAATACGAAGATCGGGTCTTCTGCTCTAAAGGAAGGTTTCGACGCGTCTGAGAACTGGCTAACCTCCCTGTCCTTCCTCATTTATTCCTCCTCCTCCTCCTTCGACGCGCAACCAAGCTGCAGTCCCCGACCCCACCCGCATACGTCGATGTCACAACTGCTCCTCTCAGCGACCCCCTCGCAGGCACATTGCAGCTAGCCACGACCTTGCCTTCGCCCGGTCTTCCGACTCCCATGACGCCACCTCACCTCGCATTGCCCAAGATGCACATTCCGAGTTTCGCAGGCGAACGACGCGACTGGCAAGAATTTTGGGACCAGTTTCAAGCCAGTATCCACAACAACGACTGGATCGCAATAATTGACAAGTTCCAATACTTATTGACATACTAGACTGGGGCAGCGAAGGCAGCTATTCAAGGTATTCGCCTGATCCAAGCGAACTATGACGTCGCTATTCAAGTCCTGTCGGACCGCTTCGGCCATCGCCACATGATAGTCGACGAGCATCTTGACAGTTTGCTGTCACTTGCACCAATCAAAAGTTCTGCACACGTGACCCTGTTAAGAAATCTCCATGATGAAGCCACATTCCCCATCAACGGCTTGCAAGCTAATCGAGTGTCTTCAGGAGAGTATTCTACGGTGCTGCAGCACGTTTTCTTGAACGCGTTACCTTCTGACGTCAGCATCCTATATCATCAATAACAAAAAGAAGCAATGCTAGCGGAGAACGGCATGCCCTTTCAAAAAGCCCAGTCACAACAAGTAAAGGACATCATGACTTTAATTGAAGTGCAAGTGGAAATACAAGAATAAAAAGTGGTCTCGAATAATACATATCGCCAACAAGCTGGAGGTCTCCACAGCGAGACTTGCGGTCCCACAGCCGCCCTTGCCTTCCACTACGTGTTTATCAGCTGAACTTCGATCCCCATACTTGCACTTCTGCATCCCGTGCACCTCTCTGCAACACACTCTTCTTGATTGCTCCGAACGTCTTTCTCTGGAAGATAGGCGGAAGCGGCTTCACGAAAAGAAGCTATGCTTTAGCTGCGGCAAACGCAACCATTTCGCCAATGATTGCCGCACCGCTAAAAACCTTCAGTGCCACCAATGCACGGGACAAAATCTAACTTCTCTGTGTGACATCGACAATCTAACAAACTGTTCACAGCGCACCAACAAAATTCGACTCGGCACAGCAAGACCATTCACAACGGTATACCGCCACCCCTTCTCGGCCCATAATTTCTCTTTCCACAACGTTCACAACTCCTCTCATACCAACGTCACACCCGGCTGCAACTTCGCTTCCTACCGGTTTTCGGCCCCTCTCGTCACGACACCGCAGCAGGCCTTGACTTCGCTTGCGACTGGCTTCGCAACTCCTCTCACCTCGATGTCGCCGCAGGCTGTGACTTCGCTTTTGACCAGCCTCAGAACTCCTCCCGCATCAACGTTGTGACAAGCGAGGACTTCGCTTTCGAGTGGTCTCACGCCATCTACAACTCCAATAGGATTTGAGTACAAGCCAAAAAAAGCCGTCGCTTTCCACGTGATCCACGGCGCTTCAGAGGGAAGACTCATCTGCAAGGTACGGCGTGGAAAGCTTGATGGGCGAGGAAAACCATTGGTACACCATGTGCATCCACAGCAAAAGCCTCGTTATTTACAGCCTGAAGCACAGCTAGCTAAGGCAGTCCTTAGCTAGCTGTGCTTCAGGCTGTAGTCCCAGACCCAGCAGGTGAATGCATGTACTATCCGTCGCGGGGCATCATCAACTTCTAGATCTTGCCTCGTAAGCAGGAGCAATACGTGGAGCCCTCCTACTCGCCATACATGTTCCTTAAGCCTGACGTGGTTGGTCGGGTCTTCAGTTCGTCTTTTCTCAAGTTTAAGCAGACCAGCGATCGAATGTGCGAGCGGCAGCGCAGCTACGAGCAGCACTCAACCAAGAACACGCACGCCATGACCGTCCACGATGCCACTGAACATCACATGAAGATGGCACCTGGCGCCAGAGGCCTGCACCTGATGTATATTCGCTACACAACACAGTTCCAGCACTACACCGTGTTCTTTATGAAGGACTACTGGCACAAGCGAGGACTGTCGTGAAGTGGGACAAAGAGTAATGCAGAAGTCGTTGGAAGACTCCCGTAGGTATTTTTTTAAAAAACGCTGTCAAAACTCATATTTATGCAAGAGAAAACGTCAGCTCGACCTGCACCATTGTTGGCGATGCCAAGACGGATGCCGACAAACCGCTACCAGCCTCACAGCTTGTGAACGAATCTCCGGTGCCTTCGAACGCGGCCGAGATTCCCGTCCTCGGCGAGGTCACTGGTCAAGAGAACCAGGATGCATTGGTACTGTCAGCATCATCGTCATCCTCGTTAAACGAGTAAGAAGAAAAATCGCCGTTCACCTCTAAGTCTCCATTCAGCTTGGAAGCACCTGCGAGCCAGACACACGATCAGGACCTGCTGGCACCCAAAAATATCGCGGAGAATATTCGCGCAGCACCTGCAGAGGCTTGACATGAAATGGTAACAACAGCTCATGGAGAACAATGATGATTAGGAAGCTTTCCGAATGTACAAGAGCAAACAGAAGTCAAACTCATCGTACTACAAGAAGCGACGCAAGAAGCGCAAAAGCAACCAGCGAAGTTGCGGCATCGTGTCGGCGTGACCTACAGCGCTAAGCAGGGAAGCAAGCGCACCGGGTGTTGAGATGAAACAATAAAGATATCAAACGTCACCACGAAGTGATCAGAACACTATGCCTTGAATTGACGGCTCCCTCCCCAAGACAAGCTACCGCCTCGCACAGCTTCTTCATCTTTCGCAAAGCCCTTCCATCACCAGTTAGGATCTCCTGGCTGCAGACTCACCCACACCTTTCTTAAAACGTGCTCAATTTGCCGGCTGCGTGAGTGTGCTGCAAATAAAGAAGCAAAAAGGGGTGGTGCGTAGTTTTGCGCTCAGTTGTTTCTTTGACCTTCGATGTAGCCAGACAATTGGGTCCGGTTCCCCTTCTTTGTTTCTCACACAGGGTGTAGGCCACCACAGTTTTCACATTTAGGTTGTGCTCTTGAGGTGCAGTCCTTGTGTGAGTGAGGCTCAGCCCACACTTTCTAGCGCACCGGGCTTGTGTAGTGTCTCAATACGTGACCATGTCTTTGACACTTGTAACACTGTGTAGCAGCTCCAACGTATTTGGCGACCGGCTAACTACAGAAATCAAGTGTTACTCTCTTAGATAGTGGTGAATTCTTGCCGAATTACAAAATGACAGATCAACGACATACCTCTTTGACTTTCCCACGCTCTTCAGGTGTGAAGATAGTGAGCTTCTTCGCTGAAACGACACTTTGAATCCTGTAGATAGTCTTGTATTTCTTGATTTGAGTAGCTTAGACGGACATCTTGTATTATTCCATAGTTCGCCATTTATGAGTACAGAACTCGGCCTTCTACAGCTATGCCAGTCAGTTGAGTCACAGTGAGCAAAGGGTTTGCAGTGGACAGGGTTGACACTGTAACCACCAAGCTAACTATCTTGTTGAGGCGATGGTTGAGAAATTTCTCTTGAGCCTACGTTACAACCGCTGATGCCACAATATTACGGTTGACCTTCCGTAAGCTTTCTGCTTTCACGGTAGGTCAGGAAACGATAGAAAATCCAGTACCTCTTTTTTTCTTGTAGGAGACAACCGTTAAGGGCACGTGGTCCATATTTTCCCCATTTTTCTATCGAAAAATCGGAGGTGTCCTCAACGTGCCATCGCTTGTTTACATCGGCATGGTTCGCAGCTACCTCTACAGAGGCTGCTGGAGTAGTACTTGCCACCGCCACCATACATGCGTCATCAAGTGCATCTGGCAGTGATGTTTTGTGTCATGGTGGGTATGGTGCAGTGCACCTAGAAGTCGGTTTCACGTGTTTCTCCAGTTGTACGGAAGCCTCCATGTCGTTACAGGTGGAGTACGAAGCCCAGGAGAGCAATAGAGATTGTCATTAAGATTATTGATCGTCATTGGTATGCACAGCCGTTTATACACCACCTGCAAAGTTTTTCCGGCCTATCAATGATAGTTGCACAAGCTGTGGAATAAGCTTGAGTGTTCGCGTTTTGTGCTAAATGCTAAGAAGATAATTTAATGCAACTGTGAACCTCTCGATCACAGGCGCGGTCTTTGCGGAGCATTCCTCACAGTTTCTTTTTGGTGTGAACCAATCATAGTAAACTTGAAATAATAAACACGTAATCATTTCGCTTTCTCCGGTCACATAACGTGCCCCTCAACAAAGGCACTGTCAGAGAGAAACAATATATACCGCCCATATGGCAGGCCAGATATCCTTATTTTAACTTCGTTCTCCTTTTCTTCCGTTAGGCGACCACGCACCAATGCATGCAGCGACAATCTGGTTTCATTACACTCAGTCACAATGTGACATTACAAGGCTCGCTGTGAAACCGCCTCGGCAGGGCGGCACTGGCTGCTGCGCGCTGGTCAATCTTGGCCATACAATGACTTCACTTCATAAGGCGTCAACGATGCCTCCAGTAGTCGGCCTTGGCTGTTACGTGACGGACAGTCCTGGCTGTGCCTGGGTGATCTGTCTTGTGCATGCTTGTGATGCCTCAAATGTCAAAATCTCAGGCATCCTGCACACACTGCCTCGTCGCGGCCGCAAGTCTTTGCCTTGCTGTGACGTAACAGAGAAAGAAGCAGCAGACGAGGCTAGTGGCTGGCACTTTTGCCGAGTCTTCGGGCCAAGCTTCCGCCTTGCCGCGTCATGAATAGCCACCACTGTAGCACTGCACACGTGTGGCAAATGTGTCTGCTGCAATGGTCATTGAGTGCAAGGGAGCGTGATTGTTCACGGTGATTGTTCACGGTTGTGGGTGCAAGAAAGCAAACTTTAGGTCCCGGTGGTTTGTCTATTATGTCTGTTGCCAGGTTGGTAATTCCAGTCTCTATCAACTTGGCATCGTTGAGCGAGACAGAAACGTCACTGCAGACGCATTTCGGTTCGTCTGCGAGATTATGGAGCCATAAAATAAGAAGTGAAGGCTGTGGCTACCTTTCTGCAAATTACATTGTCTTGAGGTGGGACGGTACTTGGCAAGTGCTGAGCAGCCGCACACTCGACCAATGAGTGTGGTAACGGTATGGCTGATTGCCAGAAAGCCGACGACGTCTCACGGTAGGCGGTCGCGTCGAAGCACTTCTGCGCTTTCCAGCTTGGAGGCAAGCTAACCGTCTGCTGTGACTTCATAGTTGTTTGCGTCTGGGACATGTCAGTTGCCTGAAAGTGGGTCACGAAGTTTAGTGTGGGTCCTCAGCCGCGATACCCACCTGGCTGCCATTATCGTTGTTTGACGCGGGGTGTTCTGCGAAGCTTGACATGAAGGTGCTTCAAGAAAAAAGTCGGCCATCACGGCCATGCCCCTCAAGAACTCGGTACCTATGAGAGGAAATGTTGATACAGGGTGTAGCAGTACCGCCAGCATAGCACCCTTCATGATCTTGGTAATCGATAGAAAGAGGGGCGGTAAAAGCCCGAGCTGTCCCATCAAAGTGTTATGCCTCAAAGCTTCCTTGAGCAGTGTACAGAGAGTCGTCGGGAAAGCAGCTGTTGGTATCAAATGAGTGGTTGGAAAACAATCGTAAGCTTCACACACCATTGAGGCCAGGACTGTTTTTGCCCACCTTCGTAATTGTGCCTGGTCTCGGCAGTACTGTGGAGGCTGTCAATGGCAATTAGCCATTTTCGAAATTCAGGCCAGGCATTGACGGTGCCGAGCGTGCTCATAGTTTTAATCCACTCGAACGCGTCGTCCTGATTGCCGCAAAACACCGGCACTGCTCAATCAGCCGTCGCTGGTAAAGCGATAGTTATGATGCGTTTGTGTGCTGACGCCAAGCAGACCAGTTGGTCGGAGAGCTTCACGAGAGAATGCCGGAGCTTCGCGCAGTTCTAGGGTGAGCTGGCCTCAAAGTTTTGTGAGGTGGTTGCACTCCGCATGGTATTTTTGGTGCACAAGTCGGGAAAATTTCAGTAAGAAGCACCTAACTCGTCGCTTTCAAGGCGTTCACTGTGACGTGCAGTCGTGCGATTGTATGGGAAATAACGTTGACACCGTCTGGTGATCTGGATCGAGAAACAGAGTCTGTATTCTTTTAACACTCAACGTCTCTGCTACTCACGGTGGCACAAATCATAGCCAAAGACGCGAGGACAGCGTTCATAGGAGGCAGATGTGGCCATGTAAAACAGTTCACAGGACGGTCGTAGAAGGGAACAATAGCCGCGTTCCCAGATGAGAGGAGCCAGGGTGAGAACTGGTGTTGCGGCGCCGATAAATGAAAGTAGAGCATATCTTCATGCACTTCAGTCAAAGCAAACCCACAACTCCATGTCAAGAAATCAATCTTGATAATTGTGGTTTAGCAAGGCGAGGCCAAGCCTGCTCAGCATACCAGAACGCTATTTATCATATGGCATTTTTAGTGTCCAAACAAAAACTTCGATATCTTGTCGTGAGTGTAGTTTTGCCATATTCTCAGTTATACTCAGGTCTTCAACACAAGTGAGCATTTCTGATTATACCAAAAAAACGCCACGACTCAATGTCTGCTTGACACATGTGTATCTTACGGCTTGATCATTATTAATGCAAGCCATTACTACGGCTGGCACAACAAATCATATCGGCCACAATTTAAGTAAGTACAACTAGAGGTAAAAGCCTTGAAATGGCTTATTTGTGCAAGATAACCTTAAAAATACAATGTATACAAATATATCCATTGTGAAGAAATTACCGATATGCCCATGACAGCTATCGCTGAGAGCATTATGACATAAGATGAGTTATGAGTCCACATATAAGAAAGGTCGATGCCCGAGGAATATTTACATGAACTAAAGGAAGCTGACTTACACGTATCATCGCAGCTCTTTTCAAGTAACTAATGCGTAGTGGTGATTTCATACACATATAAAGACATTCTGTGCAGGACTCAATAAAGCATAAATTGGAGAATATAATAGCTTATACTCATCACTTAAGTTCAAACTAGTAGAGAGGGCAACATATTCTTACTAAGACAAGCATGCGATACAGAGGCTTAGTGAGTTTTTTAGCAGTTCGTCACAAGCCTTATTCATTGCGTAGACCCAAATCCACTGTATAAAAATGAAATGCCTTGCAATGACACCACCCAAGGCAAATTTTCAGTACGCGTACTACATTTAGTAATTACAGGCAGTTTTCATCCTTGGCACAAGGTAACTGTGCATCAATGTATCAGCAACAATAACGCGTCCATGGTACGCACAACATCGGTCGACATTGTGGAAAGGTAAGCATGCAACCCAAGTTGAAGAAATTATGAGCGCAGGATATTTACAACAATGTGTAGTTTTGAACAATGGTAACACTGGAAAGATGCATGCACTATGAAAGGCTGCTGTTACAGACGTGAAGTTGACGCGTGCACTGTCGTGTGGTTTGCCACTTACTCATTTCTGTTGTTTCCACGAAACATTTTTACTACAGAACTGCGCGAAAAAGCGACAAGAAACAGAGAAGACATATGCACAAGCGCAGTGCGTTTATCGTCGTTTTTTCGCACAGTTTGGTAGTTATGAATTACCAACTCACCCGGCGTTCAGAACTCGTATCACACATTTTAAGTCAGCTGCATTTTATTGCATACTCCGTTCGTTTGTCCGTCCGTCCGTCTGCCAGTTCATCCGTTCGTTCGTCCATTCGTCCGTTCGTTCATCCGTTCATCTGTTCGTCTGTCTGTCCGTTTGTCCGTCTGTTGGTCCGTTCGTTCGTCCGTTCGTCCGTCCATTTGTCGGTTCGTCTGTTCGTTTCTCCGGTCCGTCCGTTCGTTCGTTTATTCATTCATTCATTCATTCATTCATTCATTCATTCATTCATTCATTCATTCATTCGTCCGTTCGTCCATCCGTTCGTTCATCCGTCCATCCACTCGTCGATCCTCCGTCCGTTCGTCGATTGATCCATCCAGCCGCCGACGCCAGGGTGCTCTCTTGATCCCGTGCATATGTTGGTATAGAGAAGCATTTTGGAGAATGGTGAAAGGTTTTGATGATCATGATGGCATGGTCCTACTATATCAATTTGACATATTCCAGGCACCTTGGAATTCGATCTTTTACGAAGCCTGTAGATGCAAGGGGAACGTGCTTTATTTTTTTATTAAGCAAGACGTTATAAGTGGCCCTTATTATACATAAAAATCCCCGCACTCACACACGCTAAGCAGCCGCATATGTGTTATATTAGCAGTCAAATAGCAATGCTAACACCAACTTGGATATTAGTGACAGTGACGTAGTAAGATGATATGCAGAGCCTGTGTTTGCGCTGGGGCTCACAAGGATGGTAGCCCTCAACCCTGCTACACAAATCAACCTGTGCGGATGGCACGTAACTACAACTGACGATAACTTCCCATGATGTGGGATTCTTTTCCGGAGCGCCTACGATGGCAGACGTACTTGACCTCGGCTCCTTGTTTTCTTGTCAGTTTGACTAGTTTTTTGGCTAATAGACCACTGTTCGTTACCGCAGAAGTGAATGCCAGTTACACGGTGAGCCTGTGTCCCACAGACGGCGTTTTTGGAGTTTTCTCTGTGTTTTGTGAACTGACCCCCCTAAGTGTTGTGAGCACCGTTGGACTGGCCTGAGGCACAGCTGCTGGCGGCCGCGTTCGCACCGCGTCCGCGCGGCCGTGCCGTGCCTGGTGAACCTGTTACGCCCGGCGCGTTTCACTCCGAATCTCAAGACGCCTACTATGAAAACGACCATGGCATGCACAAGAGTTCCAGTGAACTCAAGCGATTTCCCAACGCTATCTGACGAAAACGAGACAATAGATGCAACGCAGTCTACGTTGTCATCAGAATCGTCTACCGGACCTCGTGTCCACGACACGGCAGCGGGCTTTTCTACCGGCACCACCGAACTTCTCGACAACGGAGTACAAAAGAATAACGCCGTGTACTACCGACGCAAAGTGTCACCGAACAGACTGCACGCCGAACGGATTGGTCGGCCCCGCTATACTGTTTTGATCAGGCCGCTAAACAAAGTGCATGTGACAGACATTCTGAAACAAGTCCTTACACACGCCATAGAGCAAAGTGCTCTGTCAACCTTTATTGCAGAAATGTCAATTCTCTGCTCTGACATAACCAGTAACTGCGTACGGATCACACTTCGTGACGAAGGTCTTTTTCGCAAACTATGTACACTCTCGCGCTTAGTGGCAACAGTCAATGGTAGCGTGCGGGTAATTCATGTTGACACATCGCCTCTTCAGCCACACGCAGTCGGCAGCTCTCGCGGGGTAATAAAGATCAGACGCGGCCTAGCAATTGAGTACATCAAAGCGCATCTGCACTGTGAACAGGCAACAATCACTGATGTGCGCATGCTCGGTAAAACACAGCTGCTGCTTTTGACATTTGATACAGACTCCTTAGTGAAACACTTGGTGTTTGAATATGAAGTCATCCGTGTTCACGAATATCGGCCTCGCCCGGTCGCATGCTACAACTGTCATCATTTGGGCCATGTTGCCAAATACTGTTCCTTCCCCCCAGTATGCTGGGACTGTGACAAAGCTCCGCATGAGGTCGACCGAAACTGTAAGCAGTTTCCTCATTGCGTGGCTTGTGGAGCCTCCACACACATTTCACTCAGCCTTCATTGTCCTGAACGAAATATATCTGAATCAGCCCTTCTACGCAACACTAATGATTCATCATCTACGATATCTGCCACACAACCTACGCCTTCGAAGCCTCGGAAAGTAACCTGGACTCAAACACCCGCTTCTTCCGATCTCACGCAACTTATCAACAGCCTTCGCCAAAAAGTACAGGAATTACGGCAAGAAAATCAGAGACTTCGTAGCTTAATTCTGGACCGAAAGAAAGGGAATCGGTCCCCAACGCCAAGCCACAGTCGGTCTCGAAATAAAAGAAAGAGCCGTTCTCCGAAACGTCGCTCAAAACCATTCACAGATAAGGAGTCCGCCTATTCTCACATTATTGGGCTCCTGCAACAAGAACGAGCTGAAGAATCTAGTAAGCTGGAGCATGCGATTTGGTCGAGGCACTCTTGTGCAACGCCTCCAGAATACCATTCACCAATTTTCTTGCGCAGAACATCGTATAAGCCTTTGTCACTCTCTACAGACGCAAGACTATCCTCTTTCGACGACATTTGCAGTGTAACATGCAGATACAGGGCCAACTTTTTTTTCTAACGTCAGAAGTGTACTAAACAAATACAACTTTTTATCATCAGCTATTAATACATGCAGCGGGAAGATAATTGCTTTGGCTGAAACAGGGCTCTATGCGCATGTCCGTAATCAAAAAATCTTTGATGACGCAAACCATTTTCACATATACCGTTGTGGTCGAACAAGGCTCAAAGAAGAGTGGTGTCATTCTTTTCAAAAGACACTTCTCCTTCTTGTACCATATTGACGCTGAAATAAAGCTAGTTTGGGCTGTAGCAATCGTTGGATACCACAAGATAATATTAGAAATATGCGATCGCTCTCCCTCTTCATCTTTAACATTTTACTATCAATTTCACGACGCAATTAGTATATTTTTCACATGATTTTCATCACATCTTTTGTTTCTGCTCGGGGACTAACTTTCCTAGTATAATACGTAACACAAACGCACCTTACTCATTACCATCTTCGCCACAGCCGAGTGGAATTTTTAACCTAAGTTCAAGGTTATCTCTCATACATGCAGTAACGCCCCCAAGTAGGGCCACTATTAGCGATGCTGGCACTCATGTGATGTTAACAAATCAACCATACTTTGTTACCACTGTAACCCATACACCAGGCATCAATGATAATTCATTACTATCAATTTTTATTTATTGCACCCTGAAATAAAGCAGATAAAAAACAATACAAAACTTTAGGAAAGCAAACTTCGACTTGATTAACACAGAAGTAGGAAATTTTGTAGACCCATTTTAAAGCAGTTTTGAGACCCGTCCAGCGCAGTCTAACTGGGCTATGTTTGCAGCTGAAGTTGATCGACTAACCAATAAGTGTATTCCTTGCCGTACCGTCATATCTAACACGTGTGCGCCATCGCACAACGCTCACACGAAACGTTTATCTAACCGAAAGAAGCCTTTTTATCGAGCCGATGACGTCTACCTATTAACGACCTACACTGGGCTACCAACAAATCTGCATCACCTTCTACATATCTGCACTGAAATCTACTAAATATAACTTTCTTGCTAACGTTCTGCCATCTGTGTTACAAGGACAAGAACAACAAGAGAGAAGGCAGGGAGGTTAACCAGGTACATGCCTGGTTTGCTACCCTACGCTGGTGGAATGGGAAGGGGGCAGAAAGATGAAGAGAGGAAAGAGAAACGAAAGAGAGAAAAAAGGATTGTCAGTCAATGGGCTGACGCGGTGTTACAAACTAGCGCAAAATTAAGTTTGGCGAATCATTCACCCCCAAATCGACAACCATACTTCCCTAATTTACTCATCCGGTAACGAAATTAGTAAAGGCTATTGCGCTGCTGTTATTAGCGAATCTTTTATTAAAAAATATTTCGTAGATAACTGTAATGATTTACCTAGCATGATTTCACGCAATTGTTCACCTAGGTCATCAGTGAATATTGAAACTCTTTGAGTTGTATGTCTCATTGAGTTACTAAAGAATGATGCGTCTCCTGGTTATGATGATATCAACACAAAATTTCAAAAAAAGTACTGGCGCTTACAGTTTCGTAATATGAACGAAAATTTCCCTACAGTCACCGCAGACTTCTTCTATTCTTAGTTATCGGAAAATTGGGAGAGTGGTTCCTCTCCTTAAATCTGGTAATAAGCACTGTTTGATTATATCGTTCCATTTGTTTAATTAGTATTTGTTGTAAGATGTTCGATCATATATTATTTACAAACATAGCCGAAATTTGATATATGAACGCATTCTTCAAAGCAACACAACATCGCTTGCGTAAAACATAATCATGAAAAACACGGTTAATATCATTCACTCATCACTTACATCAGACTCTGCATAAATTAACCCATGCCAACTGCATTTTTCTAGATTTTGCATAAACTTTTGACAAGGTTTTCCATACACTGCTACTTTACAAACTAAACCAACTAAATGTTGACGGTAACCTACTAATGTGGATTGAATGCTTTCTCGCAAACAGGTCATAATTTGTCACTGAAAACAGCCACAATTCATCTTCTCGCGAAGTTAATTCCGGCGTTTCGCAAGGGTCAGTCTTAGGAGCCCAGTTGTTTCTCATTTCTATTAATGACCTCTCATTAGTTGTATCATCTAAAGTTGATCTCTTTGCGGACAACTGTGTTATTCTTCGAGAGGTTACTAACGATAATGACGCTAATGTTATACCTAACTGGAGTGACAAATGACTAATGAACCTCAATATTAAAGAATGTGAAATTGTTCTTGTATCGAGAGAACAGGCACCGACAATGAATCGTGAAAATTGGTGTTTTTTCTGAAATAGTCAAGGCCCTCAGCTATTGGCGCCTCCTTGAAAGAAATTCCTGGTTGTGCGGTTTCTTAATATATATATATATAGGTATGGGATATGGCACAACGGGAGCGTTGTCAACAAGGATAAATATATTTATTTCCCAACAGTTTCGGGAGGGGTCCTCCCTTCATCAGGGGATGAGCTATACTGACATGAATTTCCAAACTTCGTTGCTGCCGCGTCCCTCTCGCCTTGAAACATGTTTGCGAGAGTGAGAGGAAACTAGAAAAAAAAAACACTCCCGCTCCCCACTCCCGCTCTCAACTCTCCCGCTCTCAACACTCCCGCTGCGCCGCTTCCTGGCTGCTGACGGCTTACATGCAAGCTTCGAGGGAGTCGCGCTGCTGGCACAGCACACGAGGGTGCAGGTGCGATGGACGTCGGTGGCATGGAGATCGGCGGCAATCGCTTGCACGGACAACTCCAGTGCCAAGCCCCCTCAACAACAAGGAGCCGAGCGACACACAAAGCCATCCAGGGTCCCAGCAGTGACGATGTCGCCACTACCACCAGCGAGGCCAGCGAGCCAGTGAGTCCCACCAGTGAGTCAGAGATCGGCGGCAACTGCTTGCACGGCAAACTCCAGTGCCAAACCCGTTCAATAACAGTGAGCAGAGGGACACAAAGAGCCATCCGGGGTCCCAGCAGTGACGACGTCGCCACTCACACCAGCGAGGCCTTACAACACCAGGCGGACGAATGCGGCGAAGACCAAGGCGGCGGCTTCCAAATGACACGGGGAAACAAAAGGTACGGGCAGTCTTAAACACGCATGGTCCCACTCATTTCTACCGATTAGGAAAATCATTGAAAAGCGGGTTCAATACGAAAAACACGCGGAACAACTAACCAAATATCTATCTCACGAAATTGCACCTAAGGGCCTCCGCCTAGCCTGCAACCCCTCAATGTCTACACTAAGTAAAGCAGAAAGGGGGAAGTGGAAAAAAATATTACTAGAAGCGTCCTTGCAACTGACTCGGGTCATTGCGGACCATAGTGAGCGTAAGGCCGCCGAATACAGTGTCACGGCGGCCACGCAGAAATTGGTATCTAATCTCGGAGAGCATGAGGCAAGAGAACTGGAAGGATATGAACTAAAAAAGAGAGGCGAAATTTCAGTAGTAAAAGATAGAAAATTCAAGCGGGACTGCAGTAGCTCCACTGCTCTGCAACAGGAAAATAGGAATGAGGCCGTACAAGCACGCCAGGGACCACCCGTACCACAACCTAACTTTGAGGAGAAAAATGGGAACTCGAAACTACAGTGCAATTCTAATCAAAACATCCTTACTCTCGAATATGACGCTGACACTCCCGTGCCACGTGATAGCCAAGAGCAGCCGAAAACTTATGAAAAAATGTCCCTCAATCTGTCAAACACAACACTCACACCCGCTCAGCTTCAACTTTTGTCGAGAGGCTTAACCTTTTGTCCATCATCTGGTAAATTGGTAAATTCAATGAATTTGAACTGTACCAAGACCTCGATAACTTTGCGCGTAATCTCCTCCTCCGTGAATACTTTCATGATCGCAAGGACTGTACGGACGAGAATAGAGTGATTGGTGGTGACAAATCATGGTGTCTGGGTGAGCAGAGAGACAAACACCTCGATATGTATATATCAGCAGTTCAAAAAGATATCGTCAGAGCGTATGAAAAAAATCAGCCATTTCGAAACAACATATCGAAGTCAGAACGAAGGGCACTCGATGAACTACGAAAAAACACTGAAATTACTATCAAACCGGCTGATAAAGGGGGCTGCATAGTAATTCTAAACACTTCGGACTACTTAAAGGAAGGGGAACGACAGCTATCAGACACAAAATTCTACAAAGAACTTCCAACTGACCCGACTCCCGAATTTGAAAGGGAGATAAAAGTAACCCTAAACAATCTCCGCCGGGACGAGAAAATCACCGGCAAAATGTTAAAAGCAATGTTACCGGCCCATTCTGTTCCCGGTAGATTCTATTTGCTCCCCAAAATACACAAGGCAGGTAATCCGGGACGTCCGATAGTATCCAGTAACAGCACATCAACAGAAAATATATCAGAGTTCATCAATTCCTTAATAAAAAACATCCCCCCAAATTTTCCCTATTACCTAAAGGACACAAACCACTTCATCTTCGAAACTTCAAGTCTCGACATCCCAGGCGGCAGTTTTCTGGTGACCATGGACGTGTGCTCACTGTACACCAACATACCCCACCATGACGGAATAGCGGCTATGGTTTCTGAATATGTAAAATCTGACTCATCAACTAATGTAAGTGGCGAGGTACTGTTTACACTTCTTGAACTTGTACTAAATTATAACCATTTTGAGTTCAATGGCAAGCATTTCCTTCAGGTCAGTGGCACTGCAATGGGCACGAAAATGACCCCAAACTTCGCGAGCACCTTTATGGCTTCACTTTAAATCCCATTCATTGAGAGACGCACCTTGAAACGTTTCTACTACAGAAGACACTTAGACGATATTTTTATGATATGGAACCATGATGAGGGAAGTCTTTTCCGCTTCATAGAGGATTTTAACAAGTGCCACCCGTCAACAGAAACTCATACGCAAGAAGCCAATCAATCAGCTAGCACTGAGAGGGAAAGTACAGGAATTCAGAGTGTCGCTGCAGAACAGGTACTCCGCTCTTAGTGAGGAAACCAACCTTAGCGTAGATAGAATGAATGATAATCTGACGAGTATCATTACGGAGTGTGCAGTAGAAGTTGGAGGCAGGGTAGTTAGACAGGACACTGGAAAGCTTTCCCAGGAAACGAAGAACCTAATTAAGAAGCGTCAAATCATGAAAGTGTCAAGTACAACAGACAAAATAGAACTGGCAGAGCTTTCGAAGTTGATTAATAGACGTAAGATATGCGATATAAGAAGGTATAACATGGAAAGAATTGAACACGCTCTGAAAAACGGAGGAAGCGTCAAAGCAGTGAAGAGGAAACTTGGGATAGGCAAAAGTCGGATGTATGCACTGAGGGACAAAGAAGGCAAAATAACTACCAATATGGATAGGATAGTTAAAATAGCGGAGGAGTTTTACAGAGATCTGTACAGTAGCCGAGACAACCACGACCTTAATACTATAAGAACTAGCAGTAACCCAGATTACACCCCACCAGTAATGATAGAAGAAGTCAGAAAAGCTTTGGAGAGCATACAAAGGGGCAAAGCTGCTGGTGAGGATCAGGTAACATCAGATCTGCTGAAAGATGGAGGACAGATTGTGTTAGAAAAACTAGCCACCCTGTTTACGAGGTGTCTCCTGATAGGAAGAGTACCAGAGTCTTGGAAGAACGCTAACATCATCTTAATACATAAGAAAGGCGATGACAAGGACTTGAAGAATTACAGGCCGATCAGCTTGCTCTCTGTAGTATACAAGCTATTTACAAAGGTAATTGCTAACAGAGTAAAGAAAACACTAGAATTCAATCAACCAAAGGAACAAGCAGGATTTCGAACAGGCTACTCAACAATTGACCACATTCATACTATCAATCAGGTAATAGAGAAATGCTCAGAGTATAACCAACCACTATACATAGCCTTCATAGATTACGAGAAGGCGTTTGATTCAGTAGAAATATCAGCCGTCATGCAAACACTGCGGAATCAGGGCATAGATGAAGCATATATAAACATTCTGGAAGAAATCTACAGGGGATCAACTGCTACCATAGTGCTTCATAAAGAAAGCAACAGAATACCAATCAAGAAGGGTGTAACGCAGGGGGACACAATTTCCCCAATGCTATTTACCGCGTGCTTACAGGAGGTTTTCAGAAGCCTAGAATGGGAAAAGTTAGGGATAAGAGTCAATGGAGAATACCTTAGTAACCTGCGCTTCGCCGATGACATTGCATTGCTGAGTAACTCGGGGGACGAATTGCAACTCATGATTACGGAGTTAGACAAGGAGAGCAGAAAGGAGGGTCTTAAAATTAATCTGCAGAAAACAAAAGTAATGTACAACAACCTCGGCAAGGAGCAGCGCTTCGAGATAGGTAATAGTGCACTTGAAGTTGTAAAAGACTATGTCTACTTAGGGCAGGTAATAACCGCAGAGCCGAACCACGAGATTGAAGTAACTAGAAGAATAAGAATGGGGTGGAGCACATTCGGCAAGCACTCTCAAATTATGACAGGTAGATTGCCACTATCCCTCAAGCGGAAGGTATATAACAGCTGTATCTTGCGGGTACTTAGCTACGCAGCAGAAACCTGGAGACTTACAAAGAGGGTTCAGCTTAAATTGAGGAGGACGCAGCGAGCAATGGAAAGAAAAATGGTAGGTGTAACCTTAAGAGACAAGAAGAGAGCAGAGTGGATTAGGAAACAAACGGGGGTTAAGGACATCATAGCTGAAATCAAGAAGAAGCAATGGACATGGGCAGGGCATGTAGCGCGTAGACAGGATAACCGCTGGTCATTAAGGGTAACTGAATGAATTCCCAGAGAAGGGAAGCGGGTTAGGGGGAGACAGAAGGTTAGGTGGGCAGATGAGATTAAGAAGTTTGCGGGTATAAATTAGCAGCAGCAAGCACAGGACCGGGTTAACTGGCGTAACATGGGAGAGGCCTTTGTCCTGCAGTGGACGTAGTCAGGCTGATGATGATGATGATGATGATGATGATGATGATGACCCGTCAATAAAATTCACGCACAAAATTTCCAAAACTAGCATTAACTTTTTGGACGTCACTGTCACGGTCGAAAATGACCGCTTGTCAACAAACCTTTACAAAAAGCCTACAGACCGTCAAATGTACCTACATTTCAACAGCAGCCACCCAAAGCATTGCAAAACGGGTATTCCATATTTTCAGGCCTACTGGTACCGAAGAATATGCACCGATATGCGGGAATTGGACAGACACGCGGAACACCTAAAGCATTCTTTATTGAAACAAAATTATCCGGAAGACATTATTGACGATGCCATACTACGTGCTCGCAACGTGAACAGGAATGATATTATTAAGGGACCAAACAGACTATCTAAAACGACTTCCCAAACGAACCTTGTACTAACTTACTCCTCATCAGCGCCACGAACCAACAACATACTGTCCCGCCATTTCAACATAATCAGGCTAAGCGAACGACTAACTTCTATCTTTGCGAAGCCACCTCACGTGGTGTACCGCCGGGATAAAAATCTGAAGGACATTCTTGTCAGAGCGAAAACAACCCCCCCCCCCCCCCCCCCAAATTTCAATCAGGGTGCCATCCCTGCGGAAAAGCTCGATGCAAGGTATGCCCACAGATGGTCACAACACGTGAATCCAAAGCGAACTTCTCGGATTTCAAAGTCTGCATAACTGAAAGCCCTAATTGTGACTCCAGTAACGTAATATACATGCTACATTGCAACATCTTCGGACAAGAATATATCAGCCAAACAGACACGCCATTTTGGCTGCGGTTCAATAATCACCGGTACCACGCCACTTCACTGCCGAAGCTACCTTTATCTAGACATCTGCGCCTGCCAAACCACAGTTTTGAAAATGTCAGCGTAACTCTTTTGGAGTCCGGTTTCTCAAACAGACGCGAGCGCGAACAGCGTGAGGCATATTTTATTTTCAAATTTCGAACATTAGTAGCCGGCATCAACGAGGACCCCGGTAAACTCAACTGCCTCCGAGAAGTAAGCCAGGAGGAAATTGGTGACAAAGATTGATAGCTGGAGACCATGCTTTTTTCTGACTGACTCGTACGTGTACACTGTCCATTCTTGTTTTCGTTTTTTCTTCATTCATTTTTTCTTTTCTTTCTTTTTCCACATGCACATACAAAGTGTGTTCGTTTGCCTACCACTTGATGACCATTGAGGGGAAACGGACGAAGATTAAAGGTAAAAAGAGCCGACCGACCCAGTAATGGGAGACCCTTCCTCTACGCACGCCGCATGCCGACCGACCCATTACGGGGAAACCCTCTCTTTACGCACGCCGCCACGGACCCTCCCGGCACCGCGGCGACAATCTTGGGTGGCCCGACACATGTCGAGAACTGAACAGCCCGTGATAAGAAATGTATGTGGACATACACGGACAGTTGGTTTCGTTCTCAGTGTTGACAGTGGTTCTTCCTCTTTTTTTACTTTTTTACTTTCTTTCTTTTCTTTCTGTTTCTTTTTTTCTCCCCGCCCCTCTTTTTTTCTCGTTTCCTCTCACTCTCGCAAACATGTTTCAAGGTGAGAGGGACGCGGCAGCAGCGAAGTTTGGAAATTCATGTCAGTATAACTCATCCCCTGATGAAGGGAGGACTCCTCCCGAAACTGTTGGGAAATAATTATATTTATCCTTGTTGACAACGCTCCCGTTGTGCCATATCCCATACCTTCACAAAGACTAACTGGCTCATTGAATTATTACTCCCACTATATATATATATATATATATATATATATATATATATATATATATATATATATATATATATATACGACATCCCGCATACGCATTTCCGATGGAGGCGGAAATGTTGTAGGCCCGTGTGCTCAGATTTGGGTGCACGTTAAAGAACCCCAGGTGGTCGAAATTTCCGGAACCCTCCACTACGGCGTCTCTCATAATCATATGGTGGTTTTGGGACGTTAAACCCCACTAATCAATCAATCAATATATATATACGGCATCTAACAGACAACAATGCCAAGGAATGTGTAGGGGAAGTTATTAGTTATTAGAACCAATGTATTGTAAATAAGAAGAAAGAAAATTGGGTGCACAAATAACTTCTTGTGAGCAGGAATCGAACCTACGACCTTCGAATAACGCGTTCGATGCTGTACCACTGAGCTATCACTGTGGCTATCCCCCCAGCCACTTTATTGGGTTTATATGTGAATTTAAACGTGGGAGGGTCAGTCAGCGCCACCTGTAGCCAGGGAGGGCAGCGAGTGTGGCACACTCTTTTTATGAGCCTGTATGGTGTCAACGCCTTGAGGACAATGCCTCGAGGAAAATGCCTTGAGGCCCGTGCGCTTAGATTCAAGTGCAAGTCAAGAGTTACATTGGATATATCTGGAATAGGAGTGTTTCAGAAGGACCAGAGAGACCACAGAACCAATACGTCTTCGATTTATTGTTGACAGAACAGGAAATAAAAAAAAATATATGTAGAGCGTGCCCCTGGCTACTTCTTCTTCCTCGCCTCCGAGCTCCATCTTGAATCTGTTTTCTACATCTTCCAGCCGGCCAGATTCAACTGAAGCAACCTTCGAGCGAATACAACAGTTGAATCATCCTCTTTACTAGTTTCCATTAAGCATGTTCTCAGTAGTCGATCCTTGTCTGGGAAATCTTTTTGACCTTGCAGAGTTTCCACTGTGTCCTTTTTCGCGCTTCTCTAAGCAGAAGTACATCTCCTTTTTGTATATTTGTGTGACCCTATAGTTTTCTGGTGGCACACTTAAGCTCCCTCAGGTACATCTTTTTCCATCTGGTCCACCATGTTATCATTGCCTGTTTTCTTGTACTCCAGTAATTCAGCAAACTGTATTCTCCGAGTCTGTTTTCCTCCTGCTTGTTCATTGCTTGCCTGCCTACTATAAGGTCCGCTGGTGTGATGGGCTGTGGCTCGTTAGGATCGTCATACACATAGTTAAGAGGCCGGTTGTTAATTACTCCTTCTGCTTCAAAAACCACAGTCCGTAGTTCTTCATCCAAAACTCGAGCACCTATAGTTTTTGCCATGGACGTCCTAAAGCTTCTGATAAGTATTCCATAAAATCCTCCAAATCATGGAGCTAACTCTACAAAAAGCTTCCGTTTTAGTTTCAGGTTACTGGTATACTGTTGCAACTTTCATTCTTCCATCTTTATATCTTGTTCATATCTTTCTCAGATTTCGTGAACGCCCTTGCATTATCACTGTAAATAGTTGTACACAATCCTCTTCTAGCTAAAAATCTTCGGAATGCTTGTATAAACGCTTCTGATGACATCCTCTTGACCAACTCCCGTTGCACGGCTCTTGTTACTGCACACCTAAATATCACAAGGTAGAACTTCGTGATTTTGTCGCCTTTTTCCTCTCGAGCATTTAGCGGTCCAGGAATGTCTATACCAACTTTGTCGAATGGCCTCACCTGTGTTATCCTGTCAGCTGGTAGTGGTGAAATTTCTTGTGTCAATGGTCTAGATATAAACCTCCTACTTGTGATGCAATTCTTTATCACATATTTCACCATCTGTAGGCTACGCACAATCCAAAACTGCGTTCGTAGATGTGTCAATGTCTCCGCGGCGCCACCGTGCATTGTCACTTGACGCACGTTCAGAACTAGGAGTTTTGAAAAGTGACTTTCTCCTGGTAAAACAATTGGATGCTTCTCATCGAAGCTCAAAGCACTCCACTGAAGCCTTCCTTTTATTCTTAGGACACCTTGATCATCTTTGAAGATGTTCATGCCGTACAGATTCATGTTGTCATATATTTGTGTTACTGCCTTTTGTAACGTTTTTGCTCCTGCTTTGTCAACACAAACTCTACCTTGTCCAATTCTTCTCCTGTGAGCGAACCTGTTTTCCTTTCTTTTCGTCGGTTTCCTACATAACGCATCACCCACGCGGTAACTCGTAACGCTTTCTTGTATATAGTCCAAACCTGTTCACATCAATCATCTCTTCTTCACTAGTGGTGGTAGTTAAGCTTGCCACGGTCTTTCCATCATCTTTGGTGTCATCACTGTCCTCTGCTTGTTGCGTGATGTCATAATCAGGCCTTTGTTTTTCATTCTTGATCCACGTGGGGCATTTCCACCATAATTAACTGTTCAGCAAACGTTTTATGCTCATCCACCTAGTCATCACATCCGCAAAATTTTCATCACATTTAACATAGTCCCATTGACTCTCGTTGAATTTGCACCTGATTTCTGCTGCACGGTTGCAAACAAAGAGATCTTCGCCTTGTTTGACTTTATCCAGCATTTGCGAGTCAGTCCAGAATTTCACACTCATTGGTTTCCTGATGAAATTCTCAGTTATGTGGCTGGCCAATCTGACTGATAATGTGGCAACCAAAAACTAACCTCGCTAGTGTAATCTTTTTGATTGGAGCGACTCTACCTTTTGCATTGTATAAATTGGCTTCATTGCTTTTATCGTAGTATTCTGTTACAAAGTATGCCGCTGCTCCATATGCCATTGGACTTGCATCAGAGAACACGTGTAGAGTCGATGCTTTCACTTCAGCATGCCTGTTGTCATAGCATATGTTAACGGTGAAGTCATCCAAGAGGTGAAGCTCCTCCGACCAGTCCTTCCAAGCTGATCGATGCTGGCTTGGTAACCGGTCGTCCCATTTCAATTTTTCCGTCCAAATGTTTTGCAGCCATATTTTTGCTCTAACTGAAGATGGAGTCAAATACCTAGAGGGTTTCATAGCCTTGCCGTGGCTTGCAAAACCTGCTTTTTTTTCAGAGTTGTCTCATGTCCTTGTCATTTCGCCATGTAGTGTCGGGAAAGCTCAACACGTCATCTACGAAATTCTATTTCAGTCCCAAAATCTTGATTTCTCCCTGTTTTCTTATCCCCCAATTCAGATCATCTTCTTCTTCATCGAATAGTTTTCTTAGTTCAGCGTCATTTGAAGTCCAGTTTCCTAAATTCATTCCCGCATTACAAAAAGTGTCTCTTGCTTCTTTGTATATTTTTGTCGATGTCAAGTATTCGTTGGCTCCTAGTAAGACGTCATCGACGTAGATTCCTTACCGGAGTTGTGCCACAACTGCAAGGTATTTCTCTTCGAATTTATCCAAATGTCGATGAATTGTGGCCGCTAGAAGAAAGCTACATGGTGTAGTTCCGAAAGTAACCCTCGCCATCTTCCACGTTTTTATTTTCGGTCTTGGCATATATTCGCTAGGTATTCTTCCCCACTACATAAATCGCAGTGCGGCTCGGTCATTTCTGTGTATTTAGATCTGTAAAAGTGCCTTTTTCCACGTCGTATGACATGAAATTCTTGTCGGGTCGAAAGTTCATCGACAAACTTGTGATGTCAGGGTTTAGGTTTGGTTGTTAAGTTGTCCTTCAAGGATTCCCCTTGATTATGGCTTGACGATGCGTCAAACACAATTCGTATCTTTGTCATTTTTAGGTCCTTCTTAACTACCGCTTCATGCGGCTTGTAATATACAAGTTTGTTCTGTATATCTGATCCGGCATCTTCTTCGACGTTTTCTGCTATTCCTTGCTCGAAGTACTCTCGGATAGCTTTGTCGTAGGCTAGGAGGTCATCTTTATCCTTGTATAATTTCTTTGTCACCTGAATAAGCCTCTTCTCTGCAATGGTGTTGTTGTCGCCCAATGTTACGTTTTCATACCATTGTAGCCGCACGTGGTGTCTTCCTGCTTTGATCTCCATTATTTGTCGGACGTGCTCTAGCACATGGTCATCACTCATCTTTGTTGGTGGTTTCTCCTTAAATTCCATGTTTTCCAAGTGCCAGAATCGCTGCAGTTTGTCGACAGTCGTGTCCCACTTGGCACTGACCTTGAGTACTATAACAGACGATGATTTCATTGGCACATATTGAAGTCTTACAGGACCTTGGACCATCCATCCCAACATCGTTTATATTGCGATTACTTTTGGATGAATCTCGCGAATGTTACCAGTAACTATGCTCTAGTAATAATCTGCTCCAATTAACATAAAAGATTTCATAATTTTTCTTTCTTTGTCTTCTCACTGTCATCAGCCAAAAAAATTCCCTCAATCTTGCTCTTTCGTGTATTGTCAATGGTGGCGATGGTAGCACGTCACAGGATATAACTTCTATCTCCAGCGCCTTAATCGTGACTGCCTCCGATGTGGGGTCCTTCCTCCCGCTTACCTCGACGACTTTCATGTCTGGTTCCATCTCTCCTCCTCCAAATGATCCTACAGTAATCCTTTCGGATCTTTTTACCTTGCACACAAGTTTTTTTGACAGTCTTTTGAGGATGAATGTCCTCTGGCTCCCATTGTCCAGCAGTATCCGTGCGTAACACCCACTGCCTTCTCCCTCCATCCACGGTAAAGCTGTCTGCAGTAGTGTGCACTCGCTTCACCAGACTACTGTGCGTACATGTTGCAGGACTTGCCGGTGTCTAATTGGTCAGGTAGCGCGCTTATGTGTACTTGCTCAACATCAGCACCACTTTGCTGCTGTGCTGGCTTTCCTGCAGGCGTACGTGGTCGGCACATGAGTGCACATGCCTTCTCTTGCATGTTTTGCAGCGTAATTTAGCGCGGCATACGTTCACCGCGTGGTGAGGTCTGGTGCATCTGAAGCATCATCGCTCCCGTTGCAATGCTTCTTTCTTCTGTTGCACAGTAATGCTTCTTCTGCAATCTTCCGTGTAATGTTCAGTCATCTCACAGAAGGTGCATTTTTTCATCGAGGTACTTTGAAGCGTAGATATTCTAGTCCGCCTCATACTGTGCGATGACTGGGTCACGTCGTATTTTTCCTGCCGAGTTTCTTCTCTGCTGCGTATATAAATCTTTAAAAACTCCATAATTTCTTTAAAACCACTCATGCTGTCTCTTGACGCTGAGTCCGATTCTGTAGTTGCGGGTTTGTTGTCGCCTTTCTCTATCTCCTTCATCTTCATCTCAATTCTCATATGCACCGGTAGCGCAGATTTTACAACAGAATCTATCACTGTGGCGCAACTATCCATTTCCACTTCTAACGACTGCAATGCTCGTGTGTTCCCTTGCTACTTTTGGAAGAGTTTCTTCGACCCAGCTACATTTTTGGAACTCTTCACTACTTCCACGTTTTGTAGCTCTTTTATGTATGCCTCTCTTAAAATATCTTGTCATCCGAAGGTTTCTTTCAGAAGAGAGACTGCATGCTCGTTATTCTGATCAGAAAACTGCAAACCTTCCATTAGAGACGCAGCCTCCCCGCTCAGAGACGCCAAAAGGTAATTGAATTTTTTATTCTTCGGTATGCTCAACCTGCGATGCACCGATGTCTCGAACTGATGCCAAAAGCTTTACCATGCTGTTTTTTCCCCATCAAACTTTATTGTCTCAAGGCATGGCAATTTAACAAGCTCTTGCGTTTCCGAGATTTGATTAGTACCCTGTACAGAGCTCGCCTGTTCTGTGACTATTTTGGTTGTCAGTTGCATCGCTTGTTCTAACTCGCGCAATCGCTCCTCTATTTTTGTCATTGCGGCGACGATCTTCATCTCGTACAGCAAACCTCTTTCAAATTCTGGCTCCACGTCTTCTTCGATGAGTGGTTCAATCTGTTCGTTAACTTGTCTTAGCGTCTGTGACACACTCTTCATCAGGTTTAGAAGCGTCCTAAGTTGCACTCGATCGGCGCCTTCTTTTATCTTTTTATCAATTTCACTCGTAAGCATTGTCACATTTGCTCGAAGCGTCTTGCGCTTCCTCGATAGGACCTCTTCATTCATGCTTAAAACGTGTTGGAAGAGCTCTTCCCTATGTATGTGCGTCGCCAACAGTCGTCGGTCGTGGTCCTTCCCTCGACGGTTCGTCGTTGAGCCAGACGCCACTGTTTTGTTCTTCAACCCGTTGTTGCGAATGAGGTTGAAGTTTTTGCATCTGTCTTCAGATTTCCTGGTCACGGCACCATGTTTCAAAATGACCAGAGAGACCACAGAACCAATACGTCTTCAGTTTATTGTTGACAGAACGAGAATTAAAAAATATGGAAAGCGCGCCCCTGGCCACTTCTTCCTCGCCTCCGAGCTCCATCATCAATCTGTTTTCTATACCCTGGTTTAGAGGTTTTACTTGAGGGGTGGTAAAAAGTTAGCATAACACATGTTTGGCAAGTTCTTTGAAGAGTATCGAGCTGGAGTGGTGCACGGTACCGGCAGGGAGAACGTTCCGTTTTTGGGCGTCAGCACGAAAAAGGACGATGAGTGAGCTATGGTCCGAGCATGAGGCGATGAATGAGTTTTGTGTAGTTGAGTCTGCTAGAATGGCGATGAGCTAGAATAATCACAGATGTACGAGGCGTAGCATGATAGAATTTATGAAAAAGACAAAGGTGGGCGATTTTGCAATAAAGAGCAAGATTGTGAAGGTTAGTAGGAGATTTTAGCTCTGTAATGCTGCTGCTATATGAGTAATCGGAAAGAATAAACCTGGTCGCACAATTCTGAAAACATTCTAGTGTTTTATTCAAGTTAAGTTGATGGGGATCCCATATGGCACATGCGTATTCTAACGTTGGTCGCAGTAGCGTGTTATATGCTAATAGTTCTACGGAAGATGGGGCTAGGTGTAAGTTCTGGCGCAGATAGCCAAGTACACGGTTAGCTCTGTTAGTTATATTGGTGACGTGGAGCATCCAAGAGAGATCAGCGGTGAGTTCAATGCTGAGGTATGTATAGGAAGTAACAGATTAGACAGGGGAGTTACGAAGAAGGTATTGAGGTACATGATAGTCTTTCCTGCGGTAAAAAGAGAGATGTTTTATTGACGTTTAGTGACATAAGCTAGTTTGAGCCCCAGTTATTTACGTGGTTTACGTCAGATTAAAGCGCTAGAATGTCGTGATTATTGGGAATTGGCCGATACAAGACGCAGTCGTCCGCAATTATTCGGTTGTTAGATAAAATGTTAGTAGGTAGGTGGTTGATATATATTAGAAAGGGTACAGGGCCCTGAACAGACCCCTGAGGAACCCCTTACTTAACGTGAGATGACTGAGAAGAATGAGTGTTAACAAAGACAAATTGCATTCTGTTGGTCGAAAAATATTGAATCCAATTTAGTAAAGTGGATGAAGGTTCAGGCGCGATAGCTTAAGAAAAAGTCTTTTATGCGAAACCTTGTCAAAAGCTTTCTCGAAATCCAGGAATGAAGTATCTACTGGTACGTTGATATCTATGGCGGTTGACATTTATATAGTACAGTGAGCTATAGTGAAGCCTTTTTTTATGTCACGGATTCGTTCCCCTGGGGAATCGTGTGCCTTGATCGCGATACGCTATTTTGCTACCCTTGTTTTTTGAACGTCATATATTTCTCTGCATAAGGCGAAGTTTTACAACTTGACCGCGTAGTTACATTCATGTTTTTAAATTCACCAACTGCTCCTTGCCGGGGACGTTCACTATTGATGACGGTTTGTTTTCCTTAGTTTCAAGTGGAGCCTGAATGATATACTGGCATGTGTTACTTCAGAGGACGATGTGAGTCACATAAATGACCTCTATAAATATGACAAGGAACAATGAACTGCACCAAGTGCTAATGCCCCTGATGACTCAAGAGAAGACGGAGAGGTAGATTACTTTTGCGGTGGCTCCACTGTAGCATCGTCTTCTTGATGCTTTGTGAAAAGACTAGAAGAGAATTGTCCGCTAGTCTCCCATATTTTTTCCCAAAGAAAAAGAAACTGGCGCTTAAACAGCCCCGTAATGATGTCAGAACAAAAGTGTTGCCCGCTTTCCGGTAATATCAACAAAGAGGCTGCGATAAAAACACTGTTCTCCAAATTAAAACACGTTACTTTCTGTTATTTGATCAAAATGCTTAGCGACACTTCGTCTGAACAAAGAAAATCTGCTTTTGAGTTTTTCACAAGCAATAAGCTCCCGGTTCCTCCACAGGTTCAAGTAGCAAATACGCGCACTGTATCAAGCATGATACGAACTAAACGGTGGTGCAATACTGGCATATTTCGGCCAAATGTTCGTATAGGTTTGTTAATACTAATCTCAGAACTCAGTAAACAATTTATTTGCTTTTTCCTTCATGTGCTTCAGTGCACGGGCTTAGCGGGTTTAACAAAGAGTATGCTGCAAACACTTGAATTTCTCATTCATTGTCTCGGTCGCTAGTTCACGAAGTGCGTACAATTACTCATATTTGTTGAAAAAAGCAACCACGTATATCTTGAGTCTCAGAAGGTAGCCGATACGAATTACGCGGTTCATACCATCACTTTCTTGTGAGAGACTTCCCGATGCAGTTTTGATATCGTGTTTTCTATTCTGTTCATTCTGCGAAAGAAAAAAGCTGGCGTAATAACGGCGCTTTTAATGACACTGTTAGAACAAAGAGGCGCAAAACTAGTGCAATCCCGTTGGGCTGGGTATTCAAATATTGAAGGTCAAACCTTCAATATCTGGTGCACTTTGTGTCCAAGATATCCTATCGTACTGCCTTTGAAGCCTTCCGTGGGGACCAACTTACAGGGTTATGTTGGGTTAATTGGTCTGCTCACGTTGCTCAAGTTCAAAGTCTTACAATGCTTCGCAATTGCACAAAACTTGCTTTCAAATCAAGTCAACTTTATTCAGGTTCTTCGAATACAATGTAAAATTATTAGTAATAAGTACTTAATTGGGAGGTCCCATAGTCACATGAACTGACAGGGAGGCCTCCTAATACTAAAACAAATGTATAATAAATGTTGTGGGCAGCGTAAAAAAAAAATGCATGCGAAAATACTAACTACACGGGCAGCCTAGGATTGATTTATGAACATCTGAAAATATTGTCCATAGAAAATATTATATATGACAAGCAGTCTGAGGTAGTGTATAGCGGACATTTCAATACAGCAGCAAAATACGGAAGAAGTCTTTCATGGCGGCACGAGAAGAGGCATACCCGATGAAAAGGTCATTCGCCCACATATCATAAAGTGATTTAGATAAGACTTGGGAGCATACACGTGGTGCTTATCAGGAGACCACGCTGACAAAATTTCCCGCTGCATTAGGATTGACGAAATACCAAAAGCGTATCTAAACCAAGCCCTTGCAGAGCTACAGACACACCGAATTCCCAGAGTCGTCGGAGATGTAAGTTGCTCGTTCGTAAAATAGAAGTGCAGCTAATGCATGAACTTGGCTCTTCAATCAAGCTATAGCTTTGGCGATCTTGCATACGCGAACCTAGAAAACTGCGAGGAATACACGCATACAGGAACCAATAATGAAGTCTATATTTGCATTGGGTCGTCTTGGACGTTTCGAGCCGAAGTGTAAGTAGTATGTGTAGCTGACTTTACCACAGCTTCGTTGTCTAATGCAGAAGAATAGGACCAATTAGTACAGTGAAAATTAGTGTTACTCACATAAACATATAGGAATAAAATAAACTCTCCGGCCAGTTTTTGTCGAACGCTTCTCATGTTAAAATTAAAAACTGGAAACTGACCCCCCGTTTCGGGCCAGACAGATCTCGGTCGAATATGCTCACCTTCATGTATGCTAAATATGTATCGTCTTTTGAGTTCACACCTACTACAGTTGTATCGCAGCAATGTTTTGCAGCAGAATGACGGAGCCGCTAACAAAAAGAAGCGTGGGTATGAATCAAGGCTATTGAGTTTACCTGAATATTTAAATTCCTAATTGCAATTCTAACTGTAATTCTATTTATTCGGAATATTTAAATTTATTTGAATCATCAAACAAGAAAATGAATCAAAATTAAAGAAAAAATACCAGGACAGCGCTTCATAAACAGATGACTAACAAGCAAAGTGTAAATGTGTCGTCTCAAGGTTTATCAGGGGGTTAATGCCAAGCATAGAAAGATTGCTTATGTGTGGGGAGAAATCTGTTAGTGTTTGGAATCTGTGTTTCTCTCTCATTCTTTAGTAAACAATTTTTAAGCAGGGTGGCTTACCCGATTCATGTTGGACATGCATGCTAGGAGTTTTTGCGTTCGTAAGAAAGACAAACTTTCGTTTTGCCTAGCCACGTACAACTTGTATGTCAGAATATAAAATAAGGCAATAAATGATTCTGTGATAGTATGGGCCATCCACGGTTCAAGCCTTGGTTATATATATTTACCTTTCGTAAAATACCTGCCAGGCACATATTTCTAATGTCGAAGATGCCTAAACTACGCAGTTAGTTGTAGAGGATGGTCGTATGCACGCAGCTAAAGAAACTTTGCTCACAAAAGCCCACGGCACGCTTGTCGCAATTCTCAGGACCACAAATGAAGTTTCTCCATCTATCTGCCCAGTTATTTAGCGGGTTACCACCACGTCATTTTTTTTATTTTGTTTCCTCTCTGAAGGCGCCTCTCGATCAGGGCGGCACTGTCATGCAGTAGTGATCTTTGTGCGTGACGAGTGGGTCATTCAATGCGTGATGATTACGCTTATAATCCGGAAGAGAGGTTTTGACCTAAGCGGTAAAAAGGTAGAAGCCATGGGTAATTGAACGCTGGTATTCAAATAAACCCTACTGAAATATTCCACACGTCATTCCTGTAAGTGCGCAGGTTTCAATACACATAGCATAAAAAAAGTCTACATTTTCCCATATTTACCATATACTTCCTCAAGATTCTTACGAAAACACATGTAATCATCGGGAGCGCATAAAGAGAGCTTCAGTACTGAAGTTCTTTCGCGGCGGAGCCATTTGCATGCGGCGTGTACCACCGCACCATATCGCTCTAGCGGCGTAAAAAACATGGCGAGATAACAACAAAAGACATGTGGTGGCACCTGTCCGCAGTTTTTCTTCGCCCCGTGGGCTAAATGATATTGCAAGTACAGTATCTCATGTCAACTACTCTGAACACAGCCAGGTGGGCACAATGCGCTTTCCACGAGCTAATTAGCGTGTTTCTCCGAATGAAATATGTGTATTTCGTCTCAATTATTGTCATAAAGACCTGAAAACCTGTCGTATTCTGTTGAAAGGTAAAAGCGAGCTTTTTTTCTTTTTTTATAGGTGATCGCATTTGAACAGTGATGCAGGGCTGCTCCCACTCAATGTTTTGAGCATTGACGCTGATATAAGTTCCAGGAACAAGTCAGTATGGACGTCACGAATGTAATTGGAGATTACGGCAAGTTTCAGAGGAACGTATATCTGTTCACGCTGCTTCGAGAAGCGCCGAGTGCCATTCACCTCGTCATATACAGCTTCTTCTTTCCGACGGTGGAGTACTGGTGTGCCATGCCAGAAACACTGGTAGGAAACATAACTTCGGTGCAATGGGAACTACTTGCCTTGCCCAATTCATCCTCTTATCCCCGTCACCAATGCGAATTCCTTGAGTTCGATGTTACGGTAGAAAGAGTTGTGGTACTGGGAAACACGTCAATGCCTTGTGAAACGTGGGAGTATGGACGAAGCTACTACAAAGGATCCATGGTACAAGAAGTGAGTTGGCTACATGTGCTTCTTTTTTTGGTGCTGGGGTAAGGTAGAGTGGAGATGCTGTATTCGCATGTTAAAGCTTTTCGTTACCAGCATGCAACCACTCGAAAAGTGATGGTGGTTGCTTACACTTCCCGATATAAAACATAAGTAGGGTCAAAGTCAGTCGTGATTCAGTCTTAAGTAAGCGATAATTGTAACATGCAGTTACTTGAGAGATAACACTAGCTTACACGAACTAACCGTCACACTAACTATAGCTGTGACCAGCTGCATTTACCAATCTTTATTATGGGCAAGATAGGGTATATTATCACAAAGCAACACACTTTTACACGTAGTTAACCCAGTAAATCTTGCAGGAAACACTGGGCCAAAACGCGCCGACCAGAGACATACGATGTCTTGTTAGTACGCGCCCTTGTGGCGAGCGTAAGTATTTTTGAAAGGTTAGAAGTATTCCTGTAGCACCTTTGCAATATTCGCCTTGTATGTGAAAAGCAATTAGAGTTCATTGCGTACAACCAGGCAGCTGACGAAGCCACCAACGACCAACAACCTTTGGCCGAAACCTAACGAGGCCTAAGACCACTATATAAATCCGCAGAGCATTTGATAAGGTTCATTGAAGCCATTTAAACATGTTGAAGTATCCGAATTTCGAAGCGGGTTTTTTTGTGGCTCCTTATTTATTTAATTCCATGCGCCGCAATAATTAAAAAAAACGTGGTCGCGTTTGATTTTGCGTTTCAGCTGAATTGTGCTTTCTGGTCAGCACTTTGTGTTGAAACTCGTATTTACTCATAATAGACTCAGCAGATTCGTTAACTTTGATGATCTTTTGCTCATTTCCCGTTTTCGACAGTCTATATAATTTCATCTTGGCCACATTACCTCCGTGTGTAAATTTATGGCCTCGCATTTTTGAACACTGTTATTAGGCGACTGCTATTAAGGTGCCCGAAACATAAGACAGGGGTAAGAGTCACATCCCATTTTTATAGGAAAGGGGGATAAAAAAGCACCCATTACATGCCTTTGAATTTAGACGCAGAGATGTCCGCGAAGTACAAGCGTACTCGTATTACACAGAACATATTGTACTGAATGAAGCAAGTATTTCTATGCTCAACACAGTGGGACCTCGTTTGCGACCGAGCTTGGATGCGAAGTCTCGCACAGACTGCGACAATGGTCGGAATGCTCGTGGGCACACTGATGTCCTCACTCGGAGACAAGTATGTGAAGTCGTGCGTTTTGAAAGTTTCGGTTCAGTGGCAAATAAAGCTGAGAAATTGGAAGCTGAGTGTTCCCGACACTGAAACGGACTTGCGTTAGTCGTTCCTCGCTTCGTACCATAAACGTTAGGCCAGTCGTGTGACCATGTTATTGAGTTGGTTACAGGGCACTAATGCCTTAAGGCACATATGATCAAGAATTTTGGGCATATGGACTGCAGTTTACTTCTTTTCGTTTATTGTTGATTAGTGAGTACATCAACTAACAACCACGATTATTGTGTTCATAATTCACGTAAACACAGTGAACTATTTCGCATAGAATTGATGGAGCGTACGCTTTCTCATTATGTGAAAACAGTACGTAGCGCTTATACAAAGTATACGAAGGTTTTATTGCTGCAGTCCTTCATCTATGTAGCCCATTCACCTATTCTGATTAAGATTATAGTTACTGATTCTGCAAAAACTCTATGCAGATCCTATATAAGACGCATAAATGTTAACAGACTCCATTTTATAGCCTAATCGCCAGTCTCTGCCATGCTGTTTTCTTTTGCCTTACTTCAGTTTCAGTGTCCACGTTGCTTCATCATCTTTTAAGGCAACATTACACACTGAGCTCAATTAATGACAACTTGCGTTTAAGTCATCAGTTTTTTCTTGTAGTGCTAATTTAACCACTCGCATGTACTGACATTGTGTCAAAGGTACCCTAATAAATCATTTATTGATCAGTCTAAGATCAAGAGTCAATTCGCATTAGTAATTAGTATCCTTTGATAAGTGTGGCTAGTTGAACAGGTTTGTAAGGATGCACAACATCGAGCTAGGAAAATGCACACGTACTTGTCATTTTTTGTACCCATGTGTTATGCCTTATTCAATCGAGGTATGTATACTTTTACCTGATTATCGATTTTCTTTCGTACTTGTCAGGATTGGCCGGAGACCCATCATAATAGCCGGTTACGTCATCTGCTTGTTCGGAAGTGTTTGCGTCGCAGTGTCTCCGTCATTTTCCATCCTTGTGGCATCAAGAGCACTACTCGGCTCTGGCTTAGGAATGGGGCAGTCGTCATCTTTCTGTTTGCGTAAGGTTGCCGCTTTCATTACTCTATACGTATATAACCTTGTTGCTTGCCGAACACGCGTATAATATTGCTCACGGGACGTGGACGTGATTTGCCACAAGTGCTATCGTATGATAGAAGAATTAATTGAGACAATTGTGGGGGGGGGGGGGGGGGCACATACTTTGACAGTCCTCATCGAAAGACGACTGAGCAGATCTGTATATCGGCCTGCCTCCAAATGGTTGGGCTCACGAATTCTTGGCCTTGCGTTGATTGTGTTTCTGAGAATTTCTTGCAATACGTGTTAAGGAGTTAGTAATCAAGAGATTTTAAAGGGTGGAAGTAATGCAAAGTAGTGTCATCATTTTGCGATTGATCGATATGTGGAGTTTAACGTCCCAAATCCACCACATGATTATGAGAGACGCCGTAGTGGAGGGCTCGGGAAATTTCGACCACCTGTGGTTTTTTTAACGTGCACCCAGATCAGAGAACACGAGCTTACAACATTTCCGCCTCCAACGGAAATGCAGCCACCGCCACCGGAATTTGATCCCACGAGCGGGAGTTAGCAGCCGAGTACCTTAGCCAATAGACCACCACGGCTGGGCCGTCATTGTGCAAGACCTTGCTTTGGAAAAAAAAAAAACATGCTACACATTCCCGGTATAGCTTGAGTTTCTTGAAGAATTTCCTAGTGTTCATAGAAAACAACAAAGCACACACTGGCTGAATATGTTATTGTAGGAAGCGAGTGGTTTCCATTAGAAAAATCCCGCCTTGTAGCATTACCAGAGGGCTTTTCTAGCGCTGATTATTTCTCAAAGTTGACACGCCAGTGGGTAAGGGCCAGGCGAAGACCTGCTATTGCATTTGGCTATCTAAAACAGGGTTGCCAAATGCTACATCAAAGTTTAGGCTGGTGGCTGTTGTCCATGTGACAGGCCTCATTAAATAATTGAAAATGACGCTCGTAAACATTTACTGCGTGTTTCGAAATTTCTTGACGTGACCGACCAAACCCATCGTTGCTGCATAACAGCGAAGTTGCTAGCTCTGTCCGGCTTCTGAAAGTTCTTTCGGTTTGAACAGACGGCAGCCGCATTCGGTAGTCCCAAATACAATCGGGCAGCGTAATAATTTCATCGCATTTATAGAACTCCAGGACCTGAAAAATTATCGGCAGGGGGTCCCTATGGTTTGTGTCTATGATATATTGGGCTTGGTACGTGAAACTGCAGGATTTGTTATGGCCTACGGTCAACGACCGGCTTAAAAGTTTTCCTCGGCATACTTGATGTGCGCTGTTTCTGGAACACTAGGTCGGAGGGACCTTTGAATTTCTGAGCAAATAATAGGTCTACTCTGCGGAACTGCAGAGTATATGTCGGCGTGCTTTCGAACAACGCGGTAATTTAAACCAAAGTTACCTGCGAAACTAGCGGGTATGTTCAGCTTTATATTGTGTGTCGTGGTATCTCAACCTTTCACGCTGGTCGAAATTGTCCTGCGCCACGCGATTGCAGTTATGGAGGTGATCGGCCTTAAGGAGAGGACCGCCGCCGCTCTGGCGCTCGGCGTTGGCTTCTCACTTGGCATCATCATGCTTCCTGGCTTGGCGTGGTTCATACAAGACTGGAGGATGCTGCAATGGGCTATCACCACTCCTTTTCTGGCCTTCATCATTTGGTCTTGGTGAGAAGCAAGAGCGTGTGTCTTTGTTTTTTTTTTCACAAGGTGAATTATCACCATAGTAATTAGCCTTTGGAAAATATCTTCGCGCAAAATGTCCGGATGACTCATTTGTCTGTTGGAGTCAGTGAGACCAAGTCCAAATTATTTGGCGTTATGATGATGCTTCATTGTGATATAGAAAATGTTTGGTGTGTTCAGCATAACCCGAGAACTTGTGAGGTATACGTATGACTTCAATTTGGTACCCGGCATTCTTCAGCTGCAGAAGAGTTGGTCTATAAGCCAATTGGCATTACAATAGTGTAGAAAGCAGAGCAAAATGTGCAAACAGGGAAAAGGCTACAAGCACGCAGGACCAAACGTTAGCACTGTGGACGTGTGGTATTTGCCTTGTACCCAGTTTTCTGGGCTCATTAAGGCAAGGATTCTTGATTTACAGTCTCGGGGTACTGTGTCAAACTAGCACGCGGCAAGAAAAAAATATCTCTTTTCTTCGTAATTTACGTGGCTACTTTATCGAAATTGTTTCAAAATGTTAAACCAGCTTTATTATTTTATTACAACTTTGCAAAATTGATGATGCTGTTGTGAATTGTACAGGGCGAAATTGGTACGGCGAGCAACATTTACTGATCTGACAACCAAAAAACATCGATATAGTTCATTCACAGCGCTTTTTAAAAAGCTTTCGTAAGCAATCACAATATTTCACGGAAGACGCACATCGCCACAGGTTTAAAAGCACCCAACCCAACGATTGCAACTATTGATGTTGGCCCTGTTTTTTTTCAGGCACATCCTATTGTATGCCCACGAGCTTCCCGTAGTTTCGCGCAAATTAATTCCCTCACGTCCTAGGCTCCACTTACTTCGCCTTCGTTAGTGCACGAAGAAAATTGTGCATTGGCCTCATTCATTAGAAGGATTCGGAAGCTTCACATCTTTGTCCTTCCAGTAAGCGACTTCGGCCTGTTATTAACAGGCCTTTTTCGTAATAACAAAGATCTTGAGGTACTTCAAAGGCGTTTAACTTTCTGGTGCCATGGCTGCATTTTGTCAACATTTCCTTGAAGATCGCTTTGATACAGCTTTACTGGCATTGTAGTGCATGGTACTTCTTTCAAACAGGGAACCTTACGGAACACGTCATCCTGGTACTACCGTTTTCTCAGAAAGCGTGGTTGTAATTGTTGTAATTATCATTGTAGTAAACTGTGTACCACTCTGAAGTATAGTGGTTATGGCGCTCAGCCACTTACCCGAAGGTCGTAGGTTCGATCCAGGGCCTACTATTTAGACATACGTGAAATGATAGATTCCCCTGTAATGTGTAATGGTAATGGACGCTAAAAAACGGTAGGTGACCTTGGTTTCTGGAGCTCTCCACTACGGTGCACTTCATAACCATATCTTGGTTTGTCGTTACCGCTGTTTACTGCTTTCCTCTCTGTCGGCAGGTTCCTTCCAGAGTCCCCGCGCTGGCTTGTAGCAAAAGGCAAGATGTCCGCAGCTCGTAAAGTAATCCTCAAAGCATGCACAGATAACAGACTGCACGTCGACGACATTGACATTGTTCTGGCGCAGTTGAGAAAGAAAATTTTGCAGGTAAGTGCAACATCCCCCGCGATATCCTAGTTGTTGCCTCAGCACATGTGTTATTGTTCACCGGCCATGCTCTATGTGACAAACATTAGGTTGTTCTTGCGTGGGCTTCTCTATGATTCCAACCGCTATGTTTTTCTCTTTCACGTGTCAAGAGTGCTTAGGCGACATTGCCATATGACCACCAATATTCACTGGATACAGGAGTACTGATGGCTTCGAAGATTACATTCATCAATTCATCATCAATTTATCATCATCAATTCAACAATCGTCAATTCATCATCATCAACTTACAATGTGTGAAATTGACAAACGTAGCGTTAGAGTACATTCTATCTTGCACACAGTCGCTGAGGCATGCGGGTCGACACTCAGGATACATTACCAGCTTTCCATAAAATCAATATGTCACAGTCTCTCTGTTTGTATCGATATAAAAGAGAGCACAAAGCGTTTATTTAAAAAGGTGGCGTATGCTTTCCAATTCATTATTGATATTTGTGTTATGTTGTGTTGTCCCAATATGACTAGGAAGAAGAATCCGCAAAGAAAAAAGCCAGCTTCGTCGATCTCCTAAGAAGCCGGAGAATGCTCCTGTGCACCATCGTACTGGTTTACGCCTCGTAAGTGATGCCAATATGAAATCTCGACCACTAAAAGGACGAGTACCTTACGGGCTCAAGCCAAATTGTAGACATCAAACTCTGCCTATGCAGCGATGCAAACACTACCCCCAGCCCACTCATCACCACCCAGGATAGTGCACAGAGAGCCATCCACAAGGGCATACGCAAGGCCACGATAATGTTAGCGTCACGTCGAAATGAAAAGAAGTGGGCGGGCATCTTTTTTTGCAAGCAACAACAACAACAACAGAAAAGAACCGCCCTATTGTAAGAAACCAGCGAATTCTATCGGCCGCTTCACTTGTGCCATCGTGGCAATGTATCTTATCAAACATCTTCCTTTGCCTCTTTTTTTTTCATATGCTCTTGTTATGGTGCACGAAAAGTTTTGGAAGGAGCACGCACCTTCCACTTTGTGTGCGATAATGAAAGGAGTTGTGAAACTGCTGCGCACTGCTTGTTTCATCGCTGGGAATTCCCGGCGATCCCACTCTTGGTGGCGTTGTTCCTCGAGCGTCTCCTAAATTTACCGTAGGCAGCGGGACGGGAGGAGTACAATTCTCCGCCGAGAGGTTTCCCCGTAGTCGACCCAGTACGACCTGGGCTCGTCAACGCTTCGTCTAATGACCCCATCTTTTTGTAGGTTTAGCCACACATACCTCTGTTCCTTTGAATAGCTGTGGCAGATCACGCATTTCATGACATCGGTCGTAGTAGCTCTATTGGCGCTGACACTGCGACGTCTTGAAAGATGTCATTTTTGAAAGCTTGATGGTTGAGGCTGATAGTTTTTCATGGACAGGGGCAATAGCATGCGCTATGTTATCCCCGTGAGCAACTTGGTGGGGCTGTATTCGTTGTTCAATAGACTTGCCTTATAGGCGAGAATAATTTTGTAAGTGGCAACAGTTGTTTAAGGACCCTTCGGTATTTTTTATGATGAATTCTGCCATTCGGTTGTGTTGATAGGGGGACTGAAGGTCACGTGTTGAAAGTTGTACTCGGCTGCTAATTTTGCAAATTCAGCAACCAGGGCTCTTGAGAACTGTGACCTATCAACGGACACTGCTACTTCCTTAACCTCATGTCTCGCGAAAATGTTTTTGCAGTTGTTTATTACTGTTGAGGAGGACAGGTTAATCAGCGGTACCAGCTGCGCGCATCGTGTAAACTAGTCCATTACTACTAGCTACTGCTCTCTTCCCTGCAAAAAAAATTATTTTGCCCTTCGTTGGCAGGACCTATCTGGAAGGTTCGTGTGTTGCAGAGGTACATTTCGGTTGGTGTTCTGCTTAAACCAGCTGTGGAAGGTCTTAGCGATTCATTAAATTTTTTCGTCAATACTTGACCACCAAACTGAGTTCTTTGAATGTGCCCGGCACTTCTCGATTCCACAGTTTCTCGTGAATTATTTGAAGGAGTTTCGTAGTGTCGAAGAGATGACTATCCCAGAGCCGTATAAGAGCCCGTTTTCACGTGGTCAATGCTTTGGCTTTCATTTCAGAAAGGCTTCAAGCTAAACTCAACATCTAGGGGGCTTGGCTCCCCAAATGAAAGTCCTGGGTAGGTGTATGCTGGAATCGGTGGATATGGCAGAAAGAACAGTGATTGTGGAGTAAATAACAGTGGGTATGCTGGAAGCTTTACTGTTCATATTGGCTGATGATGGCGAGAGTGGAAAAATGGTGGCAGGGGGTAGTGGTGGAGAGCCAATGATAGTGACAGTGGAAAATGATGGCTGAGAGTGGCCAGGGAGAACTTGTTTGAAGGATGACTTGATGAACAAGTTTAATGACGGTCGCGTGATGCAAGCTTGGAGGATGATGCTGGCATGATGAAGAACAACGTGGCAGTATGTGAAATCACTTGTTATTTCCCGTGTTTCCTTTCGGAATATGCAGTAAAATATATTTATGGTCGAGAAAAGCCAAAGGCCACCATCACGCTTTCTAAAACGTTTTATTTTTATTCTGCGGCGTGGAGACCATCTGAATTTTCGGGGAGCGCAGAGCTTGACCATGCATGTTCACATTTTGTGCACGTACTTACATAGCTTCAAAACTGCGATGTGCTTCTTTGTTGTGATTCTTAGAAGACTGAAGGTGCCGCTGTGAAGAGCGACTGTAAACGTGTTACATCGCCACGCAGTTTACCAGAAAAGTGTGATCACTGGTTTGCAATTGCCCCTTTCAACGGTAAATTAGAATACAGCCGCCACTTGTCGCCATGCTAGAAACGCAACCCTGGCATTTCTTGCATACAAAATTACAAGAGCCGTGCTTTAGGTTAACAGCGAAATTGCGTGCGTTGCTAAAATACACAAGCTTTTACCTTATATCTGCGTCGAGACGAGCCCCAGAAAGTATGGCTTTCACCATTCTATTGTACAACCATGGTTTCCAACAAATGTTAATCCTACTGACCGAGCCCATCCAAGCGTCATCGGCGCTTCTGTGTTTTAGAACAGATGATTTCGACATATGTGAATAACAACACAGCATGGTAGTGGCATCATTTAACCTAAATGAAGCTTGTTTTTTTTGTGTGTAATGTATGTCTCCTACCAAGAAGAGAAGACATCGAGGCGACGTGCGTTTGCAGTCACTGAAAGCCACCGGTAGCGCTCACCGGCGCTTTTCTGCCTCTTATTCGAGAACACAGACTTGTCGATTCGCATGCTTTACTGAACCGATATCATGGAATTATTGCTCACAGTCTTCATTAGTTTCTTGCCAAGCTGTTATGTAATTTTTGCTAACAATGCAGCTATAGATCAGTGCGCTGGCACAACTGAGCCGTACGTACGTTGCGGGGAAAAAAATCAGAATACGGAATCAAATGAACGTGCGTTTTCCTCGAATGAGCTTAGAGGCTTCATGAATCTGCTGCACATGCCGCACTTCCCTACGAGTGATAAACGGATAATAAACTCGGCAGCAACCACCGGTAAATTACATCTGCTCATCCACCCACTTTATTTGTTTTATTGACTTAAGAACGGTAACAAAAATTTAGCGCTGATGCCATTATCGCAGTGACAGTCACTACCGGCAGCGATTGTTTGTGTTTATTAAATACGCAATATTTATTAGCCCGAGCATATTCCTTCTATATTGAGTATGCGATATGCAAAACTGAATATAAACGGTGAATTGGTATGTTCAGTAAACATTCCACCGAGATGAAAGTATATGTCGGCATGTTTACAGTTTCACACAAGTCACTATATAAAGATTTACTGACTATGTACCTCACCACCCATTATACTTTGATCCTCAAGGCCTTGATGTATGGGAGCGAGTCTGCAAAACGTATACACCCTGAAAATCGAGTGTTTGGGGAGTGTTTCCGCCACACAACAATATACGTCACCTATTTGGAGTATATTTTCCTCGCGTTGTCCCCAGCGTTCCGCTGGTTAACGGTGCCGAACGGCGTGCGTTATTAGTGTGACATAGCATTATTGATATGAAATTTACCAAGACCGGGTTTTCAAAAAAAAAAAACGTGAGCAAGTCAGTTCATTATTGTTGTGTAGCAGAACTAACTATTCCCCAAGCACTCTTTATTTCTTAAAGTGTATATCTCCAAATCAAAAACATTGTTTTATAAGCTTCACTCTGAAACACTACCCGCTCTAACTTGATAAGAATACAAAGGTATTTTTATCTCTACGGTCATTTGTCTCTGGTGTACCTGAAACAATAGAGCAATGCTTTGTGAGCTACAAAGAAGCCATTCTATTCTAGGGGTCCTTCAATGAAGTCAGCAGAATGAAAAAAAAAAGAAACTTTTGTCCATAGTTCGCTATCATATTCTTTGATGAAGTGCCGTACAATACGTTTTTTTGTTATTGGTATGGGCAGTCTGTAGAAGACGCGCATGTAGCATGGCAGTGCAGAGCCGATTACTTCTTCCCGCACACATTTCATCCAAATTACTACTCACCTAAAGAGTGTTGATGATGAACTTGATTTTAGGCCGCACTGGTACCACATCTTGGTGAGGTATCCTATCTTGTTAGCCCAATTTGGTACCCATCTCGGTACCCTGTCTTGGTGACGTGCTTAGCCTCGCCACTTGTGCAGCACGTTATGAAGAACCCTCCCGAGACTATGGTACTGACTTCGAGTTTCCAAGCGACGCTTGTACGTTCACTGTCGCTATATAAAACGGCAACAGCACAACCCTGTATGATACATAATTGTCAAGAGTTCGACGAAAGTTCACCTGGTGAGGTAATATGATAAAGATGTAGATGCATTCACTGACAAAATCAAGGCGATGAAAACCCAGAGATTTTTCAGGACCAATATGGGTTCCTTGTTCACACTAACAAACAAGAGCCGTATGCCGTCTTTTAGCAAGAAAAGGCAGGGCAGTCCATAAGCGTTGCGAATCTGAAGGGCTTGGGTGAAGCAATTCAAAAAGAAGTCATCTCACTTGGTATTTTCTTGCTTAATATCTGGTGGCATGTACGTCGTCCAGTCGTCTGTCACTGTTCAGTGGGCAAGCGGTGGCGGCGTCCTCGTTTCCAGGCTATAGTATCACATTCGATAGCTATAGCGTCTACGATCGGCGGGTGCCACTTCTGACACCATGTTTACGTCGCGCCGAGACAAGAAGAAATGAACGTATTTTCTTATTGCATGCAGCAACCAAGAAGAACCCCCTATATTGTCACAAAGACACAGGCACGCAGGTACAAAATAGGGCGTTTACTTTCGCAACCCAAGGGCCAGAAACGCGAACACCAGAGCACGCGCACACAGAACTACTTCGTTGTCCTCTTCAGAGGCTGGTTACTATAGTTGCCAGCCTACCTTGCGTAAATTCCCCCCTTTCAAGAGAGACCGTCCCGGTCGATTGACTGAGATGCTAAAGTTGGTCATGAAAGAAAAAAATGATCACGTCAACGAAAAAAAAAAGCCCACGCTGTTGTGGATAATAAGGAAAAAGTTCGAAGTGTTCATAACTCGTGGGCGTGGTACGGTTTCATCCGTACTACATGGACTACTTCTGTACGTGGACGTCTTCGGTTTAAACTGGTGTCGGAGCTTTGGGGAACTACCTCGTAATTCACGTCACTGAGGCAGCGCACAACTTCGTAAGGGCCAAAGTAGCGCCGCAATAGCTTCTCCGAAAGCCCACGATGTCGAACTGGTGTCCACACCCATACATAGTCACCTGGTTGATAGTGGACGCTCCTTCGGCCTTGGTTGTAACGGCGAGCGTCGATATCTTGCTGCGCGCGAATGCGGTTCCGTGCAAGCTGGCGGGCTCCCTCGGCTTTCTCAACGAAGTCGTCAACGCTGTCATTTCCGCTGTTGTCATGGTCTACGGGGAGCATAGAGTCTAACGATGTTGTGACGCGACGGCCATAAACAAGCTCGAATGGTGTTAGGTCTGTGGTCTCTTGCACAGCGGTGTTATAAGCAAACGTGACGTACGGCAAAATTTCATCCCACGTTTTGTGCTCTACATCAACATACATAGATAGCATGTCGGCCAATGTTTTGTTTAAACTCTCCGTCAAGCCGTTCGTTTGGGGATGATAAGCTGTTGTTTTCCGGTGGTTGGTTTGCGTCAGCTTGGTGACCTGTTGCAATAACTCTGCCGTAAATGCTGCTCCGCGATCGGTTATGAGAACAGCAGGTGCACCATGGCGCAAAAAAATGTCGTGGACAAAGAATCTGTCGACTTCAACTGTAGTTCTCTTAGGCACAGCTTTGGTTTCTGCATAGCTAGTCAGATAGTCAGTCGCGACAATTATCCACTTATTTTCTGAGGATGACGTAGGGAAGCGACCAAGAAGATCTATTTCTACTTGCTGAAATGGTGCTCGAGTTGGATCTAAAGGTTGGAGGAAACCGGCGGGCTTTGCGGGTGGAACTTTACTCCTCTGACAGTCACGGCAGGTGCGGACATAGCGCTGAACGGACGAATACAGCTGTGACCAGTAGTACTTCTGTCGGATGCGCGCTAATGTCCTAGCAAAGCCTAAGTTACCGGCCGAAGGATCGTCGTGGCACGCCTGTAAAACTTCCTCACGCAGTGCCATTGGAACGGCGAGGAGGAAATTTTCCTGGCTGCTCTCAAGATTTCTCTTGTAGAGAACATTGTTCCGCAGGCAATACGTAGTCAAACCACGCGAGAGTCGGCGTGGGACGATAACGTCTTCTCCTTGAAGATGCTGGATGACAGGAAGTAGCTCAGCGTCCTCACGTTGAAGCTCAGCCATCCGCACCACATCGACGATGCCAAGAAACGGTAAATCTTGTTCAGTGTCAGATGACATCGGGGAAATAGGAGCACGAGACAGGCAGTCAGCATCTGTATGCTTATGTCCTGATCGGTAGACCACTGTTATGTCGTACTCTTGAAGGCGGAAGCTCCAGCGGGCGAGGCGGCCTGATGGATCCCGTAGATTGGCAAGCCAACAGAGCGAATCGTGGTCATTGACCGCTCGAAATGGCCGGCCGTATAGGTAGGGTCGAAACTTGCTAATGGCCCAAACGACTGCTAGGCACTCTTTTTCGGTGGTAGAGTAATTAACCTCTGCTTTTGTGAGACTGCGGCTCGCGTAAGCGATCACACGCTCAGCGCCGTTCTGCCATTGAACTAGAATGGCTCCGATTCCCACGTTGCTGGCGTCTGTGCGGATCTCGGTGTCGGCAGTGTCGTCGAAATGTTCCAGCACTGGAGCTGTCTGCAGTCGATTTTGAAGCTCTACGAAGGCTTGTTGTTGTTCTTCCGTCCATACAAAAGGTACATCTGGCCGTGTCAGTCTTGTAAGAGGTTCCGCAATTTTCGGAAATCCTTCGACAAAACGGCGGTAGTACGCACAGAGTCCGAGGAATCGCTGAACAGCCTTTTTGTCTCCAGGACGAGGGAAATCGGCAATGGCAGCCAACTTCTCCGGATCTGGTCGAACACCCCCCGGGCTAACCACGTGGCCGAGAAACTTGAGTTCCTGATAGCCGAAGTAGCACTTTTCGGGCTTGATGGTAAGGTTCGCTCTCCTTATTGCAGTGAGGACACTTTTTAGCCTTGAAAGATGCTCGTCAAGTGTGGTTGAAAACACAACGACATCATCCAAGTATACAAGACCCGTCTGCCACTTTAGTCCAGCTAGTACAGTATCCATCATGCGTTGAAACGTGGCGGGAGCGGAACAGAGACCGAAAGGCAGCACTTTAAATTCGTAGAGCCCGTCAGGCGTCACGAACGCCGTTTTCTCACGGTCGCCCTCGTCAACTTCAATTTGCCAGTACCCTGACTTGAGATCTAGTGATGTGAAGAACTGGGCGTGGCGTAGACGGTCTAAGGCGTCATCAATCCGTGGGAGGGGGTAACCGTCGCGTTTCGTGACTTTGTTATGCCATCGATAGTCGACGCAGAAGCGTAGTGTGTTGTCTTTTTTCTTTACTAAGACAACAGGTGACGCCCACGGACTTGTCGAGGGTTGGATGACGTCACCATTCAGCATTTTGAGAACTTGACGCTTAATCACCTCTCTTTCCTTCGGGGACACACGGTATGGATGTTGGCGAAGAGGCCGCGCCGACTCCTCGGTAACAATGCGGTGTTTTGTAACGGTGGTACGCTGAACTTTCGATGCTGTGGAGAAGCAGTCCGAGAATTCCCTCACAAGGTTTAGCAGCCGCTCTTTTCGTGAATCCGGCAAGTCTGGATTAACGTGAATACGGCTTCCCAGGTCAGCACAAGCTTTTGCATGCGGTGAAGTCGTATCCAATGTGCCGATATCGAAAAAGTCGGCGATTTCACTGAGAAAAGCGACAGTAGTCCCTCTAGGAACGTGCTGAAACTCATTGCTGAAGTTGGTCAGCAGAACTCGAGAGCGTTTATTCTCTAACCGAACAAGGCATCGGGCTATGCATATGTTTCGTTTGAGCAGCAGCGGGATATTTGCCTCAGCAATACCTTCATAGTCGTTGAATTCGTCAAAAACGTCGCAGGCTACCAAGGTGAACACGCTACTCTTCGGCGGTAACGTGACGTCGTCGTCAACAATTCTCGAAGCATTGACGTAACTGCTGTGAGGGTTGCGCGCTAAAGCGTGTGCCGTAGAAAACGTCACTTGCGACTGTTGCAAATCAATCACGGCTCCATTATCACGGAGAAAGTCCAGTCCGAGAATTACGTCCCTCGAGCAACTCGGCAGTATCACAAAATCTCCGAGATACGCAAATCCGTGAATACTGACTCGCGCTGTGCACCGCCCCACCGGAATAAGATGGCCTCCTGCCGTACGTATCTGCGACCCAGCCCACTGGGTAGAAACCTTCTTCAGCCTGCAGGCAAGACCCATTCTCATAACGGAAGTGTCTGCTCCAGTGTCAATTAGCGCCATTACTTCTTCGTCGTCCACAGTTACCGCAATGTTTGATGTCACCCCTCTTCGCATCACGTTTGACTGCGTCTGTACATCTTTTTGCTGCTGTCGCGGTCGTCGTAGTGGAGGATCTTCCGTAGAGTCAGCGTCAGTGGCCTCACCTCCAGAGGTCGCTGAACTCAGTTTTCCCGACTTGCAGGACTGGGTGATTGGCGTCTCGGAGTGCTGCGTGAATTGGCTGGGCTCGGTGACCTGTAGCGAGCAGGCGACGACGAGCGAGACTCTTGCGACCGATGTTCGATACTGCGACGATTCGAGATGAAACTCTCTATTTCCAGTGATCGCTCGCCAGGTCGTGGACGAGGGGCATTAGGCGAAAATCCACAGACCCACACGACGGTATGGACATGTTCGGTAGACGTGTCCGGCTTCCCCGCAGTGGAAACAAAGGGGCCTGTGGTCGGGTGTTTGCCAGATGTCACTCTTTCTCGGTCTTGCTTCGGCGATCAATGGTGAGCTGCGAGGGCGGAAGCCAACCTCCATTTGCTGAGCGTGTCGCTCATTGGGGTAAAATACGCTGGTTGAACTGCACGATGGAGGGCGTTGCACTGCTTCCGCGTAGCTCATCTCGACGCAGTGCCTCTGTTGTGGCGCCTCGGACGGCTGGGGAGCGTGAACGGCTTGCCGTAGCTCGGCGCGTACGATCTCCGCAATGGAGAGCTGTTCTGCAGGTGAAGCAGTCACCTGCATCTTTTGTAGCTCTTCCTTAATGAGAGCTCTGATAAGCTCTCGCAACGCGCTTATGTCATTGCCGAGAGTGACAGAAGTGACCTCACTTGGGTTTACACCACGGTTATACTGCCTGGTACGCTGTTGAAGGGCCCTCTCTATGGCAGTGGCTTCCTCATGGAACTCCGCAAGTGTCGCAGGCGGGTTTCGAATCAGGCCGCCAAAAATCTCTTCTTTAACACCACGCATTAGGTGGCGAACTTTCTTGGATTCGGACATAGAGGGCTCCGCACGCTTGAAAAGCCGATCCATGTCCTCTACGTAGGTCGTCACCCTTTCGTTAGGGCCTTGAATCCTTGCCTCTATAGCACGATCCGCTGTCTCTTTCCTGTCCTCTCGGGCAAATGCCTTGAGGAACTGCCGTTGAAACTCATCCCATGACGTAAGCGCTGCTTCATGGTTCCCAAACCACGTTTTCGCGGAGTCCTCCAGGAAGCAGTACACATAGCGTAGCTTACGCTCTGGGGTCCAATCGTTTGAAATGCTCTGGGGTCCAATCGGTTGAAATGCTCGAGCCAGTCGTCGGCATCTTCAGAAGCAGCTCCATGAAATGTCTTCGGCGTCTTGGGCTGGTTGATAACCAGGTGCGCTGGTGCTGGCGCGGTGACGTTTGGCGGTGTTTGATTCATAGTCCTCTGACGTTCAGGCAGCAAACCGTACTGTGGCTCGAGTCCCTGGAGACGACGGCTGGAACGTACGTGCACAGGGGTAAGCTTGCCTGAGATACTCGATGGACTTGCGTCAGGGGTGCTCTCAGGGGACCGTATCATCTACCGTACCCAGCACTTCCACCAGAAAATGTCACAAAGACACAGGCACGCAGGTACAAAATAGGGCGTTTACTTTCGCAACCCAAGGGCCAGAAACGCGAACACCAGAGCACGCGCACACAGAACTACTTCGTTGCCCTCTTCAGAGGCTGGCTACTATAGTTGCCAGCCTACCTTGCGTCAATATTATCAGTAAGCAGTGGCTTTTGCGACCACATCACTAGCGCCATCACGGCGTTACAGCAACCGAAACTGACGCTTCCATAGTTGGCGAGCTATCTTATCGCACAAATATTATAACACCCCCTTTTGTCATTGTCGAGCCGAAGTTTCCTGAATATCGAGGTCTTGGAAAGTTTTTTCCTTCCAACAAAGCTTCCGAAATGCCGGAAGCTTATCTGAGTGAATTGCGTCGGAATAAGTATCATTTATTAAAATTGAAAGTACAAGCGAGTATCGCACGACATCGAGCTCAAGGCAGACTTTCGCTGTTCATTTTGTTGCGTTAAGTGGGTTAATATTGGGTATACGAAGTGTGAAAGCAAAGAAGCACAAACACGAATAATTTAGTTACCTACCTATCCTGCTATCTATGGGACGAATGGCCAGGGCAATTCTCACTTATTCAATTGCCGTATCTCTTTGCATGTGTCGCTTATTGTATGTTGGACTCTCTGTATCATTTCGCATACTGGAATGTTCTGTTAACGGTTGTCTTTAATTTGTAAACAATACAAATGACGATACGTGTGTCTCTTCCTCAAGCGTTTTTAGTCTCTTCAGTCTGCCTCTAGCTGTACACTCCGTGTTAGCCTGCACGCTCAGCTCCCAGAGGCTTTGCTCAGCTTCATGATGAAGGCCACCGCGGTTCTCGTGAATGCTGCACAAAACGATAACAATAGAGAATCATCCCACTTTCTCGTGCGAACAGCTGTATACAGGAAGCGTGTAGTTCACTTAAGGCCATTCCACGCGCTTCCCGCATAGCCGCAACGCACGTGCCAGGACCCCTACCGCACTCAAGTGGGGGACAAATAAGCCAATTGGTGACGCTGGGGAGGGTGAAAGAGCGTCGCCTGTGGGCTTATTTGTCCCCCGCTTGCTTGCGGCAGGGGTCCCGGCACGTGCGTTGCGGCTGTGCGGGAAGCGCGTGGAACGGCCCTTACGCAAAACGTTCAAGAGCCCCCCAGTCAGTGCTCTAGCCACCATGCTTCGTACGAAAGCTATAGAAATCGGTAAATATAAACGTTGGTATTCGGCCTCTTACATCTGCGGAAGTTCACTACGTAACAGTAGCGTTCATTTTGGTCTTCCATGTAGTGCGCGAAACTGTCACGTCTGCTATACTGTTTTTGTCCTCTTCGAGATGAGTGATCCAAAAAGCGCCACTGAACCACCATGATGGTTCAGTGGTGTCCCTAGAAGCAGAGTGTAATTCAAAGCTTTTTGTCCGATATTTGAAGGCGCAGACATTGGCAGTATCTCAATCGGCCACTGTTTCGCACTAGCTAGTTGCACATTTTTTACTTGGGCACCACAGCAAAAGTTTTCAAGATAGTCAGAATTTGCGCCACGCACTACTGCTCCGATATGAAGTGCTACGCGTTCTGCGAAACTCTATGGCCTGACGAGTATTCCTGCTCCTACTAACTCCTTCATGTTTCTGGATAATTAAATAAACAATTCATAGATGTTAATTCTACATATCAACAAGTTTGTTGCGCTAATCTATATGTCCACTGCAAGCGGATTTATTGCACTGTCGTTTGTAATATAAAAGAGTGCGTGAAATCTCACAAAACATTGTGCCTGTACATTTGCGATAACTAAGGCACGTCAATACATTCACGCCTTTTCCGCTGTAGCACTTTGCATATCCGAAATATGCAGGTATTGTTGTCTAGAACACCGGAAATGTGAACTGTTGATACCGTTCGTGCCATCTTCCCGAAGTAGCCGAAACCTCAATTCATTAAGCCGACTCAAAATTATCGCTGCGCCAAATAACACAGTCAACACATTGTCCGAGCCTTTTTTCGTGTATCGAATAGAGGTACTGCTCCTTTACCACTTGCGGTTCAGCCTGGTGTTCAGCAATACGTTCTCATTTCAGACGAGCAAGGACAACTACCCTGGATGCTATTATTGCAGTTTTTAAGAAGTGGCCGCCTTCTTTGTTACTGTCCTCATTTCATGCGGCGGCATACAGCTTTCACATGCCTTCAACAGACCAGACCACGCAACATAAAATTGCATACGAGGAAAATTGTGCTTAGTTAACGCAACAGTGAACACGTTAAAGGCGCAGTCTGTTTGCTTCTGAATTAGGGCAAATCATGTAGGCTCAGATGAAGAAGTGTAAACGCAATGATTTGAAATTAGATTGATCTTTACTTCCAGCTGAATAAGATTATAAACAAAGCAGCAAAGCAGTCTTCGTATTGCTAAGAAGGTCATCAATATATAGCAACTTGCTAGTCCGCAAGCAGTGTTGATTAGGAGAGTAATTATGTCGACACATTGTTAGGCTGAGACAGTAGATATTGCCGTGGAGACTTTCCACGGATAATATTCCCAATATTCCCAATATTTATTCCCAATATTTATTCCCAATATAGCTCATGAAGTATTAATTTTTGGTATCTAACAATGATACCTTGACCATTGGTGATCTTTATTTAGTTTTTATTTGTCATAACAAACTTCATATATGAATAGATTTAAATAAACCAATAAAAATGAGGCGTATTTATGCATACCTCATACTTTCATGGCTACTCTCCGTTGAGAACTTGATAGGTGAAGCGACCACTGCAACCTAAGCATTATGTACGTGTGGTGGGCAAATACACTGACTTTTGTTTTAAGGATTGATGTCTTAGACGTGGTACTTGTGAAATTAATCTACCTCAACTAGTTGGAAATGCGTCATCATGTTTTAGAAGTGGCTTATTTCTTGTCCTTACATCGTGCCCATTTACCAATTGCTCTGGAAACAAGATACAGAAACACACACACACACACAAAATGCGGCCCTCTGCAACTGGTTACGTATTCCTGTCCCGTGCTTTGGTCAAGCAGGGTAACCGGTGGGATCACATTCTACGGACTTCAGCTCTCGGTCACGAGCCTGGGCGGAGATCCGTACCTGACGTTTGTTCTGGCTGCCCTCGTGGAGATACCAGCGGTGCTCGTCTGCTACACAGCCGTGCGCTGGTTTCCGAGGCGTCCGACAATGTTAGCCGTGTACGCCGGCACCGCACTGTGCACTTTTGCAGTGTGCTTGCTTTCCCTGGGTGAGTCACGTCTTTTTCGGACGATTCGCTGTTGCTTTTACATCAGACGTGAGCGTCCTAAGCAAGGTGCGATAACTTACTTTTTTTTTCATTAGCCACTCAAGCACGAGTGCTCATCGAAACAGGAGAGGGCTGCGTAAAAATAGAGACACAAAATAAGAAAATCACAATATATATCTAATGATCTTTAGATACCTATAAAGCTGCAGTTTTGAAGACCCCTACAATTAAACTTTCAAGAATAACTCAGATGCAAGATGCAGCGTATGCAAATGAGGTACGAAGAAAACCAGCCCAGTTGACGTGACATCAATTTAAACAACTGTTTATCAAAAAGAGAAAAAAAACTACGTTAAATGGAAGTGAAGCCGCAAGGGTGATGATTTAGCACCTCGACAGGGCGGAAAGAATTAATGAGCTAAAGTATTAGTCCGGCATGCATTGACACCTACGTGTGACGTTGATTATGACGTGGCGCCTTGGCGCAGATACAATAAGACGGCCTTTTAAATAACCGAACATTCAACACTCAATTTGTTACGATGTCAGTCAATCACCATAGGGCATATGCTTATGATGGCAAGAAGGCGCCTCTAGTTACTCTGCAGCTAATAATAAATTCACACTTTGAAGATGTTTAGAGCTGCTTTTATTTAGGGTGAGCGTAGAAATTTTCTAGCGCATGAGCACGTGTATGCTTCGGCGAAAACGTTCGCATTCATAAAGGACAATTCACTGGGCATTGCAGCAAAAGAAAAGCTGACTACAATATATATATATATATATATATATATATATATATATATATATATATATATATATATATATATATATATATATATATATATATATTTATATATATATATATATATATATATATATATATATATATATATATATATATGCCGAAGTTTCATGTATACACAACCAGAAATTTTTATAAATACATATTTGTAGAGGAGCTAGTCTTAATGCATAAATCTTTGACTAATTTCTGTCAAAATAAAAGAACGTTTAGGTGGATATGTTGTATTGTGCCAAGCTACTGCATCTCTATACGTTGATGTCATTCTTGAGCACTAAAAAAACTTGGTGGCTGAAAAAAAATCTGAATGCCAAGGTTCACTGAAATGGTGAATAGAATCACGGTATGAACGTGAGCTCAGTGTAATGGGGTGATAAATTAGGTTTAGCACTTTTTTCTTCCCCGGATGGCAGTTCATTCATTGATTGATATGTGGGGCTTAACGTTCCAAAAGTACTATATGATTATGAGAGACGCCGTGGTGGAGGCCTCCGGAAATTTCGACCACCTGGTGTTCTTTAACGTGCACCCAAATCTGATCACACACGCTTACAACACTTTCGCCTCCCTGGTTGACAAATCTGATCTGAAAATAATTCTCAAAACAACATCATCTGGAGTTCTGTAATATTCAGTGTGGTACTTCCATGAATAAAAAAAAATATAGAAGCATGGATATCTTACAAACACATGTTTACAAACATACTGATACAAAACAGCCGCTTAACACGGCTGCATGAAAGAGGAGGACGAAGTGGGTTTTTCCGTTGGATGCTGGTCTGACGCCACCTTGCTCGTCGGGTTCTCTGCGCTGTAAATAGCTCATTAAACAAGTTACTCGTAACATTATTGGTGGAGGTAGACGACCCCCGTACCTCGATGGAGACGCGCAGCGGTCGCACCATCGGCGACCTTTCGACTGCTTCGACTGCTGGTACTTCCTCTACGCCGCCCTCATCAGTCCAAGCCACCACCTACGTCACACTACCGCACCTCCGGGATCCCGGCACTTTCTCCGGTGATGATACGATCGATCTGGACACTTGGCTGAAGCGGTACGAGCGCGTCAGTGCTACTCACCGATGGGATCCCATGCTCATGCTCACCAACGTGCTTTTTACCTGGACGGCACTCCCCGAACATGGTTTCAAAGCCACGAAGCCGACATAACAAGCTGGGATCTCTTCGAGGAAAAGATACGTGACCTGTTTGGCGATTTAACTGGTTGTCAGCTCGCTGCGAAGAAGACTCTTGCCACACGGTCCCAGTCTTCTACCGAATCGTACGTCTCCTACATTCTTGACATCTTGGCCCTTTGTTCCAAGGCCGACCAGTGCATGTCGGAAGACGAAAAGGTTAACCACGTCTTCAAAGGCATTGCTGACGATGCTTTCAACCTGCTGGTTTTTAACAACGTCTCCAGCATCGACACAATCCTTAAAGAATGCCGACGTCTCGCACAAGCTAAAGCCCGCCGCATAGCCCAAAGCATCGTGCGCCTTCCGAACACAGCGGCCACTTCTTCATGTGAGGACGCCTTCCACCGGGCCCCTGGATGTGACAACCTTACACGCATCATTCGTCGAGAGGTCGAGGCAGCACAACCGGTAGCCACGCCATTACCGACGCCTGCGCCTTCCCCGACCACGATCTCTTTAATACAAGTGGTCGTTCATCAAGAGCTTTCGAATGTCGGCCTACATCCTGTTCCTGCCGTATATTCTGCTGAGCCTTCTTATTGTACCCCTTCTGCACCTCGCATACAACGCCATTCGTCCGAATGGCTTACTCTTGATGACAGGCCCATTAGTTTTAACTGTCGACGCGTTGGTCATATCGCTCGTCACTGCCGCAGCCGCTGGGCTCCACCGTCCCATAATGCACCTCAGTATCACACCACTTCTGCTCGCCAGACATCCCCACCACTTTCTCCATCAACGCCGACCACATTTTCCGCTCCTACAGCACCTCTGAGCAGACCTCGCTACGACCGGTCACCGTCCCCTGCTCGTCGTCAGTCCCGGTCGCCCCCACAACGCCGTGCTGCCTCCCCGGCCTATTCGCAGCATCTCCGACTGGAAAACTAGGCCGTGCAGCTTCTGGAGGTGGAACTGCGTTGACGACCTTCGTAAGAAATTCTCGATTAACATTAACACTGAACAGGAACCTTTTGGACGTTACTGTCGACAATGTTCGTGTCAGTGCATTGATAGATACTGGCGCACATGTGTCCATTATGAGTGCTAACCTTCGCCGCCGACTTAGAAAAGTTGTCGCACCCGCCCTCAACCGAGCTGTACGAGTCGCCGATGGAGGAACTGCCGCAATTCTTGGCATGTGCTGTGCACGAGTGTCTATTGGGGAGAGAAGCACTTTCGTTCTTTTCGCCGTTATCGAACATTGCCCTCATGAACTCATACTCGGTATGGATTTTCTAGCCACGCACTCTGCCCTCATAGACTGTTCAGCTGGCTCTCTCCATCTCGATTTACCCCTCTTTTCCGACCCGACCAGCCCACCGCAAACCAGCCTCTGCTGCATTGATTTCACGCGCCTCCCTCCTAACTCTGTCACACATGTCGACTTATCCTCCACGCCACCAGTACCTGATGGTGATTACATGGTGGCCCCGATTCCTGCAGTGATGTTTACGCATGGGGTTGCTGTGCCGCATATGATTCTGACGATTAAGAGAAACCGCACCTTCCTTCCACTGGTCAACTTTTCACTCACCACCCAAGTTCTGCCACAGGGTATCTCCCTGGCCCAAACTACTGCTCTCCAAGATGACCATGTCGAGCCCTTCAGAGTTCACGATTGCTGCAGCTCAGTCAGTGGTTTCACTCCATCACGTTCTTGGGGCGCCGACATCGAGCGACTGGTGTCATCGAACCTCACGTCTGAGCAAGCTGCAGCACTTTGCCACGTTCTTGAGGGCTATCGTAGCATTTTCGACTTTGCCAGCAACTCTTTGGGCCAAACGACCATTGTCACCCATCGCATAAATACTGGCCATGCAACCCCCATTAACCGACGCCCCTACCGTGTGTCGGCGTCGAAGCGTGCAATATTACAACATGAAGTCAGCAAAATGCTTGCGAAAAACATTATAGAGCCTTCATGCAGCCCCTGGGCTTCTCCAGTCGTCCTTGTTAAGAAGAAGAATGGAACATGGCGCTTTTGTGTCGATTACCGTCACCTTAACAAAATTACCAAAAAAGACGTTTATCCTTTACCTCGCATCGACGACGCCCTCGACTGCATGTACGGTGCCACTTATTTTTCAACTATTGACCTTCGATCAGAGTACTGGCAGGTAGCCGTCGACGAGATGGACCGCGAGAAGACCGCATTCATCACTCCTGATGGTCTTTATCAGTTTAAAGTGATGCCCTTTGGACTCTGCAATGCACCAGCCACATTTGAAAGAACGATGGACTCATTGCTCCAAGGGCTGAAATGGTCCACCTGCTTGTGTTACCTTGACGATGTTATTGCCTTTTCGCCCACATTCGACTCGCATTTTGATCGTTTGTCAGCTATTCTGGACGTTTTTCGTCGAGCCGGACTCAAGCTTAACGCCTCCAAGCGTCGCTTCGCTCGTCGTCAAATTTCCGTGCTCGGTCACCTTGTCGATGCTCAAGGCGTGCGTCCAGACCCAGATAAAATTCGCGCAGTCACGAATTTTCCCGTTCCGAAGACCACAAATGATGTCCGCAGTTTTGTGGGGCTGTGCTCATATTTCAGACGCTTTGTTAAGGACTTTGCGACCATTGCACGCCCACTCACAGAACTCTTGAAGAAAGACGCCTCGTTTACCTGGGGCCATGACCAAGCGTCATCGTTTTCGCAACTTATGACATTGCTTACAACGCCACCAATCTTGGCTCACTTTGATCCATTAGCCCCAACCGAGGTTCACATGGACGCCAGTGGACACGGCGTAGGAGCTGTGCTATTTTAGCAACAACGCGGACACGACCGTGTTATAGCCTACGCAAGTCGACTGCTATCTCCAGCCGAGCGCGACTATTGCATCACGGAGCGCGAGTGCCTCGCCCTTGTATGGGCAGTCGCCAAGTTTCGCCCATACCTGTACGGGCGCTCATTCCGTGTTGTCACGGATCATCACGCGCTCTGCTAGCTAGCCTCCCTGAAGGACCCCACGGGACGTCTCGCTCGTTGGGCTCTAAGCCTTCAAGAGTACACGTTCTCTGTAATGTACAAAACAGGGCGATTACATTAGGATGCGGATTGTTTATCCCGCTACCCTGTTGACGAAGCAACCGATACTGACGCTATCACGGACGTTTTTTCCGTGTCGCAGCTGTTAAACATTGGCGAAGAGCAACGTCGGGATGCTTCTTTACGAGCCATCATTGTCAAACTGGAGTCAACGCCTCGCGACCCGTCCCTACGAATGTTTTTGGTGAAAGACGGGATCCTATATCGCCGGAACCTTGATTCCTTCGGATCAGACTTACTTCCTGTCATCTCAGCGCACCTGCGTTCCACTGTCCTGCATCAACTTCATGACGCTCCCATGACGGGCCATTTGGGCGTTTCTCGCACATACGATCGGGTACGACGTCGGTTTTTTTGGCCTGGACTTGCCCGCTCTGTTCGACGCTATGTCGCCGCTTGTGAGCCCTGTCAGCGTCGCAAAACGCCGTCTGCCCTCCCAGCCGGCTACCTTCAACCGATCGACGTTCCCAACGAGCCTTTCTTTCGAGTTGGTCTCGACCTGTTGGGCCCTTTTCCACTCTCCACAGCCGGAAATAAATGGATTGCTGTTGCCACGGACTACGCGACGCGGTACGCAATCACACGAGCACTTCCGACCAGCTGCGCTACCGACGTTACGGACTTTCTGCTGTACGACATAATATTAGTGCACGGTGCTCCCCGTCAACTTCTCACCGACCGTGGCCGCACGTTCTTATCAGCTGTCGTTCATGAAATCCTGAGGTCTTGCCATACCAAGCACAAATTTACTACTTCGTACCTTCCCCAGTCAAATGGCCTCACGGAGCGCCTTAACAGGACCCTAACCGATATGCTTGCCAAATACGTTGCGCCAGACCACCATGATTGGGACATTCATTTGCCGTATGTGACGTTCGCCTACAACTCATCTCGTCACAACACTGCCGGATATTCGCCCTTCTATCTACTATATGGCCGGGACCCAACTCTACCCTTAGACACGTTACTACCTGCGGCCACTGAATATGCTGGTGAAGCCATTGCCCGCGCCGACCACGCGCGCCAAGTCGCCCGTAACCGTCTACAGGCTTCATAGGCGCGCCAACATCAGCTCTACAATTCTCACCATAGGGACGTGCACTTTTCTCCGGGTTCTCTCGTGCTCCTCTCGTCACCTACTCGGCGTGTGGGACTGTCGGAAAAACTGTTGTCGCCCTACACTGGACCATTCCGTATCGTTCGCCAAGTGACAGACGTCACGTACGAGATTGTTCCAACCGATCCAACAACGTCATCGTCAGCTCCGAGCGACACCGTTCACGTGGCTCGGCTAAAGCCCTATTACCCCCTTCGACATCATCTGCGTAAATTTAGCACCGGGACGGTGCTTCTACCGCCGGGGGTTATGATACAAAACAGCCGCTAAACACGGCTGCATGAAAGAGGAGGACGAAGTGGGTTTTTCCGTTGGATGCTGGTCTGACGCCATCTTGCTCGTCGGGTTCTCTGCGCTGTAAATAGCTCATTAAACAAGTTACTCGTAACATTATCAATTGATACCACTTATCGGCTTAGAGCCGACACACCGCAGTGACAGAGATATTTTACTTTTCTCAACACCACATATTTAACGCTCACGACATGGCCCATAAGTATTGTACCTTGAGTAGCACATCTTAGTGGCAAATCGTTGAGAGGTGTTTCATTCGCAATAACAAAGTTCACCAAAGTTTATTAGGCGTCTCCACTATATCCTTAAGCGAACTTAACACTAATTCACGTAAGTGACTATATGGAGTCGCTGCTTCACGCAATTTTCTTTTGCCGTTTCCTAACGCATCGCTTCCAATCTTACCTAGATTGGGTTGTACTACGCCAGATATGCGGAATCGCGGGCAAGATGCTGGCGTCCGTGTCTCTTGCGCTGCTCTGGATTTTCGCTGCCGAAATATTCCCGACAGTGTTCCGGACATTCGGTGTGAGCGCCTGCTTGGTCGGCACACGCATTGGGTCCTCGACCGCACCATTGCTTCTCGAACTGGTAAGTAACCTCAGCCACGCCAAAGCAGCTGGAGCAGGTTACGCACCACGAAAACCCCACTGACTTTCTTGCGGCCCACAAGCCTGAAAAAAAAACTCTGCAAACAGTCTAGTATACGTGCGTGTGTGGCTCTTTGTCTTATGTGTTTATAAGTGTTTATATATATTAATAATCACCCAGAACGAAAAGTAGCATGTGAGCCGAAACGCCAGACAAACATCTCCAGCTCTTCGATTAAGTATTTCTCTCTTAACAAAGGCCAATCGTTTAAAGAAAGAAGTTTCAATAACAAATATGCACCCTAAAGTTGAAAATATCTGTACACAAATGTGTCCCATAACAGCATGATAGGTGATAGCTCCTAATTACACTCCCGTGAAACGAGTATTAGAGTGATAATGTTCGTCACAAAAGTGCTAGGTAAATTATACATCAGCACCTAGGTTCATAGCTACTGCGCCTTGTCTGTGAACTTTTGATGGCGTTTTATTAGCGTGCAGTTTTTGAGGTGGTGATGACAGTGGAGGTCGGAATACAAGCTTTCCACATCCAAATGTGAGATACAAATGCGACTATATTTGGGTATTTTAACACTTCCACGCAACATTACAAGTTCACTTGTCATATGTGTTCGTATTGAGTATGACATGCAAGAAATGTTGAGGTTCTTTTCGTTCCTAATTCCTTCTTCCTCGTGAAAGCTCCAAGTAAGCTACCATCACGCTGTGCATGGGAAACGTTTAATTTTTGTAATCCAGAATGCCCTGTTATCGTTAGTACGTTTTTTTTAATATCCACTACCAAGTTGCGCTATCTCAAACCGATAATTCAGATGTGTTCAGAAGTGTGACACGCTCATACGTCGATTCTACGCAGCGAACGTACGCCAGTTACTCTCTGCCAATGGCTATCCTCGTTGGCTTCGCGACACTTGCTTCAATGCTGATGCTGCTGCTACCAGAGACGTTCAGGGTGGCACTTCCCGACACGATACATGAATCCGTACACCTGGGAAACTCGAAGTAAGTAACAGAGCGATGAGTGGCATCTTTTTTTTTATTATTACCCATAGTATCATTTTCACCTTAAGATGAGGCAGCGTTTTATGTTTTCTAATCAAGTGTTCTATGCCACACTGGATTTAGCGGTGACGTTTCGCTGGGAGAGCCAACGATGGAGAAGTTTAAAAAAAAACATTGTTAGACATTTGAATGAATACATATGACAGCTAAGTATACTAAAGCATAAGTGGCTATTCTGAAACAATCAGTTGAAGTTTGTCATAATTACCACAGGCTGCTTTTTAAACACTTCAGAGCACAGTCGGCTCTATGAAGGGAGGGGTTCAATTTTCCCATATAACACGAGCGACCTGCACCTCTAAATAGAATTTACCTTAGTTGATATGATTGGTGTCATATTATTTGTATGTGATAATGTTGGTGAGCTACTGCTACATCTTAAGTAATTAGGAAGGGGGTGAGTAAATATTCAATTTCTCCTACAATGAAAAATTTTGGGGCGCATTTATTGAAACGCCTCCTAGTGTATGTGTGTATATATATGAACTGCTGACATAGAATACGTGCGGTACAAAATAAGGCATTGTTGAAAAATCTATCACCTTAACTAGCCGGGAATTCATAAGACATGTCTGAGAGAGCGGTCAGCGTTGACTTGTTCATTAAGGTGATGAGTCATCACACATTGATCTCATGTCATACAACTGCTAAAGGATATATTGATATATGCACATAATCGTAGCCCATTCTTTTGTAGACAACATCCGGCCAATCATAAAATATTTTAGTTCTGTTCAAGCAGGATGCACAACGTTTAAAAGCTTTTTGTGCGCAATTAATGAATAACGTGAAAAAAATGGCTCAAGAAGTTTGTAGGTAATTAGCCCTATAAGCCTCTCACATGTTTGTTTGGGGGGAGGGGGAAACGTTGTTGTCTACAATGTTTGTAATATTTCTTTCAGGAGATCGAAGAACAACCAGTGCGTTGACCGCTGCAACACAGAGCCTCTACGCGAGAACTTATAGTGTAATGAAGTTTAAGCGCGTGCCTAACATTCTTGAATGTCACGAATGTTACAACGGTGGGCGACAGACTTAAATCAAGTGGAAACGCCGCAAGATTGAATTGAATCTTACTGCATTATTGAAATCAACTTCTGACGTGGTAATCATAATGATTCAGGGAAGTACAGTCCTAGTTCCCAGCTATGCTGCCATAGAAATTGGTAAGATAGTGGTTTGGAAACTTTGGTTTGGAAACTCCCTTGTACTTGTTGCTATGAAATTGACTATGGGATCTTTGTTGCAAAGCGTCATTTTGCCTTGGCGAAACCAAAAGGCTTTGCAAACTATAAAAATTTCATGGTGGGTGTACTTTTTCGGCAACATTGTTCCCTATCATAATTCTATTTCATAAGGCATTCAAATTAACTTCATGAAGACTATGGCGTCTCTTTGAATTATGAATAAGACTACAAAATCAAGGCGAAATTTTTATACAACTTTCGATATTACACTTCACTTTTAGCTCTGCGACCACAGCGATCAGTACTCACAAGAGGGACCGATCACCGCTCAGGGTTTATATAACAGATACGTTTTCATTTCTTGCACCATTCGGTGATTTCTTTGTCTGTTTTTTTTTAATTTTGTGTAGAGTTTATTGCTCCTCTAACAAGGGTTGTTTATCGCAATATTTGTTTTCACTGTGGACTCGTCTCGTACAAATGTTCACTACTCTGGAACCTCCAGATCACTGCCGCCTGAAGCTACAGGCACGGCAGAGAGCTTACTCCAGCTTGGACGAAGAGTGGCGTGGAATAAACACTGAAGTATGTGTAACCGTGGTGCACTGATTGTATCATCATGTTCCCCACACTTTGCCGCTGTTGACATGTGGCACCAGAAACGTAGATTACGTTTCATGGTGATCTAAACAATCATTTTCTCTTTTTATTTATACAGCTGCTTGCGCGATGTGACAGCTAATACAGTTATAGCATTTCCTTACGAAAATTTATGAGTTGTTGCTAGCGTTGTGAATGGGAGATGACTTTGTTGGGCTGGCAAAATGGTAGCCTGCTCCACAGCAGTATGCGTTCACGTGGTAGAGCAAGATGGTTGTGCACATGAACTGCCTCGCAAAACTGTTCATTATGATGATAATGTGTCTTAACCATGCACAAACTAACTAACCGTAAGCTCAAGCGGCTCTGCGGTTAAAACAGTTATCGCTAAAATGATCGAAAACCAAATTTTTTTGGAACCTATTTTTCTAAGGCACAAAAGAAAGTTCACCAGTCAGAGCCTCTTATCACAGAATGCTAACTTGGAAACCGCCGTGAAAGTATTGTATTCAGAATTTTCACTCTTGCGGCAAATACAAAGTCTTACACACATATCTCCACACATGCTGAAAACAGGGAGCCTGACATCGGTGCGTGTTCAAGTATGACATCTTACCGTGCACGCGCCGAGGCTTCAGATGGTCCACTGGCTACTGCGAAGACAGTAACAGTTCTCATTGTGTGGATCATTTACCTTGTAACGAGCATAGATAGAGGAGGTATGAATATTAATATACATACTCTAACTTTGAGCCCTAAATAAGACGTGCGTGACAGCTTCAGACTGCGAAACTGTGAACAGTGAATTGATAGAATCTATAATCCAGATCCGCGGCTGTTCCACTGGGCTTGCACGACTTACCAATTCTTTTGTTATTTTCAAACTCTGTAGAAAACATATTCATACGCAGACGCCAATGAAGTTCAACTCCACCCCAATATTTCATTGTCTTTCTGCTAGGATCTAATTGAACGTTCTCGCCAGTACTTAGTCTCTTTAATAAAAGGGCTTGAATCGACCAAGTATACAATTAGTTCAGAGACCAGCGTCAATACCAGAACAATGAAGACAAATCTCGTTCAGCTTACCTGTGTACTCGAGTAACCAGAATAAAACACAATCCTTTGAAATTTGATGAACATCATTTTATTATATCGTACATTCCAAAACTACTTGGCGTCAAGGTTAATAAATAGGAGTTAATAAATGCATGTATATAATATATATTTATATATTTCCAGTCATCTCACTTTTCATCCTGAGAGAAGAGCCAGGAAATAAAATACTCCAGGTACTGCTTGCATCTTCAATTATGCCGCTTTACTGCCGAAAGTGAAATGACAGACAGGCGTGATGCTTTTGTGTACAGCCGGTAGAAAAATAAAGGCGCGAATAGGGCAAATACTATAATAAAAAAAACGTTGATCAGGCGAGGTTTCTCATATATTTTTAACCCACTCTTTTTTCGCATACCCTCTTGGGTAGGTTAAACTTCATAATAATAAGAGCATATTTACGAAAAAAAAAAGAAAATAGCCATGGGGAAAACACATCAAAAACCGGCAATGAATAGTGAACGCTTTGCTCATCTAAACTATAGCCATTCAATCCCGCCATCTGTAAGGCTTATATACTATGTAAAATAAAATATCTAGCGGTAGGCAGGGTTGATAATAAAAAAGACAAACTTTCCTGTTTTCAATTCAAACTTGAAATAACTAAATTTGAATTTACTTCTGATATACGCAAACAATTTTAGTAGCTCTGTTAGTCAACCTTCAACCATACCAAGCACGGAAGGAATAACAACGTGAGCTACAGCGCCTGGATGAGGCACTGCATTGAAAAAAGGAGCTGTGAACTTATAGTACCATGTACTATTCTTACTTTTTAAGGGAACATGAAGATGCAGTTCCTTAATTATATTAAATGACTTACTTGTCTTTTCTAATTAAATATTATTTTAAAACTTGCATTTGGCCAAAGAGTTCGCATAAAAAGTTAGATTTTTATGCTCTAGATATTGCTTTTTCAAGATAAGAAAAATCATGTGTAAATTCTGTATTTTTATCGCCACGATTGGTTTTCAGCCGAATGCCCACGACATAATAAAAAAATACACACGCAAATATTACCGAGAGGCAGGGAATATTTCTTTTGCTTGCCTTGATTTTAGAGTAGGTTCAGATTATGCAAGGTTGCACAGTCAAATAAAAATATTGAAGATACAATTATCTCATTCGGAATGAATCTAACACCGCAGACAAAGCTTCCACGGGCATCCTTCCTTGGAAAACTCGTCCTGAAAAAGCCAAAGGTTAAAAATCGAAACTACACTTCCGGGGCCCTTTATGAAGTATGGAACGATAAATAAAGGACCCAAATTTCCATCTTCCTTCGAGGTATGACAAATAGTTTTTTGTTGCTGTCGCATCTTCTAGTAAAACCATATTGCACATGAACTTTGATGCCCTTTGTAAGTTGGGAACATGACCTTGATTCTTAGTGCCAAGGCTTGTAGGCAATAAAATACCTGCGAAAATACCAGCTGATCTATTATGAGGTCTAATAATCTGCGACATTGCTGTCGATTGCTATGTACCAAATTCTGTAGGAAATATTGCGCAGCGCAGTGGCGTTCACTCAATGTGTGGGGAGGTGTTACGTAGAGTGAGGCTTGGTGATGATAACGAACAATAGAGACTGGGGCTCAATGTACCTGTAATTGTAACAACTCTAGAAACAATAACTTCACCGCTGAATACGTTCCACCCCGACATGTGCCTGAAGGTACCAGAGCAGTGCACCTTGATCACTTCATGGGGAAATAAGATCCAGAGACAAAGGTTACAGAATAAAACTGGCCATTGGAGAACACCAAATACATCCATAGGGTACAACGACGCCGAAGAACAGTCAACATGCAATACTCTGAAAGAAGTCCTGACGAATGGTAAGTACACTATGTAGATAGGATCATACAACATACAGGCGCTCACATAGCATACGTGGCAACATGTTACAGTGCTATAGAAGTAAAATAGGAGAACACACAAAATGTGACGATATGCCTTCGAGATTGCTTCTTGACAAAGAAAGCTGTAGCTCTCATTCTTGTCCCTGACGTTAAATTTGAAAAAGCATTTATAAAACTAAGATAAAATATTGTGGGACGATTAAAGTAAGCTGGGATACATTCTGATACAAAAGCAGTGAATTTGCCATTTTCTCTTTGCTTCGGAAAGATAGAAGTGCGCTAACTGAAACTGTAAAAGGCACCCTTTCGAAAAATCTCTTATGAACTTTGATTGCTTTGATTGCTGGACACAAGTTCAAGTAAGCTTGAGGTACTTTCAACAGATAGTGCGCACCGTTGGAAGATATACCACGCATTCGTGCGGCCCAATCATTCGTTATGTGTTAACCAGAATGAAAGATAGCTTAGAAAAGTTAGCGCTGTAGGCTTACAGCTTATATGTAGATACTTGACTTGGGAGGAATTACTACGATTATTTAACATCTTTTACTAAATAAAATACAGGTACTATTGTCTCATATTGACTATTCTGAGACAGTTGAAAATGTACAGACAGTTACCCATATGCCAGCATCTCCAGGAGAATGTCGGCTCACGTTTATTTCAAGGCATGTCGTCACATAAGGTTGAGGACACTACATGTACAGTACGTTCAAAAAGAGGCATTTGAACAAGGTTCCGAAAGCAAGGATATATTTCCGAAATGCACATATTACTAACAACGAGTACATACACCAGAGATATGTGGAAAGAGTGATTATGTAGATATGAAGAATGGCACTTAGCCTTCAAGAAAGACGCTTCAAGCTATCATTCTTTCAGGAAACGCCAGGCTTCACTTAAGCTGGATATGCAATGCAAACAACCGCAACTGTGCTTGCGGACATCAGGCCCTCTGGTAACATAAAGTGCACAATAAAAGGGTCCTTAGAGAGGTTAAAAGATGGGCAAATGATGAAGTGCTTGAAAAAGAAATAAGCTTTAGAGATACACAATCTCCAGTAAAACGCTGCGTGAGAAACGCACAAATGGACTTTTCCGAGTCCCAATCTTGAAATCTACATCACTGCGGGCCAAAGGCTACGTGTGTTTGTCACTCGCAATAAATATGGCATCTACGCTCTCTATAAAACACTAACAGTCTCACTTTCGCTCTACCGCGAATCAAATGCACATTTTTGTCTTATCACAGTCACATGAAAATCGGTACGAACACGCACTGCATTTTAAATATGTGTGTCCTGGATCTCTAGCGAACACACTAGTGCACTTCCTTATCGCATTAGCAATATACATCTGTATCTAAAGGAGATAAGTGTCAGAAACTTTGATGTTAGCACAATTTTTCACATCTGAAGTCAATGGCCATGTACGTCATCCTAATAATCTAGCAGCTGTGGTCTTAATCATTCTGTGCTCTCTGCGAATGCACCTTTATCCTGTTTACCTAAACGTTTTGTCTTGCTTGTGAATTGGGCTCCTAGTTGTTGGGCCTTCTTTCTTTACCTGGTGTCTACCGACGCAAGATCAATGAAAACATTTTTAGCAAGTTATAATTCACGCGTCACAGGGTGCAAAGAATATTTCTCAAAATGAAACAAACAACCGAGCGTTAGAGTTTCAAACAGCTTGAATTACTAAAACACATTAGTCACCAGATCGTTATTTTAAATAGTTCCTGAGTAGTCTTAAATTGCATAAAATAGCCTGGAATAATTAGCTCAGTGCAAGCATGACACTGAAATGCACCTTTGCATTACAACATCCTTGACATATGAGTTAAATTATTGGCAACAAAGTTTTTTTCTGTCATAATAAATTAGTTCAGCATGTGTCACTCAATGTGTTAGCGTTATGTTTCACGAGGATTTGTTAGATCGTTCATGGCGCTTACTGAATTTGCGCCAGCAATAAAATTACACTGCAGCTTGAGCACACAGAAACCGTCTTTAAGACGTGTGGTATGCTAGAACAGGCTTCTACAGAGAATAATAAAATCAACCTAAGTGAAGGGGCGCGACGAATCGCTATCAGCTTGTCCTTGTCTTATAAATTTCATTCTCCAATATGTGAAGTTCTCGTTACAGGGAAAAAAATATGTATCTATTTGCTGCTTTGCAAGTCATACTTATATTAATACAATTGTTTGCTATGTGGCATTTCATACTTTTGTATAAAAAACAGTGCATCTTTGCTGCTTTAAGCACTGTCCGCTTTGTGCATATTTGTTAATATTGTTACGGGGAATGATGTTACGGGGAAAGTGACAATATTTTCTTACCATAAACTACCGATGGGCTCCAACTTACCGTTTGATTATTGAGACACCAATCGTTCAGCCAATACAAGTTACGCCAGTTTACTTGGTAGTCTGAAATTGCCTGTGATTTCAAATATCTTCTAAGCCAAGAGCAAAAATATTGTGCTATTGCAATGCCTCTATTTGAACTAAATTTCTGTGTAGGAGTTTCCATTGCACGGAAAGCCATTTACTGTTTTCATTTATGGAATGTAGTTCGTGGGCATTGGTATAAAAATAGCACTGACCAGAGATATCGCTAATACTTCAAAATTCACGGACGTTCTAATATTCTAGATAAAAATACGCTGTCTGTTGCAGCTCACCCCTTTGAAGTGTAGATGTAATGTATTTCCTTAATATTTTACAATAATTTGATATATAAAAGGGGCTCAACTTAGAAAAAACCTAAAAGAACCAATATTTTTATGGATACAATTAGTGATCCCAGATGTACACTGAGTGACCGAGCCGTGATATTGAATGTCGCTTGATTGTAATAAAATATATGTCATTTTATTTCAAAATGTCGCCCAGCATTTCGAAACACCACCATAACCAGACAAACCTCAATTGCCAATTTGTATTCGAAAAGTTAAAGATGTGTGTGCCGTTAGAAACTTTGTATACTAAGGAAGAAAACCACTACATTTCTTATGTTAGCTATTAGTTTAGGTTTACTACTCCGGTTGCTTGCGTTATTCAGCGCTGGGTTAAATGTGTGATAAGCGTTCCCTTCAGTTGGAATTGCTTTGTGGTTCTTCAACCCTGTTACAGCGTGAAATAGGCGCTCTGTTCTCATTAGCAAGTAGCCCTTTATTCAAAAGCAAAAAAAACTATTACACAAAAACTTTATACGTGATATCCGTTATTTACATTATGGGCACCCAGAATAGGCATTATTTCTATTTTAAGGGCCATTATGAATTGCGAATATTTATAAACACATGTTTTGTGCTGGAAGCTGCTGCTATAAATAATTAGAAAAAATATTAGGTGGGGCTTCATATCACAGTAATTGTACTGCCAGAAATAAATGCAATAAAAAATTAATTTAAATGTAATTAATTCAGATATTTCATAAATAACACACACACTTTATTGTTTGAATAGGGTCGAGACAAATACCGAATCATAACTTACTACTACAAGTTTTTATTGTTATTTCCAGCAAAATTTGAAAGCAATTTTATTTTAAAATTATATATTCTTTTTTTGCTGGTCCACTGAACGCGTTGTTGCCATCCCTCAGTCGTCATCTACCTTGTCATAAAGATATGCCTTCGCAAAGACTTTTTCTTGCTACACTAGCAAAGCGCCGTGAACACTTCATGGATTGATAGCACCTTTTCAAATAGATATCTCGTGAGATGACCTCACTGTACAAAAAATGTCATAAATAGCTAACAAGTTCTGTTCGTGAGTGGGAAACATTATTCATGTATAATGTGAAGTGCGGGTAAGGTTGTGTGATTCAATATCGCTCAGTTTAGAAAGTGGTTTACAAATTAATATGATAAAGAACACTTAAAATACAACTATATGCATTGTAATTACCTGAAACCATATTGTTACCCTTCTCAGTAAAATGGGTAGCTCACTGAAAAGGCATCTCAAGTAATTGTAATGCCTAGAAGTCCTAACAGAGAATGATACAGCTAGGTAATCTAATATGTTTGGGGGAAAGTACAGGATATTGTAGAATAGTGAAATATCAGTATTATTTGCCTGTTTATAGCTATGCTAGCAAACTAGCCAGTAGTTAGTTTTGTCAAAAACAATTTTTCAACAACTTAACAGGCGGCCCATTTTATGGAAGCTTCGAATCACAATACTTTCGACAAAAGATATCACTCTTCAAAGAAATGTTTGATCTGAGCACTAAAATTGACAGGTCCAAACTACTTTGTTACTAGGCAAAGCATCACAAAAACTTTGTGAATTCTGCAGTGGACAAAGGTATGCCATAAGAGCAGAAATGCGAAATATAAGCATGTACCTTCCCCTAAAAACTTGTGTGTCTGGATCGTGGCACTTGCAGTGCTATTAATAAAGAGATAAGAAGCCCAGACACCATATTTATTTTAACTGAAGAACTTTTGTACGAAATGGGAAACATCTCTAACGAGTACATCCTGTTTATCTGACTTTTGACAGATCCATGGTCGCAGGTCCTACCGACTATGCTAGGAAAGCCTCTTAAGTTTACAGGAGTCCGTCTTGAAATATATGCTAGCCAACATCCAACACTGGCATTTACAAACAAGAATTACCATTCTCACTGTGTGAGACATCATTTTTCCATCTCCTTTCAACAACAGTGCAAATGTTAACAAGTGAAGGAAAAGCTGCGAGAAATAAATCCTGACCATGGCAAGCAACTTATTCGCGCCAGAAATACTGGTGGCACAACAAGCTGCAAAGCACTCATAAAGGTCCTTTTAAAAATGTAACTGCAGATTACAATTGAAATAGGCACCTTGTGACAGAACTAGAGAACCGCCACTGAAACCCCCCTTACGCATAAAGCTGGTGAGTTCAGGTGCCTTAGTGGTAAGCAACAAAAAAAGTAAATGTTTCTGCAGATTGATCTGAAAATCGCGAAGAAGTGTCCAATTGAACTGTTGTTTTCCACAAATTAACATTAAAATATTATTATATTGTAGATGTCACAGAAGTTCAGATATTAATAATTGTGAGAGAAAAAATGTTCTAATATTTTCAGTGTTTTCCACTTGTTTTTTTTGCAGGCAATTGTTACTAATTTATTTCTGTATTCAGCTGTTTATATACTTCTTGCAATACTATAAACTTGCTTGCTTAGATGCACTTGCCCCATGCAAAAAAAGAAGTGTACAAGTATACACATGCGAGAAACTTCATTAGCAGAATATGAAAAGTTTGTCAATTTGTGTGGACTTGGATGTTTCACAGCGAGAATACATCCCTGTCGTGCGAGCACAGTGTATGGGGAAAGGTAGCTATACATCACACATATTCTTCTTCCGCAACAAAACGGGAGTGTTATTGTTTGAAGAAAAAGGACATCAAAAGGACAAAAAACATATGTCAAGGAAGCACAGATATTTCAATGATATTTCGAAACGTCACTAGTTGGCATTTCCAGCATCAGCAATTAGTACCGAAGCTCACGATGACTGTGTCATAAACCTTGGGACTTCAATAAAGGGTTTAACAAATTATTTCACCATGCCTGTAGCCCCAATTAACCATGCAGAATGTTACCAACTATGTCATAAATTTTTTGTGGTATGAGTTAGGAAGGAGGAGGAAACAAATACTTCATGGGAGGTACTTTTATGAGGCATACAGGTAGACAAAGAAACTATAACATCTCCAAAGCATCGTGCTGTAGTGTTGGAACGTCAAGCCTGGATTCTCACTCTGGAACAATAAATATGCCGTAAAACAATAACTCATTGTTCCTTTGCCTGTTATTCGAGTGGTGCATATGAAGAGGAGCACAAGAAAAAAATTCAAGCGTGCCTTTGCCTATCAACTATGTCACGTTTTTACGACAACTTCATCAGTTGCCCTCCCAACGGAACCAAGGTACTTCTAGACAGTAAAAAGTGATAAGTCTTCGAGATTAAAAAACAGTCAGTATAATATCACAAATCAAGTATTTTATCCAAATTTGAACTTCTAAGAGGTGCATCTATGTATATACATAACAGATGCCACGTCCAAGTTGACTAAATTTTACCACATTGCATGCACTTTTTTTTTTCAAAAATCGATCCTAGCCTAAAACATATATAGCCAATAAAAATGCCATAGTTTATGTAAATATAGTGCCGCTTATGGTTGTTTCCCCGAAATTGGTTTTTAATGGCCATGAGTTTGAGCACTCGCTTAGAATACCACTTTAGTGTACTAGTGCAGAGTTGGCCTATAGTCTAGCACACAGGATGGGGAATGCTTCGCTGGTTGCGATTTCTTCAAAACTTTTCAAAGAATATGATTTGTACGCTACAAGTTTCCTGCCCAAATTTCACCTATCAATGAAACTGTTCCCGAGAGCTGATAAGCATTGAGACAGATAAACAGCCAACCTGCTTGTCTAAATTTCACAGTTCCCCCATTTTCTAAGTACGGTTAATGATAGTTTTTTTCTCAGGTTTCGCGTAGAAAAATAAATACATTATTAGGAGTCATGCTACAACAGAGGACTCAAAATTAATTGAGGACAACTTTAAAGTGCACTGACATGGAAGTACAAGGTAGTTTTTTTTTTCATTTTGTGTTTAGTTCAAATGGTACAGCAGTCACGACGGCTGGGAATCGAACACGCCTTCTTGAGCATAGTAGCCCAACTTTGTGACTACAGTATTTAAAATGAACGAAAGTACAGTTACTTCATGTCAACATACGCCAAAAAACGTGGACGGTGACAAAATAATACACGACAATTATTTCGTGTGAATTATGAAGCAACGTCGCGAGATGAAACTGCCACTATTCCTCCAATTTGTGGTTTATGTAAATCCAGAGTGATGAGTTCTGCGTATAGAGAAATAGGTTTATATTAGAATGGAGACACGAGTTGAAGTTGGTAACAACTTCCTTCTTATGATGGTCATTTCATAGCGAGAACGCTCTTGCCCCGAAGAAAGGATTCCACAGAAAATCGATGTACCTTCCTACTTGGTATCGTCCGCTACTACTGCTCTCTGACTGTCTCCAGCACCACGCCACTCCAAAGTGAAAAAATCGAGTGCATTTTATGCCAAAGATATAGCTGTGCACTCGGAAGTTGTCAAATAACCCGGGGATTTTTTTCTCCAAACGAAACGGTCGTGTTGGCATGCAAGTCTGACAATATACACTGAATTTTGAAAGGAAATGAACCGTAATAAACCAGGATGGCAACAAACGGCATGCTGTGACTGGTTAACGAATGTGGGAAGTTTGTCTCTGGCATTGGGTGACTGAATTCCCAGCTGTTCAATGAAGACGGCATCCTAAGTTCGGAAACAAACAATGCCACATTGTCATCGTTTATGAGACTTGTAAACTACAGTTGATAGCCTCCATAAATTCTCTCAGTCAGTTTCCAACATGAATAGGGACATGAGTAATCGTACAAGACTACAGGAGTGGGTGGGTATTGGAAGGAAATCGCAGTACCAGTTTCATTTTCACAATACCATCAATTGCCATTCCTGTGTATATTCAGATCCATCGGAGGGTTTGCTTTCTACCTATTCATATGTGCTATTAAACACCACTGACATGTCGCCCTCAGAAAGTGCTCGTGCACCTCTGATGGCCACTCCTCCAAATTGTGCACATTAATTGCCTTGGTTTAACAATTTCGAAGCACATGCGAGGAGTGCGATTGCCCCAGGGTGACTCTGGTGTTTGCACGTAAGCAAATATCGCTTCAGATATTTGAACGTGCTCGCTGCTTGTTTCGCCTCCTGTAATGTCCACACAAGTTAGTCCATACCAGGCTGCACTCGCCGCGCGAAACGTGTCCATTCACTGGAGCGTGTGCCATTGGGTGACCTGCTTGCGCGGGCTCTGTTTCATGGCGTTCTAGTGGTGGAGTACGCTGCTGCGGCCGCAGGCTCCGACGACCACTTTGCCGACGTGCTGCTGCGGGGCTCCGGCCACGGGAGTCGTGGGTGACTCCGGTGAGGAGACGGTCTGGGAAGGGTCCCGGTGGCTGACCACCACCAGAAAGACGACGTTGTCCAGCTCGGTCTGCGGCACGTCGAACGTCAGCGACTCGTTGTAGACAGGACAAAGCGTAGCATGCTGGGCGGCTGTCTTCTTTTTCTTGCGAAGCTTCCCGCTATGGAACAGGAGCACACGAACACACGGATCTGCGATATAGAATACAATCAAGGACACGTTATGAATAGAATAAAAGGAGAAAACATCTTGCGAATACAGGTAGATTGCTCCTCCCACAAAAAGCTTCCTAACAAGCCGCAAGACAGATAAAAGGATGAAAAAGGATACAAAGTAATAAAGGCTGAGTTCAGTTAGCTACGATAAAAAAGCTAGACGTACCACAAGAATCACACAAACAAGTGTCGACCCTCAATATATGCTTTCTCTCTGATTAGCAGCGACATACTGCGTTTCAACAATGCTTGTAAGAGCCTTCATAATCAATGGGATGAATTTGAAATATAGCTTGCTTGTTTTTAGACCTGGGAACATAACATGACAAAACGAATGAAGTTATTGTTGTCCTTTTGGTGAATCTACATAAAGCCCATCAAGTTCATGACATCTCAGGATGACATTCGGGTTGGAACACTATGACGGAGCATGCTCAAATGAAAAAAAATTGTGACTTAAGTTTTATTTTTTCATGCGCCTCTAACCAGGTGCAATGGTGACCCAATTTCCGAAGGAGGATAAAAAAGTTCTATTTACCAATCGATTTCTTTATACTTCTGTTTTTCAATGCCCCATTCATGTATGGTACCATCAAAACGAATTTAGTTGTGGTTAAAGCAGCACTATGTTGGCAATAAATTTTGATGTGGGTGTCAAACACATTCATTTTTCTAAATTATTGATAAACATTACTAAAATATTGACCCGTATGTTCGAAAAACTTTGCACTTACTTCACTGCCATTGCTACACGCAAGCTTCTCTATCCTTCTGGTTGTCTCCTTTTATATGCATGTATTTGGATTCATTGTTGCACTTCTATAATAAAATTGCCCTTATGACTTGCTCTAACAATTTGTACTGGACAGGCGAAAAGCTTTGTTTAAGCTTCTTGCTGAACGGATTACCATTTGGTCAAAAAGTAGTAAAACTGATATATACAGGCTTTGAATTCCTTCAAAGGGAAGTTTTTCTACGTCAAAGATTTAAGGTATTTGAACAAGGTTCTGAAAACAAGGATATATGGCCGAAATGCACATATTACTAACAACGAGTACATACTCAAGAAATGTATTCTATCTTACCCAAGATGAACAATTATTATCATTTATTTTTTTTGAAGTACAAAAACGTTCACCCAACTGAACTCCTGCCAACTTCACACTGAATTTTCGCTCGTTTATATCACCCATACGAGCGAGTTTATATAAACTAGCTTCTATTTCCACATGCTTCAATGTGAAAAAGAAGTCAGGAAGGCTTCTTTGCTTCTTCTTTAGACTTAATAGACCCCTAAAAAGCATTTTTGCAGTAGTTTTGAAAGGCTTCTGCAAAGCTTTCTGTATGTGTGTATTGGCCGCGGCAAAAGTTGTCGGCCATTTTAAAAGTAATGACTATTGTAATGTGTTTGTAAAGAAAGACTACTATACTTTCTATTTTGCAAAAGAGAGTGCATGCATCCGTAAATTTGTAACCCTTTCTTGAGTATTGCAAATATTGTTCTTCTGCTGTATATAAATAATTTCTGAAAATGTTAACCTGTGTTTCATTCACACAAATTGTTTGTTAACATGCCTAATACATTTAAGCTTTCGATATATTATTCACAATCGTATACAAAGCTGGTACACAGCTAGGAGCAAAGTGGAGCAGCTAAGTCATGCTTTGCAAAACATGGGTGCTATGAATAAAAAAATAGAGCTGCGTTTCTGCTCTTGACCTAGCCATTTGTAATATAGCATGCTTTAGCTATCAAACATCAAGCTGAAAAGATGGTGAAATAACTAGACAACTTGTTCTTAAACACTGGAGCACAACTAGCACTTCACAAGAATACGCTATGTTCCGCTATGCAGAATATGTTTGTTGCATTTTTTAGTGAGGCATTCATCAAAATGCCAGCATATCTCTATAGATATAAAGAATTGCTCTGATTCAGTGCTTTTCAAGCAAGACAACGACTTGATAGAGCCTGAAAAAGTGATGGCTTCAATTTCTGTGAAGAGCACATAAGTATTGATAGTCTAGGGTATCTACAGTGAAACCGTTCCTCCCATAACGCATACTGTTTCACACAACGACAATATTTCTAATTATTGCATAAGCTAAGCCCTCTATTCAGATCATTTTTCATGGAAATATTTAAGCGAGTATAGAAGCAAGGCTAGGACATATACAGATGTAGTAAGCTGAGATATGTGTATCCAAAGAGCAAGCAAAAAATATCCTCAGTATATCAGACAAAAAACAGTGCTTGAACTTACAGAAAGACTCCAGGTTGTTCATGGGCGATGCCAAATTGCTGGCCTTCATTATGGTAAAGGTGAGCCTCTCGGCTGTAGGCAGGTAGCTCAGCCCGAACAGAATCTCTCCCTTGAACTGTTTGCAGAGCAGAAAATAGAATTCGCAATTTCAGTTCTAGAATGTCGCAGCAATATTGATGACTACATGGGCATGTCTTTTTTTCACATGATGCCATTATACTATTTATATTTATGCTGTTTGAGAGAACTCTACTTCCAACATTAACTTCTGTAATTTGTGAATACCCAAGAAATAGACAACTGCTGGCCTCTCGTCGTAAATATTATGGATAATGTTATCATCGTGGTTGACAAGTGTGATTATTGAGTTGTGTTTTAATAGCTCCAACTCATTGTATGCCACGTGGCAGCTGCCATAAGGCATGCGAACATTTCACAATCTGAGCCACGGAGATAGTTGTACTTAAATGTGATCCTGTCTTTACCATGCCAATGTTTTTGAAATTTGCGTCCTCAATCCAGTGAGTGGATAGAATTGTCAATGATACAGCTCATTGAGCATCTTGTTTAGAACACAAGTGAGGCACGTATGCAGCACAGACCTATAACATGTTTTTATAAAAATATTAGAGGCTCAAACATTAGACAATAGTGCTTAAAGATAATTTATTAATTAGCTTTGTGCTTCATGAAATGTCTCAAACATTGAGATGAGGAACTCAGCCAGTGTGTCTTACGACACGCTAGTAGAAAGACAACATCGTTGCGACTTTTGGAAGAAGCAATGACGAGAGAAAGAAGACTCGTGAATTAACAGAGCCAATCAATGTTGCCATTAGTGAAAACAAATAAATTTTGCTCTGTTTCAGCAGCCAATTAGGAGCAACTGATCCTTCGTAAGCATGCTGTGCACAGTGACCAGATGGAAATTCTAATAACCCTGACTTGTTTCTTTTCTTTGTGCGCCAACAGCACGAACACAAGAATAATTTTTTTCTTTGAAAATCAGTATATATCAACCAGCCCAATTCGAGACCCTAACGTTCACTATGTATGTTCCCCCATCTCACCCTATCAGGTTCCTACAGCAGCGAAGTATTTTTTCTAAACAATCTTGCCTGCTTACTGCGTTTAGAAAAAACACTGCAGACAACTTTCTTCGAGATCGCACGGCGAAACCAGCAGAAGCATATTTCTGAAGGAAAGACGATGCGATGAGGCATACACCAAGAGTTTTGGCAGCCGAAGATACGCCACAGACACAATACTATAAACATCACCCAAAATAGTATGCAGTGAAAATATTTCACCTGCTTAGGTTTCTTCAGCTCCAATTCTAGCATGTGATTTGTTGGATCTTCCACCAACTTGTCGACTTCTTTCAGGGGAACGATCGCCTCCCCCACTTCGGTGTCATTGGAACACTGCATGAAATGTTTAGTTGAAATGTTCAAGACGTCATTTTATGATCAAATGTGGACAGTGTTAAGCAGCCATGGTAGGACAGGAATCAGATGATCTTACGTAAATATTAACAGGCTCACACCGTGAGACTACCCACTTAATGTGCACAAGTGAAAATTTTTATCATGTAAGTTTTGAGGAATTTAGTCGATGAGCACCAACACCAATTGTTGACCTGCCATCACATGCCAGTCCAGCTTGCGAGCGTCAGCACCATATAGGTTGTCATCGAAAGAAAGTCCAGCCAATGAAGAAAAGAATTGTTAAGCTGGCATCAAGCGAAAGGGCTTTCACTGTGCAAAAGTGGAATTGATACAGCTGTCAATGTAGGATAGTGTAGGCGACGAGCAGAATTGGTAATTGTTAAGCCTTTCCCATTGGACAAGAGAGCAGTAGATCAAAGACGTAAATACATCAGCTGAAGTCATAAGACAGTGCAACAAATGAAACAACATGAAAACTTGGCCCTTGGAACGTGTTTAGCAGTATAACTTTGAGTAGCGCGAATCTGCAAGCGTACAAGCAGAAAACGTCCACAGTGTAGTAGGCGTTGGCTGAAGATGGAAGCCGATGGTCTTTCTCTACTGTGGTTCGTTCCAGCTGCCCACCTCGTCTTCTCACACTCCTTCAATTTATATTCAAGATGAGCCAAGGTGCACAAATCTACTTTTTTTTAAAGTTCACAAGACAATGGCCGCTATTCAATACATCTCTTCAAAAAAGGACAACAGAATAGATTTGTAGGCTACTTTTTTGGTAGACTACATGTAAACGGCTTTGTCTTACAAAATTCATAGCTTAGTGTATAATTAGGTTCACCTGATGGCAAAACAAAATATACTTGCAGAAATATTTCGTTTTATTGGCCATTACTTTAATTTGTTGACTGTCTCATTTCTGCTTGTAGTCAACTGATAAACACTATTTCCTGTATTAATGCATATTCTAGCAATGCAGTGTACTAATTAGTGTGGCCTATGCGAAAGTCTGTTTCTGAATTCTCTTTGTGTTCAAATGAAACATTACATCACAAATTCATTTGACTGAGGCATGAAAGTTATGAGTCATGAGTCCTACAAAAGAGTGCAAGGTATCAATTTAAAGTATTGCACTTTCTTTTTAGTGTGCTATTTGTAATAACTATATTTATATAGATAATCAATCTATTAACTGGCGGAACATGGGAGAGGCCTTTGTTCTGCAGTGGACGTAGTCAGGCTGATGATGATGATTATGAATACAGTACCTATCATGCACTGGAATGTTGCGGAAGCGTTGCATAAGCCAAAAGGCATGACGTTAAAGTCGTAAAGTCCATCAGGCGTCGCAAACGCTGTTTTCTCCTTGTCTGCTTCATGCATAGGTATTTGTCAATACCCAGATCGGAGGTCGAGGCTGGAGAAATATTCTGCGCCTTCTAGGGAGTCCGGAGCATCATCTATGCATGGCAACGGATATACACCTTTTTTCGTGATCTTATTGAGCGCTTTGTAATCAACACAAAAGCAACCAGAGCCATCCTTTTTCCTGACCAACACCACAGGAGTCGACCAAGAGCTGGATGAAGATCGAATAATATCCCGTTTGAGCATGTCGGCGACGTTTTCCTCAATGATTTGCCGTTCCGCCGAAGACAGACGGTATGGGCGGCGGCGTACCGTGTAGCTGCCTTCGGTTTCGATGCGGTGCTCTGCAACAGACGTGCGGCCCAAAACTTTAGAATGAACGTCAAACGAATGGCGGTGCTTTTGGAGAAGGTCTAAGAGGTCTCTTTTGTGCTCGGCTGTAAGGTGAGGACTTATGGTGTCATTTAAAGCAACAGTGCTAGTCTTCATATCAGTTGTAGCAGAAAAAGGCGTTGATTCTGCGTGAAGGGGAACCAGCGAAAAAGGCTCGCGGTCAGCGAAGCAGCTGACAGCAGTGCCCTGGAGCAACATCACTGGCGAAGAAGTTGGGTTCTAGGCGGTGACCAATGGTTCACTGTCGTTAAATCGCACAAGGCCGGGTGCTACGGCAAGCCCCGCAGGTTCAGAGCGAACTGATTAAGCTACGAACACGTCACCGTTAACTATAGTATCCGAAGCGATCGTGAGAATTTGTTCATCTCCTGCCAAGATGAAACAATCAACGGCAGCAACGAAACGGAAGCTGTATGGATCGACATCGGATGAACTCTCAGTAGGTGACATTTGAATTACTCGCTGACGACACGATATTGAAGCTGATGCCGAAGAAAGGAAGCCCCACCCTAAAATTACTGTGTAAGTGCACCAAGGAACTACAAGAAACTGAATGTGGTGAATGATGCCATCTATGAAAACGCGGACTGTGCAAACACTTGAAGGCTGAATAGGGACTCCATCTGCGCAATGAAGGGGAGGACCATCGTATGGCGCCCTAACTTTTTTCAAGCGGGCACCAAAGTCTGCACGAATTACGGGAAGTGATGCGCCTCTGTCTACCAGTGCCTCTGTCTGTATACCTTCAACATACACCAATAAAACATTTCATGGGCGATCCGGAGGAGTTTGACGCAGTTCAAAAGATGCATCGTTTCCTCCCGAAGCTGCACTGTTTAGTTTTCCAGTTGGCGGTCGGAAATTGAAGTAGAAGGTCGGAGAGGAGAAGAGGAACACTGCATCGGTGAAGGTGAGTGACGACGTGAAAAACGGGAACTGCCAACTGAGCCCAGGTTCTGCGGAGACGGCGACCGACGTGTGCTGCTCTGATACAGTCAGTGATAGGATGGTCCAGTGGGGTAAAAGTCGTCCCGTTCAAAGTTATCGTAGCTTCGTCTTTCGTCTTGTTGACGGCATCGGCAAAACCTTGAAATGTGATCACGGATGCCGCAATAGAAGCAAGTCGGCCGCGATGTGCGCCAGGCGTTGTAAGGCTGGGAAGATGGTCGCGGTGTGAGTGAGTTGAGTGAACCATGCAATTCGAGCGCTGGTAGCTGCATTGGGCTGTGCTGGGGTGCAGGTTGTAACGTTTGCAGTGCTCGCCCTCTTTCTACGTCGGGGCTTTCTGATAACATTGCCCGATTGCTGTTATCTTGCTGTTTTCTTTTCTTTCGTGCCAACCTGCGATTGGCTGCGTAGCGCTTAAAAACGCGCCGCAAGGTGAATAAACTGGGATTGTCTTCCTGGCACTGCTTGAGTCGTCTCTTTCCTGGGCCGGCTGTCGTCCAGCCGCCGAATACGTAACAGCTGGTGGCAGCGGTGGCGGCGGTATGGAGCGCACGTCGAAGGCGGCCTTGGCGTCCGGTTTGGTGAGAGCACGGCTTGCTTGACTTCATTGGGAGCATTAGCAGCATTTACTTGGTAGTCGAGGTTCTTTTGTATTTGTTGTTGACTTTGCTAAATAGTAGTACATATCAGGGTAGCACTTGTTAACTGCAGTCATGATCCTCACGTCGTTAACGAAACCCAACCTAGTGCTGCTAGCTGAAGAGCTCGGTATCCCTGTACAGAAGTCTATGCGGAAGCCTGCAATTATCGAAGCGATATCCAAATGCGGAGCAAACGACGACGAAGTCGAGGAGTGTTGGAGGGCAGTCTCGGAAAAGCTCAAAGAACGAGAAGTAGAACTGAAGTTAAAAGAGATGCAACTGCATAACCTTGAACGCAATGACAGTTTCGATATGCGAGGATACATGCAACCTTTCAAGGCTGGCAGTGACATCACTTTGTATCTCGTCAACTTTGAGAGGACGTGTTGGCTACCTGTTACCACCTCCAGCCGTTCATGAAGCGTCATCCTCTTGAACGCCTTCCGCTAGGGGTAGCTTTGGCCGAGTTGTAACGTTTGCAGTGCTCGCCCTCTTTCTACGTCGGGGCTTTCTGATAACATTGCCCGATTGCTGTTATCTTGCTGTTTTCTTTTCTTTCGTGCCAACCTGCGATTGGCTGCGTAGCGCTTAAAAACGCGCCGCAAGGTGAATTAACTGGGATTGTCTTCCTGGCACTGCTTGAGTCGTCTCTTTCCTGGGCCGGCTGTCGTCCAGCCGCCGAATACGTAACAAGGTGTCCTAGCAGCAACCTGAGCATATGTTGGCTTGGCCACAGGATATGAGCTCGGAACAGGTGTGACTGTCATCAAGGCCAGGCTTTGCTGGGGCACCTGTGTTGTTGCAGCAACGTGAGCATAACTTGGAATGGGCACGGGATGTGAACTCAGAACTGGTGTACCAGTGATCAAGGCCAGTTCCTCCCTCACGACGTCGCGTAAATTAGTAGCAGGTGGCGTCGTTCGGATATCGAGGTGGCGAGGCAAAGCTTGTGCATAAAGTTCCTCGCAGATGATAGAGCGGCTCAATGCACGCAACTCTGTTGTATCATGACTTAAGCTCAGATCAGACATATCAGGTTGCACCCGAGTGGTCTGAAGCTCCTCAAGGCGCTGACAGGTAGCGATAACATCGGCTACGGTTTGGGGGTTCTGCACCACAAGCGCATTAAAATCAGCAGTCACAATGCCTTTTAGCAGGTCGCGCACACGGTCGTTTTCCGCCATATAGTTGTCGATGCGGCGGCAAAAGGCGAGAACATCGTCGATGTAAGAAGTGTAAGACTTGCCGGGGTGTAGAACACGTGCACCAAGCCACCTCTTGACAATATCCGAGCGCACTGGCGGGTTGGCGAAAATCTGGCGGAGCTGGCGTGTAAAGGCGGGCCATGTCGGAAAATCTTTGGCGTGGTACCACGTTTTTGCGACGCCGCACAAGTAGAATGCAACTTGGGTGAGTTTCACAGGCTCATCCCAGCTGTTGATGGCACTCACGCGGTCATACTCCTCGAGCCAGTCTTCCACGTCCTCATCAGGAAGCCCTACGACCAGCGGAGGATCCTTTTGAGGGCTGATGACCAGGTGAGAACGGTTTCTAGGCGGTGGAAGCGGTGGCGAACCTGGCGCGCTGGGCTGGTCGGCTTGTGACATTACCGAACACAGGTTGTTTAAGCGGCCGCCTGAATGGAGGTCCACGGATGTGTTCTAAAAGAGGCTGTGGATATCTGAGATCGCGAAAGGACGCAGAAACCGTGCAGCACTCTCCACCACTTGTAAGATGGCGTCAAGTACCCTCAAGACTCCTCTTTATAGTTTCAAGTATGTGTCCCACAACCTAAACAAGACAGGGGATGATGGGTATGTACAGATGAAAAGATTGGACTCATAAATAATGCTCACAATATATATTGCTTATGGAAGGTCATCCAAGGAAGTTATGACACTTCGCCTAAGCAGATTGCGTAGCTTGATAATTTTGCTATTACCTTCGTGCACTTCAACTTGATTTAGCAAATCTAGGCTGCCATGCCCAAGAATCAATTTTCAGGCGTATAGATTAGTGAGGCCAGGCCAAGACTGCTCAGTATACCACGCTATTCGTCATGCGATATTGGCATAGTTGATGGGAAACTAAGCTACCTGGTCGTGAGTGTGATTTTCTGAAGCAGAATCGCGAGTTGGGCAAGTTGGCGGATGTTCATCGTAGAATATTTTATGGCGCAACAGGTTAGAACGGACAGAGAAGGGGCGCAGTATATGTCCTTTCTTTTTTCAAATAAATTTCAGTCGAGAGTTAAGCGCTGTGTCCTTTCTCCGTCGGTTCTAACTTGTCGCGCTGTAAAACATTCCCCGATGAGTGCAATTTTGGCGGTATTTTTTACTTATACGCAGGTGTTCAACACAAGTGGGCATTTATGGTTATACCAGATAAACTACACAGAACAAGAGCAGCGTGATTCATGCTTCTCTTTTGGCTTGATCAGCATTAATAAAAGCCACTACTATGCCTGGAACAATGAATCATATTCACAATCATTTAAGTAAGTACAACGAGAGGTAAAGAACTGGAGATATGCCATAGTTTTAATTAGTGATAACTTTCACGGAATACAGTGCATACAAATATATTATTGGTGAAGAAATAATCAATACGCACATACCTCCTATCGTAAAGTGCGTTGTAACATTGGGAGGAGATATGAGTCTGCATATAAAAAATTCAGAAGATGGAGGAAGTAACAATTACTTTAACTAAGAGAAGCCAATTTCCAGCTATGATAGTAGCCCGTTTCCAGCAAATAATGAGTAGTGTTGTATTTTAGGAAAATATTGATAACATTCAAATCAGGCTTTAGTAAAATTTAAATAGCAGAATATGATAGCTTACATGCATCGCCTGAACCTAAGCCCACCATAGACAGGCTCAGTGAGTGTCTCAGTAGTTGGTCAGCTGTTTGATTCATTCATTGAGAAATTCCAAACTCACTGTACAGAAATACAATAATACGTAATACGTAATGGCACCATGCGCAATATATTTTAATTAGACTTAGAGTTTGCTTACCAGGAGCAGTTCTTTCTTCTTTCGCCTAAGAAACGGATGCATAAATGACTAGCGACGATCACACGTGCATTACACGCACTACATCGTACGGTGCTGAGGAAAAGGTTAGCACGCAAGGCAAGGTAGATGAAACAAGAGATCAGGATAATAATATCATTGCGTAGTTTTGACCAGTTCTAACAGTGGAGAGTAAGATACGCCATGAAAAACTGTGTGACGCCTGGTAGTTCTTTCGGTGTTCTGAACCGCTTTGTTACTCATAATAACGTGTTTCCTTTCTTGACATCAAGCCTGTGTAAGGCAAGTTTGACAAGTCCCAAGCACCGGTTTGGCTCACTGGTAGAATACTGGGCTGGCACGAATGGACCTGGGTTAGAGCCCCATTATGGCCAAGATACTAGGTATTTTTCTAATTTCTGTGATAGTGGTTATGAACGCTGGCAGCCGCGGCAGACAACTACGGCATCGGGCATCACCCGAGTTTTTATCTCATGGCAGCGTTCGCTGTGATAATGTCAAGGTGCCATCACGTGCGACGTCAAACGCTTTTCTCCAGACACACGTGGCACACGCCCGCATACCTCGAGTGGTGGTATGCCGTTACGTGCCACAGCTCTTTGGACGTTCCTTGATAAAACCAGTGGGAAGAACAGCGCCTCGTAGTACCCGTTGTCGGCTGGCATTGGTCATAGGTAAGCGATGTCTTGGAGAGGACTCTTTCTATGGCGTGAGCTCTGTGTGTGGCTTGGTAACGGACTTGTGAAGACATGCACAGGAGTTCCAATCAGTGCATCAGTGATAGCGGAACGGCTGCTACTGGGAGTGTGGAGCATGATACAGGATTTCGGTCCCACACCTCCCCCGGTGTCTTGGTGCAACAAGAAAAAAATGTAAGAACAACTTGCGATAGATAAGGAATGCTTTCAAGGAAAGCTGGACTGGAAAACGCATTCTTCGTCATTGTTCTCTAAAATCCACTGTCTCGCTAGGGGGACCGTGCCACACAAGACCATCGTGCGTGTCTTTTACACACCAACGTCAGTCAACATATACCGATTAGCTGCGATAACAGACATTGACAATATATTGCTACGGGGCGCTCCAGGTGAACATAATAGGAAAGAGGACGATGTTTAGTGCAAGCTCGTGCAGAGTGGGCTCCATTATTTATGCTTGCCTGTTTATCTAATGTAAATATGTTTTTAAGATGCCTTCTCCCCCTAACATTCTGGTGAAGAGTGCGAGTGTTCCCACAGTCAACATCCACGACAATTCCCCGCAATGGACGTCCCTTGACTGAATCCGCGATGCCTGATCAAGACGAGAACGATGATTCTTCGGAGACTACCCCAACCGCGCTTCGTCCAACTACGCAGCAACCAACAGCACTGCATTTAGCCGCTACTGACCACACCGTCGTCCTTACCCAACCGCTGAAGTGAATTTTAACGTTCCTAATCCACCATATGATTATGAGAGACGCCATAGTGGAGAGCTCCCGAAATTTTGACCACCTCGGGTTCTTTAACGTGCACCCAAATCTGAGCACACAGGCCTACAACATTTCCGCCTACATCGGAAATGCAGCCGCTGCAGCCTGTATTCGAACCCGTGACCTGCGGGTGTCCTTACCCAACCGCATGATCGAGGCATCTTTTAGGGCAGTGACAGCACTGGCGTGGAGGAATGGCGTCAGCTGTATGAACGCGTGAGCGCTCTGTTCAACTGGGATCCGATGCTTATTGGCCAATGTTATTTCTACCTTTATGACACCACTAAAATTTGATTTTCCAACCACGAGAAAGAGATAACAAGTTGGGGCATCTGTAAACAGAAACTCATCGATCTCTTTGGCAAGCCCATTGGGCGTCGTCGTAATGCGCAGAAATAACTAGCGTGCTGACTCTAGTCCTACACTAAGTCGTACGTTACATACGTACAACATTTGCTAGCCCTCTGCCTGAAGGTTGATGACAACATGCCGGAATCTGAAAAGATCGCGCAATCCCTCAAAGGAATTGCCGATGACGCCTTCACTCTCCTCGTGTATCGAAACTCGTCTACCATGGCCGACGTTATTAATGAATGCCAGTGCTTCGAAGAAGCGAAAGATCGTATCACTCCCTACTTTTCGCGTCTTGCCAACACGGCTGCAACATCTACCTGCGAAGGCGCTTGTTTGCCACCAGCAACTGCTGCTTCCGACAATATCGTGTGCATCGTGGGCCACGAAATCGAGGCAGCATCTTCACTGTCTGACCATGTTCAGGCCCTCGACAGCACTCGCGCCACGATTTCTTAGATGAAGAGTATTGTGCGCCAGGAACTGGCCAACGCCGGACTTCAGACGCTATGCTCCGTTGACCGACCTAACTACCGACTGCCCACTACATCTAATATGTCCCGCGGTGCGAACAACCGCCCACGTTACCGGGACTCGGCAGAATGGCAAACTTCTGATGGCAGGCCGCTTTGCTTCAACTGTGAACGAGTCGGCCATAATTCACGTCATTGCCACACTTCCTGGAATTGGCAGCCATGGTCGCATTATGCAAACACCCGACGCCCATCCCCTGGTTCTCAGATACCGATCCACGTGGAACAAGACAATGCTTCGCCATCCAGGATTGCTCAACTAAACTACTCCCCGTCGCCGTCTGGACACATGTCCTGCTCAACTAACCGACATCCCTCTTCCTCACCCTCCTACCGCCAGTCCTCGGAAAATGAATAGGCGCAGCTCTTGGAGGTGAGCCTGCTTTGACGACCCAACCCGAAATTTATCTACACACAATGCCAGGACACAACATTTTGATTAAAGTAATTGATGACAGTACTTCTGTAGCAGCACTCATTGACACCGGCGCTCACACGCCAGTCATGAGCTCTAGCCTTTGTGCTCGACTCAAGAAAGTGCTCACTTCTGCTCTGATCACTGTAGTCCGAGTAGCTGATGGTGCAACACCAACGGTTACTGGGATGTGTGTCGCCCACGTCACTGTTGCTGGACGTCCTAGTACTGTTCTGTTTCACGTACGGACCCACTGCCCATATGACATTATTTTGGGATTCAATTTTCTGTAGGAGCATTCCGCCCTAATTTACTGTTCTGCTGGTGTTAAGCTCGTCCTACCACACGCCCTTGACCTTCCTGATCCTGCTCCGCCAAAGCTATGCTCCACCGAATTGGTTTGCCTATCTTGTCGAGATGTGACGTATATCGATGTCTCTTCTGATCCACCTGTGGCTGACGGTGATCATGTCATGTCACCTAATAATATCGTCCTGTGTTGGCGCAATGTTGCATTCCCCACACCATCATCACAATGAAGGACAACGTGGTATGTCTCCCTATTCTGAACTTTGGCCTTCGCTCTGAAGTGCTGCCATGAGGGATGTCCCTTGCAACCCTTGCCCCGGCTGGCGACTACCGCATCTCCGCTTTAACAGAGGATACACCGTCATCTGCCAGCATTCAGTCGGGCAGTACACTAGACTGCATTACTAAAATGATTGCCTCTGATCTTTCGGCCGAGAATGAATCTGCGCTTCGTGGCCTTCTTGCGTTGTATAAGCCGTCTTTGATCTCCATGACTGACCCCTAGGTCAAACGACCGTCGCAAAGCATCGGATCAACACCGGCGATGCAAATACAGTGCACCGGCGACACTATCGGGTTTTCTCCACCGAGTGACACGAGATCCAGCAAGAAGTCGACAAGATGCTTGCCCGAGACATCATTGAACCTTCTTTAATTTCTTGGGCTTCGCCCGTTAGGCTCGTCAGGAAGAAGGATAACAGCTAGCGCTTCTGTTCAAACTACGGAAATCCTAACAAAGTTATAAAAAAAAACTTGCATCCCCGGCAACGGATAGAGGACGCTCTTGATTGTCTTAGTGCATGATGATGATGAACAAACTTTATTTAATTAGCAGACAGATCCTCCTCCCCATCTCAGGTGCGAGAGGAGAAGGGAGGACCGAACCTAGACGACGGCTATGATCCCATGGGCCCTGGCGGTGTCTTCGACCTGCCGTATTAGGCCGCCTTGTAATTGAGAGTCAGAGCTGAGGAGCGCCGTATCCCATCCATTACCGTCTGGAAATTCGTCTCTCATGGGGGCCTGCGGGCATGCCCATAAAATGTGGCTCAAGTCCACCCTGTTGTGGCAAAATTTACACTTGCCCAAATGAAGTTCCGGCGAGCAGCGGTGCATTGTTACCGAACTAGGAAAGATATGTGTCTGGAGTAGGCGCCACGCCACCACATGTCCTTTGTTCAACGACGAGTGTGCGGGAGGATAAAATTTCCTGCTTAGCCTGTAATACTGTGTAATATCTCTTTAAGTGGTCATCCGCTCAAATCTCTCATCTTCCTCCCCGCTCGAGCAGGGCAATTCATAGACTCGGTCTGTAAGTCCTCGAGCTGTCTGGTGTGCAGCCTCATTGCCGGATAAGGAGGAGTGAGTGGGTGCCCAGACTATATCTATTGTTCGTTGGTCTTTGCATCCAGCTAATATTCTTAAAGGTATTTGGGATATTCGCCCTCGTTTCAGAGTTTCTCACAGCCGTCTGCGAGTAGCTAACAATTAGTGAAGTCGAGGTGTATGCTATGGCCATTGCAATAGCTGCTTCCTCCGCCTCATCTGCAAAGCTCGTTCTCACCGAGCCGCTGACCTTATGATTTCCTTTGTAGTCCACTACTGCTATAGTCATGTTGTTATTTCCTTTGTATTTGGCCGCGTCTACGTATGTTGTTTCCGGGAAATCTTTTACGTTATGTATATTTTTCGCTCTTTCAGCTCTCCTTGCCTTGTGATGGTCGGTCGGGGTGCATGGTTTTTGAAAACGATAAGATTACTAAACATTTCCTGATCTCATACGGGATATCCTTTTTGGCGCCAAATTGATTTGCGTAGTTTATACCCAGTTCCTTTAGTATGGCTGTGCCTGTTTTACTCTACGTTAGCTTTTCATATTGAGCGATTCTTTGAGCATGTGTAAGCTCTTCTGATGTGTTGTGAAGCCCTAATTGAAGTGATTTCTCATTAGGGGTAGTTATTGGAAGTCTGATCGACTGTTTGAAAACTCGTCTAATGATTCTGTCAATCCTTTCTCTCTCGGCCACTTGCAGTCTGAGGTACGGAATCACATATACAATACGACTGATGACAAAAGCCTGTACCAGTCTTATCTATTTTCCTTCATACCATAGTGCCGGTTTGCAATTCATTTAAGTAGACGCATAATTTGCTGCGCACAGGTTTCAAGTAATCTAATCGCCTCTCCGTTATGCCCGTTCGAGATGATAAAGAGTCCCCGAATTCTTATGCTTTCGATTGTAGGTATTTGCGTATCTCCAACAAAGACTTTAATGTTAGGTTTTTCCTGGATACTTTTTCGACCCCTACATGTCCGGTTATAGAAAATAAGTTCTGATTTTTGCGGTGAACATTGTAATCCTGTATGGGTGGCATATTCTTCTACAATATTCGCAGTGGTTTGTAAAGCTTCCTCTATGTATCCGTCACTACCCTCTGCTACCCATAAGGTAATGTCATCTGCATAGAGGCTATGGTGTAGTCTTGGAATTTCCTTCAGTGTGGTAGGGAGACCTATCATGGCCACGTTGAAAAAAAAGGGGATATGACTGAGCCTTGCGGTGTACCTCTTCTGCTCAGATGAAACTCTTGGGATTCTGCTTCGTCTAGTATTAATTTCGCAGTCCGGTCAGTTAAAAAGTCTTGTACATAATCGTATACTCTTTTTCCTACCCCTAACGCTCAAAGATTGGCAAGTAAAGCTTTATGTGATGTATTATCGAATGCCCTTTTAAGATTTAGGCCAACTATGACCTTTGTGTCGTGTGTATTCAGACCCGAATCAATTATTTGATGCTTAATCCTAAGCATAATGTCCTGTGTAGACAGTTTTGCACTGAAGCCTATCATCGTATGGGGAAAGAGCTCATTGTCTTTCATATAATTTGACAGGCGAGTGAGGATGACATGCACTAATAACTCTCCTATGCAGATGTCAGGGAAATGGGCCTAAGGTTATCAAGATCTAATTTCGTGCCTGGCTTGGGAATTATTATGATTGTTGCTGTTTTCCATTGCTTGGGTATTTTACCTTTTTCCCAACACTTGTTCATATATTCGGTGAGGACTGTGATAGATTTGTCGTCTAAATTCCTGAGCGTTTTATTCGTGATCCCATCGGGGCCCGGGGTGGATGTTGTGCTCAGTTTCATTAGTTCCGACCGTACCTTGGCCTCTAATATAGGTCGGTCTAAAGAATCATTTTCTTTACCTCTGTACGAGCTTAATTGCTCTTTGGTTGTAGCCCAAATGTATCTCTGTCTGATTTCTTCAATCAGTTCTTCCTGCGTACCTTTGTATTTATGTACAAGTCTAATAAAGTTTTCTTGTTGTGCTGTCTTGCTCGGTTCTAAGTCTATCAGACATCTCACCAGGTTTCGTGTTTTGGAGAAACTTATTTGTTTTTCCATCGCATCACATTTTTCCTCCCATTGTTTGAATAGTTGCTCCGCTTACTTCTCAATATCTTCACTGAGGGTGGCTATCCTTTTTGTTAAACGTTTGTTGTGTTTTTGCGTTTTCCACCGCTTTCCTAGGCTCTTTTTTGTCTCCCACATATTTAGGAGCTTACTGTCTGTGCTTTCTAGACCTTCCGTTTTTGGTATGGTCTTAGTTGCCATTTGAATATTTTGCTTAAGGTTCCCTAGCCATTCAGATAAGTCTTCGATGACATCACAGGCTTTCTTCTCTGTGATGTTTCTAAAACTATCCCGTTCAACAATCTTTAATTCTTTGCCTCCTCTTTTACGTGGGCCTGCTTGAAACGTGGTCTCAATTATATAGTGTTCACTGCCCATATTTTCTTGTGTGTTAAGCCAATAAGGTTCGATGATATCTTTAGTAAACGTGAGGTTAGGAGACGTGTCTTTGGATACGCTGTTTCCAATCCTAGTTGGGAACAGGGGGTCGGTTAATAACGTTAGGCCCTCCTGTTGGGCGTCGATCCAGACATTTCTACTTTTGATGTTTTTTTTGTCATAACCCCATGCCACATGCAACGCGTTGAAATCTCCTACTAAAACCAGTGCTTGGGTTTTAGTAATGCTGATCGTTTTTGTAAAAGGTGACCTAAATTTGGTTTTTCGTCTAGGGCTGCTATAGACATTTATTATGAATACACTGTCACGACTCTTCTGCGATGGAACTAACTCAACAAGAACATGATCGACATCGCAGATTTCCGTATCATGTTCTATCGCTGCGATATTTCTTCGCACGAGGGTTGTTACGAACGTTTTTTCATCAGGGGTACCATAAGATTTGTAATTCGACAATTTAGCCATTCCTCCAGTTTCCTTTAAGGCGATGACGTCAGGCACCCCCTTTTCGTTGAGGAACTGTTGTAAGTTACCCCGTTTCCGGCGATACCCACGACAGTTCCACTGCTGAAGTTCATACTGATTACGTCGTCCCATGTCTAGGAACGGTCCCTTCCTCTGCAATTTTGGTTACTTCGGTCGTAGTCAGCCGGTTGTAGGGTTTATTAGTAGTTTTAACTGGGCCTGCTCCTATAGACCTCAAATCTGTTTGCGTGTTCTCCACCAGCGTTAGTGGATTTTCTATGCTATCTATTCTTTGTTTTATTTCTACGAGCTGCAACTGCAATCCTGCGAATTGTTGTTGCATTACCTTAGTAAGTTCTCCGAGCATATTCTCGACTTTCTTTTTCAGGGGTTTTGAGAGGTCTTCATTTTCTACAGGAGATATTTCCTCTGCTCTTCGTTTCGCTGCGTGCACTCCTGACTTCTGTGCAGGCGCAGGAGTTAAAATTTGACTACACGATGCTGTGGAGCTGGTTGACTCGCGCAGCTGACTTTGCCTGAGTTTATCGTTCTCTTCCTTTAGTTTTTTTTTATTGCATCCCTCTGTTTCGCGTTCCCACGGGTGAATCGCTCTAGCATTTTCTTAATATGGTCTAGCTCTTCACCTAGGGTGGATCCTTCTGCCGCACTTCAGGCAAACTCTCAGACCGGAGAGACTCCCGTGATACCTTGCCCACCCAGCTCACCGTTTGTCGACTGCCCCGACCGCCGTCAGGACTCTCGTGGGACTGTCCTTGAAGTGATGTCGTTGCCCTTGTCTTGGATTTGGCCCGTGACCTGGATCTGTGTTGACGAGTAGACATTGATCTGGGTTCGTGTTGAGTCACTTCTATTTCTCCTCCGGCGAGTCACGGGAAGGAGCTGGAACGATCTCTGCGTCGTCCTCCTGTGTCCTGGGTGGCACGATTGCCATTCTCCTCCGTTGCATTTTCTGGTGTGTACTCTTCTCTCCAGGCCTCTGTTGCCCTAGTGTTCGACAAATTCTTCATTTCTTTTTGTTCATCACCTTGTCGTTGTTCCTTTTCCCACCATCTTTTCTTCAAAAGGTACGGGGTCCTAAACCGTTCTTTGCTTTTTTTGTCCCCTGTAAGATGACCTTTCCCGCAAAGGCTACACATGGGGTCGCACTGGTGGTTTTCAGTTGGACTAAGCGCCCCACAACCGAGACATTTCTTGCTGTCAGGCTGTGGGCAGCCATCCGCCCGATGTCCAATTTGTCCACAAGTAGTGCATGTTTCATATTGCTGCTTGTATAGGAAGCACTTATATTCGGCACCACGGTAGTATACGAAATAGGGCACAAAAAGGCCTTCGAAAACAATGACCACTAAGTCTGTAAGTCCTATACGTCGTGCATGTAGAATCGTCGGGTTCCTCTGAGGGACTAAGCTTTTTGCTATGTCTTCTTGATTATCATACGTCGGTATCGTGGATAACCCCTTTGGATTTGTCTTCTGGTGCTGTTATACGGGCGGCTGTAGCATAGCTCTTGTCATGGATCCTAATGTCCTTGATGTTGCTGTATTTCTTCACATTGGCCAGACTAGGTGTGCAGATGATCATGGTATTTTGTCACATGCTGATTCTGAGAGTATCTTTCCCAGCAACGTCAGGCTGTACTGTTGCCGCTCGTAGAACACCGTTTCTTATGAGCGCTAGACTCTATCGCGTCAAGTCCAGACCACCTTCTGGCCGTATTACTACCTTTTAATTGTCTTCTGGTAGTTGCGGTTCTTTTGGCACTGGTTAGCGATGCAACGAATCTTTCAGTCTTCGAGACACCTCCTTGGACGCACCTCCCACGTTCGTGGCTGGTATCGCGTTCGTCTTGTCTTTTGCCTTCTTGTGTCGTTCATGGGCCACAACCCATTCTTGAGTGTCGTTGTACTCTTCGGGAGACAAAGCCTCCCCCTCAATTTCCACAACATCCATTTCGCAGGCTTCAAACAAGCCGGGGGCCTCGCTTGTCGCCTAGCTGCCAGCGCGTCGATGGAACTGCGCTGGCACTGCGATGGCGTAGCTAGGTCGAAGCCGTTGTGGGAACTTGAAAGAAGTGTCACGGCTCAAAAAAGTAGGCCCACCTGGTATATCCTGGCGGCGGACGAATCGGGTGATCGTCTGGCGACAACTGTGATGGTCTTGAATCCCGTGGTTGTCCTTATTCAGCCGCAAAAATGAAAATCTGGCAGAGCCTATTCGAGAGGCGTCCAAGTGGCTCGGCCCCCTGGCGGCAGACCTCTGCCTTAGCGAAGCAAATTATTTTTCTTCCATCTACCTTCGTTCCGGGTACTGGCAGATATAGGTTCATGATCTTCAGTGAACCGTGAAAAGAGAGCACTCATAACCCCCGACGGGCTATATTAGTTCAAAGTAATGCTGTTTGGGCTATGTAATGCCCAGGTTACATTCGAATGAATGATGGAGGCTCTTCCTCATGGTTTTGGGCGGTCAATCTGCTTATGCTACCTTGATGGCGTAACTTTTCTCACCGACTTTCAAAAATCATTAGCGTCTCTCCGCATTTCCTTCGGTTTTCCACAAAGCAGCGCTCCAATCAAACTCGTCGAAATGTCACTTCAACCGCCGGCTGCTCACTGTCCTTCGACACCTTGTCGATTTTTTTGGTGTTTGCCCCGATCCTGAGAAAGTCCGAACCATCAAGGATTTCCCTGTGCCGACCTCTGTGAAGGACGTTCCAAGCTTTGTGGGCCTATGTTCTTACTTTCGTAGACTTGTGCGGAATTTCACTGACGCCTCACGCCCGCTCACAGAACTACTAAAAAATGCGACTTTTGTGTGGGGACCTGAACAATCAGACTTACGACGCCACCGATTCTCGGCCACTTTCATATGTGCGTTTTAACGGAAGTGCGTACCAACGCCAGCGCCCACAGAATCGGAGCCGTATAAGCAGAACGACAGCTGCGTGTATACGCTAGCCGTCTTTTATCGCCAGCAGAACAAAATTACTCCATCACGAAAAGCGAATTCCTTGCGCTTGCCTGGGCAGTGACTAAATTTTGGCCATATTTGTATGGACGACCATTTACAGTTGTCACTGACCACCATGCTTTATGCTGGCTGACGTTCCTAAAAGATCCCAGTAGACGTCTCGGCCGGTGGGCTCTACTGCTAGATGAATATTCTCACACGGTTGTCTACAAATCAAGCCGCCACCATGAGGATGCTGATTGCTTGTCACGTCGTCCAGTAGACCCAGCATACTTTTCTGAGAGCAAGAAGTCTACTTGGGTTTTCGCACTTTGCGCGTACAGCAACATCGGAGACCAGCAACGCCGTGATCCTCACCACAGAGATATAATACTTCGGCTCAGTGGTCCTACAGCTTCTTCGTCTCTCCATAGGTTCCTGCTCCAAGATGGCGTATTATATCACCACAGCATGCATCCTCATGAACCTGAGCTACTGTTGGTCTTACCGCAACATATATATCAGACTGTCTTCGCATAGTTGCATATTATTCCGACAGCTGGCCACCTGCGAGTTTCAAAAACTCATGACCACGTTCGACATCGCTTCTTTTGACCTGGTATTTACTGATACGTCTGCCGTTACGTCGCTTCATGCAAATTATGTCAACTCCACAAAAAACCAACAACCCTTCCAGCGGGACGCCTTAGCCTATTCAGGTTCCATCCGAACCACTTTATAGGATAGGTCATGACTTACTAGGCCCGCTCCCTTTATCTGCCAGCTAGAACAAGTGGATAGCAGTCACCATGGATTACACCACTTGGTATGCCATCACGCGAGCCCTTCATACCAGTTGTGTGACCGACGTCACTGACTTCCTCCAGCAAGACCCCATACTACACCTTGGCGCTTCTCGGCAACTGCTTACCGATAGGGGTCGCTACTTTTTTATCACACGTTATCCAAGACATATCGCTACAAAGCACAAGTTCACCATGAATATCACCCTCAAACCAATGGGCTCACATTGAATGATATGGGGGTTTAACGTCCCAAAACCACAACAGGCTCACAGGGCAGCTAAATAGAGCCATCACAGACATGCTCGCAATGTACGTTTCTTTCAGCCATTGTGGCTGGGACTCCACCCTCGCATTGGTGACATTAGCCTATAACACGTCCCGGCATGATACTGCAGGTTTCTCGCCATTTTTCCTCCTGCACGGACGAAAACCCACCCTACCTTTTGACACGGTCCTTCCTGCCGTTAGCCACACGTCAGAATATGCCCGCGATGCGATCTCTAGAGCTCTAGAGGCACGTGAGATTGCTCGCTTGCGTATGAGCGATTGGCAGAAACGATAATGACAGGTCTACAATGCATGCCATCGTGATGTCCACTTCAGTCATGGTGACACAGGTTGTCACGGCGAGTTGGCCTGTGCGAAAAGCTGGCTTCGCTGTACTCAGGTCTGTATCGTGCGGTGCGCTAAGTGTCTGATGGGACATATGAAATTGAACCTTTTAACACCCCCAGCGCGCGATCGTGTTCAAACGTTGTTCACCTCCCTCGGCTAAAGCGATATTATTCGTCGAAGGCACATCTCGGTGCCTTTGACGCCGGGGTTGATGTTACGGGGCGCCACATATGAACATAATGTGAAAGAGAGCGATGTTTAGTGCGAGCTCGGGCAGACTGGGCCCCATATTGTATGCCTGCTTGTTTATTGAAAGTAAATATATATTTTAGACGCCTTCTCTCTGTAAGAATACATATGGGAGTGCGTTAACAATAACCAACATCATCAGTGTTGATCCGACGAGTGCACTATATATATATATATATATATATATATATATATATATATATATATATATATATATATATATATCTATATGCAGCACGGATAGCATCTAAGCCTTCATGGTGCCAATGAAGTGTTCTACCATGGAGAAATGTCTCGCCTCGAAACTGTTTTAAAAAGGAAATTTTCCAAGCAGAAGTAATGTCTGCGAAAAAACACATGTTGCAGCGCTGGCCATATAATTTTATAAGCATTACGTATGTACTCTAATGACAACAGCCGTCCCGTCAGGTTGACGTCAAGTGTAGGTAAGTCTCTCACTCTGAAGTTGGTCTGTGTAGCACTATCGAGAGCTGCCATCCTTGCATGGACACACGCTTCATTTCAGCTTTCAGCTTACCGCTTCTGGTGTTGATAATAGCCAAAGTTTCTTGACATCGGGACGAAGCTTTAGATAGCTGGTTAGATTGATACGCGAGAATAAAGACAAATATAAAGCGTATAGAACAGTTTTAAACAATAACAATATGAAACAGGTCCATCCATTCATGCGCAAATCTACGACGAACAGACAGAAGATGCCCGTTATTCGACTACTGACAGCGGAGGTGTCGCTGTCGACATTGTCACAAGACCATGACTTCTCATCAACTTCAACGCTCTGCATGAATTGCAAGCAGTGACCAGCCTTGCCCTCACAGTCTTCTGCAGCTTAAGCTCAAGCTCCCAACAAAGTATGGCTGAACTTACAAGACGCTGCGACCATGACAGACACGCCTCAGGACGACGGGTGTGGTCTGCCTATGCCAAAGATGACCGCACATGCCACATATGAGATAGAAGAGCCAGTGACCCGCCGACCTGCGAACGAGCTCTGATGTGCCTCTTGAGTACTGAACGTGCTTCCACAAGTCAAGGAGCGCCAACAGACCAAGGCGGTGGTGCCCACTGTTATTTATGCTGGCGTTTCAAACTGAGCTGAAATCGTTACGAAATGACAGGGCTAGCAAATGTATACGATGTGTTAGGGCGCTGACAAATCAATGTAGACAGTACCATACAAAAATATACAAATCACAGTGAAATTATCGCCAATATTCGCTGTCAGGGGTCTTTGAATGCTTCTCTAGTCATATACATACATAGCAAAAGTGTTCAATTTGTGGACTGCACATCTTCCTTGTATGTATGCTGTTCTAGCTATTTGCTTTTCCCATGTCTCTATTGCAGAAACGTAAAGTGCAGGAAGAAGAGGTGAATATCTAACATGAGTTAGATATTCACCCCCCGTTCCTGCACTTTACGTTGTTGATCAGCAATACTTTTCCCGGCCTCACATTCCTCCCCCCGTTTCTTCACGAGCTTCAGCACAGAATCAGTTGGCCAAGCTCCGTGCTTTTCCAATCCCAAGTATCAGCCATGTGCAATAATTTTTTTTCTTGGGCGAGGCTGTACCTGAGTGGTGGATCAGATGTTAATAAACCAGTGTGAAAGGCTCAGCTCTTGTGGTTTGATTGTGCGACAAGTGGTGCGGTGACGAAGGCGTCACGCCGCCGACGCATGCAATTAGGAATAATTGAAGGCTTACCAACGCCGACACGCGATTGACGTGGGCAAGTGCCTAAATTATGCAGTACAGTTACCTGCCCATTTTCAGAGCGGTACAATTTAGGGGCCTAGCTTGTCTTCCATTCAACACTTTTGGCGTGGTGACTCTCACAGTTTTACAGGCCATAACAACGGTAATACTGATCAAACATTAAGTAATGTGACCGGAAGGTCTGAAATAATACACCCAATGACAATTTCCTTGAAGTAACTATAATAAGTAACCTAAGATTACCTATGCATTTCAAGAACATGGGCCTGAATAGTGCACGGTGAGTCCGTAGGCACCACTCCCTTGCTGAGCAAGTGATTGTCCCTCCCACATCGCAACCTTTGCTTCAGCTCTACGCTGGAATGCGGCAGGGTTGCTACGTGACTGCATCTGATGAGGACAACAGCCTGACGGAACTCGCTACGGACGATGCGGATCTCAACTACCCCGTTGTTCATCGCAGCAAATCGCAGCAAAAGCTTTTACGCATCTCACACACTGAGTTTGTAAATTGGCCTATCAATATTCTACTGGTGCCGGACAACATCCACGCTTAACTGAAACGCTCGCCACATTGTCGCACTGGTAAATAGAGCCATGGGAACTGCAAAAACGGATATCGAAAATCGCTAGATTACTGTGTAATGCACTTTCTCGTGTTTCACCGCAGTGAAGCAGCCATACGATTTCTACCTTAAATCAACCAGTGTCAGTGCGGCAGAAATATTTACGTACTTTGCCAAAATGGTGACGTATTTGATTGGATGCAGCGCCCGTCTCTCCAGCAATGTCATGAGGTCCTGCACGACGGTTTTGAGTATTGCTTTGCGAATGCGATGCCTTTTTTGAAGAACGCACGCCTAATTTTCGAGCCACATACTCAGACCAGCTTTTAGTCTTTGTACTATCAGACGTGACGCTGCGATCCACCATTTCAAGAGCGGAGACAATGTGGTACATTTTCTGTAAGCCATCTGTCTGCAGGCAAGGCCTGAACAGAGTGCTGGCGATTGTGAAACTCGCACTGAGTGAAATCCGGTCACTGTGAAAAGAAAAAAAATTACCAGCCTGCACGCTGGTCTATAATGCTACAGGGAATGCTTTGACACACGCATGAAGGGAACCACACCAGTTTAATTAAGGCACTTGGTATACAACTAAGTGCTGTAGCGAGACACTCTGAAATATATCAGGGCTGAACATAACACGTGTCATTGAATGTAACTTTTTGCTGTTTTACAGAATGAAGTACGAATAGTTTCTGGTAAATACTTAAATAGCATATTGCTCTTAATTTTATAGTTTCCCTAATATGGCTTATTTATGCATGTCCGAGCACTGCCATGGAATATTTGAGAACTGCACACGACAAAAAATAGGCGCTATAGAGATTACATGCACAGGTAAGGGTTGCATTGTGCGTTTAAGGAATGGGACAACCTACAGTGAAACACGTCGTTGGCATATTGTCTGAGAAAAAAATTTCATATTTGCTTTTAGGCTTAACCTTATATAGGTAAATAAATAGCTTTGGAAAGTGTGACACATCAAATATGTTGGCTACGTGTGTAATATCAAATGAAGCAGTCGACCTCGTGCAACCCTTTCGAAACACGCAACTACATCAGCGGACGCTAAGATTGTATTGCCTAAAGAGTAACGGGGGCATTTCAAGTATGGCCACCACCTAAAAAAATTGGCAGATCCCACGTACTGTGAGAATCGATGATATGCGAAGCACGAATTAACAAGGTTGATATGTCACTTTAAAATGAGCACAACGTTGCGAGGTGGATATAAATTATACCGTACATGACTTCCATCCTATCATGTTTTGTTGTGTCGTTACCTTCGCCGTCTATTCTCGTCATGTGATACGAAATCGGCTATACGTGGAGATAGCGAAACGACTGCGAGCACGCTACGAGCGTAGCACGTAGTCATGTTTTACATGGCGTCCATGTCATGATTAATATGCTTGTGCGTGTCATTTGCCTTCGTCGTCCATTCACGTCACGTAATACAAAAATTGGTATATGTGAAGCTACCGTAACGGCCGCGAGCGCGCAATGAGCGTGGCATGTTGTCAAGATTATCATGTTTGCACAAGTAATGTACTATTGTCATTCATTCATGCCCCTTAATACCAAATTTGGTATATGTGAAACTAGCGAAACAAGTTCGAGTGCACCATGAGCGTGGTATGTGTAATCATGACTTACATGATATGCATGTCATGATTTCAACAACATGATTTGTCAATTATGTTCGCTATGCAGTCATTGTATATGACAGCAGTTTTGCAAACTGCCATGTGAACGAAACACCCGCAAGAGCAGCAAGACCACTAAATTTAAATCATGACATATATGACTACATGTCACAATTTTCATAATATCGCTAGTCAATTATGCTCGTCATACAGTCATGTTATACCATACCAATTTTGGCATCGATACCATTGTTGAGACGCGAAGCTAGCTAGCTAGCTAGCTAGCTAGCTATGCGTTTTGGTATCGATACCATTATCGAGACGCGCAGCTAGCTAGCTAGCTAGCTAGATAGATAGATCTAGATAGATCTAGATAGATCTAGATCTAGTCTGCCAATACGAGGGTCTCGTACTGGCAGACTCGTCGCTTGGCTTATAGATGGCGCTGACTATCACTCCTACTTCTAAATTCACATATAAACCCAAAAAAGTGGATGAAGGGAAGGCCACTGTGGTAGCTCAGTGGTTAGAGCATCGAACGCGTTATTCGAAGGTCGTAGGTTTGATTCCTGCTCACGGCTGGTTATTTTTTCATCCACTTTTTTTTCTTATTTACATTCCATTGGTTCTAATAACTTCCCCTGTATATTCCTTTGCATTACTGTCTGTTACATCTCATTTTTATAGTGTTAAAACACGGAAAAACGACCGTTACGTATACACCTCTTTCCTTTATTTCATTAAAGGAGGGTCTCGTACTGGCAGACTTGGTGTCATTAGGTTGTATACGAGGGAGTATTAATCAGCTGCCTGCTCATAATAAGTTCACGTGCTACGTGATGCCAAACATGCGCATAAAAGAGTGTTTTCAAACTCGTCGCTTGGCTTATAGATGGCGCTGACTGTCACTCCTACTTCTAAATTCACATATAAACACAAAAACGTGGATGGAGGGAAGGCCGCTGTGGTAGCTCAGGGGTTAGAGCATCGAACGCGTTATTCGAAGGTCGTATGTTCGATGATTCCTGCTCACGGCTGGTTAATTTTTCATCCACTTGTCTTTCTTCTTATTTACATTCCATTGGTTCTAATAACTTCCCCTGTACATTCCTTTGCGTTACTGTCTGATAGATCTCATATATATATATATATATATATATATATATATATATATATATATATATATATATATATATATATATATATATATATATATATTTATATATATATTGATACGCAACCGCCGGCACAGCCTGTCTGGAAGAAAGAGAAAGACGACGTTGGTGGCTGGTTGTTGATGAACTGTCGCCATCTTGTTCGCCGAGCACAGTGCATCGTATTTAATTTATTAAATACGTTACCCGTAACATTATTGGTGGAGGTGCACGACTCCCGTACCTCGATGGAGACGCGCAGCGGTCGCAACACCGGGGACTCTTCGGCTACTTCCACTGCCAGTGCCTCATCCCCACTGGTCTCTCGATCCGAGTCAACAACCTACGTCACCCTGCCACCCCTGCGGGATCCTGGAACTTTCTCCGCTGACGGCACCATCGACGTTGACTCCTGGCTGCACCGGTACGAGCGAGTCAGTGCTACCCACCGCTGGGATCCGACGCTCATGCTGGCCAATGTTGTGTTCTACCTCGACGGCACGCCGCGGACATGGTTCGAAACCAACGAAGCCGAAATCACAAGTTGGGATCTTTTCAAATCGAAGATCCGTGATCTTTTCGGCGATTCATCTGGTCGTCAGCTCGCTGCCAAGAAGACTCTCGCCACTCGCGCCCAGACGTCTACTGAATCGTACGTGTCCTACATTCTTGACGTCTTGGCGCTTTGTAGCAAGGTCGATCAGCGCATGTCAGAAGAAGAAAAAGTTAACCATGTCCTCAAAGGGATTGCTGACGGTGCCTTCAACCTGCTGGTTTTTAATAATGTCACGACCATCGACACGATCCTGACAGAATGCCGCCGTCTAGAACAGGCTAAAGCCCGCCGCGTCACCCACGGCATCACGCGCCTGCCGAACACAGCTGCTACTTCCTCGTGTGATGACTCCGTCCGCCCAGTTCCCCGATGTGACAACCTCACCCGCATCATTCGTCGTGAGATCGAGGCAGCCCAACCAGTAGCTACTCCGTTTCCAACGCCTGATCCTTCACCGACCACTATCTCACTGATACAAGCCGTCGTTCGTCAAGAATTATCGAACGTCGGCCTACACCCCATTCAACCAGTCTACTCTGCCGAGCCTTTTTATCGTCGTCCATCCACTCCTCGATATGGTTCCAACTACTCTCGACAGCGCAATTTGTCCGAATGGCGTACACTGGACGACAAGCCCATATGCTTTAACTGCCGACGTGTCGGTCATATTGCTCGCCACTGCCGCAATCACTGGGCTCCGCCTGCACGCTATGGGCCTCCTACCCAAGCCACTTCTGACCACCAGTCGTCCTCAACATTTCATTTTGTTTCCCCTATGCTGACCACATCCTCTGATCCTGCCGCACCTCTGACGAGACCTCGCTACGCCCGCTCGCCATCCCCTGCTCGCCGTCAATCTCGTTCGCCCCCACAACGCCGTCCTGCCTCTCCGACCTATTCGCAGCGCCCCCGACCGGAAAACTAGGCAGTGCAGCTTCTGGAGGTGAAGCTGCATTGACGACGACCTCTGCAAGAAATCCTCGTGTGACATTACCGACCACCCGGAATCTGTTGAACGTTACTTTAGACAATGTACCTGTGCGCGCGTTGATCGATACTGGCGCGCATGTGTCCATAATGAGTGCTGCTCTTCGTCGCCGCCTAAAGAAAGTTGTCACACCCGCCTTGAACCGAGCCGTTCGAGTCGCCGACGGGGGAACTGCCGCAATTATCGGCATGTGCTCTGCCCGTGTGACTATCGCCGATAGAAGCACTGTTGTTCTTTTCATCGTTTTAGAAAACTGTCCTCATGAAGTAATTCTAGGCATGGATTTTCTCACCGCTCACTCGGCCCTTATAGATTGTTCAGCCGGCTGTCTTGACCTTGAAATGCCTCTACTTTCTGATCTGACCAACCCACCCCAAAGTCGCCTTTGCTGCATTGATTTCGCACGCCTTCCGCCTAACTGTGTCACACATATCGACCTCTTCTCTACACCACCTGTACCTGACGGTGAATACATGGTGGCACCAATTCATGCCGTGATGCTTACGCATGGCGTCGCTGTTCCGCACACCATTTTGACAATCGTTCAAAACCGCACATGCCTTCCTATTGTCAATTTCGCCCTCACAGCCCAAATTCTTCCACAAGGTATCTCCCTGGCCGAAATTACTGCTCTACAAGACCATACGGTTGAACCCTTCAGAGTGGATGATTGCTGCACCTCAGACAATGAACCAACTCTATCATGTTCATCGGGCGTCGACGTTGACCACATGGTACCATCAGATCTCGCTCCTGATCAAGCGGAAGCCCTTCGTCACGTCCTGGAGTCCTATAGTGACATTTTCGACTTCACCAGCACGGCTTTAAGCCGAACGAGTGTTGTTACTCATCGCATCAATACTGGTGACGCGAGTCCCATTCACCGACGTCCATACCGTGTTTCCGCGTCCGAGCGCACCGTCATACAACGGGAAGTCGAAAAGATGCTTGCAAAAGACATAATCGAACCCTCTTGTAGCCCCTGGGCTTCTCCTGTCGTCCTGATCAGAAACAAGGATGGAACATGGCGCTTTTGTGTAGATTATAGGCATCTCAACAAAATTACGAAGAAAGATGTTTATCCGTTGCCTAGAATCGACGATGCCTTAGACTGCCTTTACGGTGCTACGTATTTTTCCACTATCGACCTTCGATCTGGCTATTGGCAGATCGCTGTGGATGAGATGGATTGTGAGAAGACCGCATTCGTCACTCCTGACGGACTTTATCACTTCAAAGTTATGCCCTTTGGTCTCTGTAATGCGCCGGCCACATTTGAAAGAATGATGGACTCGTTGCTCCAAGGGTTTAAATGGTCAACCTGCTTATGTTATTTAGACGACGTTATCGTTTTCTCGCCCACATTCGACTCCCATCTCAAGCGTTTATCGGCGATTCTTGAAGTTTTTCGTCGAGCCGGACTTCAACTGAACTCGTCGAAATGCCACTTTGCTCGTCGTAAAATAACCGTACTTGGCCACATCGTCGATGCCGCAGGAGTCCGCCCGGATCCCGAGAAAATTCGTGCCGTCACGGACTTTCCTGTTCCGAAGTCAACAAAGGACGTTCGCAGTTTTGTGGGCTTGTGCTCCTACTTTCGACGGTTTGTTAAGGACTTCGCCATCATTGCACGCCCACTCACAAACCTCCTGAAGAAGGACACTCCGTTTTTATGGGGCGCTGATCAAGCCTAATCTTTTTCCCAGCTCACGACGCTCCTTACAACACCGCCGATTTTAGCCCATTTCGATCCATCAGCTCCAACCGAGGTTTGCACTGACGCTAGTGGGCATGGCATCGGAGCAATGCTAATGCAACATCAACGCGGACATGACCGTGTTATAGCATATGCAAGCCGCCTGCTATCTACAGCCGAGCGCAACTATTCAATCACGGAACGTGAGTGTCTCGCTCTCGTGTGGGCAGTCGCCAAGTTTCGCCCATACTTATACGGGCGTTCTTTCCGGGTAGTTACCGACCATCACGCGCTCTGCTGGCTGGCCTCACTCAAGAATCCCACAGGACGCCTCACTCGTTGGTCCCTACTATTACAAGAATACACGTTCACCGTAACGTACAAAACAGGGCGGTCACACCAAGATGCTGATTGCTTATCACGCTACCCTGTGGAAGAGGCTGCCCATACTGACACATTTCCAGACCTTCTGTCTGTGATGCAGCTACTCAACCTTGGCCACGAACAACGCCTGGATGCTTCCCTGCGAACCATCATTGGCAAGCTTGAGTCAAGGCCTCGCGACGCATCTCTGCAAATGTTCCTGGTAAAAGACGGCATCCTGTATCGCCGTAACCTCGATCCATATGGCCATGACTTGCTCCCCGTCATACCAGCACATCTTCGTGCGACTGTTCTCAACCAACTTCATGACGCTCCTTTGGCGGGCCACTTGGGCGTCTCTCGTACATACGACCGTGTACGTCGTCGTTTTTTTTGGCCTGGTCTTGCCCGCTCTGTTCGACGCTACGTCGCCGCTTGTGAACCCTGCCAGCGCCGCAAAAAGCCATCTTCGCTACCAGCTGGATTCCTTCAGCCGATCGACATTCCCTTTGAACCTTTTTTTCGAGTTGGCCTCGACCTGCTTGGCCCATTCCCGATCTCCAGCTCAGGCAACAAATGGATCGCTGTCGCCACTGACTATGCGACACGGTACGCTATCACACGAGCACTTCCGATGAGTTGCGCAACCGATGTGGCGGACTTTCTGGCATATGATATTATTTTAGTACACGGAGCTCCACGCCAACTTCTCACTGACCGGGGCCGCACCTTCCTATCAGCTGTCGTTGAAGAAATCCTGCGCTCTTGCTCTGCCAAGCACAAGTTTGCCACTTCGTACCATCCGCAAACGAACGGTCTTACGGAGCGCCTCAACCGCACCATAACCGACATGCTTTCTAAATACGTAGCGGCCGACCACCAGGACTGGGACGTTCATTTGCCATTTGTGACGTTCGCATATAATTCGTCACGCCACGACACTGCCGGCTATTCACCATTCTATCTTCTATACGGCCGAGAACCCGCCCTACCATTTGACACCTTGCTGCCCTCGGTCACGGAGTATGCCGGCAAAGCCATCGCGCGAGCCGACCACGCACGCCAACTCGCCCGCAGCCGCCTGCAGGCTTCACAGGAGCACCAAAGACGGCTCTACGATTCCCATCATCGAAACGTGCACTTTTCACCGGGTTCCCTTGTCCTCCTCTGGCCCCCCACTCGGCGTGTAGGGCTTTCTGAAAAACTGCTGTCACGCTACACTGGACCATACCACGTCGTTCGCCAGGTGACTGACGTTACATACAAGATCGTTCCAGCCGATTCAACGTCATCATCGTCACCTTCAAGTGACATCGTGCACATAGCCCGACTCAAGCCCTATCACCCTCCTTCTACCGCATCCGAGTTGCTCAAGCACCGAGACGGTGCTTCTACCGCCGGGGGGTTATGATACGCAACCGCCGGCACAGCCTGTTTGGAAGAAAGAGAAAGACGACGTTGGTGGCTGGTTGTTGATGAACTGTCGCCATCTTGTTCGCCGAGCACAGTGCATCGTATTTAATTTATTAAATACGTTACCCGTAACAATATATATATATATATATATATATATATATATATATATATATATATATATATATATATATATATTCCTCTACTTCGAGTTCCTGCCTAGATGTATAGTCCTCCACTTCGAGTTCCCGCCTATCGTTTCCTCTCGCGACAGACTGGTGGACATGCTGGGTACTGTACTGCAACGTCTTATGCCTGCTGGTCCTGAACCAGAAACAACCACCGCCAGTGCACCAGGGTCTGCTGATATCTATTGAAGCAGCCGCTGCCTTCACGGACTACCACCACAGTACGACCGCTTGGCAAGTTCCGTGAGGACAATGTTTGCCACATCCGCAACCCAAACCGAGCATGAGCCACTCGCTAGCATACCCTGTGTCATAAACACGCCTCGCCCACCCAACCCATTCCATGGTGATGCCGGTGAGGATGTCGAAGACTGGCTTGACCGTTTCGACCGGGTCGCTGCCATCAACAACTGGGACAGTCACCGTAAGTTGAAGAACGTGTATATCTCCCTCTTAGACTCGGCAAGAGTGTGGTTTGAGAACCACGAAACTTCATTCACAAGTTGGCAGGAATTCCATCGGCAGCTTCGCGAGGCGTTCAGTAACCCCGAATGAAAAGAGAGAGCGGAGCAGGCACTTTCTTCACGATTTCAAATGCCGAACGAGAGCGTCGCCATGTTTGTCGAAGAAATGTCGCGATTGTTTCGATGGGCTGACCCCCACATGCGAGAAGACAAGAAAATGCGCCTGCTAATGCGAGGCGTAAATGAGCAACTTTTCGCGGGCCTTGTGCGCAACCCTCCTACGACTGTGTCCGAGTTCATACGTGAGGCCACAATTATGGAGCGCATGCTTCGGCAGCGGGTGTCGCAGTAAGAGCGTCAGACGGCCTTGTCCGTTGCGTGCTCGCTTGTACCAGGAGGCGATAACAGAGAGGTCCTCACAGAACTCATACGGCAAGTTGTACGCGAAGAACTTTGGAAATTTCATGCAGCGTACCCTCCTATTAGCGCTGCTCTTACGGACGTCGTTCGTAACGAAATCAGGCAGTTCGTTCACTCCTCACCACCATGGCAAGTCGAACCTCCCACGCTTTCCTACGCAGATGCCCTACGCGCCTCTACGCCGTTGACGGCATATTTCGCTCATCAACCGACTGGGACCCCCAGACGCTTTCCAAGTCAAGCCCATTGCCTGCCTTCTCAGGCCGATTTTCGTCCTGGCCCGCGGAAGTCCACTGTCTGGCGTGCACCCGACAATCGTCCTTTGTGCTACCATTGTGGCGAAATTGGACACATGTACCGCAACTGTTACTACCGACGAATAGGCCTACGCGAATTCCACCCATATGCACGTTGTCCACGCTATGGTGAGCGTCCACAAGAAATTGCGGATTACTTGGAAGGTAGTCATCACGCTTCTGTCCCACCCCGACGACAGTCACGGTCACTACCACCCCGTCCGTCCACATCAACGCACCGCGCCTGACCCGCCTTTGGGTCCCCTGGTGTCAGTGGCGCAAGCCCACGCCGGGGAAACTGAAAGCGGCGACCTCTGGAGGTGAGGCCGCTGTCACGCGATCCGACAAATACCCTCCGCTGCTGCCTTACGACGTGCCGTTAAAGCTTGTTTGTGAAACCGCCAACAGAACGTTCGCTGCCATTACCGTTTCCGTCGACTGTTATTCGGTGACTGCGCTTGTGGACACGGGAGCTGATTATTCGGTGATGAGTGCTTCATTGGCCACCCGTCTACACAAGGTGCTGACAACGTGGGACGGCCCTCAACTAATCACCGCTGGGGGACACATCGTATCCCCTATAGGAAGGTGCACCGCCAGGCTTGGGATTTGTGCGTCGGCTTTTGTAGCATCATTCCTTGTGCGGCCCCACTGTTCTCGGCCGGTCATTTTGGGCATAGATTTTCTGCAAGAATATGGAGCGATAATTAATCTGCGTGATTTGTTCGTCAGTTTTTCTAACTGAGTTTCTCCAGATTCCAACATCGAGAACGAACATCGTGGCGTGGCCTTACGCGTAGTTGATGATTGCGTCACATTGCCACCTCGCAGTAGTATCTTCGTGCTTGCTGAGTGTGCACGAGAGCAGTCGATTACGGGCATCGCCGAAAGTAACTTGACGTTATTGCTTGATAGGGAAGTGGCCATTGCTCGAAGTCTCGTTCAACTGCAAAATGACCAGACTTTGGTTTTAGTTACGAACTTTCGTGACGAAGACAGGCATTTTGCGAAGTGCACAACCATAGCTTACTTGGAGGCATTGGATGATTTGGACGCCTTCCCTTAAATTACGACAATCTCGACTGAGAACAGCTGCGATACTGACGTGACTAGTCACCTCAACGTCAATCACCAGTTGGAAGAACCTAAGAGGGCAAGGCTCCTCCATCTCTTCTCATCCTTTAGTGACTGTTTTGCCACAACTTCGAAAGTCCGGCAGACTCCTCTAACGAAGCACAGAATTATCACTGAGCCCAATGTGCAACCCGTGTGCCAAAATGCCTAGCACGTGTCGCAGAAGGAGCTAGATGCTACCCATCAAGTGAAACAAATGCTCGACAACGACGTAATTCAACCATCGACTAGTCCTTGGGCGTCACCAGTTGTTCTGGTTAAAAACAAAGATGGTTCATTACGATTCTGCGTCGACTACCGCAAACTGAATAAGATAACGAAAAAAGACGTATATCCTCTTCCTCGTAATGATGACTCCTTGGATCGCCAGCGACACGCCCGTTACTTATTTTCCATGGGTCTCTGTAGCGGATATTGGCAGATTGAAGTAGATGAACGGGACCGAGAAAAAACAGCGTTTATTACACTGGACGGTCTCTATGAATTTAAAGTTCTCCCTTTTGGCCTGTGCTCCGGTCCAGCCAGGTTCCAACGAATGATGGACACAGTTTTATGTGGCTTGAAGTGGTACTCTTGTTTAGTGTATTTAAATGACGTAGTCGTTTTTTCTGCGACTTTTGAACAGCACATTGAGCGGCTTGAGGCGGTTCTTCTGGCTATTCGCACTGCTGGCCTCTGTTTGAAACCGGAAAAGTGTTATTTTGGATATGAGGAACTGAAATTCCTTGGCCACATTGTCAGCAGCAGTGGTGTTTGCCCCGATCCTGACAAGGCTATGGCAGTTTTTTGTCCCCGATACCGAAAACAATGCATGATGTATGCCGCTTTCCGGGACTTTGTACTTATTACCGCCGCTTCGTGCCGAACTTTTCCAAAATCGCCGACCCTCTATAACAACTCGTCAAGGATGACGTCGCCTTCGTCTGGGGCCCCAAAGAATCCGGTGCTTTACGCGACCTTCAACAACGCCTACAAACGCCACCAATTCTAGGTCACTTCGACACTGAAGCAGACAAGGAAGTCCTCACTGACACGAGCAACCTTGGCCTCGGAGCTATTCTCGTGCTATATCAAGATGGCGTGGAACACGTCATCGCCTATGCTAGCCGCACATTGTCATCTGCAGAGAACTACTCGACGTCTGAAAAAGAATGTCTGGCGGTTGTATGGGCCATAACGAAATTCAGGCCCTACTTGTACGGACGCCCCTTCCAAATCGTCAGTGACCACCACTCTCTCTGCTGGCTAGCGAATCTGAAAGATCCTTCTGGCCGTCTCGCAAGATGGAGCCTTCGGTTACAAGAATTCGATATAACGATGGCTTACAGAATAACTTCGGTTGCCGGAAGGTTATAAGTATAAAAGTAGATGCGCTTACACATAACTTGTTTATTCAGCCGACGTTTCGACGGGAACCCCGTCTTTTTCAAGGCATGATAATATTTACACATTTTCGTGTCTTCTTATACCTTCTCGAGACAGGAGGAAAGGGGACAGAAAATAATAACAACAATAACACAAAAAAGAAGAAAAGGAGGAGGAAACGTTAGGAAGATGCAAGAGCGACATGGCGGGATTAAGAAGGGAAAGGAGCACAACGGAGTAAGGTAGCCGTAAAGGAGGAGTACCATCTTTGTCAACAATACCTCCCAAGAACACACCCTTCCCCGGAGTGGACATTGCGCCCACCGGTTCTGTATTTCACCCTCTAGTGCAATCCGCTGGTGGCTTGCCCTCCTTTGAAGTTTATGACAAATTGGTGGGGAGAGCTTAAGCACTTCCAGTGCATGTTGGTAACGTCGGAAGATATGAAAGAACCAGTAATTGTGGCGCCGCCATCGGTATATATTATATGCATTGGCTCCTGTCAGTGAAGAAAAACAAGAAGAAAAAAAGAGAAGTGACGGGGGAGGGGGTTGTGGCGCCGGCATCAATATTCATTATATTGCCACCTAGAGTTATGAAACAGCAAGCCCTAGCCAGCCGAAAAGAGAAAAGAGAACGAAGAAGAAGTGCGTGTTAGTGCTTCACTTGGAAGATACACGCTTGTGTCTTTCTGCCCCGATGTTCGTGTCTTGTCTCTACGGCTCTTGGTGCATGACAATATGCTTTAGCTCCTGTCAGTGAAGGAAAAGAAGAAGAATAAAGAAGAGAAAAAAGAAAAAAGAAGAAGAGAATAAAGGGGGAAGAACTGTATGACATCCGGGACCACTAATCTGTGCGTTCCAGCTGTGCTAACACTAAAAAGTATACACTAAAAACTTTGTAAGGTGGTGACATCATTGTTGTAATGGGAGGCTAGAGGCTGTTTACTGGAGACGAGCGTTTGCGTCTTTTAGTCATTGTAAGGCTGACAGAGTGCCTGGGTGTTCATTTATTTCGTTTTTTATCGTGATGAATTCGTAGATAAAGTAAGATTGCCGTTGTCTGATTGTTCAAAAATTGCTTTCCAATAGTGTAACCCTGATGTCATCAAAGCTGTGGTCTTTTATTGTGACATGTTTGGAAAGTGGAAGACCTGGCAGGGAGCGTCCATGGGCCCGATGGTTGCTGAATCAAATTCTAAATGGAGTGTCTGTCTGGCCTACGTATTGCATGTTACATATACCACATTCCAGAAGGTATATGACGTTATCCGAGTCACAGTTCAGTGCAACTGTTATCCTGTGCTTAAAACCTGAGTGGGTGCTTTCCGCCACTGTCGTTGTCTGCATGTGTTTGCATACCTTGCATCTGCTTTTTCCGCAAGGGCGACACCCCCTTTGAGGTATCACCCCTATCTTTGAATTTATCAAATGATCCGTTATACTTTTCGGCCACCCGTATACAACGCAATGAGGAGAAATGAAAATTTTGAATAGTCGCACGTTCTGTTGCAATATGGTAAAGTGTTTTTTTAGGACCTTGTTTATGTTCGGTGGATTGCTCATGAAAGTTAATAGCAAATTTTCGTTACGGTGCCGGTCGGTATCTTTTGGTGGTGTCGAATAGTCTGGTGGTCCAGATTTCCGGCTTTTTTGATGGCGTCATCAATGATAGCTGGCGGGTATTCTTGATAAAGAAGTTCTTCGCGGATATTGTGTGCTGTTTTAGTGGAAGTCTTTGGTGTGGGAGCAGAATCGTTGGAATCTGTGTGCTTGGGAATAGGGATTGCTGGTCTTGCAGTGTCGCGAGTGGCAGCTTTAGAAGTGCAGGTATTGTTGCCTGTTCGTAGGTTTTCTGTATACGCTAGTTACTAACGCACCATCGTTCATTCGAATAAGTACGTCAAGGAAGCTTAATTTTGTGTTAGAGTAGCAGTGTGTAAAATGAAAGCTGGGGTTCACTTGGTTAAATGCCTGTATGCGTTTGAGCAGCTCGTTTTCCGAATGTGTCTAAATCATGAATATATCGTCTAGGTACCGTTGATTGATTAAAGGTTTGATATCACAAGATGAAAGAAAATTGGACTCTATATGGTGCGTGAATATGTTGCGTAGTTTGGGGCCATTATTGTACCCATTGCCATGCCGTTGATTTGAAGGTGGTACTCATTGTTAAATTCAAAGCTCTTCAATACGAGTACAAGTCTCGTTAAAATTTCAATTACTTTTTTGCCGTGATATGCGATGGGGTTGTGGGTGCCATATAATTCAACAAATGCCCTTATACCATCGTCGTGTGGGATATTAGTGTGGGGTAAATTAACATACAATGTTACGAGGATTGCACCTTCTAGAATTTTCAAGTCCGATATTTCCCGAAAGAAATGGTTTGTCTCACGCAAGAAGGTCTCAAGTGCGGGCAGTATGTTTTTGAATAAAGAGTCAATATAACTGAAAATGGTTTCCGTTAACGTTGCCGTGCCTGATATAATGGGTCTGCCAGGATTTCCCTCCTTAGAGAGCTTCGGAAGCATGTAAAAACGACCAGGCACCGAATGTGCCGTAGTAAGCACCTTTTGAAGCTTTGAATTAATGGCGCCTTCAATTGTGAGATCCTCTAAGGTTGTCACAATGATCATTTTGTGCTCGGTGGTAGGGTCTGAATCAAGGTGTTTGTAGAATTGTTTGTCATGTAGTTGTCACCTGCCTTGCTTGATGTAGTCCGATCTATTCAGAACAACAATCGCACCTCTTTTGTCTGCTGGTTTAATGACGAGAACTTCAAGGTTGCTCAACGCGAGTAGTGCCTCTGTTTCTTTTCTTGATATGTTATTCATAGCTGCTTTGCGCACTTTGTACGCATGTATGACATCTTTCTGAACCACGTCCATATAGATCCAGGTGTCGATCTCTGTTGGCGTCTGGGGTCCATCGCCGTCTGATTACCCCACGATATAGCGGGTTGTCTTTTTGGGGATAATCGAAGAAATATTCCTCCAATCGTAAATTCGTGCGAAATCGTCTAGGCTTTCAGAATATATATATATATATACATATATATATATATATATATATATATATATATATATATATATATATATATATATATATATATATATTTATATGTATATATATGTGTGTGTGTGTATATACTTGTGTAGCCGACATGGTGCTATCTCAAGGAGAAGTTGCATACGTTTCTTTTTACATTTATCCGACAGGGTGATAAATTGAGACAGTTGTTGGAATTTGCTTTTTTTATAGAAGACAGTGATTATATATCTGGACTACATAATCGAATGGAGCTCATGCACACTGAATCCAATTGTAGCATGTTCTTTAGGTACCCTCTCGAAAGAAACTTCGGAACAAGAGGTACGAAGCTTTCGCTTAAAATCAAAATTGCCGGGTTTATCGTGAATGGTTAGAAAGAGCATGCGCATTCATATCTATTCACAACTGTGCGCTATTAGGAGTGTTCTGTACTCATCACGCTGTGTCAAGACTACATACCTCCTTACACAACAAAGCCGAGTATCGGTGCTTTCATTCAAAGCACGGCGCCTGCACTTCAGCGGCATTCGATCAACACCTGTTTTCTTACTTAATAATTGTTTTACAGTGATTGCACGCAAGCCGAAGTATTTCGAAGTTCACACATAAAAACAAATATCAACCGGTTATAGAGCTATCAATTAAACGTTGAGTAAAGCCGGAAATGAAATCCCAGTTAGACTATTCTCTCTCATCTTCAACAATCCCTACGAATTGAAGGCCTCTTTGCGATACATATTCTTTGCTACTTGAGCAATACTCTTTTTGTGGTGCATTTATAAATCCATTAGGGTATCAATTTTGCCTCCTGAAGTGGTAATGAAAACTCATTTTCTGTCAAACTGCTTTATCTTATCTCGTGATCCCACCTAAATTAGACCACTGATGACACAGTTAAGAGCACTATGAATGACCTTTGTCGCTTCCTCACATTAGCAACAATCGGCGTATGGCTTGTTGAACTGAATTTCTCAGGTGCGACATGCTTGCAGCTTTATTGCATGTAAGTTTGCATGATTAAACTTAGATCTGAAGCATTGTACGATTTAGGCTTGCCGACATTGGCTGTCGTCTCGGTGAGTCATGTGGTCGCGCACACTGCAAAAGTTTTGACAAAAAAATTGACAAGGATGTATTTTGTCCCATAAGCAACTTTTCGAAGTAAGCGGGAGAGTTTTTCGTCCATAACTAATACGACAGCTACAGTGTCAATAAGAGCCGATGCACAAACACCGTCCACAAGCACGTCAATGACATTCGAGGGGCTGCTCTGAGGGCTTTCACATTGCGATAGCGTCGCAGTCATTGCCTCGAGGACTGCGACCACTATTTTTCCCGCTCATGAGCAGCTGCATTTGGCCGCATGGGGGACAGGGAACGACGTCGTGGGGACGGCGATCTTCGAGATGGACCTGGGCGAGACCGAGGTGGCATAGACGGCGGTTCTTCGCAATAAGGACGGCTGAGTTGGCCAGCAACAGGTGAAGAAATCGGAGCCGGCTCTACGCGATGGCAATAACGAGTCACGTGACCGGCGTAACCGCAGGCAAAGCAGATGGGCCGGTTGTCGGGTGTGCGCCATCTGTTCACCGGGGTAGGTCTCACCCATGTCGCAAGGGCCGATGGACGGAACGGTGGCTGCATGGTGGACTGAAGCTGAGGCTGAGGGGCTACGTCAACATACGTAGCGGGCATACCCGCTGCAATGGACGGAGGTCGAGCGGCAGCTTCTGTGCAAGTCAGAGGGGCGGGTGCTGGAACGACTTGGGGCGGCCTGGCGACCACTTGCGCGCAACTCAGGGGCGCAGGAGCCGGAGGCTGTGGATAGTGGTACGCAAGCATTATCTCCGCTATTTCCTGTTTAATCACTCGACGGATGGGAGGGATAAGGGTAGTATACGATTGTTGAACAGCCGGTTGGTGGGCAAAGGGCAGGAGCGAGAACTGACGCGCGATTTCTTCATAGATGCAGGACTTTAGGTCTGCAATCAACACCACTTGGTCACAACTGGCCTCCAAGCCAGCGAGAGTTGCAGCTCGTGGTAGGGAGCGTCGGGTCATCGAACGCTGCCGGCGGAGCACCTCGTAGCTCTGGCACAGTGTGATGACCTCAGCCACTATGCCGGAGTTTTTAGCGAGCAGCATCTTGAAGGCATCATCGTCAATGCCTTTCATGATGTTTCGGATCTTGTCAGACTCAGACATAGTGTGATTAGATTTGTTGCAAAGGTCCAGGACGTCTTCAATATAGCTGGTAAATGACTCACCAGACTCCTGAGCACGTTCACGTAAGCGCTGCTCGGCTTGCAGCTTGCGAACAGCAGGGCAGCCGAACCCGTTGATGATTGCAGTCTTAAAATCGGACCAGGTGGCAAAATCGGACACGTGGTTGTTGTATCACAAACTGGCAACACCCGTAAGGTAGAATACCAAGTTGGTCAGCTTGCCGTCCTCATCCCATTTGTTGGGGACGCTCACGCGCTCGTAAATGGCGAGCCAGTCCTCCACGTCAGTGCCATCAGCGCCAGTGAAGATGGGTGGATCGCGGATTCTGGGGACACCGGGACAAGGGGGTGGCATTGGGGGAGGCGTTTGCTGAGAAGCGTCGTGGTACATAGTAGATGGCAGGGTACGTGATCGTGGCTCCAAAGGCATAGACGGGGATCGCAGCACTCTCCACCAAATTGTTAAGGCGTTTATTAGCCGGCAACGAGCGAGAATATATAATGGCGACAGTCACTGCCAAGCACGGGCTCTCAGCGTGAGCGGCGTCCTTGTTGGATAGCCCCACTAGAAGGTACTCAAGAGTTCGACCCATTTCAGAGTTCGGAGACTTTGCTACACGGTTAACAACGCTAGCTTTGGCGCTCTACCGGTTACGCGGGGGCCGCTTTTTTTTGAGACAGTGTTCTGTTGCGTTATACTCATTCTTCAACAGTGCATCTAAATCGCTGTGAACAATGTGACGATGCAGTGCGGCCAGCACGAGCTGATAGTCAGGCACGCATTTGTATTATTCTGGAGCAATATTTAGCGTGCCTTCACCGACCTCAAGTAGTGAATAGACGTCCGACTCTGGATAGATGAATGTATTGATATGGCCGCAGCTTTTAGATTGGGCGGTGACGCCACCTAGCCGCAGTTTCGCTGGCACGCAGCGCCACCTATCAACGCAGTTTTGAATAGTGAAAAACCCAACTCCCTTGCACAGTTTCAGCACAACCAAGTGCAACTACAGCCTAAAAAACGGCGATTGAGCTAAATATTAGGTAAATTTGGGCATTGAACTCTTACAAAAAGAGCCTCGAGCTGTTTCCCGCTAGTCAAGCGCGTCACCGAACCGCGTTGAAGTGTTTGCTGGTTCACCTGCCAGCACGACGGCGAAAACAAGAGCAGACGCAACAGCTCCGCGCTCTGCGCAAAAAAAAATGACCGCAGTCAACGCCACAGTTGCGCTGTGAATTGTTACGGACGTTACGGACTTCGTTTTACTGTTTTCTGCAGCTTTCACAAAGCAGAACGGAGAGAGCACTTGACATGGGCTGTTGTATTCGGTAAGCGAATCACTCGCGTCGTCTACAGCCGTTCGCGTGATAAAGTGTGATAATGTAGGTGTTCCTGTCATTGTTTTGAGTAGCTTTGGTATTAAAGGAATTTATAGATTGATGTGTGGGGTTCAACTTCCCAAAACCACCATATGATTATGAGAGACGCCGTACTGAAGGGCTCCGGAAATTTTGACCACCTGGGGTTCTTTAACGTGCACCCAAATCTCAGCAGACGGGCTTGGTATCAAAGGGAACCATACCGACTTTGATTATGAAGCTTAACAGAGCCTCTGGCCATGGTGCGCTCCGTGCAGCAGTAGACAGGTGACACATATGATAAACATCGCGCCGCCGCGACTGCCGATAACCTGCATTTATATAGGAAATGCAACATAGGCATCATGAAGCTAAATCGCAAAATGATCGTGACCACAATAAGTTTTTTTTTCTTGCCGTTGATTTCTGCGATTGCCGGAGTTATCTCGGCGGTCTTGGTTTTGCATTTAGTTGTACACCGAACATGGGGACACGCATACATGCCTGTTTGCAGCATATGCAAACGGATGACAACCTTTAACAGAGCATTCCAGCATGTAGCGCGAGATCGATAGAGAATATGCAACAGCAATGGCGAAAATTGCCAGGGCTATTAGTGCCGAATATTGGGAACATCGTAGCACTGGTCGTAAGCTAGATTGCTCGTGAATGCACTTCATTGCTTTGGCATCACATGTATTTCCAAGTTTAACGCATTTAGGCAGTACAGAATGAACGCCGGAGTACTCGCCTGTAACTCGATGTCAGGCGATGCTAACATGCACTTAATGTGCCAGTCGCAGTACGCCGAATTAACTGAAACAACTTTCGCATTGTGCCCAAAGTTTGTTTTGATGAGATTCCTATTCTTCTGAGGTGAGGCTGGATTGAAGTAAGAAGCTTGCCAGGTCCTTGATCAGAAAACCACGCCACAAGGCCAACGAATTAGGCGGGCCGATGTTCGTTCACTTGCGGATGGCTCGCTTTGCACTACCTATTTATAGCTGGCACGTCGATGGTGGCGCTCATGGCGGCGTTTTTTGCAGTGCCACCTGGGCAGAGTCTGAAATCTATACTGGTAAAAAAGCGAAGCCGACGGCTTTTGCTTAGCTTTATGGGTCTTTAGGAACTGCATATTCATGGTCACGCGGGCGATATTTTATCAGCACTTTCAATTCGGTAAATACATTGCTCTTAGCAACATTGCATGCAACGGCCGTCACGCTATTTGGTGACAACGTATTGCCACGTGCGTGCTGCCAGGAAGACGAAGACGGCAGCACAAACGCGCATCTGCATGCTTTTATGCAGAAAGCAATAACGATAAAGACGAGGAACGCTCTGGCGCGCAGTAAATTAGAAGACTGACCTTCCGCTACTTTCTCAACCTATTAAATACTACTCCTGTCTTCACTTCACGACAATATATTTGTACTTAGCCTGTAGTCTTTGGAACAAGATCGCGGCTGAAAATATTTCAGCAATGTTGATTCCTCACTACCTACAAAGTCAAGGCTTTGACTGAAGCACGTCTGCTCGGGAAGTAACACAAAATTAAAAGAAGGGGGTCCACAAAAAGAGAGAGAAAGCTGGAGAACGCATTTCGGCTCCCCTGAGGAGAGCTTTGTGCGCAATTTAGTCAACAAGGCTCCCGTCATTGTGAGCAAGGCTGCATCAATGTCACCGAAATGGCTTATTCTGCATTTTTCTTAATGGTTTCTGTCCTCTTTCTAATTTTCATAGTGCAGTTTTAAGGACACATGAAAGGAATATTGACTGCAGTAACTATATAAAACGCGCCTGCTAAAAATAAATTACGTTAATGTTCGTTTTTGAGGGACCTGATGGCCCGTTGACCTGATGGTCTTGGCTATTCAACTGTGTGGGTGGCAATTTTTTTCAGGCGGTGGACGTTTTACGTTCAGCTTTAAAAGCTTCGATCTTATGGGGGAAGGGGGGGAGAGTGTTTCATGCATGGCTACGCCGATGTGCACAAGATTACCTTGATTCAGGCAAGTTAGTGCACTTTGTGAGTGTTCACTAATCACGCAAATGACACAGACAATAGGAACAGATACAAGAGGATTGGCCCTTACTCTACTGGACAAGCGGCGCTTCTGTTGTATCTTTCGTCTTATAGTAGTTTGCGGGTTTTACTGATGAACACTGCGTTTTGGTCACATTACTTCCTGCTTCTATTCTACTATCTACTTGTGGGTCTAGCAATGTAGCAGCCTTTCTGGTATTAAAATGGTTAATGTATACTAACAATATAAGCAAAACTGCCCAGAATGTCATGAACTTGCGGCCTTGTTCATAACACCCCGAAAATAAGAATGTAAATGGGGTGTTTTAAGGGTGTTTTATTCACGAACACCTCAAATTATGAAATGGAGGTGTACAAAGGGTGTTAATATGGGTGCTTTTAATGTGTACAATCGTTTTACACCCTTTAGGGCGTAAAATTTTTTGCAGTTCATCGTCTTTGGCAAATATGTGGTATAAATCTATACTGCTCACCACTGGGCCACTAATAATCAGTGAGGCAACAGTTAGCCCAACAAACTGTCAACCGCATCGGAGTAGTTGAAACACGCTTTCTTAAATACCGTAGCGAGTTGAAACCGGACTATAGAGCAGAATGGAAACTTGAAGATCCGCCTCAGCGTAAAATGCATTCCGACGCAGTTTTTAATGACATCAACTGAGAAAAAACACCTTTTTTACATGAACTGTTTCAGTGTGAGTACCACTAATGCCTCATCAAAAAAATATCTCAAAACGCTGCATCCTTCACTCTCGCCAGGTTTCACACTAGCTGAGCTGAAACATCCTTTAAAACATGCTTCACTCCCTTACAGTTCTTAATAATATTCTAAAATAGAGACACGCGGCTACTACAAGTCTTTACTCGGCGTGAAAAAAATAGAAAATGTGTGTCTTACAATTGTGCCGCTGGACTACAACCCACCACTGACTTGGGCATCTTTCCTTGTTTCTTTTTATTTTTACATTTGTTCTCCCTACTACTGTTTCTTTCTTCTTTTCCATTTTTCACGTCTCTTTTGTGTGTCTGCATTTGCATCTATCAGTCGTATGTGCTTTCCTCTACTTCTCACCGGCTGGTGCTTATTACGTACAGATTGGTTAACGCAAACTGTAAAAATTATAACCCGTTAAAAGTGGCAAAACAAAACAATGTGTTTTGTGGCTGCGAAGGCTCTCACTCTCCCGATATGCTCCTGCCAGGTAGCTCACGATCAACGCAAGATTTGGTAAAGAAATTTTTCATTGATTAAAATGAGCTGGCCCTCGCTCTTTACGTCGAAAAGTTGACTGACCACGTCCTGACACTCTAGGTACCACGATATAGAAAATGAGTTCACGTCTTCTCCTTCTCACTGCTTATAAATTTCTGTGCTGTTTCCGTTTCTCCCTACTTCTCTTTCTTTCAGCTTTTGTTTTTATGTCTTTGTGTGTTTCCTGGTATACTCCTCTCGTTTTATTCTTTTTCGGTCTTCCTAATAACGCCATAGAGCTACAGAGCTATATTCGGAGAAATTCCGGTGTCCAACTCATTGTCAGCGTTGGCGTCGGTGTCGTCAATTGTGAGCAGAAAATGATCATTTTTGCGTGTCAGAAAAATTGAGAAAATCGCGAATAAAACAAATAAAAATTCTGTGTTCTGGGTCGTTAGCGTGGCAAGTGGTTGTTCTACCACACAGCCATGCATCTCATATTTTTCTCTTTATTGTATGGAAGTAAATCAATAAAACGTCCCTTATATCTACACAATCCGTCGTTTTATTATTGTGCTTGCGTGGACACATCTCCAAGAAAATTTCATGCACTCCAATGAACCTTCAAAGGTCTGATAAAAAACCACATATGCCTGGAAGTCCATTCCACTCCAGTACATGATCGAAAGTTTCAACAACAATACGCGTATTGGCTGATTCTTCTCAGAAAATACACCTTGTCGAGTGAGGCGGTTCAGCATGTCTGTCAATCATGCGGCTCCTCGGTAATAATAAGAGGCCCAATAACCAAATCAAATCGTATGGTGCACAATTGTTGAGAGTCTTTTAGAGTGGTAGGATCATAACACCATGAGCTGTTATATGAATATATGTTTTGATGGTTCACTTAAGGATGTCCTAGAAAGGGCATACATCACAGCAATGAATAAAACAATGCTTAATTGTTTCAGGCTCGTCGCAATGACTGCAATTCAGAGTCCAGAAAACGTATATATCTTTTTTTATAAAACCACATGTTTACAGGTGCTGTGGAGGTGTGCAACTTTAAGGAGAACGTTCTCGCTTCCTGCGATACGCACATTTTATGCACACGGTAGAACAGATGATGACAAGTTCAAGACAAATATTTCATTCGGTAAACAGGTTTAGCTTGTGAATACTGTGAAAGTAAATTCTTCTGCTTGGAAATGCCGTGAAGGTAACGTTCATGCTTTACAAACGCGTTCTGTATACGTGCTTCACAATACATCATCAAATATATCTGTAAAAATGCGTGGTACAAGCGTACATTGCCACTGGGCACCAGAGCATAGGATAATTGTTATAACTTCATTGTTCAAAGCCAGTCAACTACTATAAAGAGGCACACACGGTACTGCACCCTTAAGGCTACGTAGTGGGTGCACAGCGATTTCGAAACGATTTATTACACTAAGGTTGTGTTCCAATTCTTAGACAGCACCTAGACAGTCTACGCAGACTACTTAAGAGACAGCACCCATCCCATGCCGATAATCGGAACACTTCAGGACGGCTCTTACGCGATGATGCGCCACCTCGCGTCGAGAAGAAAAAGCTAGAATAAACTAACGTAACAGTTGTATTTTCTGGCTTATTTGGTGTTGAAATCAAATACAAATAAAAGTTACTCACATTGAGCGTCTAGGAAAGTCTTTTTGTGTGCAGAAGACCATTCTGGCGAGATTTATTCTATCTGAGCGATTCGCTGAGCCGCCATCTTGTTTAGGCTGCAAAGTAGCCTGCATCGTATTTGTCTGTGATGCGGTCTTCCTGAGCTGTCTATTTTGCCGGCTACGTGAGAATTGGAATGGGACTTAAGATGGCCGCCGTACATTTAGCTCTCTATTTAGCCATCGATGGTGAGTATTGGAACATACCGTAAGTGTTTGAAGTATGCAGCAGAAACAGAATATCACGATCGCGTTAAACTCCTAAAGGTAAAGCTTGCTTGCTTGTGCCTATGTTAGGCTCGTACCGACTACTGCATATTGACCATTAAACTGGCGGTTACTATATTGAGAATCAAAAATATTCAAATTTAATCACAGAAAATGAATCATTGATAATTGATATGCGAGGTTTAACGTCCCAAAACCACCATATGATTATGAGAGACGCCGTAGTGGAGGGCTCCGGAAATTTTGACCACCTGGGGTTCTTTAACGTGCACCCAAATCTGAGCACACGGGCCTACAACATTTCCGGCTCCATCGGAAATGCAGCCGCTGCAGCCGAGATTCGAACCCACGCCCTGCGGGTCAGCAGCCGAGTACCTTAGCCACTAGACCACCGAAGCGGGGCACAGAAGATGAATCAAACATATATGAAGGGACTATAAACTATAGCCACCCCAAAGTCAAGTACGAATAAAGCAAATACAATACTATAATAGGAAATGAATAGCTGATTTGGACAGACCTTGACTTCCATTGAGAATATCCTAACAAGAAAAAAAATTTTTCCAAGTAATTCCCAGACTGCTATTCAGACGTTCCTGTTGCTGTGGCCCAGAGTTGCCGCAAAGAAAAATTATGATTTCAGAATTGGCAGTAGTGCTTCTTTTTATATAAAATTTTCACAAGTTTTTTCCTATCTGGTGAAATGTTAGCATGCAAATTAAAAATGATCAATGTTTTCAGGCTCTTGACAGTCATAGCAGAAGGAAGATTATACTTGACCAGAACTGCAAAAATAAAAATTAGGAGATGGAATTCGACAACGAACTTTGTGAAGCACACTTCTATTTTCGGAATGTGGCAGAATTTATTATTACAAGCAAAAGTGAGTTGACCGTATTCTTTAACTGGCAACCAAATTTTAATAGAAGCGTCCACCATTTAGTTTATAAATATGCTTCGGTGTCCTAGCACCCATTTTTTACTCCCCCCCCCCCCACTCATTTCTTCTTCCTTCTCATTGGTCCAAATTTTTTCTCTCTACGTAATTGTTCAATGGCCGATCCTTGGACCTTGTGTCGCACATTGGACAAATCAATACGGTGGAGAAGCACGCGCCTGGCATAGGTGTTTCTGCAGCAAAGTAGAAGATAAAGAACATCAAGAAGAAAACGTGTGCTAGCATGATGATAGTTTTGAAAGTGCTTCATGGGAGTGTGGCAGCCGCAACCATTTTCACTGTTACAATTACAGCAGTTAAGTGAGAACCAAGGCGTGCTCGAGGAAGAAACATACCCGTGGACCAGTTGTAGTGTTAAAAGGATTTGCAGCGCAAGCACAAAAGTGCTCGAAGTAAAACATAGGGAAGGCGATGAACCCAAGGAAAAGAGAGAAAGCACAAACGCTGACTACCAACAGAACTAATTTTTCAAAGCAAACGTCTTCATATATAAAGACAGGTAATATCTTTAAACAAGCAAACATAAGCAACGTGACATATTTCGGAGGAGTTTCTGATGAAAAGGAAGTCTCAATGGTACCGGGCTCGCTCTTATCCAGAAGCTTTATTTCATAATAATGCAAAGCCCGCGCGTTCGTCACCAAATTCGCTAATATGATACGCCTCAGCGATTACCGTGTTTATTTGTGGTTATGACGTTCCAGCTCCCTTCCAGTCTGAAAGGGAAGCTCACACCCACTTTCCTTCCAGCACTTTCGCGCTTGCACTGAATATTTTTGTAACATCCACGGAATTCAACCAACTAGCCGAAATAGCCGGTCTTCTTCATTTGTAGTGGTTCCTGAAAAGTTCAATACAAAAAACACTATTGCTAGTGATTTTAAAGCAAGACGGTTACACAAGCAATAAAGGGAAGAATCTTAGTAACTCCTCGGAAGCTTTTGTTGGCTCTCAGCGTGAAACGGTCCCAGCACGGCATACATAGAAATGAGCTAAAATGGCAAGCCTAAGCTGCACAATTTTTTTAACCAAATGTATTTTATGCCGTGATCCGCCACAGCTCCGCTGACGTATTTCTGTCACAGATTGGACGTTAGAAAACGTATACGAACAAACCCAAAAAAAATTGGTAAAAACAAGTTTCATCGCGGGGCGTCGAACCAGCAACTTCTCGTTCCTGAGCACGCGACTCAAGGTATTAGATCACAATGCTCATGTCACTAAGCTTCTTAACGGCAAACTATTAACATACACGATGCAGCAATGGCAGTCCTCAAACTCAGCAACATCAGCGCGTTCTCGCTATCAGTAGAGAGATAGCGCGAGGGTCGCATGTGGGGCGCACGAGCTCTAAAGGTCGAAGCCCTCCCTGTGTCAACCCATGCATTGCTATGCGTGTGCACGTTCACATGGCGTTTTCAAAATCTGTATTGATGTTCTCAGGCGTCACTGCTCAGTTGCGTGCGTGTTTATCTCACGTGCTTCGCACTTCTCGTGCTCCCACCACAAGTTTGCTTGAAGTTACAAGTGTTAAAGGCACCACGAAGGTCACTTTTATGGCTACCACGGCCACGTTTGCAAAAATTGACCCCGTATCTGCATGTAATCTGCAAATGTCATCGAAAGACAAAAGTCTTGCGTGTGGAGAGAGTGAACAAAACCTTTATTTGCTGTTATGCGCAAGAAAATTGGTGAACGGTGTTCCGGAGACGCTGCGTTATGCCTAGTTCACACTGAAACATCCGCTTTCTACAGCGACCGAAATTCTCCTGCCACCGAAACGTGGCGTCGTTCGCACTGGACGCGCCACGCGCCGCCAAATATGCCATCTACTACAGGGCGAACGCAGGATAGATGCGCTGTCACCCGGTTGTTGTCGCGATCGCAAACGCTACTACGATATCCGGTGGTGTATACTTCGACGATTCTCGTACGCAAGAAGCAAGAAAAGACAGTACTGCTTACTTTGCTCGCAAGTGGCTGTCTTGTAATGCACGAAGAGCAGAAAAACCAGCGGCGTTGATGGGTTCGTTTTGCTCTGCAAGACCGCAACAAGCTCGCTCACGCCAACAGCAAGCTCGGTCACCTCTTCCACGAAATACGGACGCAAAGTAGGCACAGAGTAGGCTAAACTCCCGTTGGTTTCAACATTCAGTTACGTGCACTGTGGCATAACATGTGAGTAAAGCTTGGCCGCCATTTTTCAAAATTCCTTGACTAGCACTCCTATTGGTCCGCGGTGACCGATTCGGTGGCAGACGTCGCAAAAATCGGTCCGAGAGCGATCGGCGTGGAGAGGGCCCTTTCGGCGGATGTCGCTGCCGCCGAACCGGATTCGGAGCACTTTCGGCGGCCGGAATGCTCAGTGTGAAAACGGCCTTAGAGTGCCTCGAGCGTGCAGCGGAGGTGAACGAGCGTATCAAGTGCAGCACACGTAAGACATGAGCACCCTCTGGCAGTTTTTTCAGAACACAAAGCGCGTGGCCTTGAGGCGGGCGTGCGCGCCCATCTCAGAGGTGATAAGATGTAGAACGCAAGGCGACTGGTAGGTGCCACCACCGTTTCGTTTTAGCCCGTGCAAGCGTTGCATGGTCAGCGCAGCGTGATAAGCGCTACGGTCTTTAGAATTACTTATGTATGCTTTTTCTAGTAAAAGACGAACATCCAGAATATTACGTGTTGTTATAGTGCTCAGTTGTGCGCAATAAATGCTTTTTATTGGACAATCGCAGACGTATGAACGCTGATCTTTGAGTAACATTGGTGGGTGATGCACATGGGGTTGGCCGTTCGGGGTATCGGCTATGCTGTTTAGAATACCCGGTTCGTGGTAACGGATGACAAACAGACAAATGTACAGACAGACTGACAGACCAAAGTTTTTGCATCGAAGATTCCCAAGAAAGACTATCGTCTTTGAAGGAGCATTCTGCTCACGCACGAACAATTGTGACACTTGTTCGCGTTTGTCTTGGTGTATCTTGTGTGTTCGTTTTGTGCGCCTTTCTTTCATAAGGAGCAGCGTGCTTTCAGGGTCGAGCTGGGGCAGTTGTTGGTCCGCGCTTGTCTTCTGTATGTTCATTTCATGCGTGCTTTGTGCTTGACGTGCGCACTACAAGTTTTCAGCTGCTTACCGTACTCCGCGTTGCATTGCATTGTTGCTGTTGCATTCATTCCTTCATACTTGTAGCGAAACAAAGCACAATAAATGGTGAAATACCTCCGTGAAGACGCCTTTAACTTTCGTGTTACACCAAGTCCTAAAAAGAGGAATCGGCCACTTTTTTTTTCTATGAGCGTTTGGCCCACGCAGTGCACGATTTGCAAAATCTCGTGCTTAGACAAGTTACCTTGTATGTTTTTATTGGAGACGTTATACAGTGCTTGCCTCTTAATTAATCTACGTGCTGTCTGCTAATGAGATTCTGCTTGCTGTAACGTGCCCACCATTACTCCAGCATACGTTATAAACCGTTCCCCTTTTCTTGAATATATACTGCAATTTGTTGTAATGTATTAATGCAATGTCATAAAAGCTAATTGTTTTACGTCCCTTCATCTTTGCCGAAGTGCCCATATCTAAAAATCAGTTGGCAGTGTTTGTACTAATGGCTTCAGAAACCGGATGGCCTGCGTGGCTACTTTCTTCAAAGGTGCAGTGTATGCGCGAGTCTTTTACGTCACAAGAACTTAGTAATTGTAGATGGATGAAAGTCACCCAAGGACTGAACTATGAGAAAGTGTAACATCTACAACTTTTTTGTCATCACCAAAAACATGCGGTAATGGTCTAGAATTAAGCGCTGCTTCTACTGCTGCTGAAACAATACTCAGCTGCTCATAGTTTAAGCTGCCATTTCCTAACGTTTTCTGGGGACTGCTTCTACCGGCAGTACCCTATATCCATCAGGTGCTTTGCAACCATGAAGCACGCTTTTCATAGCAAATGGCTGATTATAGGAAAAGTTTTGAACCGATATGTTTAGAAAAGTCTGCATGTATATAAATTTCCCTTCAAACTAGGTTCCGTAAAAGTTATTGCAGTGTCAAAATGTAAAACACTTGGTATCTCACGCCCAGCAACAAGACAAAAAAGAATTGGGGACTCTCGAGCTTGACCTTTGGTAGTTAATTGCGATTGCGATATTCTTTTTCTAGTGGGTACTTGAAACACTAATCCCTGTATTCACAAACGTTCCTCGACTCGACTTTCACCCTTCGCTTCACAGAGTTAGGTACTACGCCGCTGCACGGCTGAAAACGACGCTGCGCTACTAAAAAGTCGCAACAGATTATCTGTAATATGCAGTGGCTTGCCCTGCTATAGATATGGCGCTCCCATCGGCTTTTCCAATTGAAGGAGGAGGAGGAAGGAAAAAAATGAAAGGCAGGGAGGTCAACCAGGCGCACGTCCGGTTTGCTACCCTACACTGGGGGAGGGATGAGGGGATTAGAGAAGAGAGAGAGAGAATTGAAGGGCAGCGTGTGTGTAGATGTGACCTTGTCCATTGCACGCTTATAAGCGGTTGCGTAGTCCGGTCATCTTTAGAAAACTTAGCAATGCCCGTGTCGCTTTGCTGGCCTGCGACGCGCAGAGCCATGAACCAAGGATCTTCTCTTCCGAAAACGGTCTACTGTCTATTGTCTCTAACGTTTCGCGCAGCAAGTTGCGTTCGCTCGCAAAACGTTCACATGAACACAGTAGATGTTCTGTTGTCTCGTCAGTGTCGCACGATTCACATCGGGAGCTATCCGCCATTCCTATGCGAAAGGAGTACGCTTTCGTAAAAGCTACGCCTAACCACAGGCGGCACAATAAAGTTGCATCCTGGCGGGAGATGTCCGATAAAACTTGAAGCTTTCTCGATGGGTCTAATTTGTGCAGGCAGTGGTTACCAACACTGGGGTCACTCAGCCAAGTTTCCGACATTGCGTTAGCGAACGAGTGAAGGCCCCTTGCAGCGTCGGTTCTCGAGAACGGAATTGCAGTTGTCTGGGCGTCCGCGTGGGCATACCGAGCAGCATTATCAGTGGGACGTTACCGACAATACGACAATGTTCGGGTAACCACTGGAACACCACGTCATGTCTTTTCGATAAAACTTCGTGAAGCACTTCTCTTATTTCATTCACTAGTTGTTGATGCACCCTTTGTCGTTAAGCTGATTGCAAGCTCGGAAGGGATGCCTTGGAGTCGCAGAACACAGCCCATTTTTGAGGCCGGGCTCCCGCGATATAAAGTATAGCAGCACGTAAGGCGGCAAGCTCCGCTGCTGTGGATGTTGTCCTATGCGATAGTTTGAGCTTTATAGTGACCTGGTACATCAGGATGACAACAGCACCTGTGGAGCTGTCAGCAGAGACCGATCCATCGGTGTAAATGTGGGTCCTCTGGCCGTATTTTTCATTGAGTAGCGACAATGTCACCTGTCGTAGGACCACTGTTGATTGACGGCTCTTGTTCGTCATTCCCGGAATAGTGAGGCACACCTGTGGTTGTTGTAGGCACTACGGAGGTGACGCTGGTCTTGTTGCTGGAGTGAAGCCAAAAGGAAGGCATTCTTTATGGGCAGAAATAATCTTTGAAAACATCGCTTGTGGTCTTTGAAGTGGCAACACAGCAACATGGTGACCAAGAACTCGGCAGAGGTGTCTTATGTGGGCTCTCAAATTGTCAGTGGTGATGTATGTTTGAGTTGGATGTTCTCTTGCGATCGTAATTGCCCCGTAGGTTTAGGTGCATCAAGCAATCCTAAGCACACGCATAGTGCTTGTCCTAGCAGACTTTCGAGGGTGCGGATGTTCGTCTTGCACGTACTTGCCAGTAACGGCAAGCTGAAGCGCAAAAATCCCAGAAACAGTGCCCTGTATTGCTGCATCATTGACCTTATCGATGTGCCCCAAGATTTTCCGCAGAGGAACCGCATTATATGGACGATGAAAGTTAGCCTTCTCTTCAGGTAACTGCAGTGGGCACTCCACTCAAGTGAAGGTGAAGCGTTATGTGAAGGGACTTTCTTGAATACGGAGGTTAGTGTATGAAATCTTTTCGAGCTTGCTATGCACCCCCTAAGTGACCTTAAGTATGCAGTAGCGTGTGTGTCTTTAGTAATGTGTGACTGGTTTTAAACTATAAAGTCAATATTAAAATCCCATGTTCTTACGCCCGATGCGAACGTATTGAAAAGCACGTATACAGGACACGCAAGCTTGTCTAGCATGAGTTACTTTTTTTGCATTTCCAAGCAGAGAACTTACTTCCACGGCATTCACAAGCAGAGGCGTGGCTGTGTGGTAAAACACCCTCTTGCAATGGAAACGACTCAAGTTTGATACTCATTCTGACTCAGAATTGTTTGTTACTTTTTGCTTCCATATTTCTCAATTTTTCTGTCACGCAAAGATAGTCAATTTTTCAGTGATGCAAATATGGTTATTTTTTGTTCTCAACTTATGAAGTAGACACCAACACTGACGCCAACACCAGCATTCTTGTGAAACGAGCTGTTCAACGCTATTGCGTTAATATTAGATATCAATAAGAACTGATACTCCTGCATGTCCTAAATGCACTGCTCCAACTTATCTATTATAAAAGCACCACTATACGTTACCCGGTGAAATCTTAAAAACACAAGCCCTACAAGTCGATGTGCGCATGTAACGTCTATGATAGGTCACTGTCTTTCCGACTAGGTGCTGTCCGTGCTAATGTAGAATTAGGTGTGAATTGCTCACAGATACCACATTTACTTTACTCACCACTTTTTAACACAGGGACGTCCTCTACGTAACGAGAACATTTGACGTATATCAGCCGAAATAGCACTAACACCACCAGGAAGATTGGCCTTTTTGCGCAAAAAATAATGAAGGTCACGTATAGAGGCAATTTTTTCAAATGTCCTACAATCAGATAATGTGGCGATTTCTTCATCAAACGCCCACCAGTGCATCATTTTCAGCCATTCTTCAGTCATTTTTCGCGCATGTAGATGACCTTCCTATCAAAGGTGGACGTTCCTGCGACAAGTGTGAATACAACTGTTCATTAACGCTAATAACCAAACAATACTCTGCGAGCGACTGTACTTTCGCCTGTCTAGCGTAGGCTCGAATATTGAGTGTTTAAACGCCAGCAAAGTCTCATTTCGCATCGTAGTGTCAAAATATCTCAAGCTTTATGCTGTTGATATGACTGCTGAATAATGCTGTATCAAAGCGTTGGTCTACTACGAAAAAGTGTGATATGCAGCGATTAGTCCATTGGATGGGGCCATCAATAAAATGCCAATATATCGGCTGCACACAAACAATTTGGCCTATGAGGGCTGTTTTCACGAGAGCGCACTTTTCTGACTTGTGTTTGCGCTAGGCCGAAATATTTCGGCAATAGCTTCTTAAAGCTGGTATTATGGCCACAGATATTGGGCATTGACCTTAGGTATACTAACATTGTCAAAAAAAGAAAAGTTTTCTCTGTGAACAAACGCAACTCTACATTCGCGTGATTCGGCTGCCGTTGCTTCCTGCGCGGCATCACAAAACTTAATGTATTCAAAATGTCGCAACATATGCTTTGATGGTAGCAGCAGTCTCGAGGTGCGATTTCATGCGAAAAAATAAATCAGTAGTAACTCAGGCAGTTTGCCTAATTACAATTGAAGCATTTCGAAGTGTGAAATATTGGTACATTTAGTCGTACTCCACTATACTAAAGTTTTTATGCTAGTTTTGACAACTTGTTTCTTTAAATGCAACACTGTAAAAGAAATAACAACGAGCCTAACTATTCTGCAGTATAAACACAGAAATGTATACACTAACCTTTTATTTAATTGCATTTTTTTTCAGCAACGTGCCAAATGTTTATACCAGACGCTGCTGTTCGCGAAAGTCCTACACAGGATTGCTAGGATTATTTCAACCTTACTTGCGGAAAATATGCAGCTGTTTTCTACAGCTCACGGTGCAGCTAAGCAGTCATCGCACAGGAAAGGTAAAAATAAAAAAGGCATTTTCTCTGTAGCGGTAACTATTTTTTAAACAAGTGCTTGATTTCACCGAACACAACATCTCCAAGCCAAAATGTTAATGGGAACAAATATAAGAAGTCTTTTTTCCGTTTTTTAGTGAGCTGCAACCTGTTATGTAGCGGTTAAACAACAGAAAGACACTACGAACAAAATTCCTATCCCGCATACAAGTTCACTCCCCCCCCCAAACGACCACACGCCGCAGGTGATTGCCTTCGCGAGAAAGATTTGCAATGTTCTTATTTTGTCGCACCGCCAAGTGAACTTCAGGTCCTCTCAAGAATGTTCATTCTCCCTTTGGCCTCAGTGCGAACGAATTCACGAGAAACAAACACTGCGACATTCCATGTTTTCTGCAACTCAGTGAACTAACGAGGCCATCCGTGACACGATGAATTTGATTCGTTGTTGCGAGATGCGAAGTTTTTTGAAAATACATGGCCACTTCACATTTCAAAGATGGCCCCTAGCATACGTATATCAGCTTCGCAAGTTTTTCTGCAGCCGCGTAGGTTCAGTAAATGTTATCGTTTCACCTTTTTCATGGAGACTCATTGTTTTATCGACACATATATTTCGTCAGAGTTTTTTGTAGTAAACTGGTTTCCACAATTTTTTACGTGGAAAATCGTGCATGCTGGCGATTCACTCTTTTATAACTAGGCAATATCGAACTGGCCCGCGCTACATCACTTGTTTCTGTGCGCTTCTTGAAGGTGGCAGCACACAGCAAACGGTCCCTTGTTGGCTGGTTTGAGAGAAAATTGTTCTCCGTGCACAGTTCATGTGATGACGTCAAGTCGTTAAAGTCGTTCGGCTGAGCGAATTCTTGAGTCCATTTTCACCAGAGATGTTGAAAAGAACAACCTGGACTACGAGGATTTTTGTCTAGACGCAGAACGCTGTGAATGCACAGAGTGACATTAATGATGAACGTTCAGAAGCTCACTAGGACAAATGTGCACTTTCCATCCAGTCGTTCGTTGATGTTTTTACACCCTCGTAGGTCACTTTTTGTTTGTTGCGTAGTATCGTAGAGTGAGCTCGATCAAAGCATAGTTTTGCTTGCACATTCCATATAGCACTATTACGGTTGATAATATAAAGCATCATATGCTGCCCACGTGCTCGAGCTCGACCAGCAGAGCCAAATAATGTTTAGAGCGATGGAAAATGCACTTGCGTATTCAATATACGCACGCCTCTCTGGCCATTTCTGTTGTTCACCACTGCTTTCTGAACGGCGACGTGCTTAGACGAACTTTCTCATTGTCGAATCGTTCAACGTTGCGAAAAACATCGTGTGTATTCTTCTCGAATGGTATGTTTTGATCGAGCTGATGAAACCTTGAACATCCGAGTGCAGTAAATTGTGCACAGGTAGTCTGAGGATTGCTGTGACACAAGCGATACTCAGGGGTTGTTAAGCGCTTGTGTTTAAAAGGCAACTCCGTGTTTTGTACAGTGGAGGTAATGATGACAACATGATACGTTAGCAAACCATCACCACGCTAAATATTCCGTCCCGTGTGGCAGTGATGGCGCAACTTCCTAGCGAACCATAAATTATTGTGGTGAATTCGTCAGACCGGCTCACTATACACAACTTCAGAGTACTGTTTAGTTCATATATAAACCATTGTTCTCGCAGTTTTCTGTATCACGCACAGGATTTCGCAAAGCATTGTTCACACAAGACAAACGAGATGAAATATAACCTTTCACACCAAAGTTAATATTGATGTGAGGAGCATCTATGGTTTAAAGAAGTATCTTTGTCTCGGAAACATATGAGGGCAGCTCATGACTTGAAACGGTGAAAGTTGCCTTGTTCATACCTTCACACGGCCCACGTGTTACTTTGTTGGTAAACGGGCTGACTCTCCTGCGGGAGCCATCTGCAAGTGTACAGTGGTATACCTATAGTTCATGATTATTGTGAATACTCGCACTCATTCACTCGACAATGTTCTCCGAAGGCGGCGTCACCAGTTAGTCTGGCTCATGAGGTCAGTCCACAGTGTGCACCCATTGTCCTGAGTGAAAGTTTGAGGTGGATGGAAACAATAATACGAGCAGCAGGCCAATAGCACTTCGGCGTTTTCTTTTTTGCGACTAACGTTTTTCTCCATCGAGGAGGGAAGCGAGGCTAGCAATTTTAAAGGAGTAGGGTGTGCGTGCGTTTGTGTGTTTGTGTGCGTGTGTGCGGGTGTGTATGCATGGGTAGTACGTGCGTGTGTGTTTGTTCGTGCGTGTGTGTGTATTCGCACGTGTCTGTACTCATTTGTGTATGTGTGTTTGTGTTAGTGTGTGTGCGAGAGATATACAAGAGTGCTTGTGGCTGGGCACCTATATCGCAATGACGTGGAATTCTTAAAGGTCAAGCTTGAGTGCACCCCAATTTTTATCCCATCTGTGTGAGATGCCATTCATCGTTTCGTATTTCTGCTTCTGGACCTTAAGGAAGCTTTTTTTTCCCTTTCTGAATTACAATGATGGTTTGGACCTTGAAAGATAGGTACGCTAGTGGAATTCGGTATCATGCTGATGTAGTTGTGCATGATGCCAGAGGCCCTCATGCGGGAATAAGATGTGTTTTGGACAAACTTTAGCCGACTTTATTGGATTTTTTATCACAACATTGAACAACACCATCCCTCTACGCAACAAATCGAAATTGTAGGATGTCCAGACTCTTCGCTGCACACTTTCGCTATATCTTCCCGCTTGAAGACGTGATAACTTGAAACAACAAATACCGTATTTCCCCCATTTCAACGTGCCCTCAATTCTTATGCGTTCATTACTTACATGGCCGATAATGGCTCCATATACGCATGCTACACTGCAAATGTCATCGAAAGACCCTAGTATTGCAACTAGAGAGAGTGAACAAAACGTTTAATTGATGTTCTGCGCAATAAATTATCTCAATGGTATTCTGGAGGCGCTGTGTTAGAGTGCCTCGAGCTTGCAGCGAAGGCGAACAAGCGCATCAAGTCACGTCACACGTGAGACATGAGTGCTATCTGGCAGTTATCTTGGAAAACGAAGCGCCTGTCTCAGAGGTGATAAGGTGTAAACCGCAAAACGACGGGTAGGTTCCACCACTTTATCATCTTATCAAAGAGCTAGAAACACTTGCTTTTTCGTTCAAGCTTTGCATGATCAGCTTCGCATGATAAACGGTATGGTCCTTAGAATTACCTATGAACGCCTTTTCTAGTAAAAGATACACATACAGAATACATACGTGTTGTTATGGTGCCTCAGATATGCGCAATAATTGCTTTTTAATAGACAATGACACAGGTATGAACGCTGAATCCTGAGCGATACTAATGGGTGCTGCGGGTGGGGTCAGCCATTTGGGACATCCTCTGGTGCCGCTTAGGGTACCCTGTACCGTCAAGGGTGGGCAAACAGAGAGACAGACAGAAAGACAAAAAATTTTGCGTTGAAAGTCTCCAAGAAAGACTATCGTCTGAAAAAATATCAGCCCTGCGCGAAAGGTGCAGCACAGTCACAGCGAAAGCTAAGAGAGTGGCCCTTCAGAGCCTTTGTTAAACACTCATTGGGTAACTGCTTCAAGCACACTTGCTTGATGTTCACTGCGGCATTAATAATACAAATTTTAGGGTGGTATGCTGGCATATGCTATGCTAATTTTCGTCATTCTTCAAAGAGGCGTGGTATCCGCTAAATCACAGTAATTTTGTGCCGAGTGGCTGATAACAACAAGCTTTTGTAATAGGTTGGAGCATTGGACGATTTACTCGTTATGCTATTCGCATTGCAAGACGAATGCTTGTCCATTCGCTATTTTAAAACGCTTTATAAGTCGCTATAATACGATTGCTTTCCTGATATCAAGCCTGCCTAAGTAAAGTTCGCCAACAAGTCCAACGCACTGACGTGGCTCGGTGGTAGAACACTGGACTGGCACTCAGCGGAGCTGAGTTAGAGCCCCACAGTGTCATTGGTACTAGCTTCTTATTCTAATTTCGCACAATGTAGTTACGAACACTGGAGGATGCGGCGGCGTACAACTACAGCCCTGCGCAAGACGCGAGTTGCGATTTCATAACAGCATTCGCTGTAAAAAAAATACAACTATGAGGTGGTTTAAACGGGTCTATCTGAGTAGAACGTAAATTTGATCACAAGGTGATTTTTAATGAAAAATGTGCACATTGAAATATCGTAAATAAAGACTTTCATTAGAGACGGTAATATCTTTTTTTCCGAGTGTCTTACTAGCTGAATAGTAGACTCATTGGGTTGTTAGTGCAACAATCAATGTAGTGCAGCCTCCATGAAGAAGGTCTATTCAGATGCTTAACAGTGGTATCCATAGTGGCCTTGAAGATGCTTGAAGGTTTTCCTTATTTTCACGAATTATTCTTTCCTGCTTGTGTCTCTTCTCATCGACTCACTGCCCCCATTAGTCGATACTCACACTGCGCACGACAGGTTCTTCTGAGCAAACGAAGCTCGCCGCGGAGTGACACAACTTCCAAGTTATAAACGGCTTGAAACAGTCTTTGCAGAACGTCGTCACTTTTTTTTCTGTTGTAACGTGACGCTTCCGTGGACAGTTTTAAATTCTTGGCGAACTTCGGCGACTTTGCGCGTATCTATCTATCTGTTTGTCTGTGTCTGTCTGTGTCTGTCTGTCTGTGTCTGTCTGTCTGTGTCTGTCTGTCTGTCTGTGTGTCTGTCTGTCTGTGTCTGTCTGTCTGTGTCTGTCTGTCTGTGTCTGTCTGTCTGTGTCTGTCTGTCTGTGTCTGTCTGTCTCTATCTATCTATCTATCCATCTATCTATCCATCTATCTATCCATCTATCCATCTATCCATCTATCCATCTATCCATCAATCTATCAATCTATCAATCTATCAATCTATCTATCTATCTATCTATCTATCTATCTATCTATCTATCTATCCAGCTGCCTACCACTTTAACTCTGCTAGCCGTTTCAATGATGGTATCATTACCAAACTTGGTATGGCAAAACATGACTGTATGAAGAACATATTTGACTAGTCATAACATGAAAATTATGACATGGATATTATGATTTACATTTCATGGTCCTGCCGCTCCTGCGGTGGTTTGATTCACACGGCATGTTGATGATGATGATGTGTGGTGTCTCATGGTGCAAGAGCCATTTGATGGCCAAAGAGGGCCAGGTCGTGGGTCAAGAGAAGCGAATAGTGGTTATGATAGGTGGCTGTATAAGGGCCTTCAAATTCCTCGCACTAACGCGGGTAAATTCATAGAAGCTATAAAATCATGACAGTGACATGCTACGTGCGTGGTGAAAATGAATAGCTAAAGAGATGGTGCTACGGAAGGTCCGGGTATACGACATGAAAAGTACCTAGGTCTCTTAAAAGTCCTAACAGCGATTTAGGTGTAAAAAGTGATTGCTTACTGACAAACATTGCAGGGTGAAGCAGAAGCTGTCGTGGAAAGTGTTGCTTTCTAAGCGTATGTAATCCTTTGCACTGGATTACAATGTGTAGCAGTCTTAGTGGTTTGCCACATCTCTCACACAAGGGTGGATCACCACTAGACAGCATGTATGAGTGTGCAGTGAATGTATGTCCTGTCCTTAGTCCTGTAAGTGTTACTTGTGTGCTTCGTACGAAGATTTTGATAATGGTGGCCAATGACCAAGTAGCAATGACCAAGTAACATGCAATTTATTATGTGTGCGTCTGTCCCACGTGCTCTGCCAATAGGCGCTGAGCTTTTGTTTTAGAAAAGGTTTCAATTCAAGTGCAGGAATCACTATTGATCTACTGGCAGCTGTTTATTTGGGCGTTGCAGCAAAGCGATCCGCCAAAATAATTCCTTGTATCCCACTGTGCCCTGGCACCCAGCAGACTATGACATGTGTATTGAGTGCGCACATTGTGCACAGGATTGAATAAAGGAAGATAAGAATGGGGTTTCTTTGCTTTTTGAGTGTTTTAAGGGCTTTCAAACGCTCAGGGAATCTGTGTAGAATACTGCGCTTTGTAACTTTAGTTGTTTCATACGTTTAACAGCTACCAGTATAGCATAAGCCTCTGCTATGAAAATGCTGGTGTTCAAGTGCAGAATTACGGCATCTAAAAAAGATGGACCGACTGCTGCATAGGAGACCGAAAGATGGGTTTTGGAGGCATCGCTATAAATTCTAGGCATGAGCATTTTTGGTGCAGTTCTAGGAAATGTGTATTAAGATGCGCATTTGGCGCGTGCTTGGGGACTTGTATAACAGACATATCGCAGTTTATCAGCAGCCACTGCAAGGCGAGACATATACAGCGGGAGCAGTCAAGTCGCGTTCAAGAAGCAGCATGCTAGTCTCTTCGTCTAGAGTGCTTACACGATGTGCGTAGGGCTGTCTTATGGCAGGGCGGTTTTAGGGATGAAGCTCCCTATAGCGGCACCCGTTTGTCCCTCGTGGCCGTAGTAGTAGTGTGTAACAAGTGTTACATTTTCACCTCCAAGGTGGTGCTGGTGAGAGATTTATTCTGTGTGTTGTTGAACAATAAAAGATAGTGCTCAATGTACATGCCAATGGCAGCTAAGTGCGAATGAGAGACAAGAGAATTCGGCTTTAGGTAACGCGCACGCTGCGAATTTTTTATTCTTCAACAATGCAAAGAAGACAAGAAAGGGTTGCTACGTTATACACGCTGAGCGTAACCTCCTAGGTATTAGAAAGGTTTAGTGAGCGTTGGGCCGCAGTGCCATGAATACAGTGAACTAGTATATACCATGAACTCGAGGTGGTTAAAAGTGTGAAGTAGACACGAAGCGCAAGCCGCAAGAAAGTGTGCATGTGCCTCCTCTCATTCCGACTTGGAAATGTCCACTGGATGGCGGTGATCATATATAAAGATTATACGATGAAAAGATGCGAGATGGTGGTACTTGAAGTGTTGACTAGATGGACGAACGTACACACAGACAGATGCATGGATGGATGCACAGATTGCGGCACGGACGGATGGACGCATGGACGGACGCAGGGGCGGATACATTAATGAACGCAGGGGCGGATGCATTAATGAACGCAGGGACGGACGCACAGGTGAACGTGCGGACGCACGAACAGACGCTTGCACGGACAGGTGGATGGGGACACGGGCAGCCACACAGACGCACGCATGGATGGACGGAAGCAAGAACGAATGGACAGACGGATGCTTCGCCCCACTATTCATCATTCACTCCATGGATATGCTGCCATAATTTTAAACAGGACAGAAGTGAACAAATAATTCATGGTGGAGTGTACAGGGTGTTCTTTGTTGGTAATCACATTGTGGAAGTAGACAAAATATTTTTAGGATCGTTGCAAATGGAGAGAACATTCGTTTGAGTCAACGAACAAGCTTTACACGGGGCTTGTGCGAAAAACACTTGTGGAAAGACGAATGCCTAGGTGATGAACAAAGTCAAACATCTTTAAGGCAGTGGTGTTGCAGATTGATAGGTTATGGCCCCGTAATCCAGGTGTCTCCGTATGAGGCTTCTATACAAATTGATCAAACACTTTTTGTCTCTACCCCAGGTAGAAAGAGCGTGATGAAACTTTTATAATGTTCATCGTTTTAAGCACTTGTTTTTAGATACATTATGTGCGGTATAAAGATTAGCTTGGTGTCCGAGATTAGGCCTAAGAAGTTGTGTTCAGTGTTTATTGAAAGACGTTGGCCATGTAGTTCAATGTGAGGTTCGGAATGTATGCCTCTTTCTCTAGAGAATAAGACGCACGAGCTTTTTTGTGGATTCAGCCGGAACCCACTTTCATCTGCCCATTTTAAAATCTTGTTCAAGCTCAGCTGCACCTGCCGCTCACACATTGCCAGGTTACTAGAGTTGAAGCCGACCTAGACATCATATACATAAGTGCAGTAAAACATACCCCAGGAATGAAAAGGCACAATCAATTCATTTTGTGAAAAAGGCACAATGAATTCATTTTGATAATAAATAGAGTAAAGCTCAGTACACCACCCTGGGGCTCCCCTGTCTCCTGAACAAATGTGTGGGACAAGACTGTGCCTACTCTAAACGGAATGTCCGATTGGAGAGATAACTTTTGATTGTAGAGATAACTTTTGATTGTAATCAGAATTCTACCTCGTATACTTAAAAATGAGAGGTCTCAAAGTATACCAAACGGCCATGTTGTGTCATAAGTCTTTTCTGTATATAGAAACACAAAGAGAAAAAAAATTTTGTGAATAAAAGCGTCTCGAATCTGTGCTTCAATACGTACCAGGGTGTCAATGGTGGACTTACCTTCTGGAAAACCGCACTGGTACGGGTCAAGTAGACTGTTTGTTTCAACGAAGTGTATAAGTTGGCGAATTATCTTTTGAAAGAGTTTACAAAGGCAACTGGTTAATGTGATGGGCCTGTAACTCCTAACAAAGGACGGATCCTTTCCCTGTTTTAATATGGGAATGACAACGGCCTCTTTACAAGAGCGACGGATGACGCCAGAAAACCAGATAGCATTGTACAAAGTAATGTTTTTTTAGTTTCTAGAGGTAGGTTTTTCAATATTTCATAGATTACGCGGTCAAATCCTGGGGCAGAAACGCTGCAGATTTTAAGAGAAGCCTGTAGCTCAGTCAAGCAGAATGGCTGAATATATGCCTCATATTTAGTGCATTTCATGTCTAGTTTACGCTTTCATACTCTTATCTTATAGCGTTGAAACTCTGAAGTGTAGTGTGAAGAGCTGGAAACCTGCTTGAACTGTGCGCCCAGGCAGTTTGTCTGGTCTACCAAGCTGTCACTTTTTGCGTTTACTAGAGAGAGCGGATATGCTTGTTTTCCTTCTACACTCTTCCCCCTGTTCCATACTTTACCCGCTTGTGTAAATGAGATGATGCCCGATAAAATCATATGCCAACTTTACCTTATAGCTTGTCGGTGCGTCCTCCTGCCTTGGGACTTATTGTTCTTATATTAGATTCTCGGGCGTCGGCGAGTTTCGAAGCAAGTTCCATGCCTCGTTTTCTTTTTTCCGTGCATTATGACACTCTTCGTTCCAGAATGTAACACGTAGTATGCCTGAGAGTCCGCTCGTTTGTGGATTACAGTTGGTTGCAGCGTCAACCAAAAAAGCAGTGAAGTAATCCACAGCAGCCTCTATGCTTAACGAACGCACTCATCTCATTCCAAGTTAAGAGAGTAGCTTTTTGGCACTGTTCCCAATGAGCTTTCTTGGTGAGCCACTTGGGAACCTGTGGGGGTTTATCATATGCAATTGTGGTGCTAGAAATATTAATAAATGTTCACTTCCATATGGATAATTGATGACTTCCCATTGGAGGAGCACGAAAAGCGATGGAGATGACATGCTAAAATCTATTGACGAGTATGTGTTGTTAGTGATATTGTAATATGTTGGTGTTTTGTGATTCAAGAGACATGCACCAGAAGAGAAAAGGAATAGTTGGATTAGATGACTCCGTGCATCGCACCGCGAGTCTACACATAAGCTGTTATGCGCATCGAAGTCTCCAAGGAGAATATATGTGGCTCTTGAAGTTAATCAATTAGAGACTGGAATTCGTGTTTATTAAGTTGGTGACGTGCAGGTATGTAAATACAACAAATTGTCACTTGTTTGTTGAATATAACACCTCGAAATGCCTCAAGAGATGTTTGAAGCAGTAAATTTGTACAGGCTGTTCCTTTATTAACTATAATGGTAACACCATCGGATGACGCGACCGCATCATCTCCGTCGTTTTGAAAAATGATATAATTGCGCAAGAAGTTGGTGTGTTTCGATTTTAAGTGAGTTTCTTGCACACACAGCACAGTTGATATATGTTTGCGTAAAAGTTCCTGGATATCGTCGAGGTTCCTAAACAGTCTTCTCACGTTCCATTGTAGTATTTGTGTCATTTTAATGTTGTGTGGTTCTGTGTGTACAAAACGTGTTGGGTTAGGTTACAGGGCTTTTGGGGGGCCCTGTAATTTGGAGTTTTTTTTCTTTTCTGGCGCGTTCTAAAGAGTTCTATCTTTCGGCACCTGAGTCGCCGGAAAAATTGGATTTGCATCGATCACCTCTTGTAAGGTGGTGGATGGTGCATGCTCAGCAGACAGGTTCACAGAACTTTCGGACATAACTGCGTTTTCAGTGGTCCGAAATCCAGCAGACACGGTAGTCTGCCGGCCTTGTTTGTCAAGTGGCGGAGCTGTACAGGCTGCTCCAGCCGGGGGCGCTGATAGCAAGACCACAGCCACACACTGTGTGACATTCGCGGGTGCAGAAAGATGTGGTGCGGCTCCCCGGTGCGTCACATCCACGTAAGAGGATTGGAGGGGATGTGAAGTGCGAAACGCTTACGTGCCTGTTGGAATGACAAATTAAATTTGACCTTGAGTTTTACTATATGTTCTTTTCTTCTTTTATATGGGGCATGATCGTGAGTAAGCTGGGTGATTTCCTTCGCAGTTCAAACAATGAGTTGCTTTTGAGGTGCAGTCATCGGATATGTGTTGGATGGATGCACACTTCACGCAAGTGGCGCACCCTCTGCAACTCTACGATCCGTGCCCGAAACGTTGTTACTTGAAGCATCGACGAGGATTGGGGATGTATGGTCTTACACGCAGCTTGCAATAGCCGGTTTCTATTGATTCTGGTAGGTCACTTGTTCCAAAGGTGATTAATGTGTGTTTTGGAGGGGTCTGTTTCTTGTCTCGTCTGATCAATATTCTCTGTACTTTTACAGCGTTTTCATCTTGCCAGCCTTCTAACAGTTCACTTTCACTCAGATCGATAAGATCATCATAAGAAATTACTCCACGGACAGTGTTCATAGATTTATATGGGCCCACTGAAAGAGGAGTGTCCCCAAATGATACAATTCTGGATAATTTGTCGTAGTGTGCTCTGTCTCGTAGCTCCAATAGGAGGTTACCGCTTCCTATCTTTGTGATTTTGTACCCTAGGCCAAATTGTTCTGTTAGAGTTTTTGACACTACGAACGGTGAAATCACTCAGACTTTCTTCTTTTAGTTTTGACTATATATGACATGATACTTTGGGAAGCTCTCCTTTGGTTTGGTTAGGGTGATTGCTTCTCCGGAGCGCCACCTTTTGAGGGAGTGATCAAGAAAGGGAGAAAAGCATCTGCCATACGCAGAGTATTTATTTTGGCGGCGATATAGGCCACCCATCACCCAGCCCAACAAAAGGACGCTGCAAGGTTAATTCACAAACACGCGGAGACGCCAGCCATGCATCGCCGCTATAACCTAATGTATTTATCCAAGGTTAAATATTTACACAAGGTTAAACCTCGCCGCGAGAAAATTCGGAATAAAATGAAAGAAAAAAGATGACAGGACAGATAAAAAGTGTGAGAGCAAGACGAAGATGAGGAAAGAAATAAATAGGAAAAGGTGACTGCCGATTTCCCCTAGATGGGTAAGCTCAGGGCACATGGCATGTTGCAAAACTGGTATAGTATGATATGATTGGATGGCGAACACAAGTGACAGACCCTAACATGAAAATCATGAGATGCATGTCATGTAACAACATTACTACATGCTACACTCATGATGCGCTCGCAGCCGTTTCAATAGCTTCACATGTACCATATGCAGTATTACGCGATACGAATGAACGGCATAGGTAAATGCCACATACAAACATGATAATCACGACATGCGTGTCATGCAACAACATGACTACATGCCACACTCATGATGCGCTCGCGGCCGTTTCTGTAGATTTACATATGCCAAATTTGATATTACGTGGCCTCAATGAATGATGAAGGTGTGTGAGTGGTGCAAACATGATAATCATGAGATGCACGTCATGTGAGAATATCACTACATGCCACAGTCAAGGCGCCAATAGATTTAGACATGACGCGGTGCGTGTGCTCACCGGTGTTCATTTCCTCGGGTCACGGCCGGTCATGCCAGGCACCGGTCCTGACATATACGCGAAGGTGCGCGCCGCGCTCCCTTGCTTTGACGCATGCGCGTTTCAGCACGTCCGGCGTCCCTCCGTCACGATAAGAGGGAGACGCAGTGTTGTCTGGGTTTGGCGCGAAATGCAGCATGTCGCATTTCGCACCGGTTGCCGTCGGGCCGCACCGACGGACGCTGGTCACGTTGGTAGCACCTGGCGTCAGCCTATAAAGTGCTCGCGTTCTGCTGACGTAGCGTTGCTGTGCCGAGCGTGCGCGCGCGTCAACGCTACATTGGAGTATATTGGACTCTTCATAATGTGCTCACAGCCGTTTTACTAGCTCCACATATACCAAATTTGGTGTTACGTGACGTCATTGGATGACGATATATATGACTGGTGCAAACATGATAATCCTGACATGCGTGTTATATAAGAACATGGCAACGCACCACGCTCCTAGCGTGCTCGCGGCCGTTCGGCTTGCTTTACATATACTAAATATGGTATCACGTGATGCGAATAGATGAAAAAGCTAAACGACACAGCCAAACATGATAATCTTGACGCAGAAGTCATGTACGGCATCATCTACCTCTACCTCGTAACGTTATGCTGATTTTAAAGTGACATATCAACCTTTCTCATTCGGGCTTCGCATATCATCGATTCTCACTATCCGTGGGATCTGCCAATTTTTTTATCGTTTACCATTTCAACCCTTGGCAGTTATCATGTGAAAAAGGAGTGCGAATGCATCGCTGAAGTGCCGGAGAACACATGGAAGGAGAAGATTTAACAAGGATACGAACATGCCATCGTGTCAACATCACCATGGGTGAGAATGACAAAGTAAGCCATGTCCTCAAAGGCTTTGCAGATGGCGCTTTGAATTCGCTAATATTTAAAGACTTCTAAATCGTTGACGAAATAAATAAAGGTTAACTTCGGTGATTTTTCGACCATGCCACGGTAATGGTGTTTCTATCTTCCTGAGACACTCTTCTCACGAGCCCAATAGCTGAATCGCTCAGAAATTTAGAAAATAATTTTTAATAAGCAAAGAAGTGCAATACCGAAACCAAAACCCAACTGGATGCCGTGTCTGGGTACGACGTATACTATTTTGTAAGTACCGGGGGCGTGATACTGGTCCCACCGGCACGCAGTATGAATACTGTGAAAGCCAGAGCAGCGAAGACCTGGCCTAACACCTCAGAGGAAGGAAGACAGCTTCCTGTGGTATACCCGTGCCAAAGACCACCGCCATTACCTTGTGGCCAGCATAATAAACGTTGAGCAACCAAAGTAGCGATGTTATCGGCAGTGTCACTTCCCCTTGACATGCCAAACTTGACGTCACACAGATAGCGTTGCCAATAATTCCGGAAAGCGAGGCGAGTGTTTCGAGGCAAAATTTAAAATTTGTTTGCAAACATTCAGCGCACCTCTTAAGCTTGTAATTTTGCATAATTGACAGAAATGCACAAAGAAACGTACCTAGCGAATTTCGATGAGATCCATTTACCTTGAAAAATTGCCGAAGTTGGCCTTTATAATAAAGAGTGCCGGCAATCGAAGATTGAAAAGCCGTCGCATCGCTCGGCGATTCTTACGACTTCCAAACACGGCCTCTACTTCATCCTGCAAGGACCTTAAACCACCATGCAGTCAACTGTGCACATAGAAGAGCGCCGTCCACATTGTACGACGAGAAATTGATGCAGCGTCTGCGCCATCTTCACTGACACGGCCATCTGGGTGATCGCATTGATTCAGAAAGTTCTGAGAGAGGAGCTAGGCAATGACCGACTGCAGCCAGTATGTTCGCCCACGGAACCTCGTATCAGTGCCCTCAGAGTACCTCCCCATACGCCGGAAATGTTTCGCTGCTATTAGCGACCCTGCGCAGATGAGAAAGCGGGACTACAAGGCGACCTGCTTCTGCATTCATGGTGCAGGACGTATTTCCCTCTATTGTCATTTTCACGCATTTCCATCAAGCTCAATGTCTAGCTACCGACACGACACCCCCCCCCCCCTCATTATGCACCCTGTGAAGGTGTACTATACAGCGAGGATCCTCCGGCATCCAGCCGGCACTCCAGTTCTTCACCGTCCCTGCATAATATTCAATCCAGGTCACCTCAACCCCATCGCTATTTGCAGCATCATCTTAATGAACACTCATACTCAATAAACTGAGCAATGCAGCTCAGTTTTTTTACTATGAATGTTCAATAGGGCGGGGTGGAATAAGGGCGGGGCGGTTATTGAGCTGAATGACGCTGCTTTAGACCACCAACCTCAAAACCATTTGTAGACCCTGACTACGGACCGGAATGTGCTTAGTGTAGAAGTGGATGGTCTGCCTGTTACCATCCCCGTTGACACCAGTGCACTATCAGCTCTATTCTCCGTCAACGACTAAATAAGGAGTTTGCGCCACCTGAGTCCCTGTTCGTACGTGTCGCTAGTGAACGAACAACGGCAGTGCTCACAAGGTGTACCGTTGATGATTGATATGATGAATTTAACGTCCCGAAACCACCACATGATTATGAGAGACGCCGTAGTGGTGGGCTCCGTAAATTCCTACCACTTGGGGCTCTTTAACATGCACCCAAATCTGAGCAGATAGGCCTACAACATTTCCACCTTTATCGAATCCCGACTGCGGCAGCCGCCGCAGTCGGGATTCGAACCCGCAGCCTGCAGGTCAGCAGCCGAGTACATTAGCCACTAGAGCACCGCTGTGGGGCTCACTATGTGTACAACATATGTGAGGGTCACCGAACTCAAAACATTTTTATTTCATGTTCTTGCTCATTAGCCTCAAGACGTCATTCTAAGACTGCTTTTTTTTCTGGTCACTCCTCTGTTGTTGACTTTTAGCTGATGTCGTACAACTTCACTTGCTCACATCCGCCGCCATGTCACCGTCGCTCCAGAACAAGCTTTCGTGCGATGAGTTTGTTCGTCTTATGCGTTCCTTGCCTTTCATTACTGCCTTTCTTTTCTTAGCGGGCATGCGGTACATGACATGTTAGTTTTGTTGCTTGCTGTATATGAGAAAAAAGATGTGTACCTGTGATGAACTACAGGTGTATAGGCCTTTGCCAGGGGTATGAAAGGCCTCTTGCATTTGTATCATGTTTGTTTCATTCCAAAAGATAAAACACTACTACTACTACTACTACTACTACTACTACTACTACTACTACTACTACTACTACTACTACTACTACCACCACAAGCACTAACCAGCGTCGCTGTTGAGCTGTGCCTCTGTGTGCAAGACGGTGATCATGTGGTCTCTCCCTCTCCGAGTTCTCTACACTGTAAAAAACTATTCCACAATCCGGTGGTCGGGCATGACCTGACTGTCCCAACGTGGGAGTGGCCCGCTGCGCGTTGAGTCATGCACCTCAAGACTTAAAATAATGTTTCGAATCCATCTATTCAACCATCCATCCAACTGATGTCAGAATGAAACGCTTATGCTCTAGAATCCCCTCTATTCGGAGCAATATTTTGCTCCGCATAGCTGGAGGAACTGCGTGGCACAGTCGAAGTATCTTTAACAGATATTTCACTACGGCCAACCGGAGAACTTGCGTGGAGCCACCGATAGAGTGTACTAGAAGTGTTGAGTGGCATGACCACGCCACGCCACCTGATCCCTTCCGCGTTGCCCGTAGCGGCGGCGCTGCAGTCGAGTAGTACTGAAAGAGCCCCACGCCACAGGCAGGGACTTATATGCACTTCTCCTCCTGTCAACTTTTTTGATCCAGATTTCTTTGTACGTGTCCATCATTCATGTCTAGCACATGATGCCATAGCCCTTGAAGTATGAAATGCCAATCTACTGACTTTGAGCTCCGTAAAGGTCCTTGTGAGAGATGAAAATTTGTTTAAAAAGGGCATGTCTTATTCTTATTTTTTCTGTCTTGACTCTTCGTTGGTTAGGCATCAATAATACACAGAATAACTGAGCCGACTTTTTGGAAGTTAGCTGTGCTCAGAAAGCTGCGAGATGAATACAGTGTCCAACGCAAGCAGAAAGAGGAGGCTGTAAGTAAAGAGGGGAGAGGAAGGGAATCTGAACCCCTTACACTACAATTTTTTTCGTAAGTTAACCTTTCAGGTTAATTCACTAAAAATCGTCGTTTTGCTGCACATCCTACCCCCTCAAAAAAAAAAAAAAACTTGAGTAGCCCTGCGGCAAGAGTTCACAGTTGGCAAAGCTGAATATGATGTGTCTCTACACATGCGCACTGAAGATTTTATCTTTTCGACATTATGAGGCCTCAAAACTAGTTCAAGTCTAGCGTAATCGGGCAAAAAATGCACCGCTTAAAAATAGCACCCAATCTAAGGGGCATTGAATGTACATTGTTAATGGGGCAGTGACGTGTGTGACTTAAATATGTGTTCTTTATATATATATATATATATATATATATATATATATATATATATATATATATATATAATAAAAGACGGAGTATAAAAAAGACGGCGTATAAAAAATACGGAACCTAAAAGGCCCGAAATTTCCGGGCGAATGTGCGCGTCTGTCATTTACCACCCGCAAAAGATGCGGCATCAGCGTTGCCACGTGTGTGTGTGAGTGTGTTACTTGGGTGTCGCAACCCGAGAATCTTGGTGATCGCTTTCGATATGCGCTGTGTTGTGCACCCATATGAGTGTTGTAAGTGCGGGCGAGCTGTCAGAAAAAAGAAACCATGAGGACCTGCCAGTGTCACACAGTACGAGAGCAAACAAACCAGGTGGGAAGAGTATGCATTGGTGTATGCAATAAAAACCGAATTGTGGCCATCTTGTGTTTGTGTAAATACTTTGTCGTGTGCTCATTGGCACAGGTGCGTCCTTTAAACAAAGTCTATCGACACCGGCTCATAATTACGAGCCAGATTGAAGTGTTTATTGGGTAATCGCATGTCTCACGCTAGAAGTACAAGCGTCTTACATAAAAAATGCCGTGCGAGGTTCTTCAAACTGGAAAATGATGCGAATTTGTAATACCACTGCATTGACCGTTATTGACACAGTGATCACAATCAATCATGATCAGCTACATCAATTGTGATCGTCACTAAAGCGATGCCGCTAAAACTATTGTTGAGCAAAGAAAAAATAGCAGCATTTCAAAATTCGCGAAGTCAATCTCAGATTGCTTCTCCATTCTTCGCATTGAGTCATAGTTGACATAGATACAGAAGAGAACGAAGAAACCTGGCACCGGAAGTTTCGTAAAACAATTGCATACAACTTAACAAAATGTGATTATTGCCCCTGTTTTATTTTGTGAAACCGCAAAAGAACATCTTTTTAAATTTAACCCCTACGTTAAATGTGACATTGTTTACAGTCGAACCCGGGTGTATCGAACTCGCCAAAAATGTTTATCAGTTCGATATATGGCATGATTCGATATAGGCCCGGTATAGGTTTTGACGCAAAGGCACATAACAAACTAGAAGAAAAGTACTTTATTAATATGATGGCTTACTTTCGTGCCCTACTGTGGAACAAAATAGTCCCCAATTTTTTTCTGTGTCAACGACTTCGCTGCTTGCGACAGCACGCACGCCTCCACGTTGTCCAATGAATCGGAGCAGCTGAGGCCGCAACCTTCCACATTCAAGCAATAGCGCCGGACCAATGCAAGTGCACTAATCACATCGGAGGATGTAGACAATGGGCCGTCGTCGATTTCCATATTGCTGTCGCTTTGGCTCGTGGTAGGCACGGCGTCTGCATTGTAATCCTCATCCTGTAATTGGCCCATGATGGGGACATCATCGTCCGCACTGACGAACTCGTCGAATGTCGATCCGTCGATAGCACCTGGGAACTCTGCAAGCTCATTCCAAACCTCGGCGGAAACACCTGCGGTGTCTTCAGTGCTGTCGGAATTTGGGGTGTCATCACCAGGCATGCGGAAGCCGGCATGCCTAAAGCAGTTCTGGATCCTCTCCTTCTTGACATCTGCCCACGATCTACTCAACATAGAAATAGCTCCGAGCAAGTCGATCTTAAGCTCCCTGCCGACACGAAGGTTCTGCAGCAGCCTCTCCACCAGGTGGTTCCGATAGCCGGCTTTCATTGCGCATAAAACGCCTTGATCCAGTGGTTGCAGTACAGACGTAGTGTTCGGGGGCGATAAACGCAGCTAGATGTTGCTGAAGGTCGTACTGCAGTGGTGCTATGAACAATTGTCCACGAGCAGGCACACCTTGCGATTTGCGCCAACCAAATCATCATTCCACGGCGATAGCCATCTGCTGAAAAGCTCCCCGGTCATCCACGCTTTTGAGTTTGCTCGGTAGGTAACTGGAAGCGACAGCGCACTTCGAAAACACCGCAGTGCCGTGCTTTTCCCAATAACCAGAGGTCGAAGCTTTTTCGATCCGTCTAAATTAGCTGCCAACAGCATGGACACACGAGCTTTGTTTGCCTTGCCGTCGCTTGTCTTGTCGCCACGACACTGTCTTGTTTGGCAACATTTGCCAAAATAGAGCGGTTTCATCCGCATTGAAGATCTCTTGGACTCTATATCTTGCTGCGATATGTCGCCAGTTTTCCTCGAGCCATTTTTCTACGCTGTCCAGGTCCGCCGCTCTGCTTTCACCAGTAACAGCTTTGCCAACAATGTCGTCCCGTTCTTTGAACCGCGGAAGCCAGCCTGAACCACCTCGGAAATCATTCCTGCCAAGCAGAAAAGCAAGGCCCTTGGCTTTCTGCTCGATCATAGGGCCAAACACCGGGATGTTTTGCCACCGAACGTCCACAAACCACTTGTAAACGGCCCCTTCAACATCTTCGTACACAGCAGCGCGCACGCGTCGGGCGCCACGGGCACCTGGCCTTTTGTCCGACTTGGCCCTGATGTCTGCCTTGTTCTTCAGGATAGTACTTAAGATGCTCCTTGGAATTTTATACGTGGCGGTGACGTCGGACTTCTTTTTACTGCGCTCAACCCGATTGATGATTTCGAGTTTCGCGGCGAACGGCAAATTTTGCCTCTCTGCGCAAGCCATGATGACAGCGCGCCAATACAGTTCACAGAGCACCAAAAGGCAACACGACAGACCACGCTGAATCGGCAGCAGCAGGCACACAAGCATAAAGAAAGAAAAAATGGCGCTCACTTCTACCGCCTGCGGGCCTCGGAGAAAGCACGACGGCCTCTGATTGGCTGTAAGCGCTGCGAGCGGGCCAGGATCATTTCTTGGAGGGGGTGTTCGCCCGTGCACAACCGGGTCTAACCTATTTTTTCTAGGGTGGCGCCGGCAGTTTTCCTCGTTACCGCGAGGGAAAGCCAACTTGCTGGGGCACTTTTGAGGCACATGGAGTTTGATATATCAGTTGTCGTTACTATTTTCTTTCGATAAAACAGTAACTTTTGCTATATATTCTCAATGTAATCTTACCGTGTTTAGGAATCGTTCTATATACGGGATAATTTAATATAAACGGGTTCGATATAGTCGGGCTCGACTGTAGTACAACCTTAGATACCGCGCACAAACATCGCGTTCGAGAGATGTGCATTGCTTCTTCATGGACTCCGAGATGAACGCAGTGGGGGGTCCAATTTAAACAACAGATATATTGCTAAGCGGATGTGGAAGCCCGCGTATTCTCAAGTTTATTTATTAAGTTTTGGATTCTGTATTTCAACACCGATCAAGTATTTTAAAGTAATGGTTGTATGCATAAAAATTATGGCCACTGTTTAGGAGCTACTTCCTCCTTTGTAGCCCGGAGGCATGGGAAATAAGGGCAATGAGACCCCATGGGTGGAGCCTATATTTCCTCTTAGGTTGTACGCGACTATAGTTTCAGTTGTAAAGACTCTTTGAAAATGATCCCCACGTATTCCTGTAAAGCTAGATTTCCTGCAACCTTCAAAATTATTTCCTACAGATGCATCGTAAATGATTTTTTTTTAATCATATGTGCCATGCTTTTCCCCTTTCCCTTTTTTTTACAGCAAAAGCTGTTAGGAGATCACAACTCTGGTCACGCGCCACCGTAGTTGTCTGCTGCCGCAGCCGTTGTAGATAACCACATCACACGAAATTAGAAAAACAAACTAGCGCCAATGACACAGTGGGGCTCGAACCTAGGTCCACTAGGGGCCAGCCCAGTATTGTACTACTGAGTAACGCTGGTGCTTGGGCATTGTTGGCAAACTTGCCTTAAGCAGGCTTGATGTCGGGAAAGCAATCGCGTTAATACCACTTATAAAGCATGAGCGGTTGGAGCACAATGCGCTTGAAGCATTGGACGAGTGGGTCGTCCAATGCACCAACCCATTAGAAAAGCTTGTTCTTGTTCATTTATTAACTGTGGCACATACCCACTTCGGGCATAATTCCTTATCGTTCTCAGCCACTGCATGAACAAGTGTCACAAAATTCGTTGCAAGTGTTTAGCGGATACCACATTTCTCAGAAGAATGACGAAAAATAGAAAATAGTATAGCGAATGCCGACCTACTACACAAAAATATATATTATTAATGCAGTAATGGGTATTAAACAAGTATGCTTGCAGCAATTACCCAATGAGTGTTTAGAAAAAGCTCTGAAAGGCCAATCTTCTAGATTTAACTGTGAGTGTGCTGCGCCTTACGTCCAGGCCTAACGTTTTTTTTTTTTTGTTTAGCCATGCGATTTTCGTGGGCTCGAACTACATTGGAGTCGACTTACTATTGTGTGAATACGTTTCTTGAAAACTTCGTTTCTGCAACCCTCAAACACATGTTGTGGAGTTGTAGTATAGTCTCTAGAATAATTGGCAGTCACTCCAAAGAACCTGTCATCGAGGTGCACCACTGTTCTGTGCAGCTCAGACCTCGGCATTCAAACGTGGGCAGTCTAGCGAGCCCACGGGGTGGCGTTGTGGCAAGGTCTTGACGATCCATTGTGGGAGACCTAAGGCCTAATTGCGTTAAACCTTGCCGGACGTTCAATAAAGTTGTGTCATCCATCGACGAAGTTTTACAAGCCAGAAATGTAATTTGATTATGTTGCACACTGTAGTGTTGGGTTTATAACTCTGACGCTCTGGGGTTCTTTTGTGCTCACCTACCTTTATGTACGCAGCTAAGTGTACAGAGTGAAATCCCTCGAACCCAGACTAAGAAATATATAGCTTAGGTTAACTCATTCGAACCCAGACTTCCAGCTGAATCTGGGTCTGAATGAGTCGAAGCATGAGAGAGCTCACGGACATATGCCTACTACTACTAGTGCTACTGCTACTACTACATATACTATACTACTACATTACTACAACTAATAAATTACTACTGCTACTACTATATATACTACTACCTTACTAATACATTACTACTGCTACTACTACTACTGCTGCTACTACTACATTACTACTCTACCACTGCTATTACCACTGCTGCTGCTGCTGCTGCTGCAACTGCTACTAGTACTACTACGTTACTTCTCTACCACTGCTACTACTACTATCACTACTGCTAATACTTCTACTATAATGATGATGACACCCGCCACGGTGGTCTAGTAGTTATGGCACTCGACCGCTGACCTGCACATCACGAGATCGAATCCCAGTCGCAGCGACCCCATTTTCAATACAGAGCCAAAAATGCTTGAGGCCTGTGTACTTAGGTTTACGTGCACGTTAAAGAACACTGGATGGTCAAAATGTCTGGAGCCCTCCACAACTGCGTCACTCATATTGTGCTTTTGGGGGTTAAACACCAATCATTATATCATTACTACGACAACAAAAACGATGACAGCAGAGAGTAGACAAAGACAGCCTTGCTGCAAAAGAGATTTGCTTTACTCACCTGCTTGAAACTATCAACACAGCGCCTCTCCATCCAGGACTTGAGCGTCTCGATAAAGCAGCCTGAGAAGAGAACGCCCAGTGCCGAGCGATGGAAGCTCTGCGTCCGCAGCCGCTTGCAGAAGGACAGCAGCCACTCTTGTGACGCTGGGTCCGCAACGTCAAATGCGGGGTCGAACGCCACTGCACCCTTGTTGGAAGGGTTGAGGTAATCGCCCGTGTCTACAGGAAGCACGCCCCAGATGATGCAGATTGGCAGTCGGTGGAAGGGGTCCTGAACACGGTAGAAAAAACAAGAAGTCATCGTCACCATTATTATCATCATCAACAGCAGCAGCAGCAGCTGTCTGACCATTCCCACTGCAGGGCGAAGTTTCTCCTGTGTTTTGCCAAGCAACCAGGTCAACTATCATACATAGAAGGTAAATATATTCACTAGATGTAAACATCTATTTCGTCAGTCTGGTACACTTTCCAAGAAGGCATACAAGCCTTGCCATGTTGAAAACATCATTACTTCGACGACGGAGCTTTTTGAAACATTGAACCCAAGGCTGCAGCTTCAATTCCGGTCATGTTTCGACATAGGCGATATTCTTAGGGCTGATTTACTGGGAAATGTCATCATACTCGTCATCATATTCATTGTCAGCTTGATTGTGCCCACTACTGGGCAAAGGACTCCCCCATGTTCCACCAATCAACTTGGTCCTGTGCTTGCTGCTGCCACATAACACCTGCAAGCTTCTTAATTATCAGCCCTTCTGACCTTCTGTCTCTCTCTTGTGCACTTGCAGTATCTTGGAATCCAGTCAGTTACCCTCAATGAACAGTGGTTATCTTCTCAATGCACTACATGCCCTGACCAAGCCCATTCCTTCTTCTCGATTTCAACTAATACCCCTGTCGCACTGGACATTTTAATGTCATTCGAAGAAAATGGCATTCGCATATAATGACATTATGCGGCTGCTACACAGTGATATATCGTGTCATTAGAATGGAATGACTTAAGCAATCGAATGAGTTCAAGAAACGCATTCATTGTCACAGTCGAACCAATTGTATACTCTTCCTGGAGACTACTTTAAAAGGTGGCATTCGGAATTTTCAATTTGACCCGCATTCATAAAAACACGCTATTCATGTTGCTTTTTTTAAAGGCACCCTTCACTTTAACGAGGGCAGGAGTACAGAAAACTGCCGTAAAATGTCTTTACTCTCCAACTCAGTGGCGTCTGGGCACCGGTGCTGTTGGCCATGATGTAAACAAACAGATGCCTCTGTGCCCATGTATGCATGTATCTGCAGTGATGGTGTCAGCCGCACGAGCGCAGTGAGCCAAGGTGGAGACGTTCGCTCTCACAAAGCTATGACAGTTTCATTGCAAGCTGTTTGCTTAAACGGACAACAGGTTCCTAAGATATACCTCATTAATTCTTATTGCTAACTCTTTTCAATCTAGGGCCCTGAAAACCTCCTGTAAACATGCAGTGAATAGACCTGGAGAGATAGTGTCTCCCTGCCTTACACCCTTCATTATTGGGACTCTGTTCCTTTCTTTAGAGAGAACTATGGAGGCTGTGGATACACTGTAGATTTCTTATAGTATGCTTATATAGGGTACTTCGATGCTTTTATTCTGTAGTGTCTGCATTACTGCTGATGTCTCGACTGAGTCAAATGCCGTCTTGTAATCTATGAAGGCTATGCATAGGGGTTGGTTGTATTCTGAGCGTTTCTCTATTACCTGATTGATAGTATAATATGGTCTATTGATAATATGGTCTATTGTAGAGTGGCCTGTACGAAATCCTGCTTGGTGTTTTGGTTGATTGAACTCTTAATGTCGTTTTACCAATTTTATTAGCTATTATTTTTGTAAATAGTTTGTAGAGAGCGGACAGTAAGCTGATCGGCCTGTAATTTTTCAAGTCATTGACGTCTTCTTCTTTATGAATTAACATGACGTTCTGTTCTGCCAAGATTCTGGTACCCTTCCCGTGAAGAGACATTTCGTATATAAGATGGCCAGTTTCTCTAACACAATTTCTCTGACATCTTTCAGCGGGTTCGTTGTTATTTTATCCTCATCACTGCCTTTGTTTCTTTGAATTCCTTCTATATAGTACCATACGAATTCAATTTCAGATTATCTGACCAAAACCACTGCTCACTTTGAATTCGCTTCGAACCTAAAATTCACTATTGGCACAAGCCTACAAATCACAGTTTTCAAACATGCACTACTTAGTCTTTAAAGGTGTTCGAGTTGTTTTAGTAGCACCTCATCCTTCATATATAAAAGATAAAACTGTATGAAAGAGTGTATAAGGATGTTTATAAGGAGTATATTAGGGGTGCTGAGAATATAGAGGAACTGTAGAAGGAGTACAAAGTTGTGCAAAGTAGTACAAAGTCGTTGCAAGTCCACGTACAGCACGAGTGTACGTCGACGAGATCACATGAATCACCGCTCTGGCATCACGAAGTGTGCCAAAAAACTGCCAGGCCTGTGTAGAGCGCGCAGCACAGTGACAGCGAAAGCTCAAAGAGCAGCCTTTCAGAGCCTTTCTAAACACTCTTTGGGTTACTCCTACATGCACACTTGCAGGGCACCCACTACACCCTATTAATCATAATTTTTGTGCAGTAGGCCAGCATTCCCTAATAGGTGCTATCCTTCCTCATTCTTCTGTGAAGTGTGGTATCCGCTACACACTTGCAAGAAGTTTTCTTCAAATTTTTTATGCAGTCGCTGACAACGATCAATAATTATGCCTGAAGTGGGTATGTGCCACAGTTGATACTTTATCAAGAACAAGCTTTTGTAAGGAGTTGGAGCACTAGACAACCCACTCGTTATGCAATTTGCATTGTGTGATGCCTGGTTGTTCCTTGGCTGTTTTAAAATGCTTTACAGTCGAGCCCCACCACAACGAAACTCACAAGGCATGAAAATATTTCGTTGAAGCGAGAATTTCCTTGTAGTGAAATTGAAAAAATATAGCCGATCCAAACTAGCAGAACAAAGAACATTTATTCTTAAAATTAAAAAAGTCTCCGCTGCTTCCTATTCTTTCCTAGCAGCATCACGACGCAATTCACAGTCATGCATTGCGAGGCCATGGTGAAAACCACGCTACAACCGCTTTCATGAATGTACTAAACAGTTGCATCAACCCGTTAACACCAGCAGCTGTCCGTCGTCAAAGTGTATCCGACAACGCAGAGATGGAGGCAGGGTATTGTGGAGGGGTGACTTTTGCCTTATTCTATGCCATTCTTATCATTTATCACTCGCGGCTAGGTGATTTGGTTGATAATGCAGATGAACATTTGCTCTGATTAGGTACCACACTGGCCAAGCGCGAATAAAATGATAAGCATTGGAATCTGAAAAGGCATCGCTCCGCGGTTGCACCCAGCAGCTGCGTGAAGGAAACCATGAGCAACTGAGCGACTGAGCTTCAGCTTCGGATCGTCTGCGGCTCAAAAGCAAGCCAGTGGCAAAAGCAGGGCCTTGCAGGGTAGTCTCATTGTCATCGCTATCGAGCAATGGCAGTGCCCACGCTTGTGAACAGCGGTGGCTTCTGGCGGTTGTTACGCGTGTTTTAGGCTTCATCAATGTACTTTCAGGTTCTGAAAATGCAATAGATATCTGAGCCTGGGATTGCATCGTGAAATTTCGTTGGAAACAGGACGGCAGAAAAAAAAGTGTTCGTTGTGGCGACAGTATTTATGCATTGACTACTATGGATTGCTGACGGGGAACAGTGAATTTTTCATTGTAGTGGAAATTACGTTGAAGCGGCGTTTGTGTAGCGGGGTTCGACTGTATCACTCATATTAACACAATTATTCTCCGAACATGAACCCTGCCTATGACAAGTTTGCAACGAAGTTTCAAGCAGCACCGTAGCTGTGCGGTAGAATACTGGCCTGGCATGCGGGGGAGCCGAGTTCTGATCCCGCTATGTTCTTGGTGTTTTTATTTACTGAGTTTTTTTAATTTCATGCGATAGTGGTTACAGACATCAGTGGCGGTGATGGCAGACAACTGCAGTGCTGAATTCGACCCTTGTTGTGATCTCATAACAGCTTTCGCTATAAATGATGAGAGGTACCAAAAGAGAATAACACGCTCGCATTTTGTGCTTTGACAGACCTTTTTATAGTTCCTTTAATGGAGCATAAGCTAAATTAATAAAAAGCTTTCTCTACCGTCCATAAAAATTCTGTATCACCTCTAAGCCATGCTTTGCACAGACTCTGTTCACCTTCAGATCTGTTCCAAAGCAAAAGCCCAAAATAGACTGTGATGACAACTTACCCTGTTGCGTGCCTTCTCGAACCAGAAGCGCTCCTTCAGATCGAGGTGGTAACGCTCAAACAGGTGGCTGGCGCTCAGCACTTGGAACTCAGGCGACTCCAGGAGGCGCAGACGAGGGTGGACAAAGATGGCCACGGCTCCCCCGGCTGCCACCAGGGCGAGCGAGAGAAGCCAGAACCACCGGAGCCTGATCACGATGCAGGAAAGGAGCTTGTCGTAGAAGACGCGTGCCGCTTCTGAAAGGCTGCATCACGAGTCAAGATGAATGCAGTCACATTGTTGGACCACTTCGTTGAATGCAGTCACATTGAGTCAAGATGAATGCCGTCACATTGTTGGACTCGGCCTTTGTAAAACTGGGGTGCCTGACAAAGGCCTCGGCCTTTGTCAGGCACTCCAGCCTTTAGCCCCAGCTTCCTCCTTTGTATGAAAGGAAAATAAACTTCACTTCACTTATTAGACACATAACACTGTTAAGTAATGCTGAGTAATAGGCTTGAACAAATATTCGACCACTTTGTATATTCGAATGAATAATTCTAATATTTGAATTCGATTTGATTCGAGTGTAAATTACAGAAAATTTAAACGTATTCAAAATGAAGGAATAGGTGTAAACCGGTCTGACACCACTGCGCCTTGTAGCCTCTCACAAGTGCACTTCCCGCCTGGTGCTCAGCGGAACGAAGTTACAGTCGCTTGGAAGGACACCCACCCCGTGGGGAATCGGCGGCATGGAACCACCAGAATTTCCACTTCATGGTTCAACGAACATCCACGGTCGTTCTGTGTCATCTGCCTCTGTCTTTTTTTGTATAGCCATGCTCCCAGTTACCCTCACATCGATGCATAATTTTTTAAAGTTCAATTTGTTGTACCACCTTATATGCTCTAAGTATAGTAAATTTTAAAATGCAGTACATTTCATAGGTTGTAACTTGAATTTTACTGAAAGTGAAATTCTGCGACCATTTAAAGTTGCGTCCCCTTCTTTTGAACAAAAAAGAATGACATTTGCAAATGCCTCGTCCTGATTAAATTTTTAAAAAATGACGGTTGTGCGGGTTAGTTGGTTCGTGGCAAATACGCTAATTTTGATATACACTATTAGAACTCAATTCAAGATTATTTGACTAAATTCACTATTTGCTTCGAATTCACTGCCAATCTAAAATTTGCTACTCGTGCAAGCTTACTGCTACTACTAAGCAGCAATAAATGGCTCGCAGGTGCTCGTGGATCGCTTGACTGCCATGGAACAGTACAAAGAAGGAACTATTTTCAAATACACTTAAAAAGCAAGAACACAGTGGAACAATCTGCAGTTAAACAATGTTTACAGCGCATGTTAGATGCGGACTGATATACACCTATTCGTTCATTTCGAATAAACAGTGAACGAAAGCATGGTTTATACGTGCCTCAATGCAACCTTGTTTTTCTGGCACATCCAAAAATACAGTATGCCATTTCAACTAGCCCAGGAAACAGCACTTTCATATGACAAAATTTGCCATTTCCATTTGGCAAAAAACACTGCAGAACTATTACGCGAGTGTCACATCTGGAAGTTGCAAGTACTTATGTGCATCTGACCCACTTCTCTAAAGAAAGTTCGGAAACTGCTTGGCTTAGTCTGTAGCTAGAGATATACCTCTACATGTGAAAATCATTTTAAAACTAACTGCTGTTTAACCCAAACTTCTAATTTGAATGGTACTGCTTTCACTTTCTGAATGCTTCTGTATGTTTCCAAGTGAGCGAAAACCCCCATTAATTAGAAAATATTTTCTTGTGCTTGTCAAGTTTAGCTTCCTAAGGCCTTGCTGGACTTGAATGCTAGAAAGTCGTTCATTTATAGATCGTGTTCCTAAGCCACCTTACCCAGAATTTTTAATGCCAGAGGCAGCTAGTACAGAGAACCAGAATATGTTTCACTTAAAAAAACAGGCGCCAATAACGAGGGACAAGAAAAAGAAGGAGACAGACAGCGGCACTGCTGAAGAATATGTTGTCGTGGCATTTATCTTTGTGTTAGCTTACCAACTCTTGATTTACAGTAAGACCAGCGCTTTAAGCATCCCAGTACTATGTAAGACATTTGATGCTGTGTAAAGCTTACCTCAGTGGCGTTCACCACCCGTACATTTTTAACATCATCATTACCACTCAGACTACGGAAGATGCTGCTGTGGAGTGCTGTTAGGCAGTCTTGCTTTGCAAATATCACAATTGAAGTATTGACAAAATATTGGGAACCTGTTGAGTACTGTTTGGAGCCATACAGATAGACTGACAATGAACTTTATATAGAGCCATACAGCCACACGAAAGAAAAAAAAAAGACCTAACAAAGTGACATGAATCAGCACAATGAAAGCTTCCATATGCTGTTTCAAATAACAAAAACTAGTTGTTGTTTTTTCATAGTCTGTGCCTTTGCATAATAGTGGCCACAATGTGATATCATGTCTGCATACCTGATTCAAAGCTGTCTGCTACAGCATTCTTCATAAAATCCCGTGCAATTTCACGACATGGAACTCCACAATTAAAAGACTTACTGATGTCACATACTTGGTATTATAGTAATAATAGCAGAGGTTCCACATCACAAAACCACTGTATCGGTATGGTGGCTGCGGAGGGCTTGAGGAATTTCAATCACCTGGGGTTCTTTTGCACCTAAATATTCACACAGAGGCCCCTAAAATGTAGCCTCCATCGAAATGTGGCTCTTGCAGCTGGGATTCGAGCACCATAAACACTAGGCTGCAATGGCAAATAGGACCTCAGTAAACTTGGAGAAATCGATGGAGGGTTGCCAGCAGCACCACACTTTTTTTTTTCCTTCATGGCTCACACTCAAATAACCGCTAGATATTTTCGCTTGTTAGTCCGGTTTCCTTTTCAGTTTGTGGCTCGAGTGCATGACACGTCGAGCAGTAGCAGTGCAATTTCGTCGTCAACGCATTCCTGACACTAGCGAATCTTGAACATACACAAACCATTTACTTCCATCGATATAAACCCCCGTGGAAAATTCCGTTATCTGGCACCGATTACGGCACCCAAAGACTTAGCCACGTGCTACCAACTATATTGAACTCATACGAGCAGCAAGACATAAAAATTGACACATTAAACAATATCGATGTGCAAACACTACTCTTGTAGATATCTATTGTTTACATAGGTCACTCTGCATCATTTATTGTATACCATTATATATATTATTTTTTTATTACTTGTTTTGTGAAACCTCACTGTGTACCTTTTTTATGTACCAAAGGGATGATACATACTCCGCGAATTACTGTGCTCATGTGTTTATGAAATATTCCTTTTTGTTTGTATACCTTGGCCTGTCATTTACTTTGTCTTCTGCTTGTATTGTTTCCTGCTTTTTAATATTTGTTTTTTATTTCATTGTATTTCGTTTTCACCCTGTCAATGCTGACGTAGGGTGGACGGTGCTTAGTCAAGCTGCAATAACTGCAGCTTTTTTGCCGGCTCCCCATTTTCACCATTGTATCTGTTTTGGTGAAAATAAATAAATAAATAATAATAAAATATAATAATATTAATAAAGACGCTCGTGCTAAGTTACAGATTCCTGGCGGATCGCTGAAGCGGATTCACCGACCTGTGATGGAGGTGCCACAAAAAGGGCGCAGACTGGGGCGCAGCACCAGAATCGCTTCAACCGGGGCAGGTACACGCCGAAGGGGGGCACGCACAGGCAGCACGTGGAGGAGCACCACTTCTCGGCCACGATGAGATCCGCGGGCAACCACGTCACCGTGAAAAAGAAGCTCGCCAGCACAGCCGTGCCGGCAAACAGGCTGAAAGAGGGAAAGACAGCAAGCAGCGGCTATTACAGTAATGTAGCAGTCTGGGGATGTAACTGGTCAATAATAATAATAATAATAATAATAATAATAATAATAATAATAATAATAATAATAATAATAATAATAATAACTAGTCACTAATAAATTAGATAAATAGTAGATAACAAGGAAGACGTGTTGCATTCTACAGTGTGTGTAGGCGATGAGACATAAAACCTAAGAATAAGTGCACGCTCCGCTCACAGCTACTGCTGTCCCACCCTAAGAAAATTTGCATAGACAACTCATCCGATGACGTGTGCTCATTTCTCTGACATAAAGTACCTTTGCTGGTGGTTTTTTTTTTATAGAGATGCGTTAGTGTTGCTAGTTTTTGGTCGAAGTACTTGGAACTTCCTGGCAGATTTCAGCAAAAGTTTCGACATCATTCTTAGGGAATTGCAATGTTTTCAGTGGAGATGATGAACTTCTAATTATTAACATGTGTTATATCTATATCAGCAAAGAAACAATACTTGCGGTTACAACAAAAATCACCTAGCACGTCTCTCTTGCACAGATGATTGGCAGGACCACCGCACTTGTGGGGGTGGAGCTTGTACAGTACACACAAAGTGAACGGAAACCTTCCAATAGAGTTCGTGCTTAAATGAAGCAACTGCTTCTAATATGACTAATTTCACAACTGAATTACCCATGCCTATTCGTATTGCAGGAAAGGCAACTCTAGTTAAATGGAGCATACTTTTCCGATCCACTGAGGTTCTGTTTATCGAGGGTTTACTTTACTTATTCTAAGGTTGTAAACACCTATGGTATCATTGTTCTGTCCAGGTTAACTATTGATCTGGTCTGAACAGTAAAAGCTGTGCTCTTGTACAAGTGCACAACCCTTGCACCCTGTTGTACAAAACGAGGTGTCATCAATGTTACAGAGTGACCGTCACTGTTGCTGCATTCCATCATCAACGCACCCGAAGCAGCGGACAGCGGTGATGCTGCTCACGCAGCTGGCAAAGAAGGCAGCGGCCGTGGTGACACTGGTGACCAGCATGGAGAGACAGGCGTGGTGCAGCGTGTCCCGGACTAGCTTGAACAGCGTGCCGCTGCTTTTCTCCGCCTTTGCTGCCCCCCACGTCTTGCAGTAGATGAAGGCGTCGTCCGCTCCAATGCCTGTGGCAGACGCGTGGGAAACGAAGGAAAAAGAAATTGTATCACCAAAGTTGGCTCCCAGTCAGATTAATTTATCAATAAATACAACGAGCGATCACCAAGAAGCAAGGTAGTACGACAACATGAACGAAAGCTTTGTAGTTAAACACACATGAGTTTCTGAGAAGTTGACGTTACTAAGTCATGTTCATGTCGTTTTCTGCACTACAAGGAGAAAACAACTGGTAACAACTAACTTATGATTCTGTAATTTTTTGCAAGAAACATCAAAAGACAAGTTTCCGAAAGCTAGATGTTTCGATCATAGTCAAGTTTTTTGTCAATTTATAACGCATTTACTACTCGGGGAAACGTTTCACTTCTATCGATGTGCTTATTTCTTGCCGAACTGCTTACTACTGATGTCTTGACTATAGCATGATATTCATCCACATTTGGTCAGCAACATATGCGAGTGATAATTCAACTGTCACCTTCACTGTGTCAGGCAGGCCAACACTTAGTTCTGGTTAGGCAACGTCGTTCGTTCCAGTTATTCCTACACTGCGAGTGATTTTTCGATGAAAGCCACGTTTAACTTGTCTGTCCTGTAGTCAGATCAGAAATAATTCAACTGACATCTGTTTTATTAACTTTATCACAAACAGTATCACGCTTACAATAATAAAGCGCTGGTCTAGTTGCTACGGATTCAGTATGTACACTCGAACCTCATTATAACAAACTTGCATCTTACACAAAAGTAAGTTAGTTATATCCGAAAATTTGTTATAAAGGTTTATTCTTAACTATAAATATATTGCGAGCCTATTTTTCATTTACTTCGTTATAACTAATATTTTGTTATATCTGGATTCGTTATATCGAGGTTTGAGTGTATCTGTGTTTGCATGCCCTGTTTTTTAAGAATGACTTTTTTGTGCCGATTCAACTTTAAAAAGTCAGATCCTGTTTGAAACTAATGGCATTTCACCAGGTTGTGATGACCATTTCAAAATCAGCATCCCCGCATGTTGCTTTCGCACACATTGTCACATTGTTCGAGCACGAATTCAGCAGTATCACGTGCTTACTTACAGCAAGACTACTGTTTTTGGCGTCCCAGGAGCTAGCACGGCTGCAATGAATATGCATACGCATTTGTACGAGTGCATGTACATATACACATGAAAATTTAAAAATTAAGGGATGTAGAGGGGGAGTAAACTCCCAACCACCCACTGTTCATGCCAGTGATACAAGATTCTGAGATATAGGCACCAGTTATATAACTGATATATATCTAGTGCAGCAGTCTCAAACTGTTTGAAGGCTGACTATATTGAACGTGGACCAAGACAAACAAAAGACAGGATGCACGTCCCGTTTTTCGCTCATCCTGTCTTTCGCTCGTCTTTGTCCGTGCTCAATATAGCTTTTAAAATGAATGTAAACCAACTAGCCCGACTCAGTGCCTCATCTCAAACATTTGAAACACACTAACGACGCAAGCGAGCAAAACCAAAATCAGCCACAAGCTGCCATATTACCTGCAGAGCGTTACATTGTGTGTAAGTCCTGCCTCCATAGTGTTCTCTTTAATGTCAGGATAAAGTTGTCACCGAATATAACAAATACAAGTTAGATGCCCCTCATCTGGTGTCTGCCAGTGAAAATGTACACTCATACCTCATTATAACAAAGTTGAAATCTTACGCAAAAATAGGTTTGTTATATCCAGAAATTTGTTTTAGAGGTTTATTCCTAACACTGTATTGCAAGACTATCTTTAATTTACTTTGTTGATTTATATGTGAAATTTAACGTCCCAACACCACCATATGATCATGAGAGACGTTGTAATAGAGGGTTCAGAAAATTTTGGCTCCCTGGGGTTCCTTTACGTGCACCCATATATGAGCACACGGGCCTACAGCATTTTCACCTCTATCGAAAATGCAGCTGCCGCAGCTGGAATTAGATCCCGCGACCCGTGGGTCAGCAGACGAGTACCTTAGCCACTAGACCACCGCGGCGGGGCCATTTACTTTGTTATAACGAGTATTTCATTATATCTGGGTTCGTAACATCGAGGCTTGAGGGTGTAGCATTCCATCTCACCTATGGCAATGGTGAGCGTGAGGACATTCATTAAGGGGAAGAAGAAGATGCGGAAGACGGTCGTGTACAGGAAGTACGCAGTGCCCAAGGAGAAGACGACGGCCATGCACGTGACGGCCGTCTCCAGGAAAGACTGCGTGTAGGCCCACATGGCCGCCAGCACCGTCACGCCCGCCAGGGCCACGTACACCGTGTCGTGCAGGAGGTACTTGTCAAACAGGGCGTGCTTCAGGCCCAGCTCCATGCCGGCCACCTGCACAACAAAAGACAGAGAGGTTTTACAGCAAAAGCTGTTATGAGATCACGACAAGGGTTGCTTTCGGTGCTGTAGTTGTCCGCCGCCACCTCTGGTGTCCACAAGTACTGTTGCTCAAATAAGATAGAAATAAGCAAAGATGAAATAATAAAAATAATTATGCTGGCATGGGGTTTGAACATGTGCCCTCTCCGTGGCAGCCCAGTATTCAACCACAGAACCACGCCTGTGTTCGAAATTCCTTCACAAAAATACTCTAAATAGGCGTCATGGTGGGCAAGAAATGACATTAACGTTTAATATAGTGTGCTAGAAGAGCAAAATAACAACCAGGCGTCGCACAATGTGAATTATGTAACCAAACTACACTCAGTATGAATAGCGTAACGAGTGAGTTGTAAGATGCTTCCAATCAATTACAGTGGGCTCAGCCACAATTCATTATTGTCATAAGTCACCACATCTCCAAAGCGAACGTAATGACTTGCAAATGCATAGCAGGTAATTGGCTTTTCTGCTGAATGACGAACAATTGCTTCCCGACTTGAAAAAACCTGTGATAGGGCGAAGCGGGTAGCTTGCCAAGTGTACTCGTATTATTAGCCTAAAGGGAGTTCACAGCAGGTTTTAGAAATGCCACTCTTCCGGCTTTCGTTGTGACTGTACAATGCTTTCTATGTAGGCCTGGCATTTTAGGGGAGAAGCTCCTTATGGCGTGGCTTGGGCGTCCCTCCTATGTAACCACCAGTGGCACATACCCGAAATAGGTATAACACTTGACCTCCAAGGTGGTGCCAGTGAGAGATTTCTTCTGTGCGTTGTTTAACAATAAAAAATAGTGCTCAATGTACATGCCAATGGCTGCTAATGGGGAATGAGAGACATGAGCATTCGGCTTTTAGTCAACGCGCACGCTGCGATCCCCATTAGCAGCCATTGGCATGTACATCGAGCACTATCGGACAAGAAAGGGATGCTACATTATACTCGCTGGGTGTAACCTCTTTAGCTTTAGAAAGGTTTAGCGAGCGTTGAGCCGCAGTGCCATGAATACAATGAACTTGTATATACCATGAATGAACTCAAGGTGGTTAAAAATGAGAAGTAGATATGAAGCGCAAGCCGTAAGAAAGTAAAAGCCGAATTCTCCTGTCTCTCATTTCTCATTAGCAGCCATTGGCATGTAAATTGAGCCCTATCTGACAGGGAAAGGTTGCTACGTTATACTCGCTGGGCGTAACCTCCTTGGTTTTCGAAAGATTTAGCGAGCGTTTGGTCGCAGTGCCATGAATACAGTGAACTAGAATATACCATGAACTCGAGGTGGTTAAAGGTGGGAAGTGGACCCAAAGCGCAGGCCGTAAGAAAGTGTGCGTGTGCCACCTCTCGTTTAGTCCTTGGAATGTCCGCTGGATGGCGGTGCTTCTATATGGGGAATATAAGATAAAAAGATGCGAGATGGTGGGACTTGGAGTGTTGAATAGATGAACGAACGGACACACAAACAGATGCATGGATGGACGCATGAACGGACGCAGGGGCGGATGCATGAAAGAACGCAGGGACGGGCGCACAAACAGACGCATGGACGGTCACACAGGCGGACGCATGGACGGACGAATGCTTCGCCCCACTCTCCATCATTCACTCCGTGGATATGCTGCCATTTTTTTTATTTCTTTAAGGCCTGGTACCCAACTAAATCTTCTTCTAACAAGTAGAATAGAGGCACTAGGAACAGCAAGCAACACGTCAAAATAAAAAGTTATTATACCTGAATATTCTGAACCCTTTGCTGTCCCAAACCCTTTCCCATCTTTTGTCTATTATGGTTTGAAACTAGAAGATTCAAAGCTCAAGTAAAAGTACCTTACCTTTACTTTTACAATATGTGCCATCTTTTACAGATTGCACATAACGTAGTGAAAAATGCATGCACTAAGAAACCGTCAAAAAACTTTTTGAGCCGCACCCGACGGTAGACTGCTGCGGTCGTATTGCGTGGTCGAGCAGGGGCGGACAATGGTCCGCAAAGGATTGAAATTAGAACTGTGTGAATAACCAAATATTTGGTGTGGAGTGAGTTCAAATAATGAAGTGTGAATTGAATATTTTAAAAATATTTCTTGAATACTTCTATAATATTTTTTTAATGCTTCGAAATGAATTTGCAGGATAAAGTTGGAGAGGATTCCCAAGTATATTCGTATGAGATGGCAACATGAAAGTGTTCTTTTGGCTAGGTTGATGAAGCGCTAGCGGGGTGCTGTTTTATATTTTACTTATCAAGAATAAGGCAATGCAGAGGTCGAATTTCGTTCTTAGGTATTCATACCAAAGCTGGTGCTGACTGAGTTAAAATAGGTCTGTCACATACCAGTACAATGTATACTGCATACCTTCTTTCTTTTAAACTCGAAAAGAATTGATTTATTTATTGATTGATTGATTTACTTGACTGACTGATTGAGTGAGTGGTTCAGTTGCAACAACTTTTGTTAAAAAACAGCACCTTGTCACAACCTTCAGCAGACAAGCCTTCATTAAATTGGCCTGTTAATACGCATTATGTGCTATATACATTAGGAATGATAAAAACTGATTGAGTGAATGGGGGAGTGACTTGCACAAAGGTGCGGCTTATAACCTGAGAAACACGGTAGGTAAGTGCCACCTCAAGAACAGGGTCAGGCCCTGTTGGCACCTTATAGCGTCTCTCATAATCATATAGTGGTTTCGGGACGTTAAACCCCACATATCAAATCATGTTGGCACCTTATATGAGCTACATTACCTGAGTTACATCGCATTACCTGAGTCACATCATCTTCCAGGTGGCCGTACTCCTCCAGATCCTTGAAGTAGGCCATGGCCATGGTGCTCTGCCACAGCGGCAAAAACACACTGGTGTAGGAAAGGTGCGGTTCCCGGACCAGCCTACCCTCACCGGACTGCGCAGACGACGAGTCATTCTGCCTGCTGCCTCCACCATCCCAGTCGTCGATGAGCTCGTCGCTGCCGTCCCCGCGGTTGTCAACCGGCGCGAGGAAGTCGACGTCGGCCAGGTAATGGAGGATGGTGTACACAGCATTGTACTCGATGCACTCGGCGGGGACTCCGCGGCACAGCCGAGCCCCTGAGGCGCAGTCGTGGCTCAACTTCATGCTGTGGTAGTGCGGCGCACAGGCCTCCAGCCTCTTGAGAACCTGCATTGATGTGTTTATCTATCTATGACCACGCTTTTCTATATATGAAGAAAAAATAATCTGATATGGTATAGCCAGAATCTTTTTTTTTTGCTTGGCACAATTACAGAACTCAAGCATTCAAACACATTTTTGTTTTCAAATAACCACTTCTATTAGCAATCGGTCACAACAACTGCATCATGTCACTACATATCTGGCCACTAACAGCAATGTTAGCTCTAATGTATTAAGTGTTGGAGTCAAAATTACGCTGATCTGACTCAAACTGTCAAAGCTAAAAATGAGTGTGCATTACATGTTACGTCTTGCGACAGACGTGCTGAAGGATCAGACCAGTTCCAAGCGAACGATGTTTTTAAACTTGTGCTTGTGAATTCGTGGCCCGGGAAAGGAGGGCTGCGGCTCGCAAGCAGCACTCTGTTTATAACACTCAGGGACACAAGAGACCTCAGACTCTTATTTATTTGAGCCCCAAATGGCACAACATTACAAAGCTCTAAATTTTCGCATTTCAGTTTGCAAGCTGTGGCGGATGGTGATAAATTACACACCAGCGCCGCATAATGGGTTGCTGCTTCTCCCGTTCGGCATACGAAGCACGGAATCGATTGGGAAGAATGAACGCATTACAGAAAAGAAGCTGTTCCTTCCACCCAACCAGTTCTGCGCTGCCCTATGCAAGAAGACGAACCAACTAGCCCAACAGGTGACCATTTTGAGACTGTTTTCAGCATGCCACGAGTACTATTTGCACTAATACCCATCAAACATGCTAGTGACGTGTCACCTGGACTTGAACACATAGAGGTTGCAGCACTTATCCAAATGCAGGACCCCTTGCACAACTATGGCATAAGTCACTGTTGTAACAGTAGTCAGGAGTGATGCCGTGGTTTATTTCTTAATTGGGGTTGCACCTATGAAAAGTGATATCCTTTACGGAGCCAGAGAGGCAGAAAACATATGCGTTGCTCGTTGACTATGCTTTCTTTTGGGAAAAGGTGAAGGGGGGGGCAAAGGGGGGCAGGTGAAAATGGGGGGGGGGGTGCTCCTCCCCCACGTGACACACCCCGACATTGCCCCTGACTGAACTATTTCAATTTTGTTTATTTATTGACACCGTCAGCCCTTCACGGGCTATAACAAAAGTGGAGTAAAATTATATTAAATAGGAATGTGTTTAAGAGGAACATGAGAAAAGGAACTATCACTACTGAAATGCATACAATTTTCATAGCACCCATCAAAACACATCCATCAAATTTATCATAATTGTGAGGCATGTAATTTAAACAATGAAGTTCATTAATGAAACACAAGAATATAGAGCATCATTGCTGAAACATATATCTTATTATGACACTTAAAAAAACACAAAATAAATGTCATAATCTACTTAAAAAGCAAGTACTGCAAATCGTATCAATGTTAGCACATAGTATTTAGGTACACTATGGAATTTATGGCTTCTAAAAACAGAGGGATTTAATTTTCACAACTGAATGCGGCAAAGAATTCCTCAGCTGATTCACCCTAGAGAAAACGCTGTACCTTAAACAGTCATTGACTCAATATAAACGTTGTGGGGTGGTAAATTTCATACTGGCGGTCACTTATGGAGACGAACAATGCCTCTTTGCTACTTACAAGGGATAACAGTGAAGTATCATTGAAGAGAGTGGAGTGAAAGGAAAAACAGAGGAAAAGAGAAGTCACCTTTGTCAAAACAGTATTCACAGCGTTGAGCACCAAGCTGGGGTACTTCTTTCCCCATCAGCGAAACCGGTAAGTTCCCAGTGGCACTGGGCATCGAACCCAGTATACTTCCAGCTTAGCAGGCCGACACTCTTACCGCTTGAACATCGCTGCAGTGCGTACGTGCTGCAACGTACGGCCTTAAAGTACCAATAATGCTTATAGTCACGTCTGCAGTTCATAGAGGAGGTCCATGGCATGGCGTGAGCATTCATGCTTGTCCAGATAACTGGCAGTGCGGGAACACACAACAGACGGAGATATAGAACCACGCAGAACCAGCGCTCACATAGTTCTTTCTTTGAATGTTGTGTGTTTCTGTGCTCCCAGTTCACTGAACAAATATGAACTACCTTTTGAGCCTGTGGAATGAGGGCTAAAAGGGTATACTATTCTGGGGTTATGGTCGTACGAGCAAATATTATGATACAATTCAGAGGCATGTGACAGAGAGACATTAAGATTAATCCTGACTACCTGCGGTTCATTAACAGGCTCCTCAAGGGGAAACTGAAGCAAAACGTCGATTGGTTAGATTGATCGTCTACCTGTGTTTGAGTATACCACTGCTTTCTTGCATGCGAATAAATGACATTTTTTATATTGAAAACAGCTATAAGGCCTCTGGTGCCACTGCTCGATTTGAGTCACCTGCATCGAATGGAGAACTTGACGTCCTCACCTCGGCTGCCATATTCTGTGAGTAAGCGGGCACCAGAGACTGCCATGGCTGTAATTTCTGGCACTTAATGCACCTCTATTTATTGCCAATGTTTGTGCAAATCACTTTCTATTCGTAAGCCACTCAGAAATCAGAAAAAATGATCGGAGACCATTTATTGAAGTACCCAAGCCTGACAGAGGGCATGCCTTAAATTTCTCGATTGCGTCATTCTCTCACTCACAAGTGCCCTGTTCTGAAAAAGAATAACAAACCAATGCCTCCTCTAAAAAAATGCCTGCAACGTCGCATGCATTACCATAGAGACGGGAGGTTCCTCGTAGTTCAGTATTTTCTCCGCAAGGAGCGCTCACAGCTGACACCACTATTTCAGCTCGATTCAGAAGTTATGCCATCACAATTACACAACCGTCTTACCTCCGAGATGACAGTGGACATTGCTTTAATCTCAGAGGTGGCAAAGTTTAAACTGGTTTAAAGCGGCTACCGCGGTGAGCGCTCGCAGCCGGCACTGTTTGGGGGAACGGAGGAGGAGAGAACATGAGAGGATCGAGAACCAGCTCTTCGGCTCAAGTCGTAGGCATCTTTCCAGAGGAGGCATTGGAGAAACTCATCCTTACACAAGCTCAATCTTTTCACCTAGCTCAACTTATTATTTCCCTTTCAGTCCCCTTAAAAGAGACATGACACCCAATTTTCAGTTGTAATGTATGTTAGTTAATCACTGTGGGTTAACAATCTGGCAAAATTTTGGTGCATTTCGTAAAACACTTAATTTAAAAACAAATAATTTTCATATACATGCTCATGGCCTCGCGAGCCGTGATGTCGCAAGCTGTAGCTTTGCGAGTGTCTGTATTCTAGGGAAGAACGGGTTGCAGGAGAGGCACTTTTTCCCCTCATGCCTCACTGCCATTTGCACTCACCCAAGCTACACACCAGTGCTCTCTCTCTCCCCCAACGGCAACGCTACACTGGTTGGCAGCCCCCTCAAGAGGAAATCCTGCTGATGACCACGCAGAGAGTGATTTCTTAGTGATTTCTTTTCGTGATCAGCTGCGCATGCAGCTGAGCTATTTCAGCTTGGCTCCGCTTAGAATTGAATGATTAGCAGGAGTTGAAATTTTGGTAGAAGATGAACGCTCGGCGCTAGATGCAGTACATGACGTCATGCACGCCACGACAAAATGGGGGTCGCTTGCGGTGGAAGGGGTTTAAAGTCGGCAACTTCTAGAGCGTTTTTTTAGATATTCTCCAACGTTGAAATATTCTCCTACAGATCATTTTACATGTATGTATAGGGAAAATTAACCCTCTACTTCTACTTTTTGTTGTTCGCCTCGGTTACAGTTATGGTTGCGGTGTTTGGCCGCTGGCCTAATGGTCATGAAAGTGGCATTTCCAAGGAAGCGAAACGCTATATGTATAGGTTCGTATACTGTGCGATGTCAGGGCATGTCAAGGAACACCAGATGTTCAAAATTTTCGCAACCTTCTACCACGGTGCCTAACAATCATACCCTGGTTTTGGGACATAAAACCCCAAATATTTTTATTCTATTTTCCATTCCAAAATGCTAATGGTAGGGTGAACGTGCCATCCCCTTTTAATGAAGTCCCACTTAAAACTCGATAAAACGAACCCAGACACAACGAAATATATGTTATAATAAAGTAAAAAAATTTTCTTGCAATAGTTATAGTGTTTGGAATATACCTTTAAAATGATTTTTTGGATATAACAAACTTACTTTCGAGTAATATAGAACTTTGTTATAATGAGGTTGGGGAGGGGTTGTATAAGTTTTGGAGATTGCAAAAAATGTTGCCTTTTAAGAACAACAAACCTTCTGGACGTCAGTGGCCGTGATGTCCATGCACGAAGACAGGTTGTGCAGCAGCGCGATGAAGTGCGGTATGGACCTGGAAGTGCAGCAGCGATGTGGGCTGACACGCTCGCAGATGGGTCGCAGGCTGTCGGGGCGTCGGAGAACACCCAGGTCTGTTCGACAGATGGAAAGCAGCGCCTCCAGCGTGAACAGGTTCGCTCCGAGAACCCCCGGACCGAAGACCACGTGCCCGTGGTTTCGAGCTGAGAGGCGTGAGAGCGACAACTTTGAAGACTTCCACTGGGCAGGTCGGTTTATGCGTGTATGAGGGGTAAGCTATACCTGTGCAATTACCACGAGTTCACATTGGAGCTGTTATACTTTTTGTAATGGCGTTACGCACTTGCAAAATTATCATCATCACGAATCGTCTTTAGCACTCTCCTAGCAAATGCACCGAACTAACTCAGCTGGTGCGCACTTGCTTCGTCCTCGTCTTTGTTTTCCATTTCGTTAAACGAACGCGGGCACCTGGCATGCACTCTCACACTGCGCAGATTCCTCCGGCGTTGGATGCCAAAGCTTGGATGGTCAAGAAAAGAAGCACAGAGAGAGAGAGAGAGAAAGACAGAGAAATATAAAATTCTTGGCAGAAAGAAATTTCTTCACAACGAGAGAACATTGTCAGAATGTTTTTACAGGCAGAGCGAAATATTGATAATATTATAATAACGTAATATAATATGACTTCAGCACTTGTCCTGTGTGTTCCTTTGTGGTGTAACGTCGAATTTGCACAGTTGTTACCTTTAGCGAATATACGACCAGCTAGCCCAATGACTCGCACTTCGGCAATATGATTTTTAGGGGCGAAACATTCGGTACGGCAACAAACTTGGTGACCCTTTTCCACAATGCATTTCTCGACACTCTCAATCAGCAGTGAGAAACAAAACTATCTGTCAAGCATGGTAGACACCTCAACACTATTTACATTCTCAGAAATATACCTGAAAAGAAAAACAATATCGAATAATTAAAACCAAAAAATATGGGTGACACATCGATGGGACCTTGTAACACCACTGGCAATGTGGCAAGCCAACAAGATGCATATTATCAGGGAAATTAGAGTGAAACTTTTGTATAAACTTGAAGGGACCTCAGCAAAAAATTTATCAAATAGTTCACTGAACTGACACAGCTACATTGCAGCTCGTCACCACAAGTTGAGTGTAAGATCGAGCGTTCAAATGAAATTACAGCTCAGTTATCCATCAAGCTACATATTTGCATTCAAATCTATGCTTATTGGGGCTCTTGTGAAAGGTGCAGCAGTCTTTTATGGCAGTTGGACACTTAAGGCTGTAGTCATTATGAGTCATTGTCACCTTCCACAGCAGAACTTTGCTAAGCAGAAAAGGACTTCAGTATCTTTATATTCACAGAAAACTTTTCTTGGCAATGAAGGGAAGGCTACGGAGCCAAACTGGGCATGTGCCACCACAGAAGAATATAATTCCAAAATTGTGTTCGCATCTTTCGCATGAAAATCATAAAAAACAACAGTACCTTATTTTCTCCGGAATGTTGTTTATAAAGAGAGGCAGTGCACACCAAGGACATATTCATGATTATTTTACTTCCCGAAGCATCATTTCGCATTTCTGTATGTGTGAAAACATAGCACGTTTTAGGTACACTGTCAAAATGGCGTCTTCGTCTTTCGATGAGTGCATGTTCCCATCAAGCTATCATGACAACTCGTTGACAAAGCGTGTGACAAATTTCACTCGCAAATGGCTGTCTAAGCCGACATAGTAAACTGAATGCAGTGTTGCTATTTAAGACCGGCCATCATTCAAAGCATGAGCCGAACCGGACTACTTGGCAGAGGAGTACATGTAGAGTAGCTCCACCCCCGTAGCTTTCCCTTCATTGCCAAGAAAACTTGTACGGGAGTATAGGTGCATCACCATGCTTCTGCATAAAATACCCGGAGACATGGGGATTTCATTCGGCACTCATGACAACCATCACGTGGTTGCAGGTATAGGCCTGTAGCTCCCGCGGCAATTATCAAGACTTCAACAATTAGCTCCCATGATACACCGTGTGGAGCTGATAGCAAAGGCCATGATAAAACTATGCAACAAAAACAGAGGTTGTACTTGAACATGATCGACCTGACCTCGAAGAATTTAGATGGTGTCCCAGAAGATGTTTGCAGAACTTAAGTAAACTATGCAGTGAATTTCCTTGAACTGATGCAAATTAGCATTAGGTTTTATAGTGCTTGCATCAAAGATTTTAAAAAAAGTTCTCATAACTGGATTAGTCAATTTAACTGAAGTTTATTTGTAAGTGGTATTTTGTTACAACTAAAATATCATAAGAGAATGGAAACAAACATATAGGGGCAATGCTTTCATTGCACGCTGTTACTAGTGATAAGGCAATATAATTTCAAATTTTAAAGTGCTTTGTGTTTTGAGGCAGATGTTGGTAGGTTGTAGTTGTGTGATGGCAGAGAGAAAGGTGTGGTCACTTCACGAGATGCACGTTCATTTGATTGCTCACTTTGGACGCTGACCGCTGTTGAAATAGCATAGCTGTGTCCTTCAATATAGCATGGTCATTTCCCTGCTTCTTTGTTACTTACTGCAGAAGCGAGTCCTCCATCTCCAGTAACATGCCCTGCTTGCCTCGAGAAGCACATTTCTGCTCATTTGCTTTTCCAACCAGACGTTCTCGGGGGCACCATTGTCGCATGCAGTTTTAATTAATTTCTAACAACCAGCCAGCTGCCTGGGTGTTTCGCCAGAAAGAGTTGCGGAATTCTCACACCTCACAAAGGCTAACGCTGCTAACCTCCTCCAAAACCAAGGGCGCTGCTAACACACAGGTGATTTTCAAACACTTTTGGGGTGGCTTTTTTAACGAAGTTCAGGAGGTGACTTTTACACGGCCAAGACCATTGCGTGAGTGTACAGGGTGCTTCAGCTAACTTGCACTAAGTGTAATTTCAATTCTGCCTACTTAAATGAAGAGCTGCAAAAAATTAAACAAGGTAGCTAGCTTAGCATACATGAAATATTTTAATGTTGCTGAACAAATATTAACATTTTTCTACTGAATATTTTTTAGTAAAGGCACTATAGTGCCTTTAGTGAAAAATATTCAGTAGGAAAACGATAATGCTTGTTCAGCAACATTGGCCAGTAAACAGCGCCCCAGTCAAAAATGTGTGAAATGATAACTGTACTCTTGTATGATATGGACATGCTGCCACAAGAGTTTTACGAATAAGTGCAGCAATAAGAATGTTACAGGGTGTAAAACAACCTGCTTTGGCTGGTTTTGGTTTTTCGCTCGACTTATATACCCACCCTTCTCAAAGCCAGGAGGGTTGGGGTAGCCCATTGTGACAACACCCCCTAGGCGACAATGGCCACAATGCAGACGACCAAGAAAGGGTTCTTCTGTGTCCCTCGTGTCAGAGCAGTGCCAGGTTAAACCTGGCAACACGGTGAAAAGGCACGGTAAAAGCGCGCCCCAAACTGCAAATGTGTCGCACAGCGTACAGAACCAATCGACGAAGCTGGTGATGCAAACTGTGCTCAACATTTCGTCACTGCGTGTACGATGAGATCGGACAGACGCAGGAGAGGATCGTGGGAATTTTTTTTTTCGAAGTGGAGTGTCACCACGACGCACTGCACTGTGATATTTGCAGAGTGCGATTGCCACGGCCTTCTGCATGAAGTAGCGAGCAAGTTTTGCAGGTGTCAGAGCCCGTTCATTGGCCCATATAGATTAATTAGGCAATGTTATTTTTTGTTAATTACACAGATTGGGACATCAAGAGAAAACATCCAGACAACCTGCTAATGGCTTGTAACAATACAGGCCCAACTGGATGCGTTTAATAAGTGTTTGTTTTTGTAATGTAGTCGAACCCCTTTATAAGAGACACTGATATAACAGACAAATAGGTATAAGAGACACCAGCGTGCCTACAAAAAAATACAGGCCATAGGAAAGTGCACATGTTGTGCAATGATTATGAGAGATATGTCATATAAAAAACATTGGTGCCTGGTGCATGTCTCTTATAGAGGGGTTCAGCTGTACTATGCGCAAGTTAGCTAAGACACCCTGCATAAAGTCAACAGAATATAAAATATCGTACATGGCTCGCTGCAGAAGTAGCGTGGCCGCTGACGATTCCTCGGCGCGCCTTCTGCCTGACGCTTCCACATGGGGCCGAACTTCCGGCGCGACCTCCCCGGCTCCGACCGGGCGTCCTGAGGGTCTTTCTTGCGTTCGCGGCCTTTGGATGCCGGCGGACTCTGGCCGAGCCGATCGTATGAGCCCTCCTCTTCGTCTGCGGGGGGCACTTCTGGCTGACTCCCGTTTGATGGAGTTTCCTGCTGAAAGGAGAATCAGAAATTAAAAGACAGAAGAAGACACGTTCAAGGAGTATTGACAAGGTTTTGGAATTTGGCGAAAGGAATTTTTTTTTGTTTCTTTAGAATCCAGTATTAATGTTCACCACACATCGGAGCCAGACAACACGTATAACATATTTTACTGTAATTTTCAAGTTTTTATTGCTGAGCAACGACAGGGCAGCCCCGCCGCGTCAGAGGTTATCCCAACGAGTCAACACAGCTCTACAGAGTTCGTGAACTCTGCGTGCTGAAGGCGACCTAAACTGCGAAAATCACTGTCGAGGTAATCAACTCATTACCGTTCACGTGTGTCACAAGCAGGTGAGAGATCTCCCTGTAGTACGTCACAAGTTGCTGTCTTCCCACAATGTCACATCTCAATGACACGTCACCGAGAAGCTGCCCCTACGATATTGAAAGGGAGTGTTTCTTTTGTTATCTATAATTTCAAACGTATTGCTGGTCTTGTGATGTTACCTTTGAATATTTTATGCTACCTGTAAAGTATTCATCTTTGTTTTCTGCCATACAATAATGCCCATTGGGCGCTGTAGGTATCTGAATAAATAGATCTGAACAAACAAACAATGGGAGCAGTATTAAGAAAATATATCCAATGTATTCCCAGGCACCACAATACCCGTATAAGGGCTCTGGACACCAGCGATTTTCTTTAGAGCGACAATCGGAAAGTATTTAAAATTCATGCCGGTGCTCCTCCAGAAGGCAACAAAATATGACGAGCAGAGCTAGTTGGTTAATGTGGGAGCTATTATATGCTACTTTCAAGCGAATCACTGAGTGCGTGAACCAAGAACAACAGCAGCTGCTGTCTCCAGACAGTCTATGGTGACGGTGCATCCGTCATGGTTTGTCATACAGTGATGTATTGGTGGCAAAAAAAAGCCCTCCATGGGAATCGCGACGCTCAAACATGCATTTGAACTCCTGCTCTTTAGGGCGCTGCTTAAGATGCTCACAAACATTACAAGACGCAATGCCGATGCCATCCGTACATGGCATCCTGGGGAAGAGCAGGCGTTACAACAAAATTCTACGCCTATGCATCCCTTAGACAACTGCCCAAGAAGATCTTGTGTCTGTCGGCTCCACTGGTTGCCCACCTTTAACAAGTGAAATGGTCTCAACCTTTTTTTTCGTTTTTTATGAGGCTTCAGAAGGTGACATACTCCAGTCTCTCCATTCACATTCATTAATCAGACATTTCGGCCCTTCGTCCTGACTGTCAAGATTGTAGTAGCTTTAGACACAAGTTCTGCAGAGGTGCCCCTCTTTACAGGGAGAGCATAGAGAATTTTCTGAAAAACAAACACATCAACAAGTGCAGTTGCAGCCACGCACAAGAAATCAAGGCATGAAACACTGCAGATCAAGTATTATAAGAATGCAAGTACACCCTAACCCACACATGCTGTACGAGTTTGTAATAAACACTTCAGCACCAGGGCAATTGCTTATTTCACTAGGACTGAGTGAGAGACTACAGGACACATGCTCACATATCTTGCTATTTCAGCATGGCTCCCATAATGTCTTGCCAATTGCCTTTTGCCAAAAACAATGCTTTTGTTGATGACCTGTCACGAATTTGCACAATCTGCAAACTGTAGCTGTTTCAGACTTTATAATAAAAGGGATAACTGACAAGCAGTACCCGTGTATAGTACGAAACCACAGAAAAATTTATCTAGATTTCTCAAAAAAAAAAGCTGTAGTTGATGAAAAATTTGGCCTGTTCCGAGGATCAAGACAAACACTCTTCTTGAGCAGTTGTCCTTCCAATTTGGCCAGCCAGGAAGCTTGCAACTGGAAGTGTGAAGGAAAATTCGTCGACAACTTGATGCCCCCATATACTGAATGTTGCAAATGAGTTCTACAGAATCCAAAAATGTGGTGCAAGGGTTACGAAAGGGATACCTGACAACCACCTGTTCCTATAGCATAAAGCCACACAGAAATCTGCAAGGATTGATCTAAAAGAAAAGCTTCCTGGTTAAAGTTATGAAGTTATGCTAAGTGCTCACCTCTCCGTCATTGCCAGAGGGCAGCACCAAGGGCGGGATGGGAGAAGCTCCGACAACAGGTGGCGCTGTCGTGGCGGTCCTGGGCTTCTTGGTGACGTCCTGCGGCTCCGAGTACATGGACAGCATACCGTCCCAAGTGGACGCGTCCTGCAGGGTCTTCCAGGCAGCCAGCCGCAGAGCCAGCACTGTGCCTCGGGGCTCAAAGCCCTGCCAAGAACAGAAGCCACAAGACTTCAGGAAACAGCATCTCCAAAATTTCGGCGAACAGGTACTCAGAAGCGAGTGTCTGTAACAAAACTCCAAGACAAACATTAACATGGTGACTGGACTACTTACCATATTAATGTCATTAAAATGTGTGTACAGGTCACAATATTTCTATATTTATTTTTTCTTACATTTGAATATGTGATTTGTGATAGAATTCTGAGTGTAAAGATTACACTCGCTAATTAAACCACAAAATGCCTTGTTTGTAACGGATTCCTGACTAGCCATATTGGCTACGGATGTTTTAGCAGAATTTTTTTTTATAAATCATTGCATTAAAAATAAAGCGTTGTTCTTCTGAAGCAATTCTGGGGAAACCTACATTAATAGATAGAGGGCGAACCAACCAAAATCTGTGCTTGGAGTTAATACACCGATAAGGAAACTGAACCTGCCACAATAATCTAGTCATCGTGCTCAACTGCTGACTCGAAAGTTCAGAGATCAAATCCTGGGCTGTGGCGAGCACATTTTCGACGAATGTTAAAATGCTAGATGCCCATGTACTTACGTTTTACATTAAAGAACCCCAGGTGGTAAAAAACTTCTGTGGCACTCCACTACAGCGTCCCTTATAATCATAGTGCGGTTTTGGGACGTTAAGCCCAAACAATTATGTTCTATGACGAAGGAGCTCAATTTCATTAGAGTGAGAGCAGCTGCTTCTGGCCCACTGAAAGGTAAAGGAAAACATTATGGGCTCAGGGCCAGGCATCAGCGGGAGCCTTCGGAACAATACACCTTGGCAAAAACAAGAAAAACACCTTTACTCATTTGGAGCCATGGCCAGACGGCCGAAAACCACAGTGTGGTCGAGAAAGCGTGGACATGCTCCCAGCCAGTCATTTCACATTGTTACAAACTATTGATGAGATCTAACAGACAACCATGCAGAGGAAAGTATTGGGGATGTTGTTAGAAATAGTTCTAATATAAATGTGAAGACGGAAAGGTGGACAAAAAGATTACTTGCTGTGGTCAGGGGTTGAACCTGGCACATTCGAGTAACGCCTGCAATGCTCTACCAAATGAGCTACCAGGGCGGCTATCCCTCCGTCTACTACATGGGATATATACGTGCATTAAATGTGGAAGCATATGTCAGCGCCACCAGTAGCCATGATGGCGAGGGTGGAACACTTATTACCAGCCAGTTTGGTGTCACGTAGCACGTGAACCTATTACAAGCTGGCAGCTGACTGATAATCTCTCGAATACTACCTGGAGGCACCATGTTTTCCAGAACGAGACCCTCGCCAGTGGCCACTCGTAACGTTCCGCTTAGCAGGAATTGCACTTATTGAGAGAATAATAAGGGAGCGGAATTAAAGTACAAAACCAATCATAGTAGAGGGGATTGTTTCAGTGAAGCAGCATTTCTGTTTAAGAGATTCCCCATTTACTGAGAATCTACTGCTTGCACTCAGTACGAGTACATTGGTAGCGACTTTTTCATTCACCAATAAACAGCAGTGTGCGCTCGGTCCGCTCTGAAACTGTAAATGCACATATTTCTTATATACTGAGCTACCAATGTCGTGATGGTCACCACAGGTAGGGCACGAAAAGCAAGAATGTAGACGACTCAAGTGCTGTCTAACAATTGAAAATCTTGCGGGAAAAAAAAAACGTGGCATATATGAACAGAAAGAAAGGCACTAACAAAACATTACCTGCCCCCACGCAAAGCATCTAATCACATATGCTGCTGATATAAAACGTCAGCCTCTGTGAGAGAGATTGCAGGCTGGTTCGCGCCTTTGTCTTTTACTTTTATTGTTTGCAACGCTTCCACGATTTTACGCCCGCTTCGGTCCTTTTGCCTCATCACTACAGCGGTCTTGTCTAGCTTTCTTGTTTTTTGTGTCCTATTTATGCAGATCATCATGACTAGGTTCTGACTAGCCCGATTTGCTACATTACTCGAGCTCCCAATTCATTTATAGGCTCTCTACTCACTCGTGCTCATAGGTATTCATCCACAGTGTTCACTGTTACATGCATAAGCTTTTCACCTGCAGTTCTTGTTTGGTTATCTACTCCATCCCTTTCTATACAGCAAGGTCACATCGAAAGCCAGGGCAGCATTTAAACAGCCTAATGTAAACTTCTTTGATGCTAATACTACAAGTACAGTCGCAAGGTACCCACTACACCATAAATTATAATTTTTGGAAGCACCCACTAGGCCATTATTCATCATTTTGTACAAAGGTAAGCTACCCGCTAAGCTTCTGCAAGGCATTCTATACGCTTTGTTGATGATGTGGCTGATGACGGAGAACTATGGCTATGCTCTTAGTAATTAGGAGGAAGCATTAACCACAGGCTTGTAAAGCAACGCGCAGGCGGTGATGCCTGATGCTTAACTCCTCTAACGCGCTATATTACCTCTGTAAACACAATTTCTCGTCCAACATAACACCTGCGAAGGGTCTTTTTTTGGAGGAATTTCAAGTGCTGGCGTGACTCTGCGGTACAAGAGCCAAGTGCCACGAAGAGTTGCTGGGTTCGAAATCTGCTGGAACTGTGCTCTCGTTTTTGTCACTGTACCCGATGCATGCTATGGACACCAGCACCGGCCGTGCTGGACTATCCCATCAAAATCGGCCGTCGTTGTGGTCTTGTAAGAGATTCCACAGTAAAAGTCCTGCTCGCGCGTCATCTCCAACAGCAATTTTAACAACCGTCTTGCATACACCCTCAGTCCGGAAAGCATGGTCATTAGGCCCGTTTACATAGACCCGACGAGGGCGCGTTGAGTCGAAATAAACAGGTTTTCTGGACTCGCCCTCCCCATGTATAAGCGGACGCGTCGGGGCGGAGAGTCGTCGCGGCGAGTCCCGTCGACCCCTAGGGGGTAGGTTCACCGAACTCGCCGCGCTCAGAAAGGGCATGTATAACCGGTCGCGCTGAGTTGACGGCTCGTGACCGCCCGTCGCGGTCTCCGCTTCCCCTGTCCCCATCACTTGCTCTTTCTCTGTCGGCGGGTACGCGCGCGCTAGGCACGGTGACATCCTCGCGGGCTCCACGCACCATGTGGACAGATGATGAAATAACGACGTTGCTAGCTTTAGTCAACGAGAAAAAACTGAGTGATTTGCTCCAATCCTGCAAGGAAATATAAAAAAATAGCAAATTACTTTCATTTTTAAGCATAAACGAGGCACAATAGAAATAGAGGTGTAAAATTACGGCAAAATGGTATGCGGCCGTATGAATTTTTACGTAAGCCGATAGAAATTTTACTCAAAAATGTATATTGCATTCCAATTGAAATTACAAGCCCTCAGATTAAAAATTCACCGTGTAAGGATCTCACTGTCCAGTCCAAAAGCCACAGAAATCAGATTAGCCAAACAGAGTGAGCGTATGAGGCAAGAGGAACACGGTGCACTTAATTGTGGTGGAACTGTACACTTTGTTTCAACGATTGATGAGGGTCTTTAGTCATTTTCATTTAAAAACTGCTTATTGTTTTCAATTTCAAATTTTCAACGAGGTTCAGGGCGCTGCTTAATTCGCATTAGCGACAAGCCACAACTATTGCAAAAAATGACTCGCGTGTAGGGCTTCAAAGGATTTTCCACAGCATCAGGTACACAAATGAAAGGCGTTACAAACCGTGAATCACGGCGAATTCCTGGAGAGACCAGCCAGGGGTGAACGGGACGGTGCGTCAGGCTGCGGATACGCCTGCGGCGAGCGCTGTGCCGCAACAGAACCACTGCTGCCATCACGTTGTGCAGTGTTAGCCAAGACACCAACACAACCATGAAGTACAGCTGGTGCAAACTGATAAAAAACACCAAGACAGCCATCGCGGTGGAGGAGCGACAACTGCGTAAACAACCGCAGCCCACAGCGGCGAGAGCGCAGGCTTGGAGGAGCGGAAACCGGTACCGGAAGACGGGCTTTCGGCTCGCCTCGACGCAAAGCGTCGCTGCGATCACCGCTCACCTCAACTCGTCCGTGCGAGTTCATATAAACTCGGGCGCGTCGAGGTAAGCTGAACCCGCCACTCAGCTCAGCCTGCCCCCGCCGCGTCCATGTACACGAGCCTATTGGCGCAGGCATGTGTGGGCGACCACCCTCCCTGAATTTGCACCCCCCCCCCCAAATGCTCATGCCGACATTCCACCACGTACATACCGGCAGAGCACCGCAGCTGCTGCAGCCCCGATGCTCTGGCACGCATGACCAAGCTACGTGCACTGCTACAGCTGAGCCCAACTCTGCGCCCAGAAACTGAAAATCGTCCGCATAAAAAATTCAATATTAAATTATTTAGCGAGAATGAAAGAATCTTGCTTCCTGGAGCTATATGAAACACTGGCAGGAAAGAAACCACAAGCCACTAATGTGGTGGCCTTGCCCCTTTAAAATCAAATGAATTATGAACCAAATACAGCATTACAGGTTTGCCAAGCACACTGAGCAATCCCCACAGCCCGCCTAAGCTTCAAACATCGATGTCAGTTGATAGAGAGGTAAAATACTAGCCAGGCAGTGTTTTGCACACTTGCTTCCCTGCATTTAGTAGCTATAGTCACCCAAGTCCAGAGGTAAGTGTGCCAAGTTTACAGCAAGTATTTCATCAGCTTTCTTATGAAATCTACTAGCTGTAGCTACTAAGGAGGGTTCCATTGATTCCTTTAGGCAGTGTTTAAATTTATATTTGACACAGTGCCACTTTTTAAAAACTTTATTGACTTATTATGTTGTATTTACTCAGTAATAATGATTTTTTGGGCTTTATGTCTCAAAAACCATGATGTCATTGTGAGACGGCCATAGTCCAGTACATTTCACCACCTGGGATTATTTAAGGTGCACCTGCATCTAAGTATACTGGCTTACAGCATTTCATCACCATTGAAAAGCAGCAATTACGGCGAGGTTCGATCCTGCGTTCTTTGGGTGAGTAGTTGATGGTCTAGTTGACTCGTCAAAGCTTGTCCATATTGTGGTTTACTAACACGATGTGTGCAGACTGAGACCTCCTCCCGTATCAATGTATCTTTGTTGAATGCATTTCTGAGTAATAAAATACAAACTGAAATAAATTGACTTGAAACTTGCGCAGCTCTAACATGACCAGAAGTTATCAAGGGAGCAGTACCACTTCAGGCAGATTTTCTATTTTGACGATTTCTCGTGTCATGCCTCCACGTTTTCTTTAACTTCTGTCATGTGCCTCAATATGTGTAACAACCGCAGGTAAGTAACCTTGCCTGCGACAAGCACAGGACGTCCCTGAAGCCACCGTGTAGTACTACCAGTGATGCAGGAAGCCATATTTAGCATCACCATGAGCACGTTGTCTGTACATGATAGCTCGATGGCCCCTAAGTAAGCTCCACAATTACAGAGAATGAGCACGACGTTCTCTCCATGCGTTAGTTCCTTGTGCCAGTGGTCTGTCACGATTCTTTGTGCCAGTGGTCTGTTCGCGTCACATCCACCAGGAAATTGGCTCTCGATTGGTTTGTATTGGTCTCCTACCATGCTCCTACCATGCTGTAATGGTCTCCTACCATGCTCTGCAGTGCAGTCGCGCGTTTGTCCGGCCTCGTATCACAGAACTATCATGCACAATCAACCAATCCCACTTTGTTTCGTGCGTTTTTCACTGTGCTAGCAGAAATAACGGCATATAGATGAAAATCGCGAAGTTTTAATAAGCTCAGTGCCGACACTGTCCCCATGTTGCGCGATAAAATAGATGACAAGATTGAGACAGCGTTTTTAGGAAGGATATTGGAAGCTAAAAGAAAGCCGCTTCGTGGTCTCAGAACTTCCGAGTTGTTTAGGGGCTCCCTAGCAAGTGGTTGTTTTTCAGGCAGAGATGCCAGCAACATTCCAGCGACGTCCTTATCAGATGTAAACTTTTATCCGCGCCAGCAAACATGCTGCTTGGACGCCGTTGTAGTTGCAGTTTTGTAGTACGAGCATGTCCAAAGATGTGTGCATGGCGTTATGTGCGAGCTGTCCATTCCATCTGGAGTAGAAAGAGATCCGTGCTTTGTGCTAGCAGTAGGTAAGTATGAACAAATATTTCTTCGATGCATGTTGTAGCCGCAAGCTTGGAAAACCACCAGAACAAAGAAAGAATACAAGTTTAGTGAGAGCCTGCGGAAGTTTTGGTGAGAGCCCAGAGGAGCTACAATCAGTGACAACGTCTGAGAGTTTTACGTGCCAGAACAAATATTGACAGGCATGCCATGAAGGGTGGCACTGGGTCGATTTTGAATGCCTCGGGTTTCTCAATGTGCGCTTGTTTGTATTTACCCAGGCGTTCATGCATTTTACATGCATGGTAATAATATCTGGGGTCTTACGTCTCAAAACCAAGCTACGATTATACGAGAAGGCGTTGTAGAGGGCTCAAGAAATTTTGGCCACCTAGTGTCATTTAACTTTCACTAACAAGACACAGTGGACGGGTCTCTACCGTTTCGCCTCCCCATAAATGCAACCGCCACAGCGGGAATTTAACCGGCGACCTTCGGTTCAGCAGCCGGGCACTCTAACCACTGCTCCCTTATGGTAGACCATTTGACCCGCGTCAAAATGCCTGCTGGTGTCGTCACAAGTCAAACATGACCCACAGAGCTCTGCAGTACGACACTTTACTTGCAAGGTGACCACTTGGGGCAAGCTCCAATGAGAAATGCACTCGGCATAGACCAGTTTACATTGTTCGTTTTTCTAAAGACGTTCATTGTCATTTTTGTTTGCTGTATTTGCACAACGATGATAACGGATTCCAAAAAAAAAAGTGTGTGCTCACTACTTAGCAGCGGAGATATCCCCCTTAGCTAGCCATATTCTAAGACGGGCTGTTGCTGATGGAACCTTGAAATGTGTAATATGGACTCCTGGCCATCAGGCTTTACAAGGTTATGAGGCTGCTGACGCGGCCGCCTGATCACTTACCCACGGGGCTCCTCACCCCAGCGCTTATGACTACCAACCAGTACACCACTGCTGCAGTTCACAGAAATTATGTTTTATTATCGTGATGCTCACCGCCTTTTCCAGGCTCCTGCAAATGAGCCTGGAAAATTGCCTGGTAAAGCAGATGGGCAAACTTTAACGTGCCTGCAGACAGGTACTTTACTCTGTCCTGCAATTATCAAACACTTCAATACAAACATCAATGGGTGGTGCCCACCCTGTGGGGAGGTTTGTGACATCTTCCACAGAGTGTGGGCACCTGCGAAAAATCTCCACCTGCTCACTACTTCTACCCCTTCTCAAGAGGCATAGGGGATCGCCCTCCTTGACTGCTTCTCGCTGGAGTCTCAAGGGACCCTGGTGAGACGGGTACGAGTCCAAGCCTCGTCATGCGGTTTCCCGGACTAGGAAAGCGGACCATATAGCCTAAATGTCCGCCTGTTTCCACTCTCTCACAGTCAAGTCCTGAATATGTGACCTCCATTCGTATTTATTTTAGTCTTTCCAGTTTATGAAATACAAACTTAATTGGAACCGACACAGTTTTAACATGGCAATTTATAAGTAGCGCACACCATTGGAGATATATTTGAGGGGCCTCAGGGCTCGTAATGCCGTAGCTTCGTTCTTAACAGCCCTCAAACTGCAGCTAAACAGATGAGTGCACATGGCAGATGTAGCTGCAGTGTATGTTCAAAAACTTTACCTCCGAGATTGCTCACACATCTCGGAAGCCAAATCACCATCTTTGTTTTTAACTATCGGTAATGAGGTAGTATGGTTAGTTTCAGAAATGTTAGTCTGGACAAGCTTTCTATGATGGTCTGAGTAGAAATTTAAAAATTTTATTACACATGGGGTTTAATTTCTACAGGAGCTGGCCAGCAGGCCTCAAAAGGAGTTGAAACGAGCGTTTTCCATTTGAAATGCACAGATTGTAATGCCTTTACCAGTCCATCTTGCCCCCCGGTATGCTGTAAAATGGCTTAAGTCACAGTAAGCACAATGTCTGGTTGATTACATGTGCATAAATCCCGACAAAAAAAAACACCTATTGAGTGTGAAAACACGCTCCCCCGTGCAAGCTGAGACAATCGAGAACATAAAGTGTGGCTGAGATTGCATGCAGCTACAATGCCCGCAGTGAAGCCATGGAGAAGTAGTCGTACTTGACAAACAAGCTGCCACTTCCGTGTTCATATACCGCAACAGCAAGTCCTGCCTGTGCTGTGTGACATAACGTGACAAACTGCAAATACAGTTGCACTTGAAACCCAGCCTTAGTTATACGATATCACTTTAGTGTTCATAATCTGGGACAGATTCTTAGCTATTCTGCATGGCATTATTGGACAAACTGCATATCTTCCACTGGCTTACAGTAGTATAGCAGTGCAGTCTTGTCTAGGTAGGAATCTTGCACTCTGTCGTGCAAGATTCCTACTTACACAAGACTGCACTGTTCCGAAAGCGCGAATTTATTGCTGAATTTACAAAAGAAACGCGACACTTCCTCAGAAGCTAGACACAACAAAGCAGGCTGACATATTCATTACAACTGTGCAACCCTTTTTTTTTTCTTCATAGTGGCGAACCGGGATCCTAAATTTACGGCCTAGTGCCAAAGAGAGCACTGCATCAAGAATCTGCAGGCATTCTTCATATCACTGTTTCAAGTGTGCACGGGGCACAGTGATATATGTTTATAAATTGAAAACCTCTACTTCTGAAAGGCATAGATAGTGCATGACACAGCCGAGAGTTGCTTAAAAACAGTGACCTACGATACGACATGCCGTGCCAATTGAGGCGCACCGTTATGTCAAACAGCGGCCCAAAAGCGATATGCAACCGTCCCAACAGTTCTGCAAATACAGCACACGGCTGACAGCAGCAGTGACCCGTTAAAAAAAAAAGACCACGATAGGCAAAGGAATGATGTTTCCCGCCAAATAAATTTGTCAAGGGTTCAAAAAAGTTCTTTAATGAGAGCTCCTGTTTTGTACAATAGCAAACAACAACACAACAAACGATTGAAACCAGATATGTGAACGAGTAGCGAGAAAAAAGATAATGAAAAAAGAAAGAAAAGTGGGATTATACGCTAACAGGCCGCAACCTAGTCAAGACAAACATCTCAAACGGTGGATCACATTTTGTTGCCTGAAAGCTATGGATTTTGTTTTTCAACTTTGTGAACGTCGGCCAACAAGCCTTGCGGGCGCTGTGAAGTTCCCGCGCCCATGAGGTTACATATTTTCATAAAGCCAATACGTAGGCACGGAAAAAAGTCCTAGCTTGGACGTTTACGGCACCGTAAAAAAAACAAAAAAAAAAACAAAGTCAGTTGGTTTTGTCACCGCACAGTGTCCGATGCAGGGAGTCCGGATAAAAACTGCATTGAAGAACTCACAAACAGAGGAACAAATGGCTGAAAAGAACTCGAAGCAAAAAGAAAAAAAATACCACAAGGAGAACACAAAGAAAAACAGGAGCTACGCAGTGGTTTTGGAAGAGTTAGCCCAGTCCACCCATTTCGAACAAAAGCGAAACGCTGGACGAGCTAATTTGCAGCCGGTGGATGGTCAACGGCGGGCATTTTGTTTTTCCCCTCCATTCGAGCTTGCTAAGCCTTGGCCGCCTTCTCGGAGGTGCCTTCGTCTCGCCCGCCGCAAGGGTCCCAAGCGAGACGCTCTTCATAGAAACGAATCACCACCTGCGGGCAGCGAATGTTTGCGACTCGAGCAGGCACTATGTCAGCCTCGTCACAATCCTTCCACTTGATCACGAACATCAGTTCACCGGACGATTTGGTGGCTCCAATGATTCGGTCCGGGTCCAAGCCGCGGTCGAACCCACGTGGCTTGGCGTCGCCATCCTGTTTTTTCTTCTTGCGGCTCGGGGCGTCGGCGTCGTCTTTCATCTTGGTCGACTGTGACTCGGCCTTTTGCTTGCGCTTCTCTTCGAACTGCGATATGAGACCCGGGCAGTCGAGGTTCTCCTCAGGTTCCCAAGTGTTCTCGCTGTCACTGTATCCCTTCCACTTTAGCAGGTATTCGACTTTGCCCTGCCTCACGCGCCGGTCGAGTATCTTTTCAACGATGAACTCCTCAGGTTCCCCCGGGGTGCCGTCTTTGTGGGTTCTATTCTTGTCGTTCCTGTTGCCGGTTTGTTCCATTGGGTGGTGGGGGACGCCCGGTTGAGTGTGTAGCGTTGCGCGCCAAGCGCGAGTCAAAACGTCGCTGTGAAGACGACGGCTTCAGGTAGGCGCTAATAATCCAATCCGCGCGCCATGCACACCGAATGCGTCCGAGAAACGAAGGATAGCTTGCGACCGTTGAAAACTCGTCGAACAAAAGAAAGAAAGAAGCGCGTTATGGCGAAACGCGCAAGTCACAGAGACGCCGGTAACAACGTAACGGCTCTGGCTAGGCCTACGGGCAACTGAACGATGGAATGCAGCGGCGCTCACTATTGCTCCAACCAACTACTCTTACACCGTGCTCCGACCTACCAGCGGGCGCGAGCCAATCCCGTTTCGCAACTGGTAGCCGGCGCGTTCGATTTGATTGTTTTATGACGCTACGCTGCTTTCGAATAACGAAACAACGTGGTAAAAACCTGCACCTAGAGCGTTTTCGTGACGTCAGTGCAAGGTTTCAACGTCACGTTAGAATCGAACGCGCCGCACCGGGCAGCGCCAATTGCTTCAAAAGATGGGCAATAGGAGCCGCCACATTCCTACATCTTTCGAGGTTGTTGACACGCGACCTTTTACCGCTCTACGGCTTTGCGGCTTTGATCGGACAAAAGGGAGGAGGACAAAAAATGCTAATGAAAAACAATGTAGAAGGCGCGACGCGTCGCGGAGACAGACGGTCTCGGGCGGCGAGGATTCAAATAACCGCGCAAAAAGAAGGAAGAAGTAAACGGAAACACGAGAAAAAGCAGCGAAGGGAATTCAAACGTTCGAATAAAGAGGTTTTCTAGGCGGGACCGCCGAGGAATGGTGGCCCGACGAAGCATTTTTCGTTTGTATTAATCGTCCGCTGCCTTCATTCAGCTGGGGGGCACTAATATTTCACTGACAGCAGTAAACAACAATGGCACTGCACGATGGCAGCACGAATACGCGCCAAAGCTTACAACTACGGAAGCAACACTGTACATGTGTAGAAGATAATTAGATGTGTATCTCGATCGTGGTGTGCGCGAGGACAAACTTCCTCGAATCCAGCCAACAGCCATATTGCTGCCCTTTTGTGTTGATTCAACAACTTTATTTGCTTCGAGCAACGGATCCTTCGCGAAACTATTGATTTCAAGTGAGAGCACGGCGAGAGCATATAAGTGGCAGTTAATTACGCACAAACATTAGTGAACTTTTTTTAGCAACGCGTCACTTGAGAGTAACATGGAAGAGTTGTTTTCAACGATCATGACATACTTTTAAAAGCCACGAGCCCTATCACGAGAATTGCGGGGGCCATAGCGATGGTTTGCTTGCATCTGCGTGCTTGACGTACAGCACTTTTCTTTCTCTCACATTGCACAATGCTCTCTCCCATCCATTTACCCTAGCGCACAACAAGCGCATCACTTTACAGGCAACAACGACTGTCGTGGGTTCATATCCAGGCGATGATGCAATGCGCCAACGCGGAATGACAAATCACCTGGACGGATAGATCAGATCAGCATTTCTGGGGCGGTTGACCAAGCCTACGGTCGACAGAGCGTCATATATCGGAGAACGGCGCCCACAATTACGCATCGACCGGCATACCTGCGATGGCTGCATTTATTAATTTTTTTTTGCACTCATGGTCGCTAGGTTCTGCAAGGTGTTGTGATACAAGCGACGAAGTAACGCTTTCAAATTAATGAGATGTGTATAATAAGTATAATTGCAACGATTCTGTCAGAATACAGTTTGATCACATTAAAGAAAAACGATGTAAAAATAACCTAGCACCACTTTAACGCTATATATATGGCAATAAAGACTGTACGTCATATGTCTAGACGGATGATTCACAAAGTGATTGATTGATATGTGGGGTTTAACGTCCCAAAACCACCATATGATTATGAGAGACGCCGTAGTGGAGGGCTCCGGAAATTTAGACCACCTGGATTCACAAAGTAAAGAAAAATGTGGAATTGCGATTTTCTCTCCTACTCTAGAATGGCCGTTTTTCCCTTCGTCTTCCCCATTTTCAGTTCATCTTTGCAGCAGAACTCTCAGCGGTCATTCTAGCTCTGCGTTAATTATCAGCATCAGTATAAGCTCCACAATAATTTTGAGGAATTTGCTGTCGGTACGTTCGTTCCCCACAGCAAATTAAAAGACGTACGTTGTCAATACTTTCAAATCGTTGGTTCCAATGCCCATAAATTTAATCACGTTAAATTGGGTTCCAGGGCACTAGGGCCTGCGTATAAATGATATTGTAGGTGCTCTAGCTACGTCATCGTTGAATGACCGGAAGGCTCAAAAAGGTTTAGTTTAAATTATACTTTATAGAGTTGCTTCTTTTCCCCAAATTCTGGCGACACATTGCTTCAAATTGGCTTTATTTTTATTCTATTCTTAGTTCTTGTTCAATTGTACATATTATGTCTTAATTAATCAGAATTTGAACGTTGATCTCACAATTTTTTTAAAACTAATCGGCTCTTGGCCAGTCCCCCAGTGTGTGTATGAGCCAGAGTTTCTAGGGTCTACTCTGTACTCTATATTCTACTCCTCCGATAGCGGCGCGCTAAGCCAGGCATGGAGTTACAAACCTGTTGGCCATGATTACCGGCCCGGGCATATGTTTCACACTAATCCACGCACCTGTCATGCTGATTGGAATCAGAGAGCTTTCTGCAGAACCTTACGTTTCGTTCATTTGAAAAGCTCCTTTCTAATTTTAGTGCTGCCAGCATCACACGGTGACCTTTTCACGCGCGATGGTCTTCTCACCGCTCTGAATGATTCAGAAAGGGGTGCATGTGTTGTGCGTGTAAAGTGAAAGATACGAGATAGGATCGATGGGGCACCCGGGGACCACAGCGAGCGAACAGTCAATTAACGAAATTGAGATACTTCTGACATTTAAACGAAATTGTAAATAAAACGCGCGAGCACTTCTATACGAATACGTTGCCGCCGGAATTCCGAAAAAAAAAACAACGAAAGAAACAAGGAAATCTGTTGTTCTCGCTGATGGACCAAGTCGGTTCGCTATTCATGCGGTTATCTTATTAATCTCATTTAACCGTGGTACACCGAAAATATCGTCATTGTTGCAGTTTTATTTATTTGTATCTTATTGTATTATTACTATTATTATTATTTTGTGTGGTGCAGCTCCGTTAAGGTACTGTTCACCGCTCGGAAAACTTTTTTTTTTCTGATTGTGGCGCAAATGTGAAGATCGTTCATCACATCGGCGGCAACGAGCATGGTTTTGTCCCATAAAAAAAGAATTATAGTTTTACCTTAACTGATGCTGAAAGCCCACAAAAAATGAGCGCTAGGCATCACCCAACAGCGATGTGCTCTAGGGTCACTGTATATGCTACCTGTAGGTAGCAGATGAGAGCCCTTGTTTTCCAACGCCGCTAGTAACCATGCGCTGCGGAGAAGCTGGTGCACAGGCCGCACCGCCGAAAGCAGTCCACCTGGAATCCATCAAGTGACCGTCGTGCAGCTCGTTAGCTACGAACACGGTGCTATTACTCGTTTCAGATTGATGTACTTAAGTTTAGACAGCAAATTATTCGCGCGGATTCGGCATCATTTTCGAAAATCATACTGAAATGATCAATACAGCAGGCTTAGTGGGGGCGCTCTTTGAATCTCGGAGGGCCTATGTATTTCGTGTTTTTGAATTGTTGTTCTTCCATAGCTGGCGCAACTTGACCATGCGGCAGTGGCAGTGCATATTATTAAGCACAATCTTTGCGCTTTGCGTTACCGGACAAATTAAAAAAAAATACTTGTGAACTCCCGTCGCAAAAACAGGTGTTCCTTATTTTTTCGCCGGTCGTTGAGACGCCAGTCACGTCGACTGGCGATAGGTGACACGCTTTGTCGATCGGCAACCAGGCAAGATGCCGGACCTATGGATTACTCTGTTCCCGTCTAATATGTGGTCAAAGACTGATTGTGCTTAAACACAAACATTTTTATCCTGGAATCGTATTTTACATACTTGATGCAGCTTTAGGCTGCGCCGAACACTTAACTTTTGCTTGTTTATCACCCATTCAAAGAGGCACCCGATGACGCATACGGTGGTGTGTTCACTTGTCTGCATTGTTGCGTTTGGCGGGCCACCCCTTTGCCGCGGCCCGCTAGAACGGAAGAAAGGCGGCCGCCTCATTTTGTGGAGATAAGGAGCAGCGCCAAGACGCCCTGCCGTTTCCACGCGCTGGGCGCTGCGTGGCTGAAATTACTCTACGGAGCACCGCTGTCCTTCGGGTCCGCGCAGAGATGCGACACGTGTCGTCTTCGTGCTCCGGTGAAAGCCACGACGCCGAACTTCCGCCGATTACGGGCGTCGGACCACCGTGCTGTGCATCTCTGACTGATGAGCCGCCGACGCTCAAATCAGTACCAGATGTCCAGGTATCGCCCCTCGGAGGCGCCTAGGCCGCTATGGCCGTTCGACAAAGCTTGGGTGGTCGGCGCCAGCGGCGAGATGAGAAACACGTTTCACCCCGCTCGCTGGAAACAAGATTCGCCGGAGGAGGCAGCATCGCCGGGACCACGGACGTGTTTGCTTTGTGTACGTGTGTTTGTAGGGGACGGTGGCGGCGTAATGGCACTCGTGTGTGCTGCGGGACATGTTATTGGACAGTGCCGTACAGATCTATTCCCCGATCTAGAGATCTTGGAGAAATGAGACTGTATTTAATCAGCCCTCGCGGGCTCTTTAGAGTGGTTCACGGAGATTGTTCAATTTGACGCGATCATCTGCGATTGGGTACATCTCAGCTTATGCGCGGTGTGCAGAAAAATAAAAGTGCATGATCTCCGGGTGATATATACGACTACGCGTGTTGTAGCGTTGCCGCATCTGCATTTACATTTCACCACGGCTATAACTCGTATTATCGGATACCTCATACGTGTTAATGGAAACAGTGGAGATTTTCGTTTCGTATCCACTTTGTACTTTTTACGGCTCGATCTTACGAAGTGACAATGCGCATTAGAAGAAAGAAGCAATGTGGGTACGAAAACACGTAGTAAATGTCAAATGCAGCAAGCTAACTGTGCCAGGTAATATTATATATTAATAAGTTGTCGGGTATTACATCATATGAATACTGGGTTCACCGGGTTATTGAGAAACGCAGCGGCAGAAATCCCCTCCAACTTTCACGAGGATATGTTAACCTCAGCCCAGCGCACGGCAGGAAGTGCTTCTTTTTTTTTCATTCATTTCCAATCAAACTTTTGCGCAATGAGTGAGAATTCTATCCGTGACCTCGCGCACAGCACTTCAAAACCACGGCGCCGCCAACGCCGTACCACGTTGAAAACTGCATTGCGCATGCCACGACGGAAATTGAATAAGTTTACACCCATGCCATGGTGCCAGTCACCTTATACATTCAAGACGTTCGCTTTCGAAAAAGATCAGATTTTTTTATAGCTGGCATCTACGTAGGTGAAGCCCACAGCGTGCTAGTTGCGTCTCTCAGTACCTAAATAAAGTTCCTACCTCCATCCAGCTACGATTAGAAAATTTCCCCACTATGAGCAGTGACCATTCCGCGACCCCCTTCTTTCAAAAGCTGTGACTTCAGAGCATAGCAATGTAGAAATTTCTGTCGAAAGAATGCAGAAAGATGCCGCCGGTGGAACTTTCTTGCCAACCGGCACCTGCTCCGAGAGAGGGTATGGTGGACGTGGTGCCCGCAGTGACGTCACACTGTTTGCAAACGGGGAGAGGTCAACTGAGTCGTAGGAACGGCAATTTCAATTGCCACCCCAAAATTCAGACAGTCATATATTTTGCTAAAACACATGTTCGAAAAGCACGACCCATATCACAGCACACCTGCATAGCCTGGGATCCGCAAACGAGTCCTGTCCGACGTGCGCGAACGCAGAACCTAGCCGCCCGATTTGTCTGTGGCAATCAGGACTTTATCCCATCTGATCTTACTGCACTTCACAAAAACTCGGGGCGGGAATTATCGAGTGCACGTAGAAAAACCAAGAAATTAGGAATGCTTTCCAATATTGTTCGCGGTATGGGTAGCAAAATGTCTAGCGAAACCAACCTTTATCTTTATCTAGCATATCTTGCATAAGTGACCACTTGTTAAAAACAAGAAAAATTATTTGCAGAACAAACGTTTAGAAATAAATAAAAAACTTGCACATGTCTCTGAAGAGGCCACGGACTTGGCAGTCCAAGATTGACATAACTTCGTCGAGTCGATATTGCCGATGAAAAAAAAAAAATACGCACCTAGAAATCCCTTTAGTAAATGACGCAGATTTATTAAAGAAGTTTTAACCTTGAAATAACATAGTTTTAACCTTGATTTTATCCTCTATAAAGAGACAGATGGTGAAATTAACGACATTAGAACTTTCAGAGTGATAGGTGCATGCACGGGCGTCGGGGCAGGTGTGTGTGTGTGTGTCCCCACTTTTCCCAGAGGCGCGGCCGCCATATGTCTGCCCCATGCATTGACTTAATAGGGAAGGGGCACAGCGATAAACGTACCCCAGAGTATTCTCGGTCACGCTAATTAGAGGGTACTCTAGCACAGCGATTGTTCAGCGACTAGAGTTATCCTGAAAATATAAGTAGTACACGGATTTGCATGGTCTTCAGGCTCGCCGGCTTGGAACGCACTAGCGGTTTTGTTTATTGCAGAGTTCTGGTTTTTGTCTCGAATACAAGTACAAACCGTTTTCAACTTCGTGATCCGATTCGTAACGGCGAGTCTAAATGGTTAAGGTGGCGAAGCGCAACTGCTTAACCTTTTGCCAATTGTCGTCTCGTGACGAAGCAGCTCCAAGACTCGCAAAGTCAAACGGAGCCGAAATCACGGAGAATATACAAATCCGTGTATACTACCCACGATTACCATGATCGATGAAGCGTCATGCGCTGCAGCTCCCATAGACACTAGCGCCAAAGCTTCCTCTAGCAACTTGTTCCATGAACATTGACATCTGTGAAAATCCCTAAACCCCCCCACCCTCCCCCACGCCCCACTTCAAGGGGTACCCTGCACACGTTGCGGGATCGAATCCCGGCTGCGGCGGCTGCATTTTTGATGGAGACGAAAATGTTGTAGGCAATTGTGCTCAGATTTGTGAGCACGTTAACAGCGTCTCCCGCAATCATATTGTCACGAGGTTGTGATACACGCAGCACTTGAGAGGAAGCACGCAGGAGTCAGGGCGGTGTCGGGCGAACTGTTTATTGGGCGAACTTGTGCCCAGCAAAACGGGGCCAAACACAACTCATAGCAACAGCGGCGTGAACAGTCGTCGGCCGACGGAAAAAAAAAGAAAAGCCCCCAGTGGCGCACTGCGCCGGCTTTTTATACACGCGTCGTAACGCGTTCCAAAGTGGCATACAAGATAAACGCGGCCTGCGTTGCGCTTAACAGAAAGTGATAGCGTCTTCCTTCGCAAACGAAAAGAACCGCACGTGTCAGTTTTTTATACACGCGTCGTAACGCGTTCCAGAGTGGCATACAAGATAAACGCGGCCTGCGTTGCGCTTAACGGAAAGTTATAGCGTCTTCCTTCGTAAACCAAAAGAACCGCACGTGTCACTACCCCCCTCTGAAAAAGCATCGTCCCGATGCTAAAGACAGAACATAAGAGAGAGTACATGCAATAAATTACATTAACAATGCGTCACAGCTAATCAGCGCGCGTAATAAGGTTTAAGTCGCACCACGTGTACGACTTCGGGTCGTGCACGGCGTCGTTGGGATGACGTTAAGCCATCGGGCACGACCTCATAGTCCAGTTCACCACGACGTCGGACTACCTTGTAGGGTCCAAAGTAGTGTCGCAGGAGTTTCTCAGACAATCCCCGTCGTCGTATCGGCGTCCAGACCCAGACAAGGTCACCTGGTTGGTATTCGGTGTGGTGTCGTCGAAGGTTGTAGTGGCGCCTGTCGACCGTCTGTTGGCTCTTGATTCGCAGGCGGGCTAGCTGTCGAGCTTCTTCAGCGCGATCCAGGTAGCTGGCGACGTCGAGGTCTTCTTCGTCGGTGCCGACCGGTAGCATGGCGTCAAGCGTCGTTGTTGGGCTCCGTCCGTAGACGAGCTTGTATGGAGCAAACTGCGTCGTTTCCTGCACGGCCGGGTTGTACGCGAAGGTTACATACGGGAGTATGGCGTCCCACGTCTTGTGCTCGACGTCCACGTACATGGCCAGCATGTCGGCGATGGTCTTATTTAGACGCTCGGTGAGGCCATTCGTCTGTGGGTGGTACGCGGTGGTTCGGCGGTGGCTTGTCTGACTGTACCTCAAGATCGCTTGCGTTAGGTCAGCCGTAAAGGCCGTACCTCTGTCGGTGATGAGGACCTCGGGGGCTCCGTGGCGGAGGACGATGTTCTCAATGAAGAACATGGTGACCTCGGCGGCAGTGCCCTTGGGCAAGGCCCTTGTTTCGGCATAGCGGGTGAGGTAGTCAGTCGCTACGACAATCCATTTGTTGCCAAAAGTTGACGTCGGGAACGGCCCCAGTAAGTCCATGCCGATTTGTTGGAATGGCCGTTGAGGTGGTTTGACGGGTTGCAGAAGTCCGGCTGGCCTAGTTGTCGGCGTCTTGCGTCGCTGACAGTCTCTGCATGTTTTTACGTAGTGGGCGACGTCGGCAGCGAGGCGAGGCCAATAGTACTTCTCTTGTATTCGTGACAGTGTGCGGGAAACACCAAGATGTCCGGCTGTCGGGTCGTCGTGTAATGCTTCCAGAACCTCTGGACGTAACGCTGAAGGTACCACGAGGAGGTGGTCGGCGCGGAGCGGCGAGAAGTTTTTCTTCAGGAGGACGTTGCTTCAGAGGAAAAACGAAGCCAGTCCTCGGCGGAATACTTTCGGCACGTCGGCGGTCTTACCTTGCAGGTAGTCCATGAGGATCTTGAGCTCCGGGTCAGCTTGTTGGCGTTCCGCGTAGTCGTCGGTACTTATGGGTCCCAGGAAAGAGTCGTCGTCCTGGTCATCCTGGGGCGGCGAATCGACAGGGGCGCGAGACAAGCAGTCGGCGTCGGAGTGCTTTCGTCCGCTCTTGTAGACGACGGTGATGTCAAATTCTTGTAGTCTGAGACTCCACCGTGCGAGGCGCCCTGATGGATCCTTCAAGTTAGCTAGCCAACACAAGGCGTGGTGGTCACTCACGACTTTAAAAGGCCTGCCGTACAGGTAGGGGCGGAACTTTGATGTAGCCCAGATGATGGCAAGGCATTCCTTTTCTGTCGTGGAATAATTGGCTTCTGCCTTCGAAAGTGACCGGCTAGCGTAACTGATGACCCTTTCATGTCCGTCGGTCCTCTGCACGATCACGGCGCTGAGCCCTGTGCTTCTTGCGTCCGTGTGAATTTCGGTGTCAGCTTCTTCGTCGAAGTGCGCCAGTATTGGCGGCGTTTGCAGGCGTCGCTTTAATTCTTGAAATGCCTCGACTTGCGGCGTTTCCCATTTGAAGTCGACGTCGGCCTTCGTGAGGTACGTCAGTGGCTCGGCGATCCGCGAAAAGTTCTTCACGAAGCACCTGTAATAAGCGCAGAGGCCAAGAAATCGGCGTACTGCTTTCTTGTCGGTGGGTGCAGGAAAGTCGGCGATCGCAGCTGTTTTCTGTGGATCAGGGAGCACTCCCGACTTGCTGATAACGTGGCCAAGGAACAATAGTTCCTCGTAGGCGAAGCGGCACTTTTCTGGCTTCAGGGTAAGTCCCGAGGCTTTGATTACCCGAAGAACAGCTTCAAGGCGCCGGAGGTGCTCGTCGAAGTTGGAAGAAAATACGACTACGTCGTCCAAGTAGACGAGGCAAGTCTGCCACTTCAAGCCTGCGAGTACTGTGTCCATAACCCGTTGGAACGTCGCAGGCGCCGAGCAAAGACCAAAGGGCATGACCTTAAACTCGAATAGGCCGTCTGGTGTTATGAAGGCAGTCTTCTCTCGGTCTCTCTCGTCTACTTCGATTTGCCAGTAGCCGGTTTTGAGATCCATCGACGAAAAATACTTGGCGTTGTAGAGTCTGTCCAGAGCATCGTCTATTCGTGGGAGGGGATACACGTCTTTCTTCGTGATGTTGTTCAGGCGACGATAATCGACGCAAAAACGTAGGGTTCCGTCCTTCTTCTTCACCAACACCACGGGTGATGCCCACGGACTCGTAGACGGCTGAATGATGTCGTCACGCAGCATTTCGTCGACTTGTTGCTTGATGGCCTCGCGTTCCCGTGCAGAAACTCGGTAGGGGCTCTGACGGAGCGGACGGGCATATTCGTCGGTTATGACGCGATGTTTCGCGAGAGGGGTCTGACGAAGCCTCGACGACGACGAGAAGCAGTCCTTGTATTGGTGGAGTAAGGCTTTGAGCTCCTTTTGTTGCTGCCTGGAAAGGCTTTGATTGACGTCGAAGGCGGGCGCGGACACTGCTGTCGACGTTGCGGCTCCCTGAGAATCAGTGAGGGCGAAGGCATTGCTCGCTTCCACAAATTCGCTTAGATGTGCTACCGTCGTGCCCCTATTTAAGTGCCTATATTCGTTGCTGAAGTTCGTCACCATTACCTTGGCTTCGCCGTTATGAAGCTTGGCTATGCCTCTTGCGACGCACATCTGACGGTTTAGGAGCAGGTGCTGGTCGCCTTCGATGACACCTTGTAAGTTGGTAGACGCTTTTGTGCCGACGGAAATGATGACGCTCGACAGTGGCGGGATGGTTACCTGCTCTTCTGTCACATTCAAGGCATTGTGAGCGACGTTGCAGTCTGACGCCGTTGCATTATCCGTGGACAGCGTGATTGACCTGGATCTTAGGTCGATGACTGCGCCTTGCTGGTCCAGGAAATCCATGCCTAAAATGACGTCTCGCGAGCATTGCTGCAGGACCACAAAATTCACAGAATACGTCTGGCTGTGAATCGTGACTCTTGCCGTGCAGGTTCCAGTCGGTGTTATAAGGTGGCCCCCTGCTGTTCGGATATCCGGTCCTTCCCATGCAGTCTTTACCTTCTTGAGCTTAGCGGCGAAGAGACCACTGATGATAGAGTAGTCGGCGCCGGTATCGACTAGGGCGGTGACGCTGTGGCCGTCGATGATCACGTCGAGGTCGGTGGTTCGTCGTCTGGCGTTCCGGTTAGGTCGGGGCGTCGGATCACGGCTGCGTCGGCTTGGTCCGGTGCTGCTATGTCGCGTCGGCGGCGAGGTTTTGTCGTAAAGACTCTGCTCAGGCGGCGTACTGCGACTACGTCGGGAAAGTTCGTGCGTCGTGGTCGTCGTCATCGGCAGCGGCGGCGGCGGCGGAGGAGGATCTTCGGCATTGCGTCGTGCAGCAACCGCACCTCCATCGGTTGCTGCCTTTAGTTTCCCGGGTTGGGGCTTGGGGATCGGCCCCGGTTAGGGCCGGTGTACTGGTGGCGATCCGGGGAGACGTAGCGGCCAGGCGAAGGTGAACGGGATGGTCGTCGTTGTTGCCACTGCGATCCGGCGATGTAGTCGGCGATGTCGCGAGGTCGCTCACCTGGGCGCGGACGCGGCGCGTTCACGTCGAAGCCACGCAGTCCCATCTCACGGTACTGGCAGTAGCGGTAGGTGTGCCCGGCTTCGCCGCAGTGGTAGCATAGTGGGCGGTGGTTCGGGGTGCGCCAAACGTCAGTTTTCCTCGGCGAGCGCTGGATTACTGGCGAGCGGGAAGGCGTCGGGGGTGGCGGCGGTGGCTGGCGACGAAACTGCGGAGACGTTGGGTCCTGGTGTTGGCGAGGAGCGGCGACAGGTCGTCGTGCAGTAGCGGCGTAGGTCATCGCCTCCGGTTGGGGCTGTGGCCGTTCAGGAACGCTCAGTGAGCGCTGTAGTTCCTCGCGGACTACGTCTTCGAGAGAGGCGACTTGGGGCTTAGACGATGGCAACATGCGGCGCAGTTCTTCACGAACAATAGCACGTATGGTCTCGCGCAGGTCGTTGGGGCAGAGTCCTCGGACTTCTGCGACGTCTGGCGACATGCGCCGATCGTATTGGCTGGTCCGCATTTCAAGAGTCTTCTCGATGGTGGTAGCCTCGGAGAGGAACTCTTGTACCGTCTTTGGCGGGGTTCTGATCAGTCCGGCGAAGAGCTCCTGCTTCACTCCTCGCATAAGCAGGCGAACCTTCTTGTCCTCAGACATGTCGGCGTCGGCGTGGCGGAAAAGTCGCGTCATCTCCTCCGTAAAGATCGTTACGTTTTCGTTGGGGAGCTGCACCCGAGTTTCAAGCAGTGCTGCGGCTCTTTCCTTTCGCACGACGCTTGCAAAGGTGCGCAGGAAAGCAACGCGGAAGTCGTCCCAGGTTCGAAGCGTTGACTCGCGGTTTTCGAACCAAGTCCTTGCGGCGTCTTCCAGGTAAAAATACACATGACGCAGCTTGTCGTCCAGGTCCCACTTATTGAGGGCTGCGACGCGGTCGTAAATGTCAAGCCAGCTTTCCGGGTCTTCGTAGGTCGATCCGCGGAAGGTAGGCGGCTCTTTGGGCTGGTTGACGACCACGGTTGCCGAAGACCTTGCTTCCGTCATCGTGGATGCCGGCTTCGTAGCAGCCTTTGTTTTCTTGTCCTTGTCGGGGAGTGGCAGGTATTCGGGCGGTAGTCCTTGTTGTCTTCGGCTCACTCGAACGACCGGGTCGGCGTCGTCCTCTTGCCGGCTTGGGCTTGGCTCACGGCTGGACGGGGGCGTACGGTACATGGACCGAGAAGCACCTCCACCAGATGTCACGAGGTTGTGATACACGCAGCACTTGAGAGGAAGCACGCAGGAGTCAGGGCGGTGTCGGGCGAACTGTTTATTGGGCGAACTTGTGCCCAGCAAAACGGGGCCAAACACAACTCATAGCAACAGCGGCGTGACCAGTCGTCGGCGGACGGAAAAAAAAAGAAAAGCCCCCAGTGGCGCACTGCGCCGGCTTTTTATACACGCGTCGTAACGCGTTCCAAAGTGGCATACAAGATAAACGCGGCCTGCGTTGCGCTTAACAGAAAGTGATAGCGTCTTCCTTCGCAAACGAAAAGAACCGCACGTGTCAGTTTTTTATACACGCGTCGTAACGCGTTCCAGAGTGGCATACAAGATAAACGCGGCCTGCGTTGCGCTTAACGGAAAGTGATAGCGTCTTCCTTCGTAAACCAAAAGAACCACACGTGTCAATATGGTAGTTTCGGGACGTTAAACCCTACTTATCAATCAATCATCAATCAACCCTGCACACGCTTATGTTCCCAGTAGATAGATAGATAGATAGATAGATAGATAGATAGATAGATAGATAGATAGATAGATAGATAGATAGATAGATAGGTTTTAACGTCCCAAAACCACCATATATGATTATGAGAAACGTCGTAGTGAGGGTCTCCAGCAATTTAGACCACCTGGGGTTCTTTAACGTGCACCCGAATCTGAGCACACGGGCCTACAACATTTCCTCCTCCATTTGAAACGCAGCCGCCGCTTATGCTCCGAGTACAATTTATAAATATAAATCGATTCGTTGTTTCGTTATAGCGTTCCTTTGACGCGCCGGGTTACGATAACCTTGCAGATATCTCGCGATGGTGGTAGGATACCCATGATTTTGCAATCTAAGGACAGCTTACAGGCCTTTAGGTCCTCGAAAGACGGGAACCAATTGCAGGCTATCGCGAGTAAGACGTCATAGTTTCACTTTTATTTCCTGGATCCATTGCAAAGCTCGTTTGATTTCTGATCACTATATGGAAGCACTTTACAATGAAAGAGCGATAGTCAAACACCTCCTATAAACTTGGCGTGTAGAGGGGACATATAAGCTGTCCCGATACGCAAATGCGTTTAGAACAAACGTTCCACGACTTGGAGTAAGCTCCAGTGTGCATATTGCCACATGGTTTGCTTGGGTGAGATCGAAGAGTGAAGGAAGACAAAGACGATCTCTCTGAGCCGCTGCTTGAGTAGTCGACTAAACGAGCCCATTTTTTTTTTTTTTCATCGCCGTTGTCTGTCTTTTGTTTTATTCTCAGAACACGGAAAGCCGGTGTCTCCGGCATAAGATGCAATATTTTCGACGGATTAGACAGCGTGTATAGAGAGAAAGAAAGGTTAAGATAAAAAGTTACAGGGAGAAATTTCTTTGCGAAGTGAAATTCTAACCCGTGTGCCCACGATCCGAATGTGAGCGTCTTAACCACTCGGCTGTACGGGCAAACCATAGCCTTGGGACACGCTTGCTGGATTCCGTGCTAAACGGTTGTGCCGTCCGCGATCACCGATGCCAGCGTAGCTCTCGCCGATCGTCCCGCCGTCAGAGATTTTCTAACGCCTTGTAGTTCTCGCCGAGTGGTGCCCCGTCCTCGGACTTCTTCGACCGTTCTTATCAATCTTTCCTATCTCTTCTTTCTTCTCTATGTTTCTCCTGTGCTGCGAGTGCTCTGTTTTCTTTATATTTCTACTTCCATTCCCATTCCCTACAAGGCACTGTGCCATGTCACCAATGAGGCACACAGAAAGTAGGCGCCTTTTCATTTCTTCAAGAGTAGTAGTACACTACTACTCTTGAAGTAGTAGTGTACTACTTCAAAAAAAAACGCAAGGGGGCGTGATACCCAGTTTTGTATATATGGAGCTTGCGAATCAGCCGCGAGCGCGCTATGAGCGCAGCATGTAGTCCTGATTTACATGACACGCATACCATGATTATCAAGTTCGGTCGTTTCATTTACCTTCGTCATGCATTCACGGCACGTAATACCAATTTGGTAGATCTGAAGCTGGCGAAACGGCCGCGAGCGCATCATGAACGTGGCATGTATTCTTCTTCTTACATGACAGGTATCTCATGATTATCATGTTTGCACCAGTCATATACCTGCGTCATCCAATCACGTCCCTTGATACTAAAACTGGTATATGTGAAGCTAGGGAAACGACCGCGAATAAGCGTGGTGCGTACTCACGACTTGCATGAAATGCATGCCATATTTTCCACGTTAGGGTCTGTCAATTATGTTAGCTATCCAATTGTCACACTTAACCAGTTTAATAATATGCCTTGTGAACAAAATTACCGCAAGGGCTGCAAGACTGTGAAATGTAAATAATGCCATTTTTAACGTACATACCATGATTTTCATGTTAGTACTAGTCACTTATGATTGCCACGCAGTCACTTAATGTCATAGAAATGTTGGTATAGATATCATTACCGACACGGCCAGGAGGGACAAAAGTCGTAGGCGGCTAGATAGATAGCTAAATGGATAGGTATACGCTCAACGTCACGGAAGTTCACTAAAAAATGCTTCGCATATATATATATATATATAAAAGGTACGGACAAGCAGCTGCTGGGTGTTTGGAACAACGCAAAGCCAGAAAACGATATCCTAAATTTCAGTGTATACTTGGTCGTCATCATCCTTTTCCTTCTTTTAGAGACGCAAGAACTTTCTGTAAACGCCCACGTTATTTTAAGGGGCGTGAAGGCAGCGACGAGAAGCAGAAATCTTCCCACCGATCGGTCATGAGCGGGCGTCTGACGGTGGTGGTGGTGGTGGTAAAAAACATTTATTTTAGAAAACGTTTACTAGAGAGTGCCGACGTGGCCCATCGGCGTGCTAGAGTGGCAAGACCCTATTCCGGGACGCCAGTGGAGCTGGAAGCTGCCCGTGCGCGCTCCACCAAGGAGCGTTGTGCAGCCAAGGTAGAGCAGCCGAGCAGGTGCTCCTCCCAAGCCTCTCTAGTTGGGATAGGAAAAGGGGATGAGAAAGGGACGGGATTAACTGGGCACGATGCTACGACGTGATATGTGTCGGCGAGCACATGACAGGTCGAGCAGGTGCCATTGATTTCCGGCAAAAAGTGCCTGGCGACCGCCGGACTGATAAAGGTGTTCGTCTGCAGGCGGCGTAGCAGTCGTTCGTCCGCTTTCTCCAAACCGCGTGCGGGGTCCGGGTAGAGGCGGCGCGAAGCCCGGTAATAAGCCAAAATTTCGCGAAAGCGCGTCAGGTTGGTATTGCCAGATTCCGTCTCGGGACATGGAGGGGCATGTTTCAGAAGGACCAGAGAGACCGCATAACCGTTACGTCTTCGGTTTATTGTTGACAGAACAAAAAAAAAATGTGCAGAGCGTGACCCTGGCTGCTTCTTCTTCCTCGCCTCCGAGCTCCATCTTCAAATCTGTTTTCTACATCTTCCCGCCGGCCAGATTCAACCGAAGCAACCTTCGAGAGAATACAACAGTTGAATCGGCCTCTTGACTAATTTTCCTTCAGGTGTACGAAGCAAGCATGTTCTCACTAGTCCATCCTTGCCTGGAAAAATCTTTTCGATCTTGCAGAGTTTCCACCGAGTTCTTTTTCGCGCTTCTCCAAGCAGAAGTACATCTCCTTCTTGTACATTTGCGTGACGCTCTGTTTTTCTGCTGGCACACTTAAGCTCCCTCAGGTACTCCTTTTTTTCATCTGGTCCACCATGTTATCATAGCCTGTTTTCTTGCACTCCAGTAATTCAGCAAACTGTATTCTCCGAGTCTGTTTTCTTCCTGCTTGTTTATTGCTTGCCTGCCTCCTATAACGTCCGCCGGTGTGATGGGTTGTGGCTCGTTAGGATCGTCATACACATAAGTGAGAGGCCAGTTGTTAAGTACTCCTTCTGCTTCAACAACCACAGTCCGTAGTTCTTCTTCATCCAAAAGTCGAGCACCTATAGTTTTTGCCATGGATGTCTTAAAGCTTCTGATCAGTCTTTCATAAAATCCTCCCCACCATGGAGCTAACTCTACAATAAACTTCCATTTTATTTTCAGGTTACTGGTATACTGTTGAACCCTTTCATCTTCCATCTTTAATATCTTGTTCATCTCTTTCTCAGATTTTTTGAATGCTCTTGCATTATCACTGTAAATAGTTGTACACAATCCTCTTCTAGCTACGAATCTTCGGAATGCTTGTATAAACGCTTCTGATGACATCCTCTTGACCAACTCCAGTTGTATGGCTCTTATTACTGCACACGTAAATATCACAATGTAAAACTTTGTAACTTTTCCGCCTTTCTCCTCTCGAGCATTTAGCGGTCCAGCAAAGTCTATACCAACAGTGTCGAATGGCCTCGTCTGTGTAATCCTGTCAGCTGGTAGAGGTGGAATTTCTTGTGCCATTGGTCTAGAATTGAATCTCCTACATGTGATGCATTTCTTTATCACATATTTCACCATTTGTCGGGCACGCAGAATCCAAAACTTCGTTCTTAGATGTGTCAATGTTGCCGCAACGCCACCGTGCATTGTTACTTGATGCGCGTTTAGAACTAGGAGTTCTGAAAAGTGACTTTCTCTTGGTAAAATAATAGGATGCTTCTCATCAAAGCTCAAATCACTCCACTGAAGCCTCCCTTTTACTCTCAGGACACCTTGATCATCTTCGAAGATGTTCGTGCCGTACAGATTCATGTTGTCATATATTCGTGTCACTGCATTTTGTAGCGTTTTCTGCTCCTGCTTTATCAGCACAAACTCTGCCTTGTCCAATTCTTCTCCTGTCAGCGAACTTGTTTTCCTTTCTTTTCGTCGGTTTCCTATATAACGCATCACCCACGCGGTAACTCGTAACGCTTTCTTGTATGATCCAAATCTGCTCACATCAATTATCTTTTCTTCACTCGTGGTGGTAGTTAAGCATGCCACTGTCTTTTCTTCGTCTTTGTTGTCATCACTGTCCGATTCATGCGTGATGTCATAATCAGGGCTTTGTTTTTCATTCTTGACCCACGTGGGGCCTTTCCACCATAATTCATTGTCCAGCAAACGTTTTATCTTCATCCCCCTTGTCATAAAATCCGCAGGATTTTCATCACTTTTAACATAACCCCATTGACTCTCATTGGACTTGCTCTTAATTTCTGCTGCGCGGTTGCGAACAAACAGATCTTTCGTCTTGTTTGACTTTATCCAGCATAACACAATTTGAGAGTCAGTCCAGAATTTCACATTCCTCAGTTTCCTGATGAAATTCTCGGTTATATGACTGGCCAATCTGACTGATATTGTGGCCGCCAACAACTCCAATCTTGCTAGTGTGATCTTTTTGATTGGAGCGACTCTACCCTTTGCAATGATTAAATTTGCTTCATTGCTTCCATCGGAGTATTCTGTTACAATGTATGCTACTGCTCCATATGCCATTGGACTCGCATCGGAGAACACGTGCAGAGTCGATGCTTTCACTTCAGCTTGTCTGTTGTCATAGCATCTGTTAACGGTGAAGTCATCTGAGTGCTGAAGCTCCTCCGACCAGTCCTTCCAAGTTGATCTATGCTGGCTTGGTAACGGGTCATCCCATTTCAGTTTATCCATCCAAATTTTTTGCAGCAATATTTTTGCTCTGACTGAAAATGGTGTCAAAAAACCTAAAGGGTCATATAGCTTTGCCGTGTCCTGCAAAACCTGTCTTTTTGAGAGTTGTCTCATGTCCTTGTCATTTCGCCATGTAGTGTCGGGAAAGCTCAACACGTCGTCTACGAAATTCCGATTCAGTCCCAAAATCTTGATTTGTCCCTCTTTTCTTATCCCTCGATCCAGATCCTCTCCTTCTTCATCAAAGTGTTTTCTTAGCTCGGCGTCATTTGAAATCCATTTTCTTAAATTCATTCCCGCATAGCGAAAAATATCTCGTGCTTTTTTGTATATCTTTGTCGATGTCGAGTATTCGTCGGCTCCTAGTAAAACGTCATCGACGTAGATTCCTTTCCGGAGTTGCGCCACAACTGCAGGATATTTTTCTTCGAATTTATCCAAATGTCGATGAATCGTGGCCGCTAGAAGGAAGCTACTTGGTGTAGTTCCGAAAGTAACCCTCGTCATCCTCCACGTTTTTATCTTCGGGGTTGGCATATCTTCGCTGGGTATTCTTTCCCACCATATGAATCGCAGTGCGTCTCGGTCATTTTCATGTATCTTGATCTGCAGGAATGCTTTTTCCACGTCGGCTGACATAGCGATCTTGTGATGTCGAAAGTTCATTAGCAAGCTTGTGATGTCGGGGTTTAGGTTTGGCCCCTTTTCCAAGTTGTCATTTAAGGATTCACCTGGATTCTGGCTTGACGATGCGTCAAAGACGATCCGTATTTTTGTCGTTGTTCGGTCCTTCTTGATCACTGCTTGATGCGGCATGTAGTATACAAATTTGTTCTGTATATCGGATCCAGCATCTTCTTCGACGTTTTCTGCTATTTCTTGCTCAAAGTACTCTCGAATAGCTTTGTCATAGGCTAGGAGTTCATCTTTATCCTTGCATAATTTTTTGGTCACCTGCATAAGCCTCTTCTCTGCAATGGTGGTGTTGTCGTCCAATGTCACGTTTTCCTTCCATGGTAGCCGCACTTGGTATCTTCCTGCCTTGAACTCCATTGTTTGTCGGACGTAGTCTAGCACATGTTCATCGTTCATCTTTGTTGCTGGGTTCTCCTTGATGCCCATGTTTTCCAAGTCCCAGAATCTCTGCAGTTGGTCCGCAGTCGTGTCCGACTTGGCACTGACCTTGAGTACCATAACCGTCGATGATTTCAGCGGCACACAATGAAGTCCTACAGGACCTTGGACCGTCCATCCCAATGTTGTTTCTATTGCCATTACTTTTGGATGAATCTCGCAAATGCGACCAGTGACGACAGTCCAGTAATAATCTGCTCCAATTAATATAGAAGTTTTCATATTTTTTCTTTCTTTGTCCTTCTTCTGGTTGTCATCAGCCAAACGAATTCCCATCGATCTTGCTCTTTCGTGTATTGTCAATGGTGGCGATGGTAGCACGTCACAGATATAACTTATATCTCCAGTGCCTCAATCGTGACTGGCTCCGAGATGGTATCCTTCCTCACGCTGACCTCGACGACTTTCATGTCTAGTTCCATCTCTCCTCCTCCAAATGATCCTACAGTAATCCTTTCGGATCTTTTTACCTTGCACGCTAGTTTTCTTGACAAGCTTTTGAGGATGAATGTCCTCTGACTCCCGTTGTCCAGCAGAATCCGTGCGTAGCACCCGCTGCCTTCTCCCTCCGTCCACGAAAAGGCTGTCTGCAGTAGTATGCACTTCTGTTCATCAGACTGCTGTGCGTGCATGTTGCAGGACTTGCTGGTGTCTAACCGGTCAGGTTGAGTGCTTTTAAGCACTTGCTCAACATCCCCGCTTTGCTGCTGTGTTGACTTTCCTGCAGGCGTACGTGGTCGACACATGGATGTCGCGTGCCTTCCCTTGCATGTTTTGCAGCGTACGTTAGCACGGCATATCTTCGCCGTGTGGTGAGGTCTGGTGCATCTGAAGCACCTTCGTTCCTGTTGCAAGGCTTCTTGCTTTTGTTGCATACTAATGCTTCTTCTGCAATCTTCCGTGTAGTGTCCAGTCATCTCACAAAAGATGCATTTTTTCATCGAGGTGCTTTGAAGCGTAGATGTTCTAGTCCGCCTCATACTGTGCGGTGACTGGGTCACGTCGTATTTTTCCTCTCGAGTTTCTTCTCTGCTGCCTATATATATGTTTAAAAACTCCATAATTTCTTTCAAACTGCTCGTGCTGTTTCTTGACGCTGAGTTCGATTCCGTAGTTGCTGGTCTGTTGTCACCTTTCTTTAACTCCTTCATCTTCATCTCAATCCTCATATCCACCGGTAGCGCAGATTTTACAACAGGAGCTATCACTGTGGCGTAACTATCCATTTCCACTCCTAACGACTGCAGTGCTCGTGTGTTCACTTGCAACTTTTGGAAGAGTTTCTTCAACCCATCTACATCTTTAGGACTCTTCACTGCTTCCAAATTTGCAAGCTCTTTTATGTACTTCTCTTTTAAATTATCTTCTCGTCCGAAGGTTTCTTTCAAAAGAGCGACTGCATGCTCGTAATTCTGATCAGAAAACTGCAAGCCTTCTATGAGGGAAGCAGCCTGCCCGCTCAGAGACGCCAGAAGATAATTAAATTTTTGATTCTTCGGCATATTCACTCTGTTATGCACCGATGTCTCGAACTGATGCCACAACCTTGGCCATGCTGTTTTTTTCCCATCAAACTTGATCATTTCAAGGCGTGGCAACTTAACAAGCTCTTGCGTCTCCGAGATTTGGTCAGTACCTTGCACTGAACTCGCCTGTTCTGTGACCATTCTCGTAGTCAGTTGCGTCGCTTGTTCTAACTCGCGTAATCGCTCCTCAATTTTTGTCGTTGCAGCGACGATCTTCATCTCATAATGCAAAACTCTTTCAAATTCTGCCTCCGCGCTGTCTTCTTCAATGAACGGTTCTATCTGTTCGTTAACTTGTCTTAGCGTCTGTGACACGCTCTTCATCTGGTTTAGAAGCGTCATAAGTTGCGCTCGATCGGCGTCTTCTTCTATCTTCTTATCGATTTCGCTCGTAAGCGTCGTCACATTTGCTGGAAGCGTCTTCCGCTTCTTCGATAGGACCTCTTTATTCATGCCTAAAACGTGTTGAAAGAGCTCTTGCCTTTTTTATGTGCGTCGCCAACAGTCGTCGGTCGTGGTCCTTCTCTCGACGGTTAGTCCTTGAGCCAGACGCCACTGCTTCGTTCTTCAACCCGTTGTTGCGAATGGGGTTGAAGTCTCTGCGTCTGTCTTCAGATCAATCCTGGTCACGGCACCATGTTTCAGAAGGACCAGAGAGACCGCATAACCGTTACGTCTTCGGTTTATTGTTGACAGAACAAAAAAAAATGTGCAGAGCGTGACCCTGGCTGCTTCTTCTTCCTCGCCTCCGAGCTCCATCTTCAAATCTGTTTTCTACAGGGCAACGGCCCGGACAGGAGAAGCGCGGGCAGCGGCATTTGCCGCCTCGTTGCCGGGCAGGCCCGAGTGGCCTGGGGTCCACACTATACGAATGGGATGAGGGTTAAAGCGCCAAGAGGCTGCCTGCAGTAGGCTAGCCGCCAGCGGAGCAATGGAACCCTGAAGGTACTGAGAACAGGCCGAGCGCGAGTCCGTCAGGATGGTGCGTGAGGCAGGGTGAGAGGCGGCCAAAGCTATGGCAACCTCTTCAGCGTGCGTTACGGTGTCTGCTCGAAAGGAGAGGCCATCTACGTGTTTGCCCTCTGTAATCACGGCAGCCGAGAAGTGACCCGAGGGGGAGGGACCCGAGACGTCCACGTAGAAAACACCAGGACGATCGGAGTGTCGCGTATGAAGGGCCGCGGCGCGTGCTAGTCTACGGCCAGGATGGAGGTCAGGGTTCATATTACGGGGTAGAGGTTCCACCCATAGCTTTTGACGCCAGAGCTCTGGTACCGGCTGCAGAGGGTCTTGGTCAGATATCGGGTTAAGGCCAAGTCTGTGTAGAAGACGGCGCCCTGAAGGCGTCTGCGACAGTCGATTGATTTGGTTAACGCGATGAGCTTCGCACATCTCTGCAAAGGTGTTGTGTACCCCCAGAGCCGTGAATCGGCTGTTGGAAGTTGCAATAGGTAGGTCCAGAGCGCGTTTGTATACTGAACGAAGAAGGACGTCCAGCTGGTGCTCGTGTCGACGACGCACGCGAAGGTAAGGCAAGGCGTAGAGGACGCGACTGGTCACAAACGCGTGGGCCAATCGGAGGGACTGAGACCCGCGGAGGCCGCCGCGCTTAGTAGAAACTCGCCGTATCATGCGGCTCACCTGTTCGCTGGTGCGTCTGAGGCCTGCTATTGTGCCCTTTAGATCCAAGGACGATGTGAGGTGAAGGCCAAGAACCCGAATATTTTGCACTGCCGGGACGGGCCCGGACGGAAGAAAAATTTGAGGCGGTGGTAGCGGAGAGACTGAAAGAAGAGCCGATTTAGCTGGAGAGCACTCCAGGCCGCATGAACCTGCGTAGGTGTCCACCAGAAGGGCAGCCTTTTGCAGGCGTTCTTCGATTTGCGCTAAGGAGCCGGTGTTGGTCCAGATTGTGATATCGTCCGCATATAGTGCGTGTTGTATTCCCTCGACCTCGCTTAGAAGAGAGGGGAGGTTCATCATCGCCAGGTTAAAAAGCAGAGGAGACAGGACTGCCCCTTGAGGTGTACCCCGCGTGCCTAATAAGTACGGGCCATGTTCGGTAGAATTAAGGCGAATGAAGGCGGTGCGATGTGATAGAAAGGCGCGAATGTAGTTGAAAGTCTTCTGCCCGCAGTTTGTGGTAGACAGGTTAGTGAGTATAGTGCTGTGTTTGACGTTATCGAAAGCCCCGCGGATATCGAGAGCGAGCACGGCTTTATCGTTATGGCGCATAGTAGTCGGCTCTATGATATCGTGTTGAAGCTGGAGCAGGACGTCCTGCGCCGACAGATGCGGGCGAAAGCCAAACATCGTGTCGGCAAAGGTGCTCCTGGCCTCCAAGTAGGCTGAAAGGCGTTCGCGAACCATGGTTTCCATGAGTTTGCCTGCGCAAGACGTAAGTGAGATGGGTCTCAGTGCCTCAATACTAATGGACTTTGCCGATTTGGGAATGAATGTCACGACCGATGTGGTCCATTCCGTTGGAAGCGGAGAACCGTCCCATATCGAATTTATAAGCTGGAGTAGCGAGAGGTGTGCTTGGTCGGGAAGATTTGCCAGGAGCGATACTGTGATTCCATCGCGTCCAGGGGCCGTGCCCCGTCGCATTTTCGTGAGTGCAAATCGTAAATCAGAAAGCGTGTATGGGGCGTCGAGGTCGGTGTTAGGGGCGCCGGAATACGTATATGCTGGGCCTGCGGGATCAATTGTGTGGCAGATGTAGCGGTCACAAAGTTCTCGCGCGAGTTCATCCGTAGTGCCCTGAAATCCATGCAGAACACGGTGGAGCTGGCGTTGCGTTTCTCCCCTGGTGGTGGAGGGATCTAGAAGGCTTCTAAAGAGTCGCCACGCACTCTTAGAGCTCATCTGGTTTGCAGCCTTCGAACAGGTGTCTGCCCAGTTAGCATCGGAAAGTTGTGCGGAGTATGCGGCCGCCTCTGCAGTGAGCGCCTCAATGCGAGCGCGAAGTTTCCGATTAAGTTTGTTGCGTTTCCAGCGCCTTATGAGCCTGCGGCGAGCGTGCCAAAGATGTAGGAGGTGTGGATCGATCGCAGGAGTCAAATTAGAGGTTGCAAGGGTGCGAGTGTTCGCTTGTTTCATATGAAGAGCGTATGATGCCCACGCTGCATATTCGGTCGAGGAGAGGCCGGCGGGGAATGGTTGCATTCTGAACTGAGTCCAATCAGTGAGACGGGCTTGGCCCCAGTGTTGGCGCATTTTCTGCCGCGGTGTGAACGAAATGCGGAGTAAAAAGTGATCGCTGCCTAGGTTTTCGCCTAAATTTTCCCATGTAGCATCGCGGATGTGACGGGTGAGGGAGAGGTCGGGGCATGTGTCTCGCGTGACCGAGTTGCCGGAACGTGTGGGTTGTGCCGGATCGGTAAGAAGCGTCAGGCTCAGCGAGGAAATGAGCTCCTTAAGCTCTCTGCCCCGGGCCTTCTCGTAGTGGTAACCCCAGTGAGGGCTGGGGGCATTAAAGTCCCCGACAATCACCAGTGGTTGTCGGGCCGCTATACGCAGTGCCCGATGGAAGAGATGCGCAAACGAAGCGCTCGCAAGGCGAGGGGGACAGTACACGTTTAAGATATGTATTGATGGTTGGCCCCTCCGCTGAGACAGCACTGATATCATGCAGTAGTCGTAAGGAAGATCCAGATCGAGGTCGATCTGTATCGCCGTGTAAGCTTTATGCACGAGGAGGCATGTGGTGGTGCCGCCTACATAGGAGCAGTATCCAGAAAGGGATGGAGCAGGGCCAGATTCTTGGAGCGCCAAGACGGCCGGCTGAGAGCCAAGCGAGCTGAGGAAAAGGGAAAGATGTGAACGCTTTCGCCTGTTCCCGAAGCCTCCAGGGTTCCACTGTATGATCTCGAATTTAGACGCAATGTTTGAACGGGACGTACGATTGGTAGCCATTGTGACTGTCCTAGGTTTTATATTTGGTCCTCCATGTCCCGCTCGGAATCCTCAGAGGCAGGGAGGGGCACGGAGGCCGGATTGTCCGACGGCGGGGTGGTGGTGGCCACCTTACGACGACGCCGTGGAGCTGTACCCTCACTGCTCACCGAGCAGGAGCGGGAACGCGATGCCTTGGGTTGAAACTGGGTGATTGCCCAGGCTTGAATAGCCTGGGTAACCTCTACTACTATGCGTTGGACCGAGAAGCTGGTGAGGAGGTGATTAATCGAAGCTTCGACGCGCGTGAGGCGTTCCTCTACGCGCGGGGTCTGCTCTTCGCTAGGGAGAGTTTGGTTAGCGGGCAAGAGAACCTGAGGTGCCCCAGGAGCCTCAAGAGCTTCTGGAGTAGATGAGGCACCGGTTCCGAGTGCTGGAGTACACATGGCTGCTTGAACCGGCGGTTTAATGGGAGTGGACTTAGCGCAAGGACTAAGCTTGGACGTAGCTGGCGTAGCCGCCTGGACAGAGGAGGCAATACCGGATGGCCTTGCAGTACACTGTTGTTGGGGTTGAAGTCGCTTATTTAAGAGTTCGAGTTGTTTAGTTAAAAAAGAATTTTGCTTTTGAAGTGCCGCAACTTGCTGGCGAAGGGCCGCAAGTTCGGGAGAAGGAGGATCGACAGAAGGGGGTGAGAGAGGCTTAGAAGCAGCTTTTCCTGCCCAACTGCTCACCTGAGGTACCGCCGCTGGTGCTTCGAGCGGTGGGAATGCTTGAGAGTCGGCGTGGAGTGGTGGAGCCGAATGATGCAGGTTTGTGCTGCTGTCTGGCTGTGACGAACATGAGGTGGTCCCTCGATGAGATGTTGAGGGCTGCTTGCGTTTCCGATATTTTCGGTATTTTGCCGTGCAGCCACTGGTCCCAGTCTCATGGGCGCCGTGGCAGAGGAGGCACTTGGGGTGGCAGTCGTTGGCATTGAGACCTGCAGGTGCGGGGGTTCCACATTTGGCACACTGGGTTGGAGCGGCGTGAGGGCACTGAGGTGGTCGATGACCGATAGTACCGCACTTGGTGCATACAGGGACCGTTTTCTTATAGGCGCGGATATACGTCGCCACGCAGTGGTAGAAGAGGAAGCGGGGTAACTTCGTGCCCTCGAAAGTCACCACCGCCGCCGCGGAATCTCCGAGTTTGCGGACCGCAAGGATAGTACCTTGAGGCCAATACAGTTCAGACTTTATCTTTTCCGGGCTTTCAGCAGGGTTTACATTGATGACGCCCTTGCATGTATCCCCTGGTGCCTTGGCGTGGCCTCGAACGGGCAGCTGCTGATCCCCCACTTGCAACTGGAAGTCCCCGAGGAGTCGCTGTGCCATAGGCAAAATGGTGGTGCTACAGACCAAGATGTTCTGTTCCCAGATTGGCCACACTTGAATTTGCGTGGTAGTCCGGTCGCCGAGGTAGCTGCGGATGGCGTCGCCCGCGCGATCGGCCGGGACAAATGTGCGTAGCTCGCAGGGAACGCGAGGTCTCAGCACTACGATGTAGTCGTCGCGAGAGAGGCGAGGAGTTTGACGCGGACGCCACTTGCGTTGCTTCGCTGGCTGCGAGGACGGAGCAGAGGTAGGCACACCGCCGGAGGGATGGCGCGCCGGCGTTCCTTGCAAGGCTGGGGAATGGTGGCCCGCCGTGGCGTCTCGTTGTTGTTGAGACGCAGACTTCGATTTCGCTTGCTTGCGTTGCCACAGTTTCACCATGTCGTCGAGGTATTCATCTTCTGATGGCATAGTGTTTTCGGAGGATGAAATCTCCATGGACAGCATTTGGCTTGAGGTAGGATCATAGCCCGTAACCACGTTAGCGGCCGCCATCGCCGGGCTGAGAGCCCTTAGCGAGGCGGCGTTGTAGCCGGGAGTGAAGGACGTCCCTCAAGTTGTCAAAACTGGACCCACCTGGACGAAGGTGTTGTCTAGGCGAAGCGGAGAACTTGGCGGTGACGATAAATCCAAGTTTCAGGGGTACCAGGGTGGATGTTTGCAGAAATAGCAGAAAATCTACGGAGGCGATGTGGAGTGCGTCTGTCACCATCGAGCGCTCGCAGCGCCCCCCCCCCCCCCGTCTGACGTTGTTCGCAAATCCCAGTGCGTGAAACGCAATCTTTACTGGGCCAAGAACGCTGTTTACGCACAGTCAAGAGGGTTATCTGCATGAACGCGTCTGTTACCCAGGATGATCGCAAGGTAGGACTCCCTCCACAGACGCCGACGGGAGCGGTGTTAGGGTACGCGTTCTTCAGCGTTATCGTATCAACAATATTAGGCAGCCGAAACACCGACCACGTATGCGACGCCATTCAGAGTAAGGGTCATTTGTTTTGCGTACAGTTTCCAATCGCACTTTTTCTTCCAAGCAGCTGGTGTTGCTGAGGACTGCCAGGTCACTGGTGTCACTTTCAAGGCGGCTATAGTGATTAGAGTCCCACTTTCGCTGATGATATCACTCGCACATATTTTCTAGGTGATTTCATGTGCGGGAAACAAAATACTTTACGACGCACCGTTAACTTCGTTCCTACCTGCTCGATGAATACAGATCAACTAATGAAAACGCACTCACTCTTGCTCACAAGCTTCGATGTGAACTTGCTGCAATGGAGCGACGCTATCGTTGTTAACCGGAGCTCCGCCGCGGTGGTCTAGTGGCTAAGGTACTCGGCTGCTGACCCGCAGGACGCGGAATCCAATTTCAGCTGCGGCGTCTGCATTTCCACAGGAGCCGGAAGTGTTGTAGGCCCACGTGCTCAGATTTGGGTGCACGTTAAAGAACCCCAGGTGGTCGAAATTTCTGGAGCTCTCCACTACGGGGTCTCTCATAATATTATGGTGGTTTTGGGACGTTATACCCCACATATCAACGAATCAATTGTTTACCGGAGCAGGGAAAAGGTGAAATGGCGCAAGAAAACCAGTAAACTAGATACAGCTAATAATGAAAAACCTACACTGATGATGCTTCCTACTAATAATGCGAACAATCGTGAACACAATGTTTGCATCTTTTCTTTTTATATTTCCCATTATGCGTCGCAGTATAAAAAACTTAGCGTTCTTGGACTACATGCAGAAGCGTAGTTAAAAACGTAGTGCTTGGGCTTCGTAGCCATGGCTGTGTTGCCACAGACAGTTGTCGCCGAGTTTATAGCCATTTATCGTTTGTTTTCTGCATGTAGCTCTTTCAGAGAACACGCTGTACGCACCAGTAAGATCATTGCATTCTACGTCACACGTTGGCACTTTGCGTTTGCGTACGCGTGTGTACGTCCTGCCTTTCACGACTTTAAAACGCTTAGCGGCGTCTGCGTTGGCAGGCAAGGTTGACGCAGCGCAGCCACCACTTTCCCCAGCGTTACGAGACGCGGACCACTTCGCGTAGAAGTACATTTTGGGAAGCTCCTCTCCCGTAGCTTTCCCTTCTTTGCCAAGTAGTCCGTCACCCCCGGAAAATCTTTTCAGGCCTGCGCCCAGCAATTTGACGTCATTTCCGGCCGGCCGACTCTCGGGGAAGCCGCAGCGGCAGCGAGCGCAGCGCGGGCGGCGGTGGTGACGGTTCGGCGGCGTGGTGTTGACGGTGTTTCACGTTTGTTGCTTTCCGTTGTTGTTTTGCGGCAATTTCGTTTCCGTGCGTGATGCTGGAGTGATGCGACAATGCCGAATAAGTGTTGTGTACCCGGATGCACCGGCAACTACAAAACAGGAAAGAAGATACAAGTGTTTTCCTTCCCTAAAGACGCCGACGCTCTCAAACAATGGCTACGCGCCATTCCTAGGAAGGACTTCGTGCCGACTTCGTGCACTAAGGTAAGAATTTGAGATGCTCCTGTTCTTAGCTAGTCGTTGCTTGTTCGGGTAGAAATCACCTATGATGGGAAATACTTGAGCGTGTGGCCGCCGGGCCTCGCGAAGCGCTGACGCCAGCAGCGTTCGCAGCAAGGATGGTCAGCTGCGCTTTGTTCACTAACAGTGCCGTGGTGTCGTCCATTCTTGCAAGCTCTCGGTGGAAGCGCTTCGTGGAGTGCGGTGACATCACACTCCCGTGTTTCCTTTCATGTTGCTTGTACCGCTTAGCGCAGCGCTTTTATTTAGATGCTTGCGAAACGTAGGTAGACTTTGTTTTAGCTACACGGACTGTAAACGCGGTCATGCAAACGGGAGCGCATTTTTTTCTTTTGAGAAGTGGCGTCTCAGACGTTCTTGAAACGTTTTTGCAGGTGTGCGCGAATCATTTCGACGCTTCATGCATTGAGAAAACGACATCGTAGACGAATCCAAGGACAGGGAGAGTTATTGAAGTTGCACTCCCAGTACCACGGTTGCGTCCTGGATCTGTCCCAACGGTATTTTCCGGCTGTCCGTCCTACCTATCAGTACGAGACCAGAGCACGAGAGAAACCCCTGACGCCAAGAGGAGCCGACAAGAAGCCTCCCAACTCGCCCGTGCTGTAGAAAAGTCGCTGGCGTCATATGAAGCGGAGCAAAAACGAGACCGGTTTTCGTCCCTCGAAGAACTAAGGGCTCGCCTGCAAGGGGTGTCAGTGTCTCCAAAGTGGACTGTGATTCATAAAGAAGAGTGCTCCATGTTTTTGAACATTATCGACTATCGTGAACCTTGTTTGAATGCGTCATTGACCGTGTTTGCAAACCTTGAAGTCTTTGCCTGCTATCAAGGTTCACCAATCAAGAACCTTGGTAGCGCTGTTGTACCAGACTCAGTTCAAAAAGTAAGTTCCTTGTTGGAAATTTTGAACAACCTGTCGATGCTGTCTGAGGAGCGCTGCACTTATTGCCACCTGGCTCAAGCAATACATTCCCTTGTTTGAGCCTTGTTTCCAGTTTTGTATCTCTTTACAAGTTGTTAGCTTTTAAAGGTGCTGTACTTTTTCCTTTTTTTTTAACTCGAACTGCCTCGGTGCCCACTGTAGCAGTTGTACAGTCCGTTTTGGTACCTAAGCTGTGTACACTTTCCTTGTGCACTCTGTGTACAGACATGTTGTGCACTGTGATTTGTTTTTTTCTTAGATTTTTGTTTGATTTTTTCCCTAGGACATGCACCTACCTGTGGCAGTACAATTACTTTTCTTTCTGTTATTTATCATGCTGTGGACCACAATTTAGTCACCAGTGTTCTTTTGTATTGTATTTTTTGGCAAGTGTTTGAACCTGATACCTTGTGTTGCTACTGCTACTATGATAAACGAATGGTATGTTTTCCTCTAACCTACAATTTAAATGAAAGTGTGCTTTTTCTGTTCCAAAGCTCGGGGATGTTTTTGCTGTTACAATCTGTTTTGTTTTCTGAGTTTTATGTGGCAAGATATTGTGTTTTGTACTTTTGGCATATTTTCAGCATTAAGGGCAACATCTTGTGTTGCCTGTCATCTGCCTGGACCGAGAACAATGTGCACTGTGATATTTGTACAGACGGCGTCTGGCTGTGATAAATAAATACGCATTATTCCATTCACGATATTCATTATTTCTTGATACCTTGATAAGTTCCCCCGCAACGGTGGCTCAGTGGCTAAGGCGTAGCGCTGCTGAGCACTAGGGCGCAGTTTCGATACCCGGCTGCGGCGGCCGCATTTCTGATGGAGGCGAAAAGCAAAAACGCCCGTGTGTACGAGATTTCGGCACACAATAAAGATTCCCAGGTAGTAAAACTTGATCCTGAGCTCTCCCCTACGGCGCGCTTCATCGCCTGCGTTGCGTCGGCGCGTTAAACCATACAATCAATGGATACCTTGATAAATCGTGCGGACATGGTGTCAAGGAACCTCGCCCGAGTCGGTAGGCGTGAAGGGCGCTCGCGGCTGGCGCAGCCACCCAGCGAAGGGCGGCCGGCCGGCCGGCGCGATGTGACGTCGTCGACGTCACGTCACGTGACGCGCAGGCCTGAAAAGCTTCCGGGGGTGACGAGTAGTCCCGCTCTTGAGGAAACGCGCTCGATGATTTCCAGTACATCGTACTAAACTGTGTGTTTAGAAAAAATTCTTAACGATTTTGAGTTCTTGGTACTCGACTGTGGGAAAATAAAGCCATCACGTGGGCCTCACACTGGATTACGCCGCGCTGACAAAAATTACTAAATCATTGTACCACTTTTGTCAATGCTGATGTGCGTTTAGAAAAAAATGTGTTAACGATTTAGAGTACAAAGTACTCCACTATGGGAGAGCATAAAGCCGTCCCGTATGCCTCACACTCGATGAGGCCGTGGCGTTGGGGCCATAACGAGACGAACTACAAATACTTGAGAGCGTTTAGCGAATAGATCCGACGATTTACAGTTTATGTACACTCTACTATGGGTGATGTTTCATTTGCCCGGTATGTTGACCGGTTCTCGAAAGGGGTTAGAAAACCATGGGCAACGATTTAGAGTACAGGGTACTTTACTATGGGACAGCTTAAAGCCGTCCCATAGGCATCAATGTTCAAGTCGTGTTGACCAACACTGTTTCTCCATGGTCCTAAAGTCAAGGACCATGCAGAAAAGCTACGGGAGGGGGGGGGTTAGAAAAATGGGTAACGATTTAGATTACAGGGTACTCTACTATGGGAAAGCTTAAAGCTGCCCCTGGAGCGATGACTCCTTGTTTAGAAAAAAAATTATTTACAGCATGTACAGAACACAAAGGCTTCATACCATTCCAGTAACAGGGCATATACACCTCGGCACATCTATATTTCACGACTAACATCACTACGTTACAGTGAAGACATTTGCTCTAATATACATGACAATGTTGGCATATATGTACACAAGAACTCAATGCGATATCATGATACAATGGTATAACGATACAATAGATGATATGAAACACGATATGTAACAAATGAAATCATATAAAACAACTCAACGGGCGCTGCTTAGCACCAAGGCGGTTGAAAAATGAGTTGTATCCTTTCGTGTTCCACCTTGACGAAAGGGCATGACCAATGCCGCAGAAACTCTTGCTCCCCGAGGAAGAAAAGCTCCTCGGAGAGGAACGCGAGGATCTCTCGTCTCATTCTCCCCAGTATTGGCCACAAAGCACGCCGGCGGCAATTGGCAGCTACGGCCTCACATCGGTTTCTCCAAAGGCTGAACAGCCCCGCAACTATTAACAGAGCGGAGAAGCGGCTACGCGGAAATCGGCCGTTGGACACGAAAGTTCGCACACCCTGTCCCCGAAAACCAGCATTAACCGCACGCCAAAAAAAGCGGGAAACCACACATTCAAACGTCGCATGTCGATGGGTCTCTACCATGACGCAGTTAGGGCAAGTGGAAGTGCGAACCACCTGCCATCGCTGCAACCGATCTCGCGTGGGGAGCAAGCCCCAGCCCAACCTCCAGACAAAGTCTCTGAGATGCCCTGGCAACACTGCGGCAGTTATTGGTTTCCAAGCGCGGTTCATTACAGATTGACGATGCTGGGGCACCAAGGGTCGTAGAAGGGCGGCCATTGTGTCCACCACTTTAGAATCGGCCACCTCTATCTCTCGGCACGTAGCTTCCAAACGTCGGTGAAACGCCAGAAGGGCTCGATACAAAGATGGTAATTCAGTTGATTGGGGACCTTGGCTTATTCGGCTATCCGGCAAGAAGACACGTAGTGATGGCCCCAGATGGTAGCGAGCCAATGTCTGAGCGGGCATGCCATCATTGCTTAGTATTCGCAATAGAGTGCGGAGGCACAATGTAGAAGCCGTGACGGAAACGTCGGGGAATGCAAAACCACCTTGATCTCGCGGTTGAGCTAACGCTGGGCGCGATAACAATTCTGTGCCACCAGACCAAAAAAATGAACTGATGCAGCTTTGCACTTTCCTGCAGACGTGGAGTGGTGGTTTAACAGAATGGCAAAGGTACCAGAATTTTCTTAGGTACACCGTTTGAGTTAAGTATCGGCATTCCAAGAGGGGGAATTCGAAGTACCTGGCTGCTTTGATATCACTTAGAAGAGTTTGTACAACGGATGACCAGATGCTATCCTGTATACCAAATGCAGTGAAAGTAACTCCGAGTATTGAAATCTCAGGAGACCACTGTAAAGGCGACGTGATGTTCATACGATCGCTGGGGTTGCCAATGAAAAAATACTGGCTTTTAGAAAAGTTTAACCTTGCACCGGAGATAATACCGAAATCATGGAATGTATCTAGAGCATACTGCAGCGACTGTTCATTATGTTCATATAGAGTAATATCATCTGCATATGCAGTGACCTTTACTTGAGTGTTACCGGGTAGAGGTAAGCCACGAATCTGCGGGTGATGTTCAACGGCCCTTAACAAGGGTTCTAATGCAAGGATAAATAACACTGGGGAGAGGGGACACCCTTGACGGACCCCACGCGTGGCTCTAAATGTGTGACTCTCACGGGAATCTAAGTAAAGAGTACTTTCTGAATTAGTGTACATCGCGTGGATGAGGTGAATGAACTTTTCCGGGAATCCGTATGCGTGTAAAACATTTAGTATGTAGCCATGTTCTGCGAAATCAAAAGCTTTCTCTTGATCTAATAAAACCAACAGCCCTTGCGCACATCGGCTAGTGGTGTATTGAATGATGTCACGCGTTAACCACGTATGGGTGTGTATTTCTCGGCCCGGAACAGTGCAGACCTGGTGGGGAGCAATTAATGTTGGAAGAAATGGACTGATTCGGCGCATCAAAATGTTGGCCAAGAGCTTGTAATCTACATTGAGCAGGGTAATAGGGTGCCAATCTTCTGGTCGCGTGGACATTGGGTCTTTCTTGGGAACTAGTGTTATACGGCCTTTGTGGAAAGAAGTTGGGAGTGTAATATCTTGGAAACACTTGCAAATGACTCGTGACATAGTTGGACCAATGATAGGCCACAACTGTACATAAAACTCTGCAGGGAGTCCGTCAGGCCCTGGGACCGATCCCTTTTTCATTGCGTCTAATGCGCCTTTGATTTCGTCATCGGATGGCGGTGATAGGAGGACGTCATTTGACATGTTGGAATCATGAGGTAAATCTGTTAGCAGAGGATGCGAAGAAACGGATTCTGGGTAACAGAATTTAGCACCAGATTTAGCTATTGACTCAAAGTGTTGAGTGAATTCCTGAACGTCGCGCGTACCCGCAGCAGCTGGGGTGATAGAGTTCAGCGAGTGGGCAGGCGAGCCTGGTGGACAAAGCAGAGCTCTGCGTGCATACCTTAGCACCTCAGGGTGCGCACACGGTGCACGTCTACAGTGCCAAGCTGCAGCCGAGAGTGAAGAAGCGCGCATAATACGTTGGTACCGTTCAACGAGCTTCTCTTGCCATGCCCGCATTACAGTGGAAGGACTGGGATCTCGATTGGCAATGCCTATCTTTTGGATTAACAATCACGCATCTTTCGACATACGGGTGCAAAGTCCTCTGCCCGCCGCACTGCAATGATGGCGGCACTGTTCTTTGAGGCGATCCCAATCAGCTACATCGGCCCCAATTAGCGATGCGCGTAACGCTCGGGATAATTTCTCTGTAGCCTGAGAGTCCTGGAGGACGCGGCCTGGTATCTCAAGCTACTTGGTTATTATTATAAGGTACGAACACCTCGCATTTCACAAGGACAGAGGTTGGGGTAGTGCGATAATGTGCGTAATGTTTCTCCTCTGTGCTTTGGTGAGGTCCACACCGTTTGTGTCCAGTGTTACATGAAGTTCCTTCTTTGCACATATGATTGTCCTCATTGTTTAAGCAGAATACATCTCTCTTAAAATAATGTTTTACACTTACATACCGGCTCTAGGCCACTCAACATCCATCACACCTCAGTCTTCCCTGGCATGAATACATAAGAATGACTGCGTCTGGGAAGGCAGCATTGAGTACACACGTATACTTGGGATGTTCATGGCATGACATGTTTATGCATATGCCATCATAATAGCATGCAATATGTCGAGCAAACAAAAGGGCCTGGTATTAATTAGGAAACCCCATTCCATAATGTCACTTTATTGATAAACATCAAAGTTCAAGTACAGTTGATTCTATGCAAAAACTGAATGAAGGGCACAAAACATGACATTTATTCAACATTTCATGAAAATGCAGGACTGCCTCAATCATACATAATAATTATGCAGTGTCACAATAAATGACATGACATATGTGTTAACGGTGACTTGTTGCCATACGTGCACATCACAATGACAAGAGTAAAAAAAGCGATGGCATTCGTGGTGCACTCACAACTAGCGACAAGTGGACGCAATTTGTGCCAAACACCTTTATCGAGATTAACACTCCACATGTGGAATTTAGCGAATGAAATGAAGTACACATATTGAACTTTTCAAATCACAGGAATAGGAAGTAGACATGGAAAGCCCATACTGGGGATATGCAAAAGATATTATGCAGATATGGTAGAAAGAATTCAAAATAGAGGTGCCCGCTTCATATCACGAAACTACGACATCACGTCAAACTTAACGCAAATTAAATCAGACCTTCAACTGCCGTCATTGGATAGCCGTCGCAATATTGCTCTTCTCTGTCTGTTCCAGAAATATATTACCTCTAATAAACGAACGCGGCTTCAGCTTCAAACACCTCACTCTTTCTCACGCAGATTGCATAATAAGTTCAGCTTCATGCGCATATACGGGTCAACTAATGCATTCAATTCATCACCACTGCCTCGGGCCGTTCGTCTTTGGAATGACCTCCCTGATTGCATAGCCTCCATATCTAATCCCGATACATTTCGCCGTCAGCTACTCACTCTGTTCACCATGTGACCCTGTTTTTGTATTTTGAGTGCATTGCGTAACGGTGCTTTATATTCCCCTTGTCTTTTATTTTAAAATGTGTCCCTCTGTCGCCATGTTCATATCAACAAGTGCTGTATTCCCTCAAATGTACCTCACCCTGTATAGCCTAAAATGTGATCTCATTTATATATATATATACATAGTTTTCGTTGTTTTTGCACTGATCCTGCCTGTAAACGTTACCTGCCTGTACCATTCCGATTCCTCCCCCCCCCCTTACCCAATGCCCTGTTCTGGGGCCTGTAAGGTTTTTTTTGAATAAAGAATATGTAGGCATGAAACAGGACATACACGTAAAAGACATAATAAAACAGATGTAATAGGCACAGCAAAACCACGGACCTAATCATAGACTAGTGAGCGTAACAACAGCTCTATCTGAAAAGAAGAAGAGTGAAATGAGCCACTAAAATAGAGGCCAACCCAGATGTAGTTGGAATAAAAACACATGAGCTTATAATTGCCCTCAACAAGTGCAAAGCTGTAAAATCATAGGGCAACAATAGCTTCAGCCTCAAGACAACAAGAGGAAAATCAGCCACAGGCCAACCTAGCAGAAGTCAAAATAAAAATACACGAGCTTAGAATTGCGTTTGGCAAGAAATGCAAAGCAAAGAGAGGAAAAACGAGAAAACAGACACAGAGGCAATGAACAAAACCATTACTGCACTGACATCTGAAGCAGAAATCTAAGGCGGTAAACCACCAAGGCAGAAAGTAAGCGAAATTTCTCGAGTGACGAGAGACATAATGAAAAACAGGGACACTTGACACAGAATATTAAAAATAGGCTTAGCTAAGTTAACAAAGCTTCTCATAAAGAACTCTAGTCACACAGAATTACAACGTGAATACGTAAATGAGATCGAGACACCACCCAAGCTACTTAAAGAGAACTGCATATAAAGGACAAAAATTTACACACTGAAACAAACAGGGCAAACGTGTTAGAAATTTCAATGACATTATGACGGCAACTGAAAACATCTGCTCTGAACTGTACGGATCAAAGATAAGTACTTACTGTTGAAATGAAATCACAATAGGACAAAACACTGCAATTCCTCATGTACGGTACTTGGGGATTCAAACGCAACATTAACTTTTTGGGGATAACTGGTATGCACACCTGCTCGAAATAACCACGTCATGTCGTGATAAATATAGTCTCTAAGAATAATTTTGGCTCTGATATACACGTTCTAATCAAAATTACACCAATATGACCCGAACTTAACGCAGTGTCAACAAAAGTATGTGCGTTACTGAGGCCATAATTCCTGCATTTCAATCCGTGAGTACTGTACCTACAGACTAAGTTAAGAGGCCATACCACATATGCATCATAGAAAAACGGAAGGAAAACACGAAAGAAATGAGGCATACACACTATTTTAATTGGTTGTAGCAGCCTGCTTTCCAATGCTACGACTACCAGTTTTTGCATATTTAGCTTCATCAGCTGCCAAACGCATATTCTCTTTCCGCAGAAGAATGTTAATTCTGGTTTTAAAAAATGCTCTTAGCAACCTCTCCTGAATGTTGTGGCAAGGTGGAAAACAATTGACAGCTTGCACACTGTCTTTAGTGGTGACCACAAGTTGACCAATCGTAACTTCATTGCACAGAAGCTTGTTGCTATTCACTCTAAACATATTCTCAGCTGTTTTGAGCAAATGAAGTACTGCTGGCCCTGGTGATGCGAGCTTGCTGTCATCAGTGTAGGATTTTAACTTTGTGAGCACACTAGCTTCGTTCGACACTGTGGCAGTTTTGCACTGCTCACAAATCCCTGTGTGCTTTGCAACACTCTTTGCCACAAACCCAGCAAGGTAAATAAAAGACTCATGCTCCATCATGCTTATGTCGAGAAGATCACTGGGATATTCAACAGCTTCCGTATCATTGCTGTTAGGAGCTCTTGCGTGGTAATTTTCGATGCCAACTAGAGAAGGAGCATCGTCGATAGCATAGCTTCCACTTCTACTGGGCCGAAAGAACTGTGCCAAAGTAGCAGCTCGAATAGCACTACGAAATTGAAGAGCTTTTGGTACTGCATTCTTCGCCCTCAGAGTGGAGAACCAATTCTCAAGAGCATCTTGGGCAAATCGGCTGAGCAAAACAAAAACGAAGCTCTTCTCATTAAGATAATAATGCTGCAGTTCCAATGCAACTTTACACGCTAAAATTATGCCCGTCTGCACAGGCTTCCACACGTGTTTCGATGGAGAGCCTATCTTCAGATCTGTAAAAAGAGTTACCATATCCTTTAAAAAAATCGGCGAGTCCTCATATTTCTGATTATTTAACTTGCTGATGCCAAGCTTCGTTGTACGTGATGTCAGCACTTTGAACCACCTATAAATGATTTCTATGAACCATGCTGTTGTCAAGGCTTCTTGGGGCAAATCTCCCCTTTGGACCAGGAAACGTAGTGCAGCTGCAGTATCGTGATTTAGCAACGAAAATGCAGGCTTCACTTTCATTTTCTCATAGTGTCCTGGGTCCAAGAAGGATGGTTTCAAGTGCGGTGCTATGTTTAATTGCAGTTCAGGGTCTATTTCTACCAGCTTCTGAATCAGCACAAGGTTAACCTCATTCGAAGGCAGCTTGTGCTTTTCGACCACATTTTCGGGAAGGAAAATTGATTGACCACGTGTGAGGTGGTTCCTCAAGTTCTTTAGCAAATGTGGGGTGTCTGCCATAAAATAAAGCTTGCGATTTTGGTCAACAGGATGACAACAAGAAACTCTTGACACAGAATGCTTTCACACAACTATACTTAATTCTCTCCAGAGCACCATATTCCCACCACCTATGTCGCTAACGACTGCATCTATACGAACCCCGATTGTTTCACATTCCTGAATAATTTCAATCAACCTTTCTTGAACTGCAGCACTGCTGAACGAGTTTCCAGTAAGATGATAAGCAACTGTTTGCTTCCATCCTTGTGTAACCCCACCCAGCATGAAAACAAGTCCATGTGTTGCCACTGCAGCATGTGGCAGAGAACCGTCGGCCAAAGGTAAAGTTGGCCTTCCAATAACAGTGCCAGTCGTTTGGTCAAACGCAAGCCCCGAGCTCAACTGAATTTCATCGAGCATCAGAACTGCATGCCTCTCATGCTCCTTCATGATGGTTATCTAAAATATGCAACATGCATTAGGCATTAAAGCCAATAATAAAGACATTTAAAATACAATGCTTTTCAAGAATAAACAGGCAGTGCACAGTGCAAGCTGTATTTCGATGTTTGCATGCAAGAAGATTATGACCTATTGAAATTTAAGTGGAATTGTGCCTAGTTAGAGGACCTGAAGTCATAAGTGAAGGAAAGGTGAGAATATGTTGTGGAAACTTTATGAATGGCCGCTAAAACGTGCACGACAAAGAGCGCAGTGACAGGCACTAACACTGGCACTACCAACACATGAAAGCTTAATAAATATTAGGTTTACGGGCGAAAACCATGATACGATCATGAGACATGCCATAGTGGAAGGCTCTGGAAAAGGTTTCACCTTTTGCTCAAGGTGTACTGCTGAAAGAGATGCTCACGAGAATAAGTGTAACAAATATATTCAGCTACACCATGCTTTCACCTTTAAAGCAAGGGACTTCAGAACCTCATGTAGAATTCCTGGTGAGAACTTGTAGTTTTCAACACGACGTTGTTAAGTTCTTTCACTCGGAAGGGGTACAGCAAGCTCCCTGATTGCATTGTAGCCTCTGGATCCACATGCCAAACGGAGCTTGAGGCCTTTCTGTATAGTCTCTGTTGACCATTGCTTTCCTCGCATACTGGAAGTCCACATCCCTTGCAGTTGATCTGGTGACAGGTACTTCTTGATGTTCCGCGTGAGTTTATGATTTTTACGGTTTGCTCTGCTTTTCTGTTGTTGCAGTGTAGCAACTTTCCGCTTCATGTTGTTCAAGCACTCTTCCAATGTAGCTATTCTTTTGTGAAGGGCAGCTACTACTGCTTGATCAGCACCCCAACTACTTGAACTGGAGCCTGCAAAGCACAGATTGAGCAGAAAGTGACAAGAGTTTGAAAATTTCACTATTTAACCCAGACTAGCATGTGAGGGAGAACCATGAGGATTTAAAGAAACAAAAAAAATCAGTGCCACTCCATATTATTCAGCAGAAAAGTGTAAGCGTAACTTTTTGAGAACACAACAGTGGTTTTAACAAACAGCATAAGCTGACACTGTTGCTCAATGAAGAGGGACAAATGGAGCTGCGCAGAACCCGTAATGCATGCAGTTGAACAATTTTTTTTGGTGGGGGCGTGTCCTTGATCCGAAATAGGGGCAGGACAGTCAAGTGTGGCCACGTCTCACTTTGTACTCTGCGTGTGAAGGCAGAAAGACATTTTGGGAGCAGCAAGTGTCTGGTGTACCATCTCCTCTCTATGCCAATAGTTAGTAATGAGTAAAGACATGAATATATGGCACGTACTCTCGGTTATGACGTAGGGTTATCAATGGCGGTGGCTATTTCAAACAAAGTGGCGAGAGTGCCATGGTTTCATTGTTGTAGCTTTTTTTGACAGAGTTGCTACAAGACGGCAGCTGATTGCGTGTCACAAGTGATAGTGTGATGATGTTGCGCAGTGTATAGCAGTGTGCTATGCATTTCTGTACACAAAACACAGCTTACATGTTCCTCCAATAAACTTACGTTGTGTGCGACTACTCTCGCTTTACCGGAATGAACATACCAGCAAAAGAAAGAAAACAGGGCACCAGTACTTGGAGCACATCCGCACTATTAAATGCACCAATATATCAATCTGTTACGAGTGCGCACGTAATTTCCTGTAGGCGGCGATGTGTCACACTCAAGTGTATATTGCATAGTGTGTGAGAACAGTAGCACTGAACACTTACCGGTGACATCAGCTGTGCCCTCAGCAGACAGAAATCCTCCACAGGCAGCACAAACGTTCTGCTGAGCTGTAAATGACGGATAATCTTATTAGTAGTACTTAAGACCGGTACAGTCACCAAAGCTTTAAATTAGCACAGTTGCAGCACAGGCAATGAGGGATGGACAGTGACTAAAATTAAAAAATGTATATGATACTGAACAGAAATTTCACTTACACTCAACAGGCACCGTGAAAGCTTGAAATGGCTGGCAGCTCGATTCATGGGTGGTTTTCACACCTGCGCACATATGATAGTTGGAACCAACAAAACCATCTGGAAGGCACATGCCTATACAATGCCTATACAAATCATGAAAAGTAGCACTCACCTGCTGATTGATTGATTTGTGGGGTTTAACGTCCCAAAACCACCATTTGATTATGAGAGACGCCGTAGTGGAGGGCTCCGGAAATTTTGACCACCTGGGGTTCTTTAACGTGCACCCAAATCTGAGTACACGGACCTACAACATTTCCGCCTCCATCGGAAATGCAGCCGCCGCAGCCGGGAATCGAACCCGCGACCTGCGGGTCAGCAGCCGATAGCACTCACCTGCTGAACAAGCTGGCAGTGCGTCACATTCGGAACTTGAAGGTGCATCTGCAACATGAGGTCAACAATAAATTATGTGAAATTTCAAAGCAACATGTCACTGCCATTACCTTCTGGAAAATCCGATGGTGCTGAATCAATGGCAGTGTGACCTAGAAAAGATAAAGACCAATTGAAGAAGACCATCATCTCTGTTACATCGCATTTTGGCAAACAAGCATCAACACTACTTGAAGCATTTACAATACGCACAGGTGCATTACAATTTTTCAATAATAAGAATGCATGCCAAAACCCAAGCGGAAATGCTTTCAATGCTTGCAATGTGCTGAACACCATACTGTGGAGCAGAATGTTGTGGATCTGCAGCACACCCCTACAGACATGATTGTAAAATATATAAACCAATGGATACAAGTTACAAGCCGTTACAATGCTTCGACTACATGCAGCATGTCTGTTAGCTACGTTACCTTGTAAAGAACCTAACCCTGCTTGAGTGGCATCACTGTTGGCTACATAGCCTGCAAATTATAAAACATCAATGAAGGCATAAAGCACGTTTGTAATTACGGTAAGTAATAAATGCAGTAAGAACTCACCATCAACAGCAGTTGGTGTCAGAAGCACATTCGTAGCTGATGGGCAGGGTGTCTCTTTGGCTTCTGCATAATCCAAACATGTATTGCTTCTGCATAATCCAAACATGTATTAATGATAACGAAGAGGGAAAAGGCATGAGATGTGCTTAACTGTCAACTCGCCATCAACAAGAGCAGCTGCTGTTAGTAGTAGATTAAGGCCACAAGATGAGCGGGCTGAATCATTGCATTCTGGAGAATGAAAAAAAAATGCATTAATTATACCAAAGAAAAGCCATTACCTATACACAAACAGTGCACAACACCTATATGCAAGACGACATGTTTCAGGTTAGTGAAAGGCTGAGAAGCAATTATGGGTGATGCAGAAAACAATGAAGACGGACTTAAAATTCTCCAGTTTTTTAACGCGATTGGCTTACCTGACGTTTGCAAATGCTCTTGACTGAAGATCGTAGGCGCCGCGTCTCTCTACAACTTTTTAGCACCAAACTTGCGCAGCAGTATCGGCTCGAATTGGTCCGCAGTGAAGTGGTCCTAGGTAAGGAATTATTCGCGCCTACTGTTACACAATGAAACAGCTCTCATAATCATATAGTGGTTTTGGGACGTTAAACCCCAGATATCAATCAATCAATGAAACAGCACGCTCTAAAAGAAACTAAATTAACCTTTAGTGTCAACACGTACACGACTACGCACTGTTTGCCACATTCTCTTCCCACCAGACTAGCACACGGTGCGTACAGTATGTAGAAATACGCACCATTTAGCCTTGCGTGTCCTTATTTCAACCACAGAGCTTCTGAATACTGAGCGCGCTGGAGCACATGCTTAAACGAAATAATGCGATATTCAGAACGCTGCCCACGCCTTTATACATAAAGTCCTAACTCCCATACACACACACACGCGGGAGTCATTTAACTATACGTCGGCCAATAAACAAAGTTTAGTTTAGCACTTGAATATATCCATTACATTTACTTTGTAACATAGTCGACGATTATTTCTGGATCAAACGAGTAATAATAATAATAATAATAATAATAATAATAATAATAATAATAATATCTGGCGTTTAACGCTCCAAAACCACAATTTGATTATGAGGGACGCCCTTTTGGAGAGCTATGGAAATTTCGACGACCTGGTATTCAATAACGTGCATATAATGCTAAGCACACAGGCCCCAACATTTCCGCCTCAATCGAAAATGCAGCCGCCGCGGTCGGCATGGATCAAGCCAGAGACGCAACGTTTACATGGCACTAAACGCGGCACGCGTTTCAACTGGCATGCACGTTTACCATCGACGGGGTTACTCTCTTTGTGTGATGCTCGAGCTTGACAGTACCGCAACACTGTAAACACGAATACAAGCGAAACGATAGAGTTTAGCTCGCCGGTACTCACCTCACAAAGCCGCGACGATACAGGGTCCAAGTCAGTCCTTCCATACGCTGGAGCCTCACTTCTTGCCGAGCGGCATTGTCTTTTCCTCGCGGAAGCGAAAATAGCTTCTTTCCTCTGCTGTACCTGCTTTTGCAACCGCTGGCACAGCAGGTCGGCATCCCGAAACGTGCAGGATTACCGTGCACACACTCACGCGCGGTCGAACTCCGGCTACACAACAATACCAAGCGCGCACGCCTAGCCACAAACAAACACCGCGAAAGTGGACAAACAAAATGGCGTTTGCGATACCTTCACAAAGGTTAGTGCGTCATGCTGCAGATTCTTAGCACCGCCGAGTTTATTACACGGACAGCAGTGGCGCTGCCATCGAGAACGTGACCGCTGAGCGCGTCTGCATGCAAACGGTGGGCTATCGCGTTGAGTATTGCGTGCTGGCGGTGATGTCTTTTGCCACTGCATGCCACTTACTTATATACACGTCACATCGTCGTATTTAACGTTACTTTTTATATTTTTTCCTTTCTCAATCACTTTTTCAGTGCATCGCCTAGAACCGCAGCGCCCAGATACTCTTTAACGGAAACATGAGCACAAGCTCATCTTTGCGGCCAGGAGCCACACAGCCCTTAAACTAACGTCGTTTACTATCTGCAATGCACGCGAGGGGAGAGGCACATTGACACGAAAGGCGCTACTTTAGTTTATTTTTCAAGGACTTCAATAGATGGATGGATATGGCTGTACCCTTTAGATCGGGCGGTGGCTAGCGCCACCAAGCCATAATACTTAATGAACCAAAAACTATTGTTTTTTTTCCTTAAAAAGTGAGTTTTAGGATTCGTACTTTACAGTGAAGAGTTTAATTTTCACTCGTGCCTTGACTTCAGCCACCAATCAGATAACCTCCTTCTGCTTAAGTCTACCCGCTTAAAGTTTATTTTGCCCTCCCGGTCCCTAAACCCCAGTGCTTTGAAAAACTCTGCGCCATCATCCTGAACTATAGGGTGAAGCCCTTTACAGAACATTATCAAGTGTTCGGCAGTTTCTTCTTCCTCTCCACACGCACTGCATACTGTGTCTACCCTTCGTATTTGGCCTGATATGTCTTGGTTCGCAGTACTCCCGTCCTGGCCTCAAACAGTAGAGAACTACCCCGAGTATTATCATAGATCCTTTCCTTGGCAATTTTCTGCTTAAAAGTTCGATAGATCTCTAGTGCGGACTTCTTAATCATGCCCATTCTCCACATGTCAGTCTCCGTTTCTTTGACTTTCTTCTTAACCGATAGTTCTTTTTGGTTTGGCCACCTGCTGTTTTCTAAGTATTTACCGGTAAACTTCCTGGTTCGCTTTCTCAATTTTGCATCGACATTCTTCATGTACAAGTAGCTGAAAACCTTCCTAGCCCAACGCTCTTCCCCCATTTCTCTCAATCGTTTCTCAAATTTTATCTTGCTGCTAGCTTCCCTGCCCTCAAATGATGTCCATCCCAGATAACCTTGTACTCCCTGATTTGGTGTATTCCCGTGAGCTCCTAAAGCAAGCCTACCTATTCCCCGTTGCTTAATTTCTGATCTTGCTTGAACTTCTGATCTCATGCACAAGACCGCATTGCCGAACGTCAGCCCAGGAACCATGACCCCTTTCCATATTCCTCTCACAACATCATACCTATTGTAATTCCACAGTGCCCTATTTTTCATGACTGCTGCATTCCTGTTACCTTTAGTCGTCTCGTATATTTCGTGTTCCCTCAGATACTCGGTCCCATTGCTTATCCATACGCCAAGATATTTGTATTTATCTGTTATTTCTAGCGTGACCTCCTGTATTCTAAGCTCACTACCTTCGTTGTCATTGAAAATCATGACTGCTGATTTTTCCTTACTGAATATAAAATCTAACCTATCTCCCTCATTACCGCAGATGTCCATCAATCTCTGTAAATCTTCCTTGTTGTTGGCCATTAGCACTATATCATCTGCGTACATTAATGCTGGTAGTGCCTGATCAATAAGTTTTCCTTGTTGACTAAAGAGAGGTTGAAGCCCAGTCCACTTCCCTCTAATTTTGCCTCTAATCCTTGTAGGTACATCTTGAATAATAAGGGTGACAGGGGTCACCCCTGCCTAAGCCCCCGTTTTACCTCTGCAGGCTTGGATACCTGTTTTTCCCACTTTATAACTACCTTGTTACCTTTATAGATACCCTTTAAAAGATTAGTGACTACATGTTCCACGCCTAGTGTGTCCAGTATTCCCCACAATTCCTCTTGAACCACGCTATCGTACGCTCCCTTGATATCCAAAAATGCTAGCCACAGGGGCCTGTGTTCTTTTTCTGCTATTTCGATGCACTGCGTCAGTGAGAACTGATTGTCTTTCAACCTCCTGTGTTTCCGAAACCCATTCTGCAGTTCCCCCAGTACCCCCTCATCCTCTCTCCACGCCTGCAGTCTTTCCTTTATAATCTGCATCGCCAGCCTGTAGACCACTGATGTCACTGTTATAGGACGGTAGTTGTTTATGTCAGCTTTGTCCCCCTTTCATTCATAGATCATGCTCATCCTGCTAAGTTTCCATGCATAGGGAACTTCACCATCGATTATTATTGTGCTCACTGCCTCTCTCAAAGCCTGCTTAGACTTCGGACCTAATGTCTTTATCAGCCTAATTGGAATGCCATCTGGGCCTATTGATGTACTACTAGGAACCCTTTTCTCAGCCCTTTCCCACTCTTGTTGTGAAAATGGAGCCATTGCACCACTTGATTCGTCCTTGTCTATTGTGGTGCATAAAGTACTTCTTTGTTGAAATTTTTCTGTCACCCTTGTTCTTATATATTCAATAGCTTCGTCCCCTTCTAGCCTAGCACCTTGCGCTGTAGTTATAAAACTCTGCTCTAGGCTCGTCTCATTTCTTAGGGAGTTTAGATGGTTCCAAAATTTCGCAGCTGCCTTTCTATCTTTTTTATGTACTTCTGCCAGCCACTGAGCTCCCTTCCTTCTAATCTTTTCATTGATCAGAAGGGATGCATCCCTTCTACAGCTTAGAAAGGTTGCCCATTTTCTTTCAACATCATCTGTCGGTTCACCCCGCTGCTTAGCTTGTCTGTGTTCCCTAGAGGCTTCCTGACGTTTTGCTATGGCTCTCTTAACTTCCTCATCCCACCAACTTTTGGGTTTGTGTCTTCTTTTCCGGGGTGATTTGTCACGAGTCTTAGCAAGCTCTAGCTCAAAGAGTCTAATTAGATTCGTGTATGTCCAAACTGTCTTATTATCCTCCGTGATTACTTTCTCAATTTGTTTATTGGCTATTTCAATTTGCCTTTCTGGATAAAAATTTTCCTGTAGTTCCTCATCTTGTCTCCTTCCCACTTTCACTGCTCTTCCGAAACTTAGCTTGATACGTTTGTGATCGCTACCCAGACTTCTGGAGCCACCTTCATCTATGTGCATTCCCCTGAGCTTATCATACAGCTTATGTGACATCAGTGCATAATCTATCGTCGACTGAAGCCTTCCTACCTCCCTTGTTATTTGCCCTTCACACTTCTCGGTACTGTAGCAAATGATCAAATCAAGCCTTTCACACAGATCCATGATCATTTTGCCTGTCGGGTCGGTATACCCATCTATATCTTCGATGTGCGCATTCATGTCTCCTAGTATAACTATCTCGCACTCTCTTCCTAACTCCTGAATGTCCTTTGATATACACTCTACCATTGCCTGGTTTTCCTCTCTGGCCTTTGCTCCCGTCCACAAGTACACGAAACCAAGGAGTGTCATTTGACCGGCCACTTTCCCTTTTAGCCATAAATGTTCCTTGCACTCCTGCTTGACCCTTTGCCAGTCTGTACTTTTATGAATGAATGCCCCAATACCACCCCCCTTTCTGCTGCCTTCTGTTCTATTACAATATTCCAACGCGTAGTCCGGATTGTTCGGAGGTTGTTCCATGTCCCTGAGATGTGTTTCTACAAAACCACATACCATCGGCCTCTCTTCCCTTAGCTGTTCTTCTATCTCTTCCCACTTCAGCCTGTTCCTACCACCCTGCATGTTAATATACCCTATGTCTGCATTGGCTCGGCGCTCGTGGCTACGTCTATTTTTGCCCCGGACTCTACCTATCTTAGATATTGGTGCCACTTTGGAATCGTATCTGTCCATACCACCTGTCGAAGAGTCTCCCTGGTTGTTTTCCTCGTTACTAGCTATCCTGCACCCCGAAGGGCTCGCTTGCCCCCCAAAAAAGCTACTGCGCGTCCTGAAAGTCGCCAACCCACCTCATGACCTAGCCGCCCATCGAAGTGAATTCTGTCTCGTTGAAAACCCTCCCTCCTATGCACCTCTCTGTTTATTTCCACCACTTCGAAGCCTTTCTCTCGACTCATCCGCCATATCTCTTGGTTTGCGTTGACCACCGCTCTTTGCAGGTTGCTATCACGCACCGGTACCTCCGGTATCGTGCATGTCACTACCTGTACCTTAGGAGAAGTGGCGGGCATGTCATCGACACCTTTCGCCAGTGTGGCTGCTATTCCTGCTGCATCTTCATTGAGGACATCGTTTAAACCGCCTGAAATTATCACGAGGTTTCGTATATGAGCTGTCGTTTTGAGCTTTGCGCTCGCTTGCCTCATGACTGCTTCCAGCTTGCGTCCTGGGAACGAACGCCCCTACTGCAACCATCTTGTCACCTCTTACCCTCTCTTTGATGGCTTCTGTGCATCGATTTAAATTCGAGTCCCCGGCGATTGTCACATGCTGTGACTTTTCAGCTGGAGCGTTCTGCACCTCGGGGCTACTTGCACCTGTGACGCCAGCTGCTTTGTTCCCTCCCTTCCCCACCACTACCTCGCTGAAGCTGGGCCTTGCGACAGTTGAACCGGCTAAACCTGTTTTTTTTCCAAACTTGCTTGCTTTTCCTTCTCCACCGTTCTGGTTGCCGGTTCCCTACTGTTCTCTCAGTAGGTCGCTTCTTTGTTCAGCTTCGCTAGCGCTTCCTCGGCGGCCTTCAGTCTTTCTCCCATTGCCCTCGTTTTCTCTTGCTCTGTCGCCAACGCAGTCTCGAGCTCGGCGATTCTCATCAGCAGTTCACTCTGGGCAACAATCATTTTCTCCATTTTTTCCTCGACCTCACATTGCCTACACTTCGCGTCAGCCTCTTCTCCATCCGCTTCTACGCTTGGGTCCACTTTCGAACCCACTCCACATCCTGAACACTTTACAGTCTTTTTAACCATGCCTTTCTGACACCAATTGTCGCTATACTCGATAATTACTAAACTCGAGCCTTGCACTTCGAAAAAAAAAGAAAGTCTAAGCTCTACTACAAAAATTTGCGGGTTCAATGTACGCGCACCTACCCCACGGGGTGGCAAAAAAAACAACAAAAAATTTTCAACACACACATACCCGCACTAACTAATCACTACCTGGTGTCTGGCCCATGAAAAAGCCGTACCATAAAATAAGTGCTACGAAGATTTCAACCGCTGCCTTATAATTATAAAGACAAGCTCAAAACATGCAAAAACACTTATCTGCGCAGTCGATCCGGAGCGCTCAAAAAACACGTCCATCAACCTTGACAGCCTGAACTCTTAACCTTGGGTAGAGTGCCTCGATGCGCGCGCCCCCGCTTAGAGTGGTGTCAGCCTTTGTGAGGGCAGGTGCCGCCTTCTCGGCCTTAGCGGCGGCATGGCTGCCATTTTGAATCCACTCAGTCACTTCTGCGTGTTCGCTGCGCCCGAATAATTGTGCTGGCGCTCGCTTTTCTCCTGTTTAATGCGCTCGCTACCGTCACCGTAGCGGGTATTGCGTGCCGCAGAGCACTAATCATTGCAAAAACTCTGGAAGCTGTATCGTTTCCTAAGAGACCCGAAATGAAGGCCTTTTCAACAGTGAAAATCAAACATGACAAGTGGCATCCGACAAACAGATCATCCATTCACAGCGTAAGTTTCCAGCCGGTATTCCGCATGCATAATTTGTACCGGCACCAATTTCGTGTAAGCAACAGACACGCTGACGGCTGTATGCTTGATTCTCGTGTGCATGAATCGCGTATTTCACTTCGTAAACATTGCTTGCTGCTCTTGGTTGGTACTGTATCTGCCCTTCATTCTTGGTTTCACTATGTGCGATGAGAACTTTATTATTAAATATACATTACACGTGTTTCTTTGCAGATGACATCCTTGTTTTTTTCGTAATATTCATTTGTGGGAATAAAGCTTTGCGCAGTGGCGGTGTCGTACCCACTGAAGTTTAAAGAGTGTGTGCACGTTCCGGAATCACCATATGATCACGAGAGACGCGGTATACATTGGAAGACTTCGGAAATTTTGAACAGGTGTTTTTATGTAACTTGCACCTAAGTTTAAGAACTCTGGCATTTCATCTCCATCGAAGTGGGGCCACTGCGGCCGGAATTCGATTACCGACCGTTCGAGCGGCCAAACCATTACAAAGCCACACAGGTTCTTTCTTTCTACGATCTTTTCTTCGGTTTAGGTACGCCTTCTATGCTGGTGTGATGACCCTTGTAAGAATGTGTGAAGTTCAAATTTTTTTTATTGTTCCTGTACTTCAAGTTTTCTTTTCGTCCTGTCTCGAATCATTACGCAATTGATGTTGTTTTTTAATCATTTACGACAACTGCGAAGCAACTAGTGACAGTACTCAGTGATTTCTGCCATGGAGCGTATAATTTGAATTGCTTCTGGCAGTGCTGCATTATTGCACAAAAAATAAATTATTTCTACACTGGATGATAACAGGGGAAACGGCAGGCGTGTACACACACACACACACACACACACACACACACACACACACACATGCACACACACACACACACACACACACACACACACACACACACACACACACACACACACACACACACACACACACACACACACACACACACACACACACACACACACACACCGTCAGTATTTAAACTCTTTCAGCACGCATTATTATTTAAGTAAATAATTCATTTATTAATACTGTGAGCTATCAGGGATCATACGCAAGTGCTTATGCAAACTGTACTCGCGAAGCGTCCATACAAAGAAGATGCATGATGACAAGACGGGGCACCGCTGTGTAGAATGAGCACGCTATGTCGCAAAAAACAAAAAAAAACAAGTCAAGTTGTGCGATGAGAATATCGTGGAGAAATAGTTAATGCAATAAGAAAGGCGTCCGCCTCAGTGGTACCGTGGGCACGGTGCTCGGTTGCTGACGCGAGTCTCACGCTTTCGATCTAGGCCACGGCGGTCTCATTTTGAATAACGTAAAACACCAGAGGACACCCATGTACTGTGTCAGTGCAGGCAAAAAAAAACTGATTGTCAAAATTGCTGCAGTCCTGCAATCAGGCGTCACTTTAGAAGGTAAAAGCCTCAGATAATAATTAACACTAACAAAGAAAGCATATAAACGACACCACCTATATAGATTTAGAATCCCCTCTGTGGTAACCGGCGTAGGGGTTTGTTTTCAACATGAAAGAGTCAGCGTCTGCCTCTAGCGCATAAATCATGCGCAAGCCGTCAGCTTACATGAAATATGCGCTCCCTGCATGCATTCAGGCAAAATTAACTCTAAAAGATGTCCAAGCTTCAATAAAAAGAAAAGCTCGCTAGCTTGCACATGTTTCCGGGCGTATCAGGGCACCACACGAGCGTTGCGTAGCGGGCTTCGCATACGGTCGAGTTGTGGTGGGGAGGCGCAATGGCGGCGGTCGTAGCAGACGACGCGGCTGTCCTCACCCTCAGCGGAGCGCGCGGGCATCAAGGCACCCTAACCGATGGATGGATGGATGCTATGAGCGTCCCCTTTATAACGGGGTGGTGACAAATATGCCACCAGGCTCGACAAAAAAAAAACCCTTTTTTCTTTTTTTATGTTGGCCTAATGCCTCTACTTCAATAAATTCTATCTTAATGGAAAAAAAGGTAAATTTTCAGCTTAAGTTCTCTGCCATTTACGGCACACTGTCCATATCTGTACCTTGGGTGGCGTTGCGCGCCATCTAGTGAGCAATGTTGGAATTACCGAAGCGGCGACCTTGACCAGCGATTCGAGAAGTGAACACTGGCAACAATGATGTAAACGCCACGGTATGGTTACAGTGTACTAGAAAGGGGCAGTGGGCTCACTCTCCGGCGGAAGGTATGCAGAGCAGCAGAGGGGTGGCTCCAGAAATGTCGCACGTTTGTGGTTCTCTGGTCGCACGAGCAGCGGCGCTGGCATCGCCATCAATGGAAGAATTTTGGGAGGGACGTTGCAGCTGAGCTGGTTGTGAGCCGGTCAATTCCTGCAGAGCAACATAGTTTGATCCACGTTGTGTGGCTGTGGACATTGTTGCGACGAGTTTTCGCCATCAGCTTTGAGCGTTACGCACCAAGCAAGATGACAGTATGCTTTACAGTGCATACTGTAACCATGCCGCGACAACGGCAAAACCACTGTTAGGCGCTTGGGTGCCTAACAGGCAACGTGTTCGTGAAGAGTAAGCAGGACCTGTCATTGTTTGTAGTCCTGAAGGATAAAAACAGGCCAAAAGAACGCGAAAAGAACCAGCACAGAGCGGACAAGCTTCAGGAAGGCACCAACGCAGTTTGCGAATTCCACTTGCAACCGCGTCTGTGCATATTATGGATGAAAAAAAAAGTGCGCATACCTCACCCATTACCCACGCCGAGGCTGTTTTCAACTTGTTCGGCTGACCAACACTTGTGACCGAGGAGGCCGCCTTCATCCCTCAAGTCAGCTGTACAGCTTCATGAAAAAGCTCGAGGATATTTTCACAGAATGTTTTTGCCAGAGTAAGCTGCACTCTGACAGCATTATGGACATACTGGCAATTGTGCAGCGCAGACTCTCGATTGAAATTGGTTGCAGTGTGCACGCAGCTACCCTCAAAGCGAAAGTAATTACTTTTTATGTTGTCACACGTCTTCATTCAATTTGAAAGGACTGAACACAGACAATTAGGCAGGCAAGCGGCAGAGGGCCAAGCAGCTGAAGATGAGCCGTCACACATGAAGTGAATAAGGTGTGTAAATCAGTGGCTAGATGGTGTACTTCAGTTCTTGCAAATAAGAGCTATCATGTCAGGAGCAGAAGCTTCGTGTGTATCTTTATTCAGTTTTTCACTACGTCGCTCTACATATGTCTAACATACGTTCATCTGCATAATTATGATTAATATTAACCCCCAGAAAACTGTTGTGCCATGGTCTACAACTGAAGCAGAACAAAAATTATTTAAGCACTACAATTTCACTTCATAATAAAGGTGCAAACCCAGCCAGCACACCTGCATGGTAAAGCTTTTTTAGGAAGTGAACGTGCACTGTTTTCTAATTTTGTCGCGAAAGGGCGGGCATAATCTTGTTGCGAATTCTTTTTAGGTTCGGTTCGGTTTACACAGCATGAACCGTACGTTTGGTCATTGTATCAAAACATATAATTTGTGGGATACATCATCCTTTTCGACGAGGTGTTATATTCGAGGAAACACGATGTGGCCTGAACAAATATAGTGCTTATCAGGAATACTTTACTAACTCAAGCACACACCCTCCGAAACCCACATACACGCACACACAAAAAGCGTTAACTGCGTCGCACTAGAAAGGAGAAGGCACAGACTGCGCCGGCTGCCATCGGACTAATTTTTGGGAAGCTGTATCGTAAAATAAAAGGAAAACACTGTGAAGCGAGAGCACCAGAAGCTCTTAATATAATCAGAGGGCAGTCAAAGCATGCAAGTTTATTACAAATATCGAATTCCAACTTTTACGAGCGGCCATCGGCGAGCAGCTTCTGCAGGTGAAGCTTTCATTGAAGATGCCTGTGGCGCCATCTCTTTTATGTGACGCCAAAAGCGTCAGAGTAGCTGTGGAGTAAGCCCACTGCCCTCTTCTAGTACACTGTAGTATGGTTACAGTGAGCTAGAAGGTTTGTAGTGGCAAAAGCGCCCCCCTGCTCGTGAGTCTCAGAAAGCTGCCGGCCGCGGGCGGCGCTGGCGTAGTAATCGCGAGGCGCTGCTGCGGAAATTTGAGCATCTTTCGAACAGCTGCGCAAGCTTCTTCCCTTTCTTTCTCCGTTGCATCGCACTTTAAAAAAATGGGCAGCTACAATCGACTAACCTGGCGAACGGTTTTGCGTGCTGAGATTATGTACTGAACGCTTTGCGAGCCTGTGCTTCACTGTGAAGAGCAGCAACATGGGCAGCTCCCGTCGACTTCGCAACGTAGCGTCGGACGAGCTTTTTTTTTTGTAATAAGCCTCGTGTTTTTTCAGAGCACCTCAGCTTCAAATCACGGATATCTGATATGAATTCTTTGTCATTAACGTGCCACGAGCCACGACTGGTGACGCCCTTGACCAGAGTAGCAATTTAGCGGCTCGAACCGCAATGTTTGTCTCGATTATCGGCCTTCTGGTGTATTATGGACTGCATTCCATTTCGAATGTGTGCCGTAAGCGGTACTCGTTTTTCAGTAGAGCAGGACTTCTTGCTGTTGGTTCACATGCGGACAACTTTTGCACGACTACACTAGTTTGTAGACCAAACAAATAGCCCTGTCAGCACCGCTTTCAGCACTTGGAGTCTCACAGTATTTTAGCCAGGAGAATAGTTATTATAAAGAAGAGGCTGTGTGACAAAATGGCAAATGAAAGAAATATTTCATCAACACTTGATACAACATTTATTTAGGTTGTAACTACATGCCAAATGAACTAATCAAGTGAGATGTCAAACAAAAATAACCAGCTAGAAAGCAAAAACTGATCACAAGCACAGTACAATGCAAGACACAGGCAGTCTACTTTTCACACAATAAAAAAAAGACAGGAATATACACATATACTTAAAATATTTCAAAGGAAATCTCAAAGACAATGGTGCGGCTATGAACAAATCAGGTGCAAAATTAAAACGGCTTGCCAGGTTGCACGAATTGCCATTACGACTGCAATAAATGAATCTGGCAGTCTACTTTTCACTTATCACAGTACAGTAAACATACTAGGAACGTTTTAACGATTACGGGGGTGCATATAGAACTTTCCAAAAATGTGACGGTGAAAGTTTAGTTGAAAGTTCTGTTAATGTGTTCTTGAACTTTCTGTTGAACTTTGCGAAAGTTCCCATCACCACTTGAATAGCACAATAGACAGCATTTCTTTTCTCTCGCACCGAGATAACAGCTTGCCACAACATCACTGTTGCTATCTAAGCTGAAACAGATCACTTTCTCGTGGGAGACACTGAAAGGCTGTTTTGTTGTGCGTGTAGTGGCATACACAAGGAGATCAAGGTCTGGAGTGGTCAGTTTCGTCCACAGACTTGGAACACTTAAGCAGGTGGCAAGGTCCTTTAAGTCACCTGATTTGAGTGGGTTCGCTTGCATGTTTTCGGCCGGGCTCGTGTTCGGGTCGGAATTCCCTTCGCCGAGCAAGCTCGCTTCGTGCTCATCGCGACGAGAGAGACGAACTTTCTTCGCCGATCCAGACGTAGAAACTAAGCAGCGCTTTCGCTCGGGCCTTGGTTTTTTCACAGATGGGGAAAGGTATGCGGGCAGGTCAGGTAAAAACGTTGGCACTGCATTTGCAGTAAGACCAGGCTTTCCTCGAGCGATTCGTACCTCCTTGCCGCCGATGATGTGGACATAATCACGAACGACAAAATGGTCTGCAAAGTGTTTTTCACAAACCGCGGATGTGTCCGTTAGAGGTTTGTCTTTCCTCTTGAGGTTCCGCTCCCAAACCTTTGGTCGGTCTTCGTCCTTTGGTGCCGAAAAGAGCGAAATCTTCCGCCCGTTTTCAACGCGATGGCCGGGGTAGCCTGACCGGCAACCCGGGGCGAAACAGTGCGTATCCGTCTTCTTTTTCTTGTTCATGGTGGTACCGAGAACGTTTTCTTCCAGCACAGAAAAAAGATACAAGAAGAATCGAAAGCCACAGCAGCAATGCGCCCTGACAGCAGTCAACTCGCCGGTCGAGCCTGCCTGGCTGGCCTCGCGAATCTGACTGCAGCGCTACGCGCGGCGGACAGCTTTTTTTTGTCACAGCGCCTCCTATAGACGCCCGCTTCGCTCTTGCCACTACAAAACCTTCTAGTTCACTGTAGTATGGTGGCTAGCCACCATAGCCACGGAGGAAGGAAAGGTTTCCTTCCTCCGTGTGTAAACGCCAACGTCTCTAGTACAGTGTAGTAGAAGGGGAAGTGTGTCGTTCGGCGCCGGAACAAGGGTCCTTCTAGCGATGATAGCTCCGCGCGAGACTAGAGGGCGCTGCTGGCTAAAGAAGTGCTACGCTCGCTACCGTGATGGCTCTGTGAGCGGACTGTGTGGCCGATTTGTGTATTGTTCCGAGTTATCGTCACGAAATTTTATGCTATAAATGCCGCTTAATGGTGAAATTCGGCCCTTCCGCATAGGCACTAGCCGTTCTCTCTCTATAACGAGCGTACACATAAACACCCGACTACGATTCGGTGAGGTCATTTACACCAGCTGAACATGTTTCTCCTCGAAGTTACTAAATTTTATATAGTAGTGATGTACTTTCAAATAGTATTGGGTGAATTTCAACGTAATAACCTATAGAGCTTAAATATCTACTTTTTGCATACAAGTGTCTCTGTCCGGTCCTGTGTGTTTTATATCTTTTATATTGCTTCGCATACTAAATTGACAGGAAGCGTCAATCTAAGGCCTTTAATTCTTTCAGCAACTGCTTCTTCAGATAAGTGCTCATGTTTTGCTTTCATTCAGCTCCAGCTAATTTTTGTGCTCCTAAGTTTGGCTTTCGTTCTCCGAAGGTTACGTCGTATATTGCAAGGACTTTGTTTCGTAAACATCTTCTGACATCGTCTTCTGGAAAGCTGGTTGAGTATCAGCTTTCTCTAATATTTGCAGTGGACACAAGCAACAAGCACTGAGGTCATTTACAACAAGCGTGCAGTTCTTTAAAGCGAACAACCCTCTAAAGGATCGATGGGCATTTACTATATATAGCTAAAGGCTCCATTCCCATGCCGGAACACAATCAATTTGCTGACATTCTTAATCGGCAACTCTGCCTCTTCTCATGCTACGAGTTCTTAGCGCCACGTTTTTCCTCTTATGAGAACTTCGACGTTTGCAACACTTTCAGCAGCTTGCTTCTTGATTTGAATGAGTTTTTTCAATGCTACCTCGGTATCTTCAACAGCGTCGGCTTCCAACTTAGCCTAAACAAATCAGTCCCCGACACACGGCAGGAAAATTTCTGACCACTCATTAGGAATCGTGAGCTTCGAAAATGACAGCCCTTGAAATTATTGGTCACGAGCTTTATCAGTGGCACCACCTCGGCCTACACTATTCAACATTCTTTGGCTTTTCTGTTCAGGAACATCATCGACTGAACTGCCTTGATCAGTTAATGTCGTTCGACTCGACTTCTGACAACGTGTTGCTCTCATGTCTTCGCTTCGGTTTGGGGAGAATCTGATATCGTCACGGTTGCGATTCTTCCGTTTTTCGGGCAGTGATTCTGAAAGGTACTTAGGAGCATCAGGGAAAATGATAGGAATGGCATCTTTTGATAAGAGTGGTAAGTCTCTGGGAGTCTCAATAACCTTTGCGTCGACATAGTCGTCTTGAAAGTTTTCTGTATGAACCTTGCTTCAAACTGTCGCTCACAAACAGCTCTGCTTTTGTTGAAGACTCGATCACCTTTGTTGACGTTCCGCGACCATTTTTCCCGGCGCTCATCTTCAACGGCACCCGAAATATGGAGTGCGCCTCTTTACACGAACGGTAGCCGCTGTTACGATTTGGCACAAAGCACAAGCTGTCTCCCTTGTACCACCGTCTCCCAGCGATATTTTTCTCATTCCAGTAGACAAGCGCAAACACCATCGCAATTTCTTCAGTCACGTACAGCACAATCTGGCGAGGAGCAGAGTTATTCAATGCGATAAATACCAGCAACGAGGAACTGGTCACGCGATAACAGCCAAACTGACAGTGCAACATGTGTTGACACACACGCTCCTCTGGTCGCAGCGTCCCTAGCGCCCCCAGGCTGTACTCAACCTGCTTCATCGCTGCGGGAACCCCCCTCGCCTTCATTGGAACACGCCGCGCACTGCACACTTCCCCTTCTAGTACACTAAGTCCCTAGGCAGGGCGCGAGCATATGAAGTATGGAGGGAGGAAAGGTAAGGCGTTGGTATAGTAGCCACCATAGCGTTGGTTAAGGCGAGGTCCTCGCAATGCGAGATGCAGAGCGAAAAATATGGCTGAAGTCACGTGCTTTTCCAGAGGAATTGTGGGATTGCTTGGGCATGCCCGCGTGTCGTGTCGTTTGCATCACCACTCGTGCGATCACGTTGTTGATAGCCGGCTGGAGTTCTGAAAGTCCATTTTTATGCAGCTGTTGCACTTCAAAGATGATGCAATCTGTTAGAAGCCTACACCGAGCGTTGGTCTTCACGGTTGCGAATTTAGTTTATATCGCTCGAGATAGAAAGAGCTTGTCTTCGAAGCTCACGACCACAAGCTCCGAAAACGGTTGGCGTCGCAGCTTCACCGTTTTCCTTCGGCACTGTGCTGTTGCGTGACTCAGAGAAGGAAGCCTCGAATTCCTAGACGAGAACGGCAGCGGCTCTTATTGCGAGAGGCGGCGGTGAGTAGATATTGAGTGCGACGGTCACAACTATCGGAAAGCAGTACGTGGCCCACTGTTCTCACCGAAGCTTGCTGAGTAAAGTATAAGACGTGCTTGACACAGTAAGGTGATTCATTGCTTGAATTATCGCTTGCTGTTTACGTTTTGCGCGCGGTAACCATCTTCGGCCAAGTTTTTTTCTTTTTTTTTGACATGGTCGCCATCGGCCGACCCGTGCTGCTGCGAACGATACTCGTGCGCGCGTATTGTGACACACATGGCAAAGAATGATTCGTAGGCCTTCAGCTGGCTAAATAGCGAGACAAATTAAATGATAGTTCGCTGCTACATTATGTTCGGTACCCCGAACTTACCGTATACCTGCAGAAGAAAACAGACATTCGTGGAGAATATCCGGCCAATTCACGCCGTTGCTCTCTAGCCTTCAGTGGATTAAACACGAAGCTTACAGCTGCGAGTGTATTGTAGATTCGCAATATCAGCCGTAATGAGGTTGCGAATAACACACAGCTAGGCGCTATACAAGCGAGTATCGCAGCACGTTTGCTCATAATCAGCACAATAGTTTCGCTTTTCCAGCTCGTATATCAAATGGCGGCAGCGCTGCAACACGACGCGTTCAAAATCGCCTCGCACGACTCGCCTCCATCTAGAGGGCACCTGCTGCGCATGAGTGGGTGCATTCTGGTGCTGGGATTTCGTCAGGTAGACCAAATGTGCCTTATGCTCTTGTATCCGAGGCATTCGCTTGTCTGAAGTACAGACGCAAGTATGTTGACACCACATAGGTAAACCTCTTTCCGGCTTAAACATCTCTACCATTGAAATATTCCCAATTTTCTCTTTCTCTCTCGTTGTAGTCGTTCCCTCACCGATCTGGTTTATTGCATTCTATGCTGAACAATAGGCATGCATGTTCTACAAGCTAAAGCGATGACGAAAAAAGAAGATCAAGCAGAACAAGACAAATAGAGCGCGAGACAGCTCATGACGATCATACTTTTCGATGGTACTACCGGATACAACGAAAATCTTTAACAGTTCCGCCACTAAACACCTTCAACTGAAATACACAGTTTTGTTCTTTAAAACATATCAGTCGGGCGCGTCTCTCGGAGCCATGGCGGCAATTGGGCTTACTGCATAAGTAGCTCCCTTTAGGATGCGAGCAGGAAGCAGGCCACAGATTTTTTTTACTACAGCATCTGTATTTCTGTAAGGCATTCATGCCACAATTCTTTACCGTAGGACATAATCCGGAACCAGTTGGATTTAGGATGTGAATACTGACTCTTTCCAGGTATATGAACTTCCAGAATAAAACCACCCATTCGGAGGTTTTAGTGCCTAAAGCGAAACCGCATACACAAAAAAAAAATCGAATACCGAATCTAGACATAGTGAGATTTTTAGGTTCTGTATCAGCAAAGCTCATTTTTTATTTTTTGGTAAAGACAATCACTCCGGTAGACGGCCAAAGCTTTCACTTATTTCAACAGAGCTAATGCGCTGTTACACGGGCCGTGTTTCGCAAAACTATCAACTAATTTTCTGCAGAATAAACTAACACGTTCAAATGACAACGTCATACTGAAAGAGTGTCGTATACAGCAGAGTCTAGCAGAGTATAGCAGAGTCTGTGCGCTCGCAATCAAACAGCCAGTTCAGTCACTAACGGTCTTACGGCGCTCAACCAACACGCAATACAGGCTATTCGTGCCTTCAGCAATTACGCGCGGGCCACCACTCTGTCCCTGACAGGATAAACCTTGTTATTTCTCAGTACTGCAAGTACGTACTTTTAGAAATATCCCTCTATGCTGAGGTTAACTTTTACAATAAAAACAAATGTGTGAACCCTACGGTGACGTCTATACCTGAAGTTACAGACGGAAGAACTCCAAGATTTATTACTCATCGATGAAAACTGGATTGTCCAAAATATGAAAGAGGAAGCTTCACAAAACTATGACGCAAAATAAAAAAAGCAAAAAATAAGAATACTTCCCACTAGTGATGCAAAGCCTAACAGAAATGTGAGACTTGGCAGTCTTCGTCACTGTTTTTTTCTTTATCTCTATTTTTTACTTCTTGCTTCTGTAGTCTTGACCTATTTTTCGCATCTATTTTTTGTCTTTAGTTCTGCACTGCTTTGCCTTTTTCTCATTTATATACACTTTTTGTTAGTGTTGCACACCGAATCTAACTGTCCAGGTGCTCGAAGAACAACAGTTTTTTTTTTTCATGACGGAAGAGAGTGCTCAATATGCTACAGACGACTCTAATGCATGCGATTCGGCATCCCTCGATATTATCATCAATACTCTCGAAGAACTGCAGGAATAAGACCACTCTTTGGCATGGGCGCACGATACAGATGGCTAAAGTACATGTGGTTTTGTCCGTTTCACGTCAAGCAACAAGAACAGCACATGGCAGCCTGCCTCCTAAAGTGCTGCGAGCTTAAGACGTCGCCAAAGCCTTTCATGGGATAATAGTGAATGTTATTTTCGTGGTTTTGATGGCACTTCATTTGTGCTCCACTTGTGAGCCGCAGGTGCTGACAAGCCGTTTGCTATGAAATCACCACGTAAATACCAACAAAAATTAACATCATATCAACGGAGTGAATGATGACAAGTAGGCGAAGTTTTGGAGGTACATTGGTACCCCATGAATCTTCCGTAAATCTGGCGCAGCCGATCTTCATGTAAAAACGGCCAGCACACGCTGCAGCCGTCTTTTGAAGCCTCCGCTTTGCCGCCTTGTTTTCGTCGCTCATACTCGAAGCAAACAGACTGCCAGCAAAAAAGAAAGCGTGCCAAAATTGAATGCATTCAGCGCAAGAGAACACGCGGTGTGCTATCCCACGAGAACACGCATTGGAGTGGAGCTGGTGTCGATGCAGTCAGCAAACCGAGTACTAGTGATGCGAGTGCTACAGGGCCATCTAGTGAGCCCTCTGAGAACTAGCGGTGGCTACTACAACGCGGGACTTGCCTACGCCTCAAGGAGCTTCGCCCTTAAAATGGTAAGGTTGCCTAAAAAAACCATGACATGTTTTAAGGAAAGCCGTATTTCAGGGCTCCAGAACTCTCGACCACAACGAGTTCTTGAAGGTGACGGTGTTTAAAAACTTTATCCGAAAAATATACTATGTTTAAACGGTGTAGTCCAGGTTTTCAAACCACATCCCCACACTGTCGGTGAGTTGGTGGTGCACGTGACGTCGTCGCCTGCAGGCGCCTTCAACATTCCGATTCCTGAAGGTTGCCACATCGTATTACGTCTCCACCCACACCATTTAGTTTTCAATCGACCACCCACTAACACTCGTTGGATCATAGGGATGTGCCATCACGTCTGCAACCGAGTATACACTTCAGTCTTCAATGCAAAGGTTGCCCTTTCCACTGTGGCTATTTGATTGGGCAAGTGTGCGTAGATTGATTGAAAACCTGTCCATGGCTAGCCCGTTGCTGTGAAAAGCCTTTTGTTGTAATCATCAAGCTATGGGCTTGGTTCTTTGTTTCTGTGGGCAATCTTATCATTAGGAACTGAGTCACTTCACCAGATGTTTCGTTGTGGCCGTGTATAAAACTAGTCATGGCTGGTAACAATAAAATGCTTTTTCGCACGAATATGTGCATACGAAGAAAGATACTGAACGTGCAGCTAAAGCAAGACCATCGGTCATCGACGATGTCATTATTGGTGAAACACGTGGTGTTTTACAGACAAGCAGCTTAACTAACCTTCAAGCGTTATTACTGTAGCTTGCTTAACTTCAGGACTAAAACTGTCTAGTCTTGTCCGATTGATAATACTAGGGGAACAATGTGAAACAATTCTGCCGTTGCGGAAACTTTACTGTGCGGCTACCACAGAGTGGTGCTAAGAGTTGTTGGTTCAAATAACTTACACCAAACTAAGCAAATAGAGGCAAGCGGCTATATTTGTGGGTACACACCAGTACAGACGAAATTTTGTTCCCATGCACATACTCATTGTGCACATTCTAATAGCGAATCGGTTAAAGCGAGACGTTCCTTGTCAATCGGGAACAGAAAAAATTCTCATGATTAATCTATATGCTCTCTGCATTACCTTTTTCAATCGTCTTCCACTTTTGCTTCGCTCCCAAAACACGTGCCCCCATTTCTCCGGTGCAGCCCGGTATGCGTTTCTGTGTGCATGGGTAAAAAATACTGTGAAGTGAACAAAACAGAAAGCGTTCTCAGATCGGCGTTGGCGCTTCACAGCGGTTCTCCAGCACAAGTTTTCGAATGTTCTTGAGATGCGCTCAGCCAGCAAATGGTCGAGAATGAAGCGCGAGCGGACGGCAAAGTGAGGCGCAAGGAGGAGAGATAGCAAACAATGAGAGAAGGAGTGGGGAAGCACTACACCTACTTTTTCCTGCACTCTCTGGCACCAGGTTGATGGTTGCTAGGGGAAAGAATAAGCGCGCGCCCACCGCTGTTGCAATGAAAGAGGGAGCGTGAGCGTTGAGATAACACCTGCCTGCGCGCGGACACCGCCGCCGACCACGCCGGATGCCTGACATAGCCCGACTAAGAAATGCATTCGCTATAAAGAAATAACACCTCGCCTGCGTGGAAAGCGCAGCACAGAAATATTAACACCTTGCCTGCACGGAAAGCGCAGAACTGCTGCAGCGACAGCTGGAACAGTGCCATTGATCGATGGATATGTGGGGTTTAACGTCCCAAAACCACCATATGATTACGAGAGACGCCGCAGTGGAGGGCTTTGAAAATTTTGACCACCTGGGGTTCTTTAACGTGCACCCAGGTAAACCTGAGCACAAACAGTGCATTTCTGGAACCCGCCGTAAATTTTCTTGGGGCTAGTAATTCAAGCATGCTTAGACGTACCCCGTACTTCAATAATTGATTCGGGGGCTGATCACGATGAAGAAATATTACAGAACCCTTCGCAAAGGGTTGAATGATTTCGCCCACCTACTCGTAAAGCGATTCATAATGTGTGTCGGCTGGTTACGCCAGTCGGGTTCTGAGACACATGGTTGTAATTTTACTCTTTTACCACGCTACATGTCAAACGTTAACGAGGTTCATTCGGGACGTATTACTTCCATAGGGCTATCGTGCGCTGGAGATTCCAGCATTGAAATGGCTCCCTGGTAAAATACGGGTGTGTCATCGAAAGGGCCCAAATTTGAACCTTGATCCATCCGGGGTATGTTTTCTCACTTTTTGTGATAGTGGTAACGGGCACTCGCAGCAGCATACAAGTACGAAACCCTTGTTCTGATCTCATAACTTTTTTTGTGAAAAATTGACAAATCCAACACATTGTGGGAATCAGAGTTATGCAAAACTTACTAAAGAAAGTTGACTGTGGTGCGACTTTTATTTGATCGCAGCGTTAGGAAATACGCTAAAGATGTGATTAGATGTTGTACCCACCTGCGAGATATGTTGAGCAGTCATACATGTTTTCTCTAACATGTCGCTTACATTTGCGTAACGATGTAAATAGTAATGTTAGTATTACGAACACCGCAAACGGTAAGCTATCGCCCATCTGATTTCAAAGATAGTAGCCCTGGATATTGTTATGAAAAGAGCTCCAGTGGATTAAGCTTAAGTGTACAGTTTTCGTTAGCCCCAAGTGACGCCTAAGAGCACAAGATATGATGTTTAGAAAAATAGACAGTGAGCACTGCAACACCAATGGAAGTTTGCCCAGCATTACGCCTGCTTGGGGACTTTCTCTAATGTAGTTTCAAGAATTGACGTGGCCTTGTTGTAGAATACTTGACTCACGCACATATATTGGCACCCTGACATTTATTATTTTGTTCAGCGGCTTAACGCAGCCGATTTCAGTTGTTCCGTACACTCAACGATGTTCCGTACAATTAAATTGCAAATGTCTGCTCTCTCCTTCATAAGTAAACTGTTGAATCACCTTTGGCGCTTTCCCGCATACCACGGTCCATGATATCTGGGTATGTGTGACACTAAGCTAGAAAAAAGGGTTTGGCCACGTGCGTGAAGAAATTATATATTATTTTATTCGTGCCTTAACCAGCCAACATATTCACCTAACCCCCTTATCCTCCATACTAGTTTTGGTCGACCCCAAGTTAAGAAGGCGGCCATGAGAGTACGAAGACATAGGCGGCTAGATAGATGATAGATAGAATAATTGATCATCATCATCATTAGCATGACTACGCCCACTGCAAGAAAAAGGCGCTTTTTATGTCCCGGCACTCAACGCAGTCCTGTGCTTGCTGCTGCCACCTAACTCTCTGTCTCCCCTTCACTCACTTGTCTTCTCTTAGAATCCAGTTTGGGATCCTTAACGATAAGCGGTTATCTTGCCTTCGGTTTACGTGCCCTGCCCATGACCATTTTTTGTTCTTGGTTTACACTATGATGTTCTTAACACACATTTGTTCCCTGATATACTCTGCCTTCATCTTGTCTCTTAGAGAAACACCTGTCATTTTCCTTTCTATTGCTCGTGGAGTCGTCTTCAGCTTATGTTGAACCCTCTTTGTAATCGTCCAGGCTTCTGCTCCGTAGGTAAGTGCCGATAAGATGCAGCAGTTTTAAAGTTTTCTTTGGATGCATAAAGGCAGTCTACCAATTATAATAAGAGAATTCTTGCCGGGTGTGCTCTACCCCATTCTTATTTTTCTAGTTTCTTCAATCTCGTGGTAAGGCTCCACGGTTGTTGTCTGTCCTAAGTACACACACTATTTTATACCTTCAAGCGCACGACTACCTATCTAGAAGCGAGGTTGTCTTACGAGGTTGTTGTACATTACTTTCGTTTGCAACAGAATAATTTAAAGACTTATCTTTCTGTTCTTGTTTTGGGACGTTAAACCCCACATATAAATTGTATTTCTGTTTTAGTTTATTTAGGTACTAATGATTTGCAATGCACCCTCTGAGTCACTCAGGAACGCAGTGCCATCGGCGAAGCGCAGGTTACTAAGGCATACTAAGGTACTCTTCAGTAACTCGTGTGCTTTACTGTAACCATTCATCGGCTCTGAAAATCTCCTGTAAGCACGGGGTAAATAGCAATGGGGATCGTATCCTGTTGTCTTACACCCTTCTTTATTGGTATTCTGTCGCTTTCCTTAAGGAGCACCGTGTTGGCTGTTGTTCCACTGTGAATTTCTTCCAGAATGTTCATATATGCTTCGTCAACTCCCTAATTCCGTGGTGTCTGAATAAGTGCTGACATCTCTACCGAATCAAATGCCTTCTCCTAATCTATGAAAGCTATACATAGCGCCTGGGTGTAATCTGAAAATTTACCTATCACCTGATGGATGGTAATAATTTGGTGATTGTTGAGTTGCCTGCACGAAATAATTTTCGATCCCGTGATTGTTGCATTCTAATTATGTCCTAATTCCGTTCGCGATTACCTTTGTAAATAGTTTGTATACGACGTAGAGAAAGCTCATTGGCCTGCAGTTCGTCAAATCCTTGTCATCCTCTTTCTTATGTATCAAGATTTTATTGGTATTATTCCAAGATTCTGTTACCTACCCCCTCAGAAGACATTCGTAAACAGGGTGGCCCGTTTTGCTGGCACAAATCTGTCCACCGTCTTTCAGCCGATGTGATGTTACCTGATCCTCACCAGCAGGTTCGCCTTGTTAGGAGGATATATGAGGCCTTTACTATGCTATAAAATGGGCACGTGCTTTGCTATCGTGGCTTAGCCTAGTTGGCTGACAGAAGAGAACTGAGGGTGGGGTTCCTCATGCAAAGGAATATTGCTAGTAACATAGAGGAGTGAGTTAGTGACAACTATTGTTCAACGAAAGGGTGAGACATGATGGAGGCTAAGCCAAGTAGACTGCCAGGCCGTGCCTCTCGATCACGGCTTGCGCTCGTTCCAAGATCTGTATTTGGATGTCTGCAGCTTTATTGTTTATATGTGATACATGCCACCCTTTTAATAATGCTGCGGTATTCCTCTATGTTTGGAGTCACTCAGACTCCAAACATTGAGCATGAGACTCCAAACATAGAGGAATATCCTAGCATTAAATTAAAGTTGGCAGTTATTGTATATAAACTTATAAAGCTATCAAATAAAGTTGGCATAGGCCTACTCACCTACATCCAGTCATGATGACGCACTAGTTGAAGATTCTATGACGATGTGAAATTGGTAATTAATAAGGTAAAACTGAGTATACTATACTGATCGGCGACTTCAATGCCGAGGTATTTAAAAGGCATGCTGAAGACCAGGTAGTAGGGCATATAGAATTGGTACTAGAAATGGCAGAGGCAAGTTATTAGTAGAATTCGCAGAACGCAATTATTTACGAATGTTGAATACCTTCTACCGAAATCGAGTGATCCGTTAATGAACATAGAGAAGCCCTGGTGGTGAAAGAAATAACAAAATGGACTTTATAATGAGTGCACGCCCAGGCATCATGCCGAATGTTGAAGTGGTTGGCAAGGTACGGTGCAGAGACCAATCAAATGCAAAGTATCGAATCGACATTGACTTGAAGAATTGATGACGGAAACAGGTACTCAATAAGCCAATTAATGAGCTAGCACTGAGAGGACAAGTACAGAAATTCAGAGTCTCGGTTCATAACAGATATTAGGTTCTTATTTAGCAAACCGGCCATAATGTTGACGCAATGAATGATAATCTGATGGCTATCTTTGATTGGTATGTGGGGTTTAACGTTCCAAAACCACCATATGATTATGAGAGACGCCGTTGTGGAGGGCTCCGGAAATTTCAACCACCTCGGGTCCTTTGACGTGCAGCCAAATCTGAGCACAAGGGCCTACAACATTTCCGCCTCATTCGAAAATGCAGCCGCCACAGCCGGGTTTCGAACGCGCGACCTGTGGGGACGGCTATCATTTCGGAGTGTGCAGTGTAGGAGTGAGGTACTGTAGTTAGCACACTCGAGAGCTGTCCAAGGAGGCGAATGAACTCATTGAAAATCGTAAATGCATGAAGGCCTCAAACAAAACACAAAGATAGAGCTGCCAGAGCTTTTTGAGTAATAATAAGCGTAAGGTATCCAATGTAAGAAGGTATAATGTGTAGAGAACTTAGTATGCTCTAACGACGGACGGACGCGGCTAGCAGATGATTCATGGTTTGCCGATAAGACCCTCCGAAGCTTCGCCCCACTCATCATCATTCACTCCGTGGATATTCTGGGAAGCCACTACTACATACTTGCATACATGCAGGTGACGACCAACCAACGCCTTAAGAACCTTCGCCCCTAAAAACGCAAATGTTACGGATATCTGAGGTGCTACGTCAACACGTAAGTATTAGGTGGTGCGTTCTTCATTAGCAAACGCAGAGATACGTAGTTTTAAAGAGCGTAGTGTTTCTTACGCTGCGCTGAAAATGCGACAATATGCAAGAAATAGCCCCCTGCTGAGGATATGGCACTGCCGTCTGGTAGGACGGAAATGGTACGATAACAGCATCACGGATGGGCACGGGTGAGACCAGGACTCTGGCAGTACGGCCGGCAAAAATACTATCGTCATTTGGCGACATTTGCAGCAATATTTTGTGTTTTCCGACAACCTACTGTTATTCGTAATGTACAAATCATTAGCCACACGTATTTTCAAGGTAAGCGAACATGCACAGTTACTTCTAAAAAATATTTTCCACAAGCGATTTTAATAAACGTACTATTGTTCACTGAACAGCAATATATCAATAATTATTATATGGAAAGGTGAGGTTATTGGAAAGGGCTGCTATTTTTCACAGTAACTGCAGTTTAAGTGGAATAAAAATCCACAGCAATATAAGCTTCATCATTTGAGGAAGGTCACTTTAGGACGGAGTACTACTTCGCTAAGATGTACGCGTTGCAAGAAATTCTGATTATTGTAGCAATGCCGCTATTCTCTGATGCGACCGCCGATATTGAGGCTTGTGTTGCGGAAGATATGGTGCTGCCTATCGTCAACGTAAGGGAAAATTTGTTTATATACTGCAAACTATTATCCGTCTGAAATGCGGACGAATCGACCTTTGAATTTTTTCAAGCCCTCTTTTTGCTGCGGACCGGCAGTTAAACCAAGTGGCATGCCTTGATTGAAAATAAATTGAGCATGCGGGGAGACAGTACTAAATCAGAAACGGAACAACAAACTTGCTGTGGTTGCCGCTCAAGGTTGGTAACAGGGCCGAAGAGACTGACGGAGGCAGTCAGAGTTCGGCGAAAGACAAATCAAGAACGCAGCTTTGCAGTATTTATACGCGTTTCACGGAACTGCTGCAACTGGGAAGCCATCGAGCAACTTTCGTCGTCCCCTTTCTTATAGTGAACGTATTACTTTGTAACGTTAGCGCTTGTGTTCAAACATGAAATATAATAATCAGTAACGAAAGTTCCCTAGTGGTGAGAATGCTGCTGAAGTGTAGCAAGTAGACAAAAAGTTCTGACAAACAGCACCAAAATGCTGAAATGATTGAAGCCTTCTTGCACGTGCTAGTAATATTATCTCTATCACGCACGCCAACGCTTGATGATTTTTATACCGCAATTGAGTAAGCATGCTGCCTCACATAGAATGAATCACCGAGGCGAAAATCTCATATTAACGATCCTTTTCCGTGCGAGACAATCCAGATGTTGGTTCATTTTTTGTGAATAAAGAATGGCTGCATGCACATGGGAAGGTAAAAAAAAAACACACATGCTCCCACTGACAACACCGCAGCTTTTTTTTAACTGAACTTCTAACGAACGCTTGACGTCCAGTAATATCTGCACAATAGTTGCACTTATATTTCGCACTGTTTAGTGCCTCGGAACCTAAGGCCCTGTCGGCGAAAGCTGTGCCGGACTTCCAATCAAGGTTTCAGCAATCAATTTAGTGCCTTCACCGCAGCTGTTCACGTTGATGATGATGATGAAAAACATTTATTGTAAAAGAGAGAGGTACGGGGCCAAAGCATGACCCTGCTACATGGTCGGCGTCCTTAGTCCGGGACACCGCATGACGAGGCCCCTACTCGCGCCCGTCTCACCAGAGCCCGTTGAGACTCTAGTGATGAGCTGTCGAGGAGGGCAGTCTCCCATGCCTCTCGGGAAGGGGTAGGGGAAGGGGGTAGGTGGGGATTTTTCGGACATGCCCATACCATGTGGAAGATATCACACGTCTCCCCACAGTGTGGGCACCGCCCATCTGTGTTCGCATCGAAATGCTTTAGGATTGCAGGACAGAGTAGAGTACCTGTCTGCAGGCGCCTTAGAGTTCGCTCTTCCGCCTTACTCAGCCCCTTCGCAGGAGCCGGGTAAAGGCGGTCAGTGTCACGATAATAGGTGAGAATTTCTTTGAACCGCAGCAGCGGTGTATTGGCCTCCGAGTCATAAGAGCCAAGGTGAGGAGCCCGGTGGGTAAGCGCTCGGGCGGCCGCGTCAGCGGCCTCATTACCTCGTAGGCCCTGATGGCCAGGAGCCCATACGATGCGTTTCGGGGCTGGATCAGCGAGAGCCCGTTTTAGAATTTGGCTGGCTAGGGGGGATATCTCTCCTACCAAGTAATGAGTACATGCTTTCCTGGAGTCCGTGATGATAACTTTCGAGTTGGGGTCCGTAGCAGCAAGCGCTATCGCGACTTCCTCAGCGCGCTCTGGATTTTGTGCTCGGAACGAGAGCCCATTGACATGCTTTTCCCGGTGAACTACAGAGGCCGTGTAAAATCCCGTGGGCGAAGGCCCTGCTATATCTACGTAGAATACACCAGGTCGGGAGCCGTGTTGCCTCTCAAGCGTCCGAGCCCGCGCCTGTCTTCTGCTTTCGTGCGTGTGCTTATCCATGTTACTGGGGAGTGGAGCGACCGAGAGCATATGCCGCCACAGTTCCGGAATACGCTCCGCCTCCTCTGCAGTGCAAGTGTGCTGTATATGTAAGCGGTTTAGCAGGCGGCGCCCGGGAGCCGTCTGCACGAGCCGCGTATATTGATTCATAAGGTGGGCCTCCCGCAACTCCTGGTAGGAGTTGAGCACACCTAACGCCCTCAGTTTGGCGTTGGAAGTGGCCACCGGGAGATCCAGAGCTCGTTTAGTAGCCTTACGAATGATGGCATCTATTCTTTCGTCTTCTTGCTTGTTAGTGCGAAGGTATGGGACGGCGTAGAGGATTCGGCTAATCACGAAGGCATGCGCGAGCCGAAGCGCGTCTCTGCCCCGCAGACCACCCAGCTTGTTGGAAACGCGGTGGATCATGCGCCCTACCTGTTCGCCTATTCTCTTGAGTTTCGCTATAGTGGAGTCTGGTCTGAGTCTGTGGTGAATGAACAGGCCCAGAATTCGGAGCTCCCCCACCTCTCTGATGGGAACCCCAGACAGGGAGATGTGTATGGCTGACTTATCTCTTGGATTCGCTCTAACGTGCAGAAGCTCTGATTTGTTTGGAGCACATTGGAGTCCACAATCGTTGGCATACGCCTCGACTATGGATGCGGCCTGCTGAAGGCGTTCCTGCATTTCACCAAGGCTCCCTTCAGTGGTCCAGATTGTAATATCGTCGGCATATACTGCGTGTTGTGTGCCTTCCACCCTGGCCAATTCGCTTGGAAGGCGCATCATAGCAATGTTGAAAAGGAGTGGTGATAACAATGCTCCCTGTGGGGTACCCCGTGTTCCCACTGTTCACGTTGAGTGCCGTCACCGTACCTATTTGCGCTTCAAACGCGAAACAATCGTGAAGTTGTCGGCAGTACGATTTGCTATTTTTAGGAATCCACCTGGCAATATATCAAAGTATGAAAAAAAGCTACAATGTATAAGCGAAAAATGTGCTAAATTATATCCAGGACTTGGCTACAGCGTTAAGAAGAACTCAAAGGGCACTAAGCTGACAAATTTCTGTGGTGTGCAGTGGTGCAGCCGGTGTATATTGCCTTCACAAATAAACACGTAGTACTCCGAAGTGTTCATGTAAAAATAATTGCTTGGTTTATGGCCAACGTAGCTTTCTCTGTGTCGCGGTCATGATAGAGCCTCGCAGACGCAAACATGGCCAAAAAGTTAGCCTCTAAAATGGCAAAATTCAACGTGAAAACTAGATATACCCATTATCTTCTTCGCACTGCGCGGATCCTTGAACTGTAATGGTCATTTTGTGCCGGGTAAATATTTGACAATGTTGATGTGGCATTCATCTTTGCGGTTCGGCAGCATGTGTTCAGGCATTGTGTATTGATAACGCAAGCACTGATTACTGAAAAAAAGAAAGGAGCGGTTTTGACGGAAATCTTTAGGTATTTAGGTTGTGGGAGCTAGCCAGGCAGCTTAGGGCACATTTTACTGCCGCCATACATAATGTACGACACATGAAAATAACGTCTTAATTTCATACTGCTGTAGATGGAGCTGAGTAAAGCGTTGCGAGCAGAGTTAACTTCAGTGCTTCTTTGGAGTATAAGTATCCTAATGTGTGAGGACTTTGGCTTTAGGTTTACTTCACAAACATTTTTCTCTGCTCGTGATGAGTGGCTTAGAATCATCCGCGAAGGGAGCCACTTAATGGTGTAATGTCATTGTAGCGTCCCCATACATCATAATTGTTGTTTTACAAGTCATGGCGCCATGCCTCTCGCGCAGCTCATGTGAGGGCTCACGCTCATGACGAGCTCTCGCACTGACCTCCATTAAAAAGGCAAGATGACGCATTCCCCCTGTTCCATGCGGGCGCTTGTAAAGCCACCGGAAGGTCCCTTTGGTGTCCAGGAACCTGGCGTCTTCTGGGCGACTTAGGAGCAGAATTCAAATATTTGGCGTTGGTTGCTGCTGTGATCGTATTTTTGTGTTTTAGGGGTGAAGCTCCTAAAGGTGTGGGTCATGCGTCTCCTGTATGCAGTTGCCACCTCCCGTTTAAGTCCTTGGAATGTCCACTGGATGGCGGTACTTGTATATGAGGAATATATGATGAAAGTATGCGAGCTGGCGGTACTTGGAGTGTTCAATAGATGGACACACACACACACACACACACACACACACACACACACACACACACACACACACACGTACGTACATGCATACATACATACATACATAAATACATACATACATACATACATACATACATACATACATACATACATACATACATACATACATACATACATACATACATACATACATACATACATACATACATACATACATACATACATACATACCCACTCACCATCATTCACTCCGTGGATATGCTGTGATTTTTTTCATAATATATAACATTACCGCGGTCATCCCATGCTACATGAAAAATGGCAGACGCTATAGTGCCACCATACGAGTATGGCGGAGAGCTGTAGTCTACAACTGGTGCATACATCAGACCCTGCGAATAAGCATAACTTGGAAAGCTAACTAACGCTACAGAAAAAATTCCAGACACGCCGTAGCGACGCTGTACGAATGCGGCGGAGGGCTGTAATCTACAACCGTGCAATTACTCACCAGTCAGGTATCAGAACTGAAATTGTTGTGCAATCGCTTTATCAAAAAAAAAGAACCAAAGAGTACAATGGTAGCCAGAAATGCAAAGGTTTGTCTTTTGTAAGTGATCGGGAAAGAAAACAGCGCTGGGATGGCATTGTTTCGAAGATAAGTTATTGGATCCGAGCGCTCAATACATGGATTTGCAAAATGACTACTGCAAAGCCTGCTTTCAGAAGACGGCGTCCAGTTTCCCTTTTTTGTGTTACTGATCCACTTTTCGTGTACTTGAGGCCTCGAGCGTAGAAAACTGCATATAAACAACACAAACACCTTCAACAGCCCAGTAATCGATCAACTACCACAATTGTCTTGCAGAATTCCTAAATGGTAACATAATTTTGAGGTAATTATGCGTGAAATGTCTTACCGACGACATTTCTTGTCGAATAGTACAGTTTACCGTGCTACAGGCGAAAATTTCAATAAAAAAGTGACAGCTTTGCCGCTAAGGCGAAGCAATGAACGCGATGGCAACAAATTGGAACGTCACGCGCAGAATTGCAAGCGGATCGAAACGTGCCCCACGTTTCTCATGCACAATTGACGCACGAAACGTATTCACAGGTATAGATGAACGCCAATCTCCAGAAAATCTTGCTGTGTTACCTTGCTGTGTCTAAAAAGCGCATCCTTTTCGCAAATGGAGACTGTGAACCAATCGAACCTTTGAGCGCCCGCTAACCACCACAGAATCATTAAAAAGAAAAAGCGCAAGGCCAGCCAAGACGTACGATCTTCCCCACCATGAGATCAGGGCACCTGAGTGAGTGTCGCTCCCTCCTCTCCGTGGCGCAAAGTACGCGTGGGAGATGAGAGCATGCGGCACCACGTCGTGATGACGGGGTGACGCTCGTTAATGCGCCATCTTACTGGTAATGCTGAAAACACGATCGTTCCTCCCGAGATGCCCGTCAGCATCTGTAAGTGATAGGTATAAATAGCTTGCCGTTTGAACGTTGAAGGAGGTTCTCCTCGGTGTCTCGGTGGCTAATGTCCCGCAGTCATGATTCAAAGGTCTCAAGTTTGATTCCACGTGCCGGAGTCTCTTTCTGGGTTATTTTTCTTTCTGGCATTAACTTATATAATAATACGTACACATATACGGTGAGTGACGGCGACGCCGATGCCGACCATATTATTCGCCGAAGTGTCCATATATTTTCTATCTCAATAAAAAAAGAGAAAAGCCCTCGTGCCGGCATCAGGTGGCTGTTCTAGGCGGTGACTTCAGAGACATCAGTGGCGGCTTCCGGTGGCTTCAACCGCGCGCGCTCAATGTGCTATTCATCTCCCCTAGTGGAGATCAGTGAGCTCACGCTACTGCCGAACTCCGCGCTGGCAGCTACAGCCACTCCGCTTCGGCAGTTTTAATAAAAGTGGCGAGATCGACGTGCTAGCTAGGCCGCCTTCACTTCTCTCACGTTTCTCGCGACATCTAACGAAAAGAGCATCTTCCGAAAACTTTCTGATTTGAAGACTTTCGTTGGGATGAATGCAATTGACGATAATTTTTAAAATTTTAGATTTATTCAAGTTTTCTCTATTCGTATTATTTTGCTTCATTTCTTCGACTTTTTGTTGTTCAGCAGGCATTTCAGAGCGTTCTGCTTCCAATGGCTGTCTATGTAACAACAATGGTGGATGCAGATACCATGCTGTATTTATATTATATAGTTCGTACAGCTTTACTTATAGGACATCTGTAGATGTGAGAGTACACGGTGGGATATCGTTTGATCATCTGGACAGCGTAAAGTTGCCGTTGTAGCCGTTCGGACAATTCACGGGCAGGTGGTGGCCCCATTCCAGCAAGGATTCGTTGAACGCTGATGAACTCAGCAGCCGTGAAGGCGTAAGGTCCCCCCCCAAAATCCGGCTGTATGTGGCTATGGTGCTCACTGCTCCCTCGCTCACTCTCGTAAACCGAACCGAATGTTTCTTCTCGACTGTGCCCGCACTTTGCCGTTGAAAGACTCATGCAGGTACGCTATCTCCTCCAGTCTGGATTGTTCACCTTCTTAATGCTACCTTGCCTCGAGCTCATCTGTCAGCCATTTGTCGTCTATTTAAGCAGAGGCCAGCACTTGTTTGGCTTCGCAAGTTCTGCCTGTATAGTGTCTAGTTCAGCCTCACTATTCAGCAAACTGTGCCTAAGGTAAAATGACATTACTTTAGCGCAGCTGACTTTGAGCGTGAAGAAAAAATACTATGCAGTCAAGAAGGGGAAAATCAGGTGACAGTGTGAGCGCTAACTTCCAACTTTTGTTTATTGCGTGCCCTTACAACACAAGAAATAGCTCATTCCACGTGATACCACACACGTGACAAAACAGTACACGTGTGGTACAGCGCACTATCAAGGAAACCTAGTTGTGATCTGATTTCAAATTAACAATTCTATACCAATGCTTCACAGCACGTGCTCCAGAAAATTGAGCTCTTTTTTAGAGAAGGCCACAGACAGCGAGGTCACACACAGCTTCGCACATTCTGCGATAGCGTTTGCCTATATAATTTTCCGTGTTAACTGGTTACGACTGCAGCCCAAGATGACACACTGATGAAAGAATGGAGTGCACGTACACTTCTTACAATGCATAGCTAGGAAACCACCAAAAGAAATCTTGGTTTTAAATTGGAAGAGTTTGCGCAAGCGGTCATAAACACACCTATCAGTCTGCCCATTCTAAACAGCACCACACAACAGCAGGAGCATTTATACAACAGCTAGGGCGCATTCAACAAGCTTGGTTGCATGCTTCTTTCCGCAGTTGGGATGCACCTACTTCTTGGGGTTCGTAAGCTTTTATAGATGGCTTAGTTTGTCTAGAGCAGGGTCTATGTAAGCTTACGAATTTTGTTACGAACTTGTGAACTGCAAGCTTACGAACTTTTTTTGGAAAGACGATAGTATTTCAAGAAAGTATTTCAAAATATACAGACATTTTTTGTCTCTTGGACGGGGACGTGTTCTAACAGAGAGACTTATTACAAGTATTCAAGGTGCCACCACAGGTTGTCAAGCTGACCAATATTGTATAAAACGTGAATAAAAGTTCCATCGCATGCCTCTGTTGCATGAAGGTGGGGAAAGGGCCGAAGGCACAATCCACTTATTAAATTTTTTGCGTTGAAAGATGCATGCAGAGTTCATAGAGCGCACACTCATCTGCATAAGTTCCATCGCATGCCTCTGTTGCATGAAGCTGGGGAATGGGCCGAAGGCACAATCCACTTATTAAATTTTTTGCGTTGAAAGATGCATGCAGAGTTCATAGAGCGCACACTCATCTGCATAAGCTCGGCACTCCGACAAGTTCTGTTCTACAGTTTCTATTAAGCCACAGTTATTGAAATGCAGACTTTCTACTTGACTGAAGTGGTACCGTAAGATGTTTCTATAGGCACTGTTCAGCCGCAGACGATGGTAGAGAGTTTGCAGGTATCGGAGGATTTGGGATGGGAGTCGAGGTTTTAGATGTGGGTAGATAGAATGAAGGAAAGCCTAATGATGCTTCGGGACGTTTCAGAGCCTTTTCTTTTCTTTGGAAGCAAGCCTTTTAGTCGGCTGGATAGCATATGTTTTAGTTGAATGAGTTTGCCAGTAATTTTGCTTTTGAAGACCTCTGCGGGCCGCTTCGCCTGCTTTTAAACTGGCCAATATACCGCAATGAGCCGGTATCCAGTGAAATGTGATAGCGTGACCTACGATATTAGCCAAGTGGTGTTAGTACGCTATATCCTACCAAATCGGGTTATAATTTGTTTTTCAAAGAGGCTGAGCAGTATTTGCAATGCTCCTTTGCAAGATCACCCATCGCTTCGGCGTTTGACACAGGATGTAGAGAGCTCTTACTTTATTTCAATGAAGTTCTGCAGTCGTTAATGCGTCCTGCATTGTAGACGATAGGACAAACTGCATGTGAAGGAGACATCGCGGTCATTTTAGAAAATCTCCTGAGTGGTTAAGGCATCAGTATAAATATGAGAATCTTGAGTGTAATGCTGGGCTAAGTAGAAGAGAATATTCTGCACCAGTGCGGTCTGCGCCATACGCCTCTTCGCTTCATTGATGCCTGGTTCGCATGGTTTAATATCAAGAAATGAAAGCGTACAGGGAGAAAATTTTGGAAGCATTCGTTCTTCGGATGTCTAATAGGAGTAAGTTGCTGCATTTGCGCAGCTTGGGCGAACGCTGAATCACTGTGGATGATGTAGGTGGACCACAAAATGCTTCTTCCCATCAAAAACATAGCGGAAATAAGTGTGCAATGTTTCTGGAGGGCAGATGACATCTAGCGGGAGACATCCTGCTTTCGCTACAGTTCCCGAGGCGGATGAGCTCTTCGGAAGGCGTAGACAGACAGATTCGTAGGAAATCGTTTCGTGCCGCTTCTAAAGTTCCGTTATTTGTTAGAGAAAATCGTAGAAGCACCGGTAGGCACTAACGCAAGGTTCCTTGGATATACGTTTTCTCAAGCAAGACCATTGATTTGCACTTACACCCCATCGTGTTACCACCATGAATTTGAAGAGTTGTGATGTTGCAGCTATTCTCACTTGATGTTTTTTTCACCAGATAAGACTAGGAAAGACTTCTGTCGATGACTACTCCAAGAAATTGCAGTGACCATATATAGGTCAGCAGCCGGCCACCGAGGAGGAGCGGATGCTTGGTTAATTTCTTTCTTGTGAAAACAATTGTTGTGCTCTTTTCTTGAGAGACGCGCATACCCGGGGAGACAAATACTTAGAGAGGTTCCGTAAAACTTTTTGAAGGCGTTGTATTTGTAAAAAAACGCAAACCTTAAGCACTCCAGATACAGATACCGTCGGCGTAAATTGTGATGTGCAATGCTCGCGGCAATATCCTTGTTATATATGTAACAGCGTGATGTTGAAAAGAAGTGGGCTGAGCACTGCACCTTGGCGTATGCCCTTCTCTACTGTGTAGAACTGTGTGGGACCATTTTGAAGCGCATATATATGTTCCGTTCTTTTAAGTAGCTATAAATTCATTTATAGTCTTCCTCCAAGGTCCATACTGACCAAGGCTGCAAGAATGGCATGGTGAAAGACGGAGTCCAAAACTGCTTTGATGTCGACGAAGATAGCTATTGTGATGCATCCAGAAAAGAGGTCCTCTTCGAGTGAAGAGACAGGTGTGATGACATTATTGATAGCTGATCTGCGTTGGCGGAATCTGTTCATTTCTTGGCAAAATTTGTCGTGGCTTTCTAGAAGCCAAGCCAGTCGTTTGTGAACCATGCGCTCCATCAGCTTTCTAACGTTACTCAGCAGGGCGACGGGCCGGAAAGAGGCGTAACTTTTTGGCTGCTTTGCAGGTTTTAAAATGGGAACTATTTTTGTGAGATTCCATTTTGCGGGATCCTGGCCATACAGTCATGAAGAATTATAATATTCTAGGAGTCGTAGGCGGGAGCTGTGGGGTAACTTTGCGATGGTTTCATAACGTATTTCGCCGTGACCGAGTGATATGTGCCTCTTCGATTCGCTGATCGCGGTGTTCAGTTCTTAAATTGTGAAAGGCAAATCCAAAGCTGGCACTGCCTCTTGTGAGTAGCCAGACTTCTTGCTCGCGGAAGAGCTCCCGAGTATTGAAGTTGATGACAACAGTGTGTGGTATCTTTCTGACAACCCTTTGAGAAATTTTTTTCGGGAAGGGAAAGTGCAGTGAAAGGGTGAAGCTGTTGGAGTGGCGTGCGCATGCCTCTAAAGACCCGCCATATTTTGGCTACCGGTTGCCGAACATCCAGTGCGGAGCAAAAGTTGTACCATCTTCGCCAGCTAGGTTTATCCAGGTAACGCTGTATATGATGTGTCCGTCGGCCGGCTTGAAGGTCTTCAAGACACTTTGAGCACAATACTTTTTTTCAGCCAAACTGCACATAGCACCTATTTTTTGAAATCCTCATTGTTTGACGGAAATCTGTCATTCTTAGCTGAAACGTGTGTGCATGCCCTGCTGCAATGAGACATTGTGGTGAGTAATTCTTCGTCCTTGGTAACAGCAGTAATTCATTTGCTAGCGGCGTCTTTGTATGCATGCCCATCTGTAAATCTTGTAACTAATTTCTTTTAGAGCATCTTCGAACCAACAGCTGACATCATTATTGGGCAGTGATAACTCCTCCGTGTTTACAAGTCGGTGTGCCAGTGAAAGTTAGGCGCAACTGAGCTTGTTGCGAAGATCACGTCGATGCTCTTTGTAGTCGAAAAGTCTTGTAGATATGTGGCACTGTCGTCATTCAAAGGTTCAATGGAATGTTTTGAAAGTAGTTTTGCGACCTTGGCTCCTCGCTCAGTAGCGTGTGAGCTGCCCCAAATTTCATTGTGGGCATTGAAGTCTCCACTAATGATGTGTGGAGAAGGTGTTCATGAAATCAAATTTTCAAGTTTTGAGGCGTCAAAAGGCTTGTCTGGCTCCAGGTATACTCTAATAAGCGTGTAGTTTTGTTCACCCATTACTGTGATGACGCAGACAAACTCATTGTCATTGTGGGGCGGGATGTACACCTCAGAGGCCGGAATATTTCCGCGAATGCCTATGAGTGGTCTGCTGATATTGTCACGTCATTTTGAATGATGAAAATAATATCCATTCATTCTAAAATGTGGTCTGACTCGTGATTCAGAGATGACAATGAAAGGTAATCGGTATGCTCACACAAGCTGTCGGAAATCCGAAAGCTGTGAGCGAAGCCTGCGATCATTTCACTGGGATATGGTACATGTGCGAAATATTTTATGAATTGCCAGTTCAGTTGGCGATGTAATTGGGGAAGCTATGAATGCTACTGTGAAAAAATGCATTCCTGCAGCGCGTAGGACGTTGACACCAGGGGCTCTATTGCAAGGATTGCTTCTACTTCTGGGAGACTTCTTGAAGAAGGATTTGCCCGGACAAGGACTTTGATGCTTGCAAGCAACATAGGAATCAGCACGCGTTTGACATCTTGTCGCTGTTTCCATGTTGCTGTCTCTCGTAGATCTCCTTGCCATGTTGCGGGGACAGAGACTGGTGGCAGTAGAGCTGACGTGGTGGGTCTTGTCAGACACGTTGCAATCATTTTGATGAAGAAGAACGGCTACTTGGGCTAGTTGGTTATATTCTATGGTAATGGTTGCAGAGCAAGCACGAAGGTGCTAGAAGAAAAGGAACGTGAAACGAAAGGTGAGGCATTTTTTTGTTGTCCTCTTTGCATTCCTTGCCTCGCCTTTCGTTTCACGTTCCTTTCCTTCTAGCACCTTCGTTCTTGCGCTGCAACCCTTCATATTACCATGGTATTTTGATGAAGATGACAAGTCCATGAATTTGCCACGTTTCTTTTCAGTAACATCTGCGTACGTGTTACCAGATTTCTTCTCGCTTTGTGATGATTGTTCCTGGGAAACGTTTTTAATATTCGTGAATACAACATCAGCGTTAGTCAGTGGTTCATTCCGCGTTGGTGGTTTCGCTTGTACATGCTGCAACGTGTGTGCGAGTGTAACAGCCTTCTTTTTTGTGCACTTTCCATAAAAATAAGGGCGTTGAAAATAAAGAAGAAAGAAGGGGCGGCGGGCACGACCACGAGCTAGAAGCGCTGACTTGCTCAGTTGTTTCTTTGACCTTCAATGTAGCCAGACGTTCGCGTCCGGGTCCCCTTCTTAGCTTCTCACACTTAGTTCTGGGGTCTAAACACACCCGGTCGTCTGGCCCTCGACTTTCGACAATGGACCAACTCAAAGTACAGCGTGGCTTCTACCGGACAGCTATCACCAAGGCAATATCGACTTTCGACACCCTACTGGCACACTCGCTAACCCCTGCTCCAAGGCTCCGGGAGATCACCGACATCATTGTGGCGAAACATGCCCGCCTCATCACCTTCGACGAGGATATTCAAGCAGCGCTACACGGTGAAGACCTCGAAGCAGACTTGACCACCGCCATTGAATACGAAAATCGGGTCTTCTCCTCTAAAGGAAGGTTTCGACGCGCAACCAAGCTGCAATCCCCAACCCCACCCACACACGTCCACGGCAGAACTGCTCCTCTCAGCGACCCCCTCGCAGGCACATTGCAGCTAGCCGCGACCTTGCCTTCACCCGGTCTTCCAACTCCCATGACGCCACCTCACCTCGCATCGCCCAATATGCATATTCCGAGTTTCGCAGGTGAACGACGCGACTGGCAAGAATTTTGGTTACCAGTTTCAAGCCAGTATCCACAACAACGACTGGATCGCAATAATTGACAAGTTTCAATACTTATTGACGTACCTGACTGTGGCAGCAAAGGCAGCTATTCAAGGTATTCACCTTATCCAAGCGAACTATGACGTTGCTACTCAAGTCCTGTCGGACCGCTTCGGCCATCGCGACATGATAGTCGATGAGCATCTCGACAGTTTGCTGTCACTCGCATCAATCGAAAGTTCCGCACACGTGACCCTGTTAAAAAATCTCCATGATGAAGCCCCATTCCCCATCAATGGCCTGCAAGGTCTTCGAGTGTCTTCAGGAGAGTATTCTACGGTGCTGCAGCACTTTCTCTTGAAGGCGTTAACTCCCTACGTCAGCATTATATATCATCAATGACAAAAGGAAGCGATGCCAGCGGAGAACGGCATGCCATCTCAAAAAGCACAGTCACAACAAGTGAATGATATTATGACTTTTATTAAAGTGCAAGTGGAAATACGGGAATAAAAAGTGGTCTCGAATAATACATATCGCCAACAAGCTGAAGGTCTTTACAGCGGGACTTGCGGACACCACAGCCGCCCTTGCCCTCCACTACGTGTTTATCAGCTGAACTTCGATCCCCATATTTGCACTTCTGCATCCCGTGCACCTCTCTGCAACACACTCTTCTCGATTGCTCCGAACGTCTTCCTCTGGAAGATATGCGAAAGGGGCTTCACAAAAAGAAGCTACGCTTTAGCTTCGGCAAACGCAACCATTTCGCCAATGATTGCTGCACCGCTAGAACCCTGCAGTGCCACCAATGCACGGGACGAAATCTAACTTCTCTGTGCGGCATCGACAACCTAACGAACTGCTCACAGCGCACCAACAAAATTCGACTAGGCGAAGCAAGACCATTCACAACGCTATACCGCCACCCCTTCTCGGCCCGTAATTTCTCTTTCCACAACGTTCACGCTCATACCAACGTCACGCCCGGCTGCAACTTCGCTTTCTACCGGTTTTCGGCCCCTCTCGTAACGACACTGCAGCAGGCCTCGACTTCGCTTGCGACCAGCCTCGTGACCCCTCTCACCTCGATGTTGCCGCAGGCTGTGACTTCGCTTTCGACCAGCCTCAGAACTCCTCCCACATTGACGTTGGGACAAGCGAGGACTTCGCCTTCGAGTAGTCTCACGACTTGAACGCCATCTACAACTCCAATAAGTTTTGAGTACAAGCCAAAAAACCCGTCGCTTTCCACGTGATCCACGGCACTTCAGTGGGAAGACTCATCTGCAAGGTACGGCGTGGAAAGCTTGATGGGCGAGGAAAACCATGGGTGCACCGTGTGCATCCACAGCAAGGGCCTCGTTTTTTAGAGCCTGAAGCACAGCTCGCCAAGGCAGTCTTGATTCCCAGACCCAGCGGGTGAACGCATGTACTATCCGTCGCGTAGCATCATCAACTTCTAGAAGTTGCCTCGTAAGCAGCAACAATACGCGGAGCCCTTCTACTCGCCATATATGTTCCTCAAGCCCGACATGGTTGGTAGGGTCTTCAGTTCGTCTTTTCTCAAGTTTAAGCGGACCAGCGATCGAATGTGCGAGCGGCAGCGCAGCTACGAGCCGCACTCAACCAAGTACATGCACGCCATGACCGTACACGACACCACTAAACGTCACATGAAGATGGCGCTTGCGCCAGAGGCCTGGTACCTGATGTATATTCGCTACACAACACAGTTCCAGCACTACACCGTGTTCTTTATGAAGGACTACTGGCACAAGCGAGGACTGTCATGAAGTGGGAGAAAGAGTAATGCACAAGTCGTTGGAAGACTCCCGTAGGTATTTTTTCAAAAACGCTGTCAAAACTCAAATTTATGCACGAGAAAACGTCAGCTCGACGTGCACCATTGTTGGCGATGCCAAGACGGATGCCGACAAACCGCTACCGGCAACACAGCTTGCGAATGAATCTCCGGTTCCTTCGAACGCGGCCGAGATTCCCGTCCTCGGCGAGGTCACAGGCCAAGAGAACCAGGATGCATTGGCACCGTCAGCATCATCGTCATCCTCGTTAAACGAGGAAGAAGAAAAATCGCCGTTTACCTCTAAGTCTCCATTCAGCTTGGAAGCACCTGCGAGGCAGACACACGATCAGGACCAGCTGGCACCCAAAAATATCAAGCGGAGCATATTCGCGCAGCACCTGCAGAGGCTCGACATGAAATGCCAACAACTGCCCAAGGAGAACAATGATGATTAGGAACCTTTCGGAATGTACAAGAACAAACAGAAGTCCAACTCATCGTACTACAAGAAGTGACGCAAGAAGCGCAAAAGCCACCAGCGAAGTTGCGGCATCGTGTCAGCGTGACCTACAGCGCTAAGCAGGAAGCAAGCGCACCAGGTGTTGAGACGAAACATTAAAGATATTGTAACAGACTAGAAAAAGGTAGAGAAGAGAAGCAGAGAAAGACGAAGAGTCTTGGCACGATCGCAGTGTGCTGCCGCAAACGACCATCGTTCACCTCCTGTAAATAAAACCATCTTATCACAGCTCGCTGTTACAGTTGTGGTAGACGTGCTGGGTAATCGACACCCGAAGACGGAAGGTGAACCGCAAGCTCTTCGACGGAGCCGTAGCATTGCTTGACTTCCACCGAATCCATCTGGTCTGGACATGTCCCACAACGCAAATGAACATCGACCCCTCTCGACTTCTGCGCTGACCAGTTCGGTTCCGCAACTGAGAGATGCTCGTCCCTTTGCCGGCAGACCAGATGAAGACGTCGAAGCTTGGCTCATCCATTACAAACGGGTGAGCGCCGCTAACAGATGGGATGCCGCTTCTCAGCTTTTGTACGTCGCGTTCTTTCTGACGGATACTGCATTAATGTGGTACGAGAATCGGGAGGAAACGCTAACGACGTGGGACAGATTTGTTTCTGAAATCAAAGAGCGTTTCGGTGACCCAACAACGATAAAGAAAAGAGCAGGACAGACACTAATGCAACGCGCTCAAGTGCCAGGTGAAACTTGCACGACCTACATTGAGGAAGTCATAAAGCTATGTAGGACCATTGACTCCAGAATGTCTGAGGAAGACAAAGTCGGGCACATTCTAAAAGGAATCACCGAGGATGTTTACAGTTTCCTCATCGCGAAAGACACCTTGACATCTGTCACCGATGTCATTCGTCATTGCCGCAATTTTGAGCAACTAAAGACGAGGCGCATCACGCCAAAGTTCGGCAGGCTACCCAATGTGACGACCATCGCGAGCATAGACAGCAACCAGGCGCTTGATCTTGCAACAACAATCCGGCAGATAGTACGTGAAGAAGTCGGCCTGTACGCGCAAGTGGCAAACCGCCCAAGCACTCATCCCCCCTATCAGCCGCCAGAGTTCGAGCGAAACGTTGCTTCATTCTCCTCGCACCGAGTGGCGGAGGGCTTTGAGGATTCTGATGCCACACCTCAGTATCAGCCACGTCTATACGATAGAGGCCCTGCCTATGACGCACAATCACGACGAGCACAGCCACATTCTTATACTCAGGGCTGTCAGCCTGACTACGCCCCGCTGCGGCAAGGACAGTACCAACCCTTCGACCAACCCTAATACAAATACAATGAATTCCAGAGAGTGGCAGAAACCCGTTCTTCGCGTGATAACGAACTTCCTCGCCGACAGCAGCGGCCCAGGATTCGTACCATTGAATATAGTATAAACCGTGACCCTCCCGTGTGCTACAACTGTGGTTTCAGTGGGCATATTTCTCGGTATCGCCGCCAACAACGCCGCTAATCACGAAGGACACCAGCCATGTCTTCGCCACCAAGACCCGGTGCTTCATATGACCTGCGGACAACCAAATTGTTTCCAAGGGACCGTTTTTCGCGCGAGACCAGACGCAGTGATTCGCCAGCATCCGAGCGGAGTTTGACACCACCATCCAACCGTTCTCGTCGCTCGCCATCTCCTCTGCGTCGTTCTTCTCCGCCGCCGGGAAACTAGCATCCGCGGCCAATGGAGGTGAGGTCGCCGGACGGTCTTTTCAAGATATACCTCTGCCTATTGTTATGATCAAAAACAAAGTGAATGTGTTGATTGATGAAATACCGACGATGGCGTTAGTTGACACTGGGGCGACTGTGTCTGTGATGAGCCTCGCCTTCAGAAACCGCTTAGGTCGCAAAGTTATGTTTTCATGGGACCATACAATCACCTTTCGTGGTGTAGGCGGCGAGTGGCTTAATCCTCTTGGTGTATGTGCTGTCAGTGTTTCATTGGCTGGAAAAGTATTTGTATCGGAATTTCTGGTTCTATCTCGTTGTTCGCACGATGTCATTCTTGGTATCGATTTCCTGCAGCAATGCGGTGCTTCCGTTGACTGTAGTAGTGGGGAAATATCACTAAACAATTTGTTTATACCGTCGCTTTCCGAAGAAGACTACCGTGGCGAAGACAGGAACGCACTTAGTGTGATTGATGAAGTGATAGCACCATCTTGGTGCTTGACACCCGTTCGAGTCTCTTCCACAGCGGTTGATGATGCTTGTGTTGACCTCGTAGTGGGACCTCTACGCAAGAACTGTTTTAAGAAGGACATACTTGTGCCTTGTTCTGTGGTGTGCATGACAAAAGGAGTAGCAACATTGTGGGCGCTGAACTGTTCTGCCACGCCGGTTATGCTTCCTCGCGGGATGAAGATAGCTCTCTTTGATGAAGCCTCATGCAACTCGATAGCAGCAATAGCTACGGACCTCCCCACCCCTTCCTCTACTTGTGATATTCGCCATAATGAAGATCTAATGCTGACTATGATCAGCAAGACTCTCAGTACGAAGGAACGGCAAGCGCTGGTGCAGGTCCTTTCCCGGCATGTTGCTGCTTTCGACTTCAAACATAGAGATGCACCCCTTCAGTTACCCTCGTTCCGCGCTCGTCACAGAATAGACACTGGCTCTGCACACCCCATCCGCCAAAAGCCCTACCGAGTGTCATCCTCTGAGCACAAAGTTATCGCCGAACAAGTAAAGGACACGCTGAATGGTCGTGCAAGAGTCGTCCAGCCCGTGGGCAGCCCCGGTAATTCTTGTCAGGAAAAAGGATGGTTCCTGGAGATTCTGCGTAGATTACAGGCGTCTAAACACTGTGACGAAGAAAGATGCATATCCCTTACCACGGATTGATGACGTCATAGATTGCTTACATGCCGCTTCCTTTTTTTCAACGCATGGTTTGCGGTCAGGTTATTGGCAAATACCTATGGAACCCGGCGACAAAGAAAAGACTGCTTTCATAGCTCCGGATGGCTTATTTGAATTTAATGTCATGCCTTTTAGCCTTTGTAATGCTCCAGCCACCTTTGAAAGATTCATGGACACAGTATTACGCGGTATAAAATGGGAGATATGCATGTGCTACCTTGACGATGTTGTGATCTTTGGCCGTACGTTTGAGGAACATAACAACCGTCTCAGTCTTGTTCTCGACTGCATCGAAAAAGCCGGGCTGGTTCTGAATTCTAAAAAATGTCGCTTTGGCGAACGTCAAACTCTCGTGCTGGGGCACTTGGTCGACAAGGATGGCGTCAGACCCAATCCTCGCAAGATAGAAGCAGTGAGCTCTTTTAAATCACCGCAGTCCGCACGAGACCTTCGCTGATTTGTCGGCCTATGCTCATATTTTCGTCGTTTTGTTCCACGATTCGCGGAGATCGTGTATCCGCTGACAAACGTCTTGCGACAGGATGCAACCTTCAACTGGACGCCAGAGTGTGACGCCGCATTCTCACAATTTAAGTTTGTACTAACGTCAGCACCACTGTTGCGTCACTTCGATCCATCTTGCCCGACTGAGGTCCACATGGACGTTAGTGGTATCGGTGTAGGCGTGGTGCTTGTACAACGTCACAATGGCGCAGAGCATGTCGTGGCATATGCCAGCCGTTGCCTGAGCAAATCAGAACGCAATTACACAGTTACGGAACAGGAATGTCTGGCAGCTGTTTTCGCTGTACAGAAGTTTCGTTGTTATCTTTACGGGAGGCCATTTAAGATAATTACCGATCACCATTCGTTATGCTGGCTGGTCGGTTTGCGTGACCCATCTGGCCGCCTCGCAGGTTGGGTGCTGCGACTTCAGGAATACGACTTTACGGTGTCGTACAAGAGTGGCCGTCGTCACGCTGACGCAGACTGCCTCTCCCGGATTCCTCTTGCGACTACTGACTGCGATGCTGAGAATTTTGACGACTGCCTTGCTGCTGTTACAAGCACGTTCCCCAACGCGGCTGATTTCCAGAGAGAACAACGCAACGATCTCAACTTGGATCCTCTTTTTGCCGCCGCACGTGTCTCCCAACACAGCGGTCGCTTTACTGTCCGAGACAAGTTGCTCTATAAAACTAACTACACCAGACCTGGAGCACGTTTTCTTCTAGTTGTCCCCGAGAGCCTTCGCTCCGATGTTCTACGTGCCATGCATGACGATGCGACGTCCGGTCACTTCGGCTTTATTAGAACGTTGAACCGCACGCAGGAACGCTTTTACTGGCCCAAGATGTACGAAACGACGAAGCGTTACGTCGCTAGCTGCGAGACGTGCCAACGTCACAAGCGCCCGGCCACCGCTACACCAGGTCCCCTTCAGCCGTTAACACCAACCAGCACACCTTTTGAACAAGTGGGAATCGACATTATGGGTCCATTTCCGTTATCTAACAATAAGAAGCGTTAGATAATCGTCTGCGTAGATCATCTTACGCGGTATGCCAAAACCGCAGCTATTCCTTCTTCTACCGCTGCATCCGTGGCGGACTTCTTGCTTTACTCCGTGGTCCTTCGCCATGGCCCACTGCGTGTTATTATCAGCGATCGTGGCCACCAGTTCACTGCCGATGCCGTTGAAGAATTACTACGCATGTGCACGACACAGTTCCGTCATTCCACACCGTATCACCCACAGACGAATGGCCTCGTTGAACGGACAAACAGAACGCTGACCAACATGCTTGCCATGTACGTTTCTTCCAATCACAAGAACTGGGATGAAGTGCTGCCTTTTATCACGTACGCGTACAACACGGCAAATCATGAAACAACGAACTTCAGCCCATTTTATCTGTTGTACGCCAGGTTGCCACTAAGCCCTCTAGACACTTTCTTACCCTTCATTCTTCACAATGACGACTCTGTATCAAACACCCTGTGCCTCGCGGAAGAAGCCCGTCGAATCGCTCGTCTTCGTACTTTGGCCTCTCAACGTCGTTCGAAGGAACGATACGACGACCGTCACGAACCGGTTTTATTCAAAAAAGGTGACTTGGTGTTACTTTGGACACCGCAACGCAAGCGTGGATTGTGTCAAAAGCTTCTGTCACGATATTCAGGCCCATTTGTAGTTTTGCAGCGTCTAAGCCAGCTCACTTACGTAATAGCTCGTCTTTTGTCCAATGGTCGATGATCGAGCAGAACGCAGCTCACTCACGTTGCTCGCCTGAAACGTTTCTGCCCTCCTTGTGCATCATAACTCGCCCTACGGGCTTCGTCTGCTTGCGGGGGAATGTAACAGACTAGAAAAAGGTAGAGAAGAGAAGCAGAGGAAGACGAAGAGTCTTGGCACGATCGCAGTGTGCTGCCGCAAACGACCATCGTTCACCTCCTGTAAATAAAACCATCTTATCACAGCTCGCTGTTACAATATCAAACGTCACCACGAAGCAATCAAAACACTATGCCTTGAATTGACGGCTCCCTCCGCAAGACAAGCTACCGCCTCGCACAGCTTCTTCCTCTTTCGCAAAGCCCTTCCATCACCAGTTAAGATCTCCTGGCTGCAGACTCACCCACACTTTTTTTAAAACGTGCTCAATTTGCCGGCTGCGTTAGTGTGCTGCAAATAAAGAAGCAAGAAGGGGTGGTGGGTAGTTGTGCGCTCAGTTGTTTCTTTGACTTTCGATGTAGCCAGACAATCGGGTCCGGTTCCCCTTCTTTGTTTCTCACACAGGGTGTAGGCCACCGCAGTTTTCACATTTAGATTGTGCTCTTGAGGTGCCGTCCTTGTGCGAGTGAGGCTCAGCCCACACTTTCTAGCGCACCGGGCTTGTGTAGTGTCTCGATAGGTGACCATGTCTTTGACACTTGTGACACTGTGGAGCAGCCCCAACATATTTGGCGACCGGCTAACTACAGAAATCAAGTGTTACTCTTTTGCCGAATTACAAAATGACAGATCCACGACGTACCTCTTTGACTTTCCCACGCTCTTCAGGTGTGAAGGTAGTGAGCTTCTTCGCTGAAACGACACTTTGAATCCTGTAAATAGCCTTGTATTTCTTCATTTGAGTAGCTTAGACGGACATCTTGTATTTTTTCATAGTTCGCCATTTATGAGTACGGAACTCGGCCTTCTACAGCTATGCCAGTCAGTTGAGTCACAGTGAGCAAAGGGTTGGCAGTGGACAGGGTTGACACTGTAACCAACAAGCTAACTATTTTGTTGAGGCGATGGTTGAGAAATTTCTCTTGAGCCTACGTTACAACCGCTGATGCCACAATAATAGGGTTGACCTTCCGTAAGCTTTTTGCTTTCACGGTAGGTCAGGAAACGATAGGAAATCTAGTACCTCTTTTTTTCTTGTAGGATACAACCGTTAAGGGCACGTGGTCCATATTTTCTCCATTTTCTTTCGAAAAATCGGAGCTGTTCTCAACGTGGCATCGCTTGTTTACAGGGGCATTGTTCACAGTTACCTCTACAGAAGCTGCAGGAGTAGTACTTGCCACCGCCATCATAGATGCGTCATCAAGTGCATCTGACAGTGATGTTTTGTGTCATGGTGGGTATGGTGCAGTGCATCTAGAAGTCGATTTCACGTGTTTCTCCAGATGTACGGGAGCCTCCATGTCGTTACAGGTGGAGTACGAAACCCAGGAGAGCAATAGAGATTGTCATTGAGATTATTGATCGTCATTGGTATGCACAGTCGTTTATACACCACCTGCAAAGCTTTTCCGCCCTATCAATGATAGTTGCACAAGCTGCGGAATAAGCTTGAGTGTTCGCGTTTTGCGCTAAATCCTAAGAAGATAATCCAATGCAACTGTGAACCTCTCGATCACAGGCGCGGTCTTGGCGGAGCATTCCTCACAGTTTCTTTTTGGTGTGAACCAATCATCGTAAACTTGAAATAATAAACACGTAATCATTTCGCTTTCTCCGGTCACATAACGTGCCCTGGAACAAAGGTACTGTCAGAGAGAAACAATATATACCACCCATATGGCAGGCCAGATATCCTTATTTTAACTTCGTTCTCCTTCTCTTCCGTTAGGCGAGCACGCGCCAATGCATGCAGCGACAATCTGGTTTCCTTACACTCAGTCACACTGCGACATTACAAGGCTGGCTATGAAATCGCCTCGGCAGGGCGGCTCTGGCTGCTGCGCGCTGATCAATCTTGGCCATACAATGACTTCACTTCATAAGGTGTCAACGATGCCTCCAGTAGTCAGCCTTGGCTGTTACGTGGCGAACAGTCCTGGCTGTGCCTGGGTGATCTCTCTTGTGCATGCTTGCGATGCCTCAAATGTCAAAATCTCAGGCATCCTGCACACACTGCCTCGTCACGGCCGCAAGTCTTGGCCGTGCTGCGACGTAACAGAGAAAGAAGCAGCAGACGAGACTAGTGGCTGGCACTTTTACCGAGTCTTCGGGCCAAGCTTCCGCCTTGCCGCGTCATGAATAGCCACCACTGTAACACTGCACACGTGTGGCAAATGTGTGTGCTGCAATGGTCATTGAGTGCAAGGGAGCGTGATTGTTGACGGTGATTGTTCACGGTTGTGGGTGCAAGAAAGAAAACTTTAGGTCCCGGTGGTTTGTCTTTTATGTCTGTTGCCAGGTTGGTAATTCCAGTCTCTATCAACTTAGCATCGTTGAGCGTCACTGCAGACGCATTTCGGCCCGTCTGCGAGATTATGGAGCCATAAAATAAGAAGTGAAGGCTGTGGCTACTTTTCTGCAGATTACATTGTCTTGAGGTGGGACGGTACTTGGCAAGTACTGAGCAGCCGCACACTCGACCAATGAGTGTGGTAATGGTATGGTTGATTGCCAGAAAGCCGACGACGTCTCACGGTAGGCGGTCGCGTCGAAGCACTTTTGCGCTTTCCAGCTTGGAGGCAAGCTAACCGTCTGCTGTGACTTCATAGTTGTTTGCGTCTGGGTCATGTCAGTAGTCTGAAAGTGGGTCACGAAGTTTAGTGTGGGTTCTCAGCCACGATATCCACCTGGCTGCCATTATCGTAATTTGACGCGGGGTGTTCTGCGAAGCTTGACATGAAGGTGCTTCAATAAAAAAGTCGGCCATCACGACCATGCCCCTCAAGAACTCGGTATTTACGAGAGGGAATGTTGATACAGGGTGTAGCAGTACCGCCAGCATAGCGCCCTTCATGATCTTGGTCATCGATAGAAAGAAGGGCGGTAAAAGCCCGAGCTGTCCCATCAAAGTGTTATGCCTCAAAGCTCCCTTGAGCAGTGTACAGAGATTTGTCGGGAAAGCAGCTGTAGGTATCAAATGAGTGGTTGAAAAACAATCGTAAGCTTCACACACCATTGAGGCCAGGACTGTTTTTGCCCACCTTCATAATTGTGCCTGGTCTTGGCAGTAATGTGGAGGCTGTCGATGGCAATTAGCAATTTTCGAAATTCAGGCCAGGCATTGACGGTGCCGAGCGTGTTCATAGTTTTAATCCACTCGAAGGCGTCCTCCTGATTGCCGTAAAACACCGGCACTGCTCAATAAGCCGTCGATGGTAAAGCGGTAGTTATTCTGCTGTTCTGCGCCGACGCCAAGCAGACCAATTGGTCGGAGAGCTACACGAGAGAAAGCCGAAGCTTCGCGCAGTTCTAGGGTGAGCTGGCCTCAAAGTTTTGTGAGTTGGCTAAACTCCGCATGGTATCTTTGGTGCACAAGTCGGGCAAATTTCAGTAAGAAGCACCTAACTCGACGCTTTCAAGGCATTCACCGTGACGTGCAGTCGTGCGATCGTATGGGAAATCACGTTGACACCGTCTGGTGATCCGGATCGAAAAGCAGAGTCTGTATTCTTGTAACACTCAACGTCTCTGCTACTCACGGTGGCACAAACCATAGCCAAAGACGCGAGGACAGCGTTCATAGGAGGCAGATGTGGACATGTAAAAGAGTTCACGGGACGGTCGTAAAAGGGAACATTAGCCGCGTTCCCAGATGAGAGGAGCCAGGGTGAGAACTGGTGTTGCGGCGCCGATAAATGAAATTAGAGCATATATTCATGCATTTCAGTCAAAGCAAACCCAGCACTCCATGTCAAGAAATCGATCTTGATAATTGTGGTTTAGCAAGGCGAGGCCAAGCCTGCTCAGCATACCAGAACGCTATTTATCATGTGGCATTTTTAGTGCCCAAACAAAAACTTCAATATCTTGTCATGAGTGTGGTTTTGCTATATTCTCATTTATACTCAGGTCTTCAACACAAGTGAGCATTTCTGGTTATACCAAAAAACGCCACGATTCAATGTCTGCTTGACACATGTGTATCTTACGGGTTGATCAACATTAATGCAAGCCACTACTACGGCTGGCACAACGAATCATATGGGCCACAGTTTATGTAAGTACAACTAGAGGTAAAAGCCTTGAAACCGCTTATTTGTGCAAGATAACCTTAAGAAATACAATGTATACAAGTATATCCGTTGTGAAGAAATTACCGATACGCCCATGACAGCTATCGCTGAGAGCATTCTAACATAAGACGAGTTATGAGTCCACAACTAAGAAAGGTCGATGCCCGAGGAATATTTACATGAACTAAAGGAAGCTGACTTACACGTGTCATCGCAGCTCTTTTTAAGTAACTAATGCGTAGTGGTGATTTCATACACATATAAAGACATTCTGTGCAGGACTGAATAAAGTATAAATTGCAGAATATATTAGCTTAGACTCATCACTTAAGTTTAAATTAGTAGAGAGGGCAACATATTCTTATTAAGACAAGCACGCGATACAGAGGCTTAGTGAGTTTTTTAGCAGTTCGTCACAAGCCTTACATTGCGTAGACCCAAATACACTGTATAAAAAATAAAATGCCTTGCACTGACACCACCCAAAGTGAAATTTCAGTATGCGTACTACATTTAGTTAACTGGCGGAACATGGGAGAGGCCTTTGTCCTGCAGTGGACGTAGTCAGGCTGATGATGATGATGATGATGACTACATTTAGTAATTACAGGCAGTTTTCATCCTTGGCACAAGGTAACTGTGCATCAATGTATCAGCAACAATAACGCGTCCATGGTACGCACATCATCGGTCGACATTGTGGAAAGGTAAGCATGCAACCCAAGTTGAAGAAAATATGAGCACAGGATATTTACAACAATGTGTAGTTTTGAACAATGGTAACACTGGAGAGAAGCATGCACTATGAAAGGCTGCTGTTACAGACGTGAAGTTGACGCGTGCACTGTGGTGTGGTTTGCCACTTACTCATTTCTGTTGTTTCCACGAAACATTTTTACTACAGAAATGCGCGAAAAAGCGACAAGAAACAGAGAAGACATACGCACAAACGCAGTGCGTTTATCGTCGTTTTTTCGCACAGTTCGGTAGTTATGAATTACCAACTCGCCCGGCGTTCAGTACTCGTATCACACATTTTAAGTCAGCTGCATTTTATTGCATACTCCGTTCGTTTGTCCGTTCGTCTGCCAGTTCATTCGTTCGTTCGTTCATTCGTCCGTTCGTTCGTCCGTCTGTCCGTTCGTCCGTCCGTTGGTCCGTTCGTTCGTCCGTTCGTCCGTCCGTTTGTCGGTTCGTCTGTTCGTTTGTCCGTCCGTCCGTTCGTTCGTTTATTCATTCATTCATTCGTCCGTTTTTCTATCCATCCGTCCATCCGTCCATCCACTCGTCCATCCTCCGTCCGTTCGTCGATCGATCCATCCAGCTGCTGACGCCAGGGTGCTCTCATGATCCCGTGCATATGTTGGTATAGAGAAGTATTTTGGAGAAGTGTGAAAGGTTTTGATGATCATGATGGCATGGCCCTACTATATCAATTTGACAGATTCCAGGCACCTTGGAATTCGATCTTTTACGAAGTTTGTAGACGCAAGGTGAACGTGCTTTATTTTTTATTAAGCAAGACGTTATAAGTGGCGCTTCATATACATAAAAATCCCCGCACTCACATACGTTAAGCAGCTGCATATGTGTTATATTAGCAGTCCAACAGCAATGCTAACACCAACTTGGATATTAGTGACAGTGACGTAGTAAGCTGATATGCAGAGCTGGTGTTTGCGCTGGGGCTCACAAGGATGGTAGCCCTCAACCCTGCTACACAAATTAAACTGTGCGGATGGCACGTAACTACAACTGACGATAACTTCACATGATGTGGGATTCTTTTCCGCAGCGCCTACGATGGCAGACGTGCCTGACCTCGGCTCCTTGTTTTCTTGTCAGTTCGACTAGTTTTTTTTTGGCTGATAGACCACGGTTCTTTACCGCAGAAGTGAATGCCAGTTACACGGTGAGCCTGTGTCGCACAGAGAGCGTTTTTGGAGAACCTTTTTCTCTTTTTCTCTGTGTTTTATGAACTGACCACCCTAAGTGTTGTGAGCACCGTTGGACTGGCCTGAGGCACAGCTGCTGGCGGCCGCGTTCGCACCGCGTCCGCGCCGCCATGCCGTGCCTGGTGAACCTGTTACGCCCGGCGCGTTTCACTCCGAATCTCAAGACGCCTACTATGAAAACGACCGCGGCATGCACAAGAGTTCCAGTGAACTCAAGCGATTGCCCAACGCTCTCTGACGAAAACGAGACAATAGATGCAACGCAGTCTACGTTGTCATTAGAATCGTCTACCGGACCTCGTGTCCACGACACGGCAGCGGGCTCTTCTACCGGCACCACCGAACTTCTCGACAACGGAGTACAAAAGAATAACGCCGTGTACTACCGACGCCAAGTGTCACCGAACAGACTGCACGCCGAACGCCGGAGTCGGCCCCGCTATACTGTTTTGATCAGGCCGCTAAACAAAGTGCATGTGACAGACATTCCGAAACAAGCCCTTACAGACGCCATAGAGCAAAGCGCTCTGTCAACCTTTATTGCAGAAATGTCAATTCTCTGCTTTGACATAACCAGTAACTGCGTACGGATCACACTTCGTGACGAAGGTCTTTTTTGCAATTATGTACACTCTCGCGCTTAGTGGCAACAGTCAATGGTAGCGTGCGGGTAATTCATGTCGACACATCGCCTCTTCAGCCACACGCAGTCGGCAGCTCTCGTGGGGTAATAAAGATCAGACCCGGCCTAGCAATTGAGTACATCAAAGCGCATCTGCACTGTGAACAGGCAACAATCACCGATGTGCGCATGCTCGGTAAAGCACAGCTGGTGCTTTCGACATTTGATACAGACTCCTTACCTTACTGAAACACTTGGTGTTTGAGTATGAAGTTATCCGTGTTCACGAATATCGGCCTCGCCCGGTCGCATGCTACAATTGTCATCGTTTGGGCCATGTTGCCAAATACTGTTCCTTCCCCCCAGTATGCTGGGACTGTGGCAAAGCTCCGCATGAGGTCAACCGAAACTGTAAGCAGTTTCCTCATTGCGTGGCTTGTGGAGCCTCCACACACATTTCACTCAGCCCTCATTGTCCTGAACGAAATATATCTGAATCAGCCCTTCCTCGCAACACTAATGCCCCGCCGCGGTGGCCTAGTGGCTAAGGCACTCGGCTACTGACCCGCAGGTCGCGGGTTCGAATCCCGGCTGCGGCGGCTGCATTTCCGATGGCGGCGGAAATGTTGTAGGCCCGTGTGCTCAGATTTGGGTGCACGTTAAAGAACCCCAGGTGGTCGAAATTTCCGGAGCCCTTCACTACGGCGCATTTCATAATCATATAGTGGTTTTGGGACGTTAAACCCCACATATTAATCAACACTAATGATTCATCTTCTACGACGTCTGCCACACAACCTACGCCTCCGAAGCTTCAGAAAGTAACCTGGACTGAAACAGCCGCTTCTTTCGATCTCACGCAGCTTATCAACAGCCTTCGCCAAAAAGTACAGGATTTACGGCAATAAAATGAGAGACTTCGCGACCTAATGGTGGACCAAAAGAAAGGGAATCGGTCCCCAACGCCAAGCTGCAGTCTCTCGAAATAAAAGAAAGAGCCGTTCTCCAAAACGTCGTTCTAAACCATTCACAGACAAGGACTCCACCTATTCTCACATTATTGGGCTCCTGCAACAAGAACGGGCTCAAGAGTCTAGTAAGCTGGAGCATGCAATTTGGTCGGAGATGGTTCACACTCTAACACAAGCCCTTGATACCATGCAAACTCGGTTTCAAAATATGTTTGATGAACTGCAGCGCAACGTCTTCGCTGATGGCAATAAGCACCGCAAACCAGGGCCTTCCTCATGAGCTCTTTCGCTCAGGGGGTGCAGTGGAATTGTGTAGTTTTAACCAAACGTGCTCCACTATCTGTAATTACGTTCAAAGGCATCGCGCCTTGTTCTTTCTTTTCCAGGAGACGCGTGGCACGGGCTCGCTTCCTGGTTACCGTGCTTTTCAGACACCAACTATAAAACATAAGCGGCAGCTTCCCAAAGGCTAGGCAGCGCTTCTGGTGCGTAATGACTGCCCGGCCACTTATAGAGACATTCCTGATCTCAGTTATAATGCTCGCGAAATAGTAGCTGTTAAAATTTGTCCTCCTGGCCAAAAGCCCTTCGTGGTCGTTTCTGCGTATTTTCGCCCAGGAAATATTTCAGTTAGACCATACACATGGCTGGAGGCGCTAAGGCAAGCATCTAAGAACCTCTCTTTGGAGGTGATTTTAGTGCTTAACGCCCTGCCTGGGGTGCCCGAAAGACGAATAAACGCGGAAAATATCTTTGTGACTCTATTGAACTCTCTTCTGAAGAAATTTGTGACACCCCCGGTACCCCTACAAGAATAGGACTACGTAGAGCGCAGAGAGACACGACCCCAGACCTCATCCTCGCCAGCCCCCGATTTGTACAGCACTGGACAGTCTCCAGCCAGTCATGGGGCAGTGATCATCTCCCGATATTTATGGCACTTCATAGAAAACGCCTCCAGATCAAAACAGCAACAACGATGACTAATTGGAGTACTTGTCGTAGTAATGTTACTGGATCCTTCTCGACAGTTGAGGGCCTTCTGGACATTGTTCAACAGGCCCGTGTGCTGGCACACGAAACAGTGCCATGCGAAGACCATACTCAACCGATGGATAACCATTTAGGCAATTTATGGAAAACTGCTGACTATTTAGTCAGAAGATACCGCTCGCACGGCAAACGACACTCTGGCCTCATGAAAAATAAGCGCCAATTTAAGCTTATGAATGAATATCAGCTCCAACTTCAAAGTGAAGCCTGGCAATCAACTTGCGAACGCCTTGGCCGTGTACCGGGCCTCCAAGGTCTATGGCGCATTTTTCGTAGCCTCAGCGGAAAAGGAAAGGGCTATTCTCCTCTGGCTGAGCTGTTCCTTAAAGCAGATCCGTCAGTTGTGGAAGACGAAGTTATTACTACTTTCTTTCCTCACGCTTCACTCACTCCACCTACAACTCCGAAAGCCTCTACCACAACGGGACCTGATCCCAATCTCGATCGCCCATTTAGAATGGGAGAAAAGCTAGCAGCCATCAAACACGGGCGTCCTCGATTGGCGCCTGGCCACGACCGAATCACATGACAAGAACTCCGCAACCTCGGAGATAAAGCCCAGGACGCACTTTTGGCGGTAATCAATGACTTCTGGGCCCCAGGAGAACCTCAGGAGAACCTTCCGGAGAACCTTAAGCTGTATCTCATTCATCCTATTCCAAAACATAGAAAAGAGAAGACCTTCTGCAAGAACCTCTGGTCAATATCTTTAACGTCTACTCCATGTAAGCTCATTGAACGCATGATTCACACACGCATATCCCATTACCTCGAGATAATCCGGCCAGGATACCATCCAGTCTAGGCGGGTTTTTTGCCCTAACCTCGGCACCCATGACTGCCTTTGGCTGCTACGGCGCATTATCAATCGTACCTCAAGAAAGATGTTGCCTGACTTTGCTGGCCATCGAAATGCAGAAAGCATTCGATAATGTTCACTATAACGCTATTATTGAAGAACTAGCTAAGTGCTACCCAAGTCGGCGTGCGCAGAGATGGATTTGAAATTTCCTTGCCGCTCGGCCCGTTCGCTTAAGCGGTGCATCACCTGGATGGAGCCCGAAGACTTACTATTGGACAGAGGTGTTCCACAGGGATCTATTTTAGAACCAACGCTTTTAATCTGGCCATGAGCAGGGTAGCAGAAAACCTTGAACGGGACACCACGGGAAAATTCTCTATCTATGCCGTTGATATTGTCATAATATATGGTGCGCGCGGGTTGAAATGTGCAAAAACAAAACAGTACGCCGTGCGGTGGCAACTTGTGTGGCCTTTTGAATGTGTGCGCTGTGCACAAGAGTCGGAATAGCAAGGCTGGGCTCTCCTTCGCAGGGCGTCCGGTCCATGGAAAACCCGGAGCCCTACCTCCTGCTGCCTCGACTTGGAGCGCTCCCGCCGGTTCCGCTATGAGGAGATCGCTAGGGAACGTGCACGAGGCCGGGCCAAGGCCTTGACGCTGTGGGCAGATGGGCACACTCACGGTTCGGCCCACGAGCACGCACAGGCCGAGAGCGTCCACCGTGGAGCGGGTCGCTTGGGCGCAGAGTCCCGGCATCAACGGCCCCAAAGTGGACCTTCTTGACTTCACGCGGCCCTGGCTGTGAGTATGTGCATCACGGGCGACGTCTTAATTGCGATCGGTAGGATGATTTCCGCCGATTCATTGGACTACCAGAAGGTGAACAAAGCCTTGCTGCAAAAATTTCAATTTACGGCGCAGGGTACCAAGACAAGTTTCACAAGGCAAGAGCTGCGGACGGCGAAACTGGAACGCAGTTAGCCGTGAGAATTGCGGGCTATTTTGATCACTGGGTTGACATGGCCAACGTGTCAAAAACGTACGAAGGGCTACGTGATCATATAATCTCCGTGCAATTCCTACGCTGTTACCAACCGAAACTAGTCATCTTAAGGAGCGAGAGGGCGAATCGCTTGACGAGCTTGCTAAGCTATCTGATCGCTTCCTAGAAGCACAGAATTTTTCGAACATTGAAAAAGATCCCGATACGGGGAACGATTTTGGTGAGAAACTTAATGAAGCATCCTGTAAACCGCAAGTGAAGTGCATGCTCTGTAATCGACTCAGCCATTCGGCTCCCTAAACAATTGGTAAAGTGCAAATCGTGTGGCAAACCGGGACACACGGCTGAAAATTGCAGAGGTCAGCGCACATACAACAAACCGACTTCGTCCTGTGCATTCACAGAAGCACAACTGACTGGACCTCACCAGGGCAAATCGTCAAAGTGCCCACGAAAGCAAACTAGCCGCTCAAGTAATGACCACGGGAGCAGGAAATCCGCTGTACGTTTGCTAAGCGACGGGATGCCAGTAGTTGCAGGGCGATTGCTAGGAAGAAAGGTTCGCGTGCTACGGGACACAGGCTGCAATACAGCAATGGTCAGGCGAGACTTGATACCTGAAGAGTGTTTGACGGGCAAAACAAGCAGTGTCTTTTTGCTTGATGGCTGAAGGAGTCGCTTCCCCGAAGCCATCGCACAAGTGAAAACGCCTTACTTTTCAGGCAGTATAAAAGTGGCTTCTATGAACCAACCACTGTACGATGTGGTTTTAGGAAACCTTCCAGGCGTCAGAGGACCTTACGATCCTGATTCAGACTGGGAGTGAGCAGATGCGGCTGAGGAAGAGTGGAATGAAATGAACATGACCAGGAACCCTCCGCAGGCGTCAAGCGTCACTAAAACAAAAGCTCCGCAACAAAAACAACGCAAGATACGTCCCTTCTACGACCCGTAGGTTTTGTCGAGTGACATCACAAAAGCGCAACTCATTGAGGGACAGCAGAGTGACCCGAAGTTAAAATCGTTTTTTAGTGAAGAGAACAAAAAATTTCAATTGGGAAAAGGTCACGGCTATGAATTCATGGAAGAAAATGGATTGCTCTACCGTCGTTACCACCTTGCAACAGGTAGAACGTTTTAGCAGGTGGTAGTTCCAAAAACGTTTCGACGAAATATTTTAGAAGTTGCCCATGAAAACTTCATGGCTTGCCATCAGGGAATCAAAAAAAGAACCCATCGTATTTTGCAAGAACTCTACGGGCCTTATTTACACGGAGACGTAAAACGCTTCGTGAAATCTTGTGACATATCCCAACGAACAACGCCTAAAAGAAAAGTAGGAGTCGCTCCATTCGGCAACATGCCTCTGATCCGCACACCTTTTGAAAGAGTGGCAGTAGATCTCATCGGCCCCTTCTCACCAATGTCAGACCGGGGGAACCGATACGTTCTAGTTGATTTCGCAACTAGGTATCTGGATGCTGTAGCACTTCCTGCAAATGATGCCGTTGATGTTGGCGAAGCGCTCATCGAAATGTTTTCCCGCATTGGTTTACCCAAAGAAATAGTCACCTACCAGGCAGCAAGCTTTACCTCCGACCCAATGAAAGAGGTTAGTCGGCTTCTCTACGTGAAGCTTCTCAAGACGACGCCATACCATGCCATGGCGAATGGCCTCGTAGAGAAATTCAATGAAACCTTGAGGATGATGTTGAGGAGAATGTGCCAAGAGAAACCAAGATCATGGGACAGCTACCTCACCTCGCTGCTTTTTGCGTACCGAGAAGCATCACAGGCAAGCCTCGGGTTCTCTCCCTTTCAGCTTATCTATGGTCGTCATGTCCGAGGACCGCTGACAGTATTAAGAGAGCTGTGGACGAATGAGGAACTCCACGGAGAAACACGGACAAAATACACGTATGTCTTTGACTTGCGGAATCGGCTGGAGGAGACGTGCAAGATTTAGCACGAACAATTGGAAAAAGCTCACGCCAAGCAAAGAACATACCACGACAAGAAGAGTCGTCCTAGGAAATTGTGTTCAAGGGACAAAGTTCTCATATTGTTGCCTACGGACTCCAATGAACTTCTAATGCAGTGAAAAGGACCATTCCCAGTAATTGGGCGAAGAAATGACGTAGATTACGTCATTGACGTCTTTGGAAAAAACAAGATATTCCATATAAATATGCTCAAGAGGTACGAAGAATGGGAACCTAGCTAGCCCCAACAGGTGTCAGTTGTCACAGAGATTAACGAAAACACCACTGAAGGACAAGAGGATGACGTGAACCTTATGCCAGTACTGAACCTGCATCGCACGCTATTTCGCACTGATGTCAACGTAGCCACAGACCTTACCGCTGAACAGGTTGAAGAAGTGGAATGCTTATTCGAAGAGTATGCCGACAGACCTGCCTGGAATGACTGCGCTCATTGAATTTTCCCTTCGTCTTACATCCGATAAACCAGTGCACGTCCCTCAGTACCCTATACCATTTGCCTTGCAAGAAAAGGTCGAAAACGAAGTGCTAGAGATGCTAAAGTTGGGTATCATTGAGAAGTGTAAGTCGCCGTACCACGCACCGATCGTAGTGGTGAAGAAACCTGACAACACGATTCGGCTTTGCATACATTTCAGGAAACTAAACAAGATACTCATCCCAGATTGCGAGCCAACAACACGCATTGATGTCCTACTTGCACTTGTTGGTCGAAAGCGGATTTTTTCCAAATTTAACTTTACGAAAGGATATTGGCAAGTACCAATGTCTACATAGAGCCGTGAGAAAACGGCTTTTCCAGCATGTCTGATCTCTCCCACTTTTTTTACATGCCTTTCGGTATTAAGACGGCACCGGCCGTATTTTCGCGCCTGATGAGACATGTACTTGGTGGTGTCGAAAACGTTCATCATTACTTCGACGATGGTGGCATTGCTACCGACACAAGGCAAGAACACATCGACACCCTCTGAAAAGTGTTTGACCGAATCAAACACGCCAATCTTGAAAGCAAGCAACACGAGACATATTGTGAAAACTGGACCTTTCACACTGGACCTTTCACTTAGGCCCCCAGCTGTGAGATCAAGCGCACAGTTTCAGGGTCTTTCGTGAAAGCGGTTTTATTTCGAACAATTTGGCGACGTCATGTTTGTCTGTCGCTTTCAGCGCGGAGTTGGTAAATATTGGGCGGAAGAACTTTGTCAGCAACAATTTGAGCAAATTCTCCTGGTGCCCTGGCTTCGAACACATCAAAGATTTGTGGTCACGGAGGATTTCAGCAGCATTGTTCACAGCCTCCTTTAGAGGGTGATGCATACGCCTTCTTGTCGCTAGAAGAGCTTCGACGAACTTCTGTAGTGCGTAGAAAGCATCTAGAAGTTGTGCGGACGGATAAAGAAGTCCACCGTGGTCTTGGTGTTTAATGAGCGAGTCCGATGGGGTCGAGGCGCTTGGCTTTGTTAAGAGCGCGAAGCACTCCTCACATTCGATGTTTTCTCGTACGGCTCTTGCGAGGTAGCCACCGATCTTAGCCAATGCGGCCACATCTGGAGTGGGAAGCAGAGAATTATCTCGGTTTAGCCGGTCTATGAGCTCTCTACGTGCATCTGCAGGAAATTTCTCGCTGGTTTGCACCCTTGTGTTGTTGGGTGTTGTGTTGCACCCTTGTGTTTCTGTTGCGGCAGCGTTGACAAGCGATTACTCTCTTCTGCTGCCATTACGTTGCTATTACTCGACGCTGATGCGACACTGGTCTTGAGGGTTTTCTCAATGCCTGTGAGCACGGCACGGACGTCCCTTTGATCATTTGATCCTACTGATTTCCTCATCCAGCCAAAGAACAACTCGAAAGGGTCCAATGACATTTTCCTCGTCAAAACGAAGTGAAAAGACATCTCTTCAAGAAGATATTGCTACATGCATGTATATTGATATTCTAGAGGGTGACGCGCGTGTGTGCCTGACGAGGAAGAGAAAGAGTTGTCTCCGCTCGATCGCTGGTGAACCGGGCATGCCATTACCGCTGGTTTTGAATATATCTAATCCCCAGCCTCGTCGTTACGGTGTCTTTTCTTTTTTGTAACATATTTGGTGGAGGTGGAACGTTCCCCGTCTTCACCACGAAGCTTCGCAGTGGCCGCACCATTCAGTCTGCGGCCATGGCTACCAATGACAACAGCCTAGCAGCATCCCCATCTGTAGCTCCAGCCACTACATACCTGACGATGCCCACCCCCCGTGATTCCGGTACATTCTCCACAGAACCTGGGCTCGACGTCGACTACTGGCTCCGTATGTACGAGCGTGTTAGCCACACACCGATGGGACCCTACCAAGATGCTCGCCAACGTAATATTTTACTTTGACGGCACTCCAAGGGGCTGATTCAACGCCCATGAGACCGAGCTCACTAGCTGGGATACCTTCAAGGAGCACCAACGCGACATCTTTGGGGACCCGTCCGGTCGCCAAATGGAAGCGCGAAAAGAACTCGCCACTCGTGTGCAGTCGTCAACAGAGTCGTATGTCTCGTACATTTAGGATGTGCTCGCGTTGTGCCGAAAAGTCGACGAGCAAATGACAGAGAGTGACAAGGTAGGCCACATACTTAAGGGCATCGCGGACGACGCCTTCGATTTGCTCGTCTACACTAACGTCACGAACGTAGATATGATTATCAAAGAATGCCGACGCTTCGAAATGGCCAAAAGCCGCCGTGTTCTGCCTCAATTTACGCGGCTACCAAACACGGCTGTTAAATCCACTTGCACCGATCTCGGTGCCACACCACCCATGCAGGACAGCGTGACACGCATAGTTCGACAGGAGCTTGAGGCGTCAAGTCCAGCAACATTTCCTCCACATCCGCTCGACCATGGCGCCGCACAAACGCCTCGGCCAGTCTCCGTTATTCAAGCCGTCGTGAGGCAGGAAATTGCAAAGCTTGGTTTTCCTGTGGCCTGATCTGTCTCCCGACCCGTCTCCAGACCAATGACAACAAATGCACCACGCCATGACTTACACTTTATTCCGCGATCCCACAATCCGGCGGAATGGAGAACTGCAGACGACAAGCCGATCTGCTTCCGCTGCCACCAAGTTGACCGTAAGTCCCGCTACTGCCACAGTACTTGGACGGCCTCAAACTGGAGCCAATTTACCTCTAATCGACCATACGAGGACTCCCGTCGGTATTCGCCCAGTCATGTGTACCCTTTTTCCGACATCACCAACAGCCTCTCCACTGCTCGTTCGCCGTCACCTCAACGCCGCCGTTCCCCATCGCCCCAACTACGCCGCTCAACTATGGATCCTCTCGGACGGAAAACTAGATCATGCAGCTCTGGGAGGTAGTGCTGCATCGCTTGCGAATGATCCAAATTCTCCATTGACTCTCCCCACTGATATGAATTTGATTGAGGTGTATGTGGACGGTATTTCTTTGACGGCGTTAGTCGATACCGGAGCTCAAGTGTCCATAATGAGTGCTCATCTGTGTCGCCTGCTCAAAAAAGTCCTCACGCCTGCAGCAACTAAAGCCCTCCGTGTCGCTGATGGTGGAACTGTGGCCATCACTGGAATGTGTACCACTCGTGTTAGTATTTCCGGCCACCATGTTACCGTTTTATTTACGGTGCTTGAAAATCGCCCCCACGACCTAATCTTCGGCATGGACTTCCTATCGACGCATTCTGCCCTCATCGATTGTGCCGCTGGTACTCTCTGCCTAGAACTTCCTCTTCTCCCGGATTCTCACCCTGAAGTCCCAAACAGCTTGTGCAACACTGACTTTTTCCGGATACCACCTAAAGCTCTCACATTCATCGAAATGGCAACACCCTCTCCCGTGCTTGACGGTGATTATATCGTGACGCCGATTACTGATGTTCTCCTGGGGTGTGTCATTACTGTCCCGCACTCTATCGTAAGCATGGCCTCTAACCGAACATATTTATCTGTTATCAATTTCGGTTTCATAAAACAAGTGCTACCCCAAGGAATTTTGGTCACCACACTAAGGCCCTTAATTGACTACCACGTCACCTGTTATACGGCAGACGTATGTCCCGAGCACCCACATCACTCGCAGGATGCCACGTGCCTCGCTGCGACCTTACGCTCCATGATCGCCCCGGACCTAACCTGAGAAGTCAACCGCGCTGTACCGCCTTATGGCTTCATACCGCGACATATTCGACATCGACCACCGTCCACTCGGCCAGACTTCACTCGTCAAGCACCGCATTAGCACAGGTGATTCTCATCCCATTCATCGGCTACCATACCGGGTGTCTGCCACCGATCGTAAAATAATTCAACAAGAAGTCACCAAGATGTTAGCCAAAGGAATTATTGAACCCTCTTCGAGCCCTTTGGCGTCTCCCGTTGTGCTCGTTAAAAAGAAAGATGGCACGTGGCGCTTATGCGTGGATTAACGTCATCTGAATAGAATCACGAAAAAGGACGTTTACCCTTTACCCCACATCGATGACGCTCTCGATTGTCTCCACGGCGCCCGATACTTTTCCACAATAGACCTACGTTCCAGCTACTGGCAGATTGCTGTCGACGAAAAAGACCAAGAGGAGACTGCATATGTAACTCCAGACGGCCTATAACAGTTCAAGGTTATGCCATTTGGGATATGCAACGCCCCAGCCACGTTCGAGCGCATGATGGACTCTCTGCTACAAGGGTTCAAATGGTCAACATGTCCTTGTTATTGTGACGATGTCGTTGTATATTCCCCAACATTTGAGACCCACCTTCAGCGTTTGTTAGCTGTTCTCGACATATTCCGCACTGCAGGCCTCCAATTGAACTCGTCGAAGTGGCGCTTCGGACGCCGGCAAATTAAAGTGTTGGGCCACCTTGTCGACGCCTCTGGTGTGCAGCCGGACCCCGAGAAAATTCTTGCAGTCACCAGTTTTCCTGTACCCCAGTCAGCCAAAGACGTCCGGAGTTTTGTAGGACTTTGCTCCTATTTTAGAAGGTTTGTGAAACATTTCGCAACCATCGCTCGACCCCTCACATAGCTTCTAAAGAAAGACGTCACACTTACGTGGGGTACCGACCAAGCTGCTGCTTTTTCTCACCTAATCACGCTATTGACGACTCCATCCATATTGGCTCACTTTGACCTATTCGCTCTGATGGAAGTTCGAACCGATGCTAGTGGTCACGGAATCGGAGCCATGTTAGCCCAGCGCCAACGGGGACACGACCGAGTTGTCGCCTACGCTAGCCGCCTCCTCGCAGCTGCTGAGCGCAACTATTCCATCACGGAGCGTGAATGTCTTGCTCTTGTTTGGGCAGTCTCGAAGTTCCGCCCATATTTATATGGCACTAATTTTTCTGTGATAACTGACCATCGTGCGCACTGATCTCCACTAGGGTTGCTGGATGGCGCTTCGCCGCTGTCGCTGCCTGGCGCGCGCACGGCCACCGGAAGTTCAATGGCTCGTCCCGGAAGTTGAGCGTCTGCTACGCTTCTCAACCGCTGATCAGCGTTCCCATTGACGCATTTTGCATTTTGTTCTCACTTAATTGCATTTTGGTGATACACATGGCGTTAAGATCACAACTTATGCTATACCGAAACATGCGACGTTAATATGAAGCAGTTTATAATTGCGAAGGAGAACAAAAATGTCACTTAGGTATCGGTTCGAGAGGAGACGACGCAGCTCGAACGGGATTTATGCTGGCGAGTGGACTTTATGATTCGTGTTAGGATGCACGTCTTACAATAAATTAACAGTCATGAAGGGGATTGTATTAGTCGAAAACAATAAATCAACAGCCGTGAAAGGCCTTGGATTATCGGAAAATCAACTAGCTAAGCGAGTTCGATAACAACGCGGAGGAAGCTGCCTGAAACAATAACCGATTTGATGTTTGCTACGTGCCGGCCAAAAAAAAAAAATCCTGAATTGGCTGTGCGCAGCTTGCTCCTGTTTTACCTTTGAAGGTTAGTACATCGGAACCCTTTACAATATGAATTCAAGCATATATGTGTAACCAGCAGGTCAAAGTAAATTCTTTTAAAACGCGCTTTCTCATCATTGCCTGACAAAAAGTATCGCCCTTTCTCTTGAAGGAAAATTTCTAGCTTATGAACACATTTATTGCTAGTTTTCAGGGACGCCCACCCATTGCGCACACGCAGTGCCTAATGCAAACTGGTCTATCCAGATTTAGATTTGCCTAGTGGTTACGGCTTCAATTAGACATTTTAGTGTAACCCTTAAAGAATGATAAAGGAGGACGCGTGGAACTGCTTCATTCGAATTGAGAGGCCTGCAATTGTACGAAAAACTCATTTACTCAGAACGTTTGTGCACGTGTCCTTGTTACTGACAATGCAGTGCCTGGAGATGGTTGGCAATAGTGCATGCAGGTTAATATTTAAGTATGCTTGCTGCCTCGCCATTGAAAACAAAACAGGCATACATGTACAAAGATGGATTTCACGTGTTTATTGTACTCGAAGCACTTAAGAACTGCCACGTCACGTCACTTCACTGGTGACTGAAAATAATCAACTCTGCAAGTCGCTTGAAGCACTTAAGAAATGCCACGTCACATCACTTCACTGGTGACTGAAAATAATCAACTTTGCAAGTCGCTTGCGGATGTTTGGTCCTGTTATCTTTGCAGTAGCTTGCTTCGCGGCATGGTGCATCCTGATCTTCACGTAGCAGCCGATGACACATTTAACAAGACGCACAAAGTGGTTGGAGTCAACTGCTGATTCGAACATATGGCCATGCAGTTCCGGATAGAGCTTGTTCGTGCTCAGCACTCCCGAAAGTTCTGCCATAACCTTGGCTGTCACAGTGTCAGCTGCATTCTTTTTGGGAAGGCCTCCGTCGTGAACCTTCTCCTGCAATCGAACAGCTTTTTTAGTCAGCTGACAGATGTACGTTGTCGATGACGACGGCTTGGAAAGACCTCCACGGTTTTTTCTGTTCAGGAGTGCCGAACCACATGTCTCGGCAATGGTGGCCGAGTAGCATACTGCGCAAGGTATTTTACGTTTGACCATTCGGCAAACGAACCCTGCGATGTAACCAACGACGTTTCCAAGGTACGGAGACAGTGCAGGGAGATCCTCAACTATGACATCCCGCTCGCTCTCGTCGGGTAGGTCTATGCCTTGCATGAGGTCTTGTGTGCCGCTTCGCTTTGCTGTGGCCATGTCGAGCTCATCGTTGGAGCAAAACTGACTGCTCACGTACAGTATGCGCGTATTGTCAAGAGACTCACAGTTCCCTCGCCCACCCTTCACCTGGTTGTGTGTGACAAGTCGCTTGTATGCCGCCACAAATTGTGAGACTGTGGGATTGTTATTCCAGCCCCCTTTAGAACGCACAGCGGCAAAGAACAGTTCAATATGGTCTTGTGAAAGCTTGTAAGTAAGAAAGTAATGGAGTGGAGCATTGTCCGAGAGGAGGAGCGCGGATGCCAGACCGATGACACTTTCAATGGTCACCAGAAATCCTAGAAATGGAGTTCTTTTGGGCGTCCTGAAAATGGGAACACCTGATCCGTCAGTCAGCCCCCTAATGTACTCCTTGGCTTCTTCGAAGAAGTTCATCCAGGTTCCCTTGTTGCTAGGTCGGAGCGGCGCTTTGAAACCATTGGCCACTGGGTTGCGTGAATTGAGGAAATCAAACAGTTTATCGAACATTCGAATAAATTTCACAGTTCCTTCTGAATTTTTGAACTGTGGGAGTTGCAAGTCTTCACGACAAAAATCTATGGCGTCAGCCACACTAGTGCTTAAAGTCTGGACAGCAAGGTTGACTTTCATCTTCTGTTTCTGCCACTGAATGTGTGCAGCACGTAGTTTTGTTGCTGCATGCAAGCCTTCTTTTTCTTGAAGTTCTTGTAGCTGGACAATGTAGTCCCAGCTCACCGATGCGCCTGATGCGTCCCTGAGGCACCCAAGAGCAGAAAGAGCATTTCTAACTAACTTGACCATGTGACATGCGTCTAAAAGGCAGTACACCTTTTCTTGTGTTACAGGGTGAAGGAATGATGTTGACATCGCTGATGCATCTTCAACGGAAGCCCCCAGGTCTTTGAACATTGTAAAGTTACAACGGAGACCATCACATGTCAATGATGTCACGTGCACTCCTGTCTCATGCAACTTTGTCAGACAGAGCTTCACAATGTTCGCACGCTCTTTTCCTGAAAGACCATTGATCAAAAAATAGCCACACGGTACCTTCCAGTGGGAGTCCAGAGATACGAGCATGAAAACAAGGGCTTCAGACGCAACTGCGTTACTGTCATCGTCCACTTCATTGCCAATATCCACGTAGCCTCGAAATTTTTTGCCGTCACATTCAAGGTGCTTTCTAATGGCCATTTCATCAACAACAAGGTTGCAGAGAAGCTGTTTGTTGTTCTTCTTAGCCTCATTGGCTTTTGCTCGGATGGCGTTGATTGCTTCGCTTGTGAATCCAGGTTCTCCGTTAATGGAGCTATACCATTTAGTTATAGTCGATGGATGTGGCAAGGAACATTGAAATGTTTCTCTGACATAGTTATATGCCTTTGTCGAGTAAAACTGTAGCGTGAGTGCAAATGCACGCAGTGCAGGAGAATATTTGTCTCGGCTTAACTTAACAGACGACTTGTCGCCTTCACTGGATGTTTGCTTGAGCAACTGTTTCGTAACTTCCAAGGGGATCCCCATGAAGCACCTTTCAAGCATTGCCGAGGCATCTTCTGAAATGAGCTGCTTGTGCTTGAGGTCATCAATTATTTCATTAAATGAGCTGACCTTCCTTCTTAACCGACGTTCTCGTTCAAGGCTGAGCTTCAGCTTTCTTTTCACTGTCGCCGCTGAATCTGTGCAAGCATCCAGTTTCCTCTTCAGTGTTTTTGGCGTGTCAAGGACTGCATAGCTGTGCTCGGCGACCTGAAAACAAAACAGTGAAAGTTAAAGCTGTTGAAAAAGACACCTTTCACAAAAACCACTCATCATATGAAAGTCTTTGTAAAGCAGGCATCTGTTCGTAGCTTACGTGATTTAACGCAGAAAATAAGCAACCAGGTGCACAGGGGAGTTTAGAAATTAACTTTGTCCCCTTCATTTACCGGTGCACTCGAGAAATGCCACATCAGACAGGAATTTCAATATTTTCCCTGGATTAGAAAAACTGGTGCTGCAGCCATGAATAAAACCAATGTTCTGCTATGACTACAGAACATACCAGGACTACTAACTTGATTCAAATTGGATGCTATCCTAGTGTGCGTAATGTATACAAAGTTATCGTGTTGGTTACCACGAGATTACAAGAAAGTGGCCTGACTAACATCGGACTAGTTACATTCAACCGAGGACGGACCAAGTAGCTGCACTCGGGCAGCGTAGTACAAAAAAGGCAACTTGCATGGGCTGAGTTCTCTTGCACCGTGGTTGGAGTGTTGTCATTTGGCTGTTCCACTGGGGTCACATCCACAATGGCAGTTCTCTGCTTAGGCGGCTTTCTCTCAGCAGTCCTCTGAAACAGCCGTGTTTCATTCACAGTTATGCTAATTTATTACTGCGAGTGCAAAATGCTGTAAGTAAAAAAATATGCTGGCGTCAAGCATATTATAGCAGTCTAGCAGTTTCTGAATTATAACACTAGCATCTTAGACAGCTATCATAGCACCACTGAGATATATAACGCAGATAGGAGCATTTCAGAAATTGAAAGAAAAAATTGGGCACTTAAAATTCAAGACCTCGCGCTTTGTAACGTAATGGACATGTTTTTCCAATTCCGTTTCATTGCTTACAGTACATGGTTTTCAGAGTAAGTGTGCCAAACAATTTCTCAACCACAGCTTCTCACAGCTACATGTAGATTTTGTTGTGCTCCGAGCTAATTTGTAGGGCGTCATTTTTAAAGTGACTCAGCAGATGAACTACGAAAGAAGGTAGCGCCCATTCAGGTGATTTCAGTGTCTAATAAACGTAGCATCAACTAGTTATACGAAGGCTAAACGAGAGAACTGCGATGGCCGAACAGTATGCTTTTTTTTCCGGGCCGCTATACCAAAATGCCGAGATGTCGTACTATACCTTTTCCAGGTGCTTCGGGAAAGAAAACAAGGTGGGCACGGCGTCAGGCTGTAGCCGAGTTCGTGCGCCCGTTCTGTCAAAACAGTTGTCAGTAAAGTGGTCACTGCAGAGTCTGCTACCTGGGGATGGAGTCCATTTGTCCCTTCTTAAGTTTACCACCCAACGCCGATATAAATCCGGCTTAGAGCGTGGGAACCTGCGTAACAAGAGCCACAGCTTAACAACGACACTGATATCACGTTTGCGTTTCGCTGCGTATCACGCACGTCGCGCAGAATATTGTAATACTTACAAGTGGAACGTCTTCCCAGACGACTTCTCTGGTCTGCTGGTGCAGTTGACGGCGCAACAAGCAGGCATATTTAGCGGAATGCGCGCGAAACCAGCCCATACGTAGCACGCGCTATGCTGGAACGGCGGCCATTTGTCCGACTTCCGGGACAAGCGCTCGAACTTCCGGCGGCCGCGCGCCGGAGAGCTCGAAGCGCCACCCAGCAACCCTAGTGGAGATCAGTGATCGTGCGCTATGTTGGCTTACGTCACTGAAGGATCCTACTGGTCGGCTCGGGCGCTGGACTCTGCGGCTCCAAGAGTATACCTTTACGGTGACGTACAAGTCCGGACGCCTACATCAGGACGCAGACTGCCTGTCGCGCTACCCGGTCGATGAGTCGAGCACTATGCATGACGCCGACACCGAGCCTTGCGTCTTTTCCTTTCCGCAAATGACATTCATTGGGGACAAACAGCGCTATGATGCGTCCTTGCGTGCTATCATTGAGCGCCTCAAATCACCATCTTCCAGTCAGTCCGATCGCTCATTCGTGCTCCACGATGGTGTATTTTACCACCAAAGTTTTGAGCCGGATGGACAGGCTCTGCTGCTTGTCATTCCGAACACCTTCGCTCGGAAGTTCTACATGAACTTCATCACCTTCCGACTGCTGGTGACCTTGGTGTGTCACGCACTTACGACCGAATACGCCGACGCTTCTACTGGCCAGGGCTTGCACGCTCAGCGGCTTGTGAGAAATGTCAGTGCCACAAAATGCCATCGACACTTCCCGCCGGACGCCTTCAACTACTTGATATTCCGTCAGAACCGTTTTTCCGCGTTGGCTTGGACCTACTTGGCCCTTTCCCCTTGTCTTCCTCGGGTAACAAGTGGATAGCCGTGGTCACCGACTACGCCACGCGTTATGCCATCACACGAGCTCTCCCAACAAGCTGCGCCACAGATGTCGCTGACTTCCTCCTCAAGGACGTGATTTTGCAACACGGAGCCCTACGGCAGCTGCTTAAAGACCGTGGCCGCACCTTTTTGTCGAAGGTAATAGCCGACATCTTGCATTCCTGTAAAATGAGACACAAGCTGACTACGTCATACCACCCGCAAGCTAATGGACTCACGGAGCGTCTAAATCGAACTCTTACAGACATGCTCGCTGAGTATGTTTCTACCAACCACACCGACTGGGATCTTGCGTTGCCGTACGTCACATTTGCCTACAATTCTTCGCGCCATGACACTGCCGGTTACTCTCCATTTTTTCTGCTGTTTGGCCGAGAACCAACATTGCCTCTAGACACCGTCATACCATCCCCTGGAGTACCGACCAGTGAATATGCCATGGACGCTATCACTCGGGCCGCTCACGCACGCGAAATCACCCGTACTCGCCTTCTGACCTCTCAAGAGAAACAACGGTGCTTGTATGACCAACGACACCGCGACGTACACTTTCCGCCCGGTTCTTTGGTACTGCTCTGGTCTCCGACTCGTCAAGTTGGCTTGTCAGAAAAACTGCTTACTCGCTACAGAGGCCCATACCGAGTCCTTCGTGTGGTTACTCCTGTAACATATGAAATTGGTCCTGCCACCCCGTTGCCTTCATGTGCCCAACAGGCTACCGATATTGTACATGTTGCGCGGTTGAAGCGCTACAACTCTCCTAGTGACGTTGACATCTAAATGCGCCGCCGGGGGTTATGCTACATGCAGGTATATTGATGTTCTAGAGGGCGACGCGCGTGTGTGCCTGACGAGGAAGACGAAGAGTTGTCTCCGCTCGATCGCGGAGACAACTCTTCATCTTCCTCTCCGCTCGTTCGCTCCCCCAACCCTCCCCCCCCCCTTTTTTTCGTTGTAAGCAATAATGCAGTTATCGTCCATATGAGACTATATGTTCTCTTGGCCAATCCCCCAGAGTGGGTACGAGCCATGGATTAGAGGATACAAACAAACAAACAAACAAACAAACAAACAAACAAGCAAGCTCGATCGCTGGTGAACCGGGCACGCCATTACCGCTGGTTTTGAATATATCTAATCCCTAACCTCGTCGTTACGGTGTCTCTTCTTTTCCGTAACAATATCCAATGCACTCAACGTTCGAACGAGTTGTGATCACAAGACCCTCGTAAGTCTCTTTGGTTAGGAAGTTCTTTGCCAGGCACTGACTTTTGAGATCGGCCAGGTAGTCGAGGAAGCTTGTCTCCAGCCAGATTAGCCGTTCATCGCCTGCAGATTCAAACTGCTTGCAGTCTGCATTCTTCTTATGTATATGTTGGGTACTGTTACTCACGTTCATGAGCACGAACCAGCGGTGCACGGTGTCCATAAATTGCACCGTCGCTTCGACACCCGCGAAGCTTGCGTCGCACGTGTGGCCCGCCTGTTCTTGCAAGAACTTCAGTGCAGCTGTCACGGGAGGAGAAAACACTTGCACTGCTCTCTGCACGTTCATTTTTTCCATATTCGTAGGGAATACGTGCTTTCTCGTCAAAAATTGTACTGGCTTTACAAGGCTGCCTTGCTGCATTTTGTAGAGACTCTTGAAATGGTTCGATGATATTTCGCCGTCTTTTCCGATGTCACAGGACAAAAACTGTTATCGCACGTTTTTGATCAGGTGGCACTGATCGAATGCAAGAAAGAGTTTTCGATTTGGTTTTCCAGGGTGGTCAGTGCAATGCTTGAGGCTTCCGTTGCACAGAAGTTGCATAGTCAAAACATTGATTTTGTGGTTGTCTGTGACAATGCGCATGATGATAAGTCCTATTTCTTCAACTCCCTTCAGAACGTGTCTCATGAGCATGTGCAGCTCACGACCTGTGCAGTTTCTCGCGAAAAAGTACGCCAGGGGTATTTTGAACGAAACTGTAAGGCCGTTAAGGACGAAACACAAGAGTGAGTTGGCCAGCACAGGCTCATTTGTTGTTTCTTTGGGGAAGTTCACACCATAGTCCACCTCACCGATGAAGGCATCTCTTTGCTTGTGATAAAGTAGCCGTTGTTTGACTCGCATTTCGTCTACAATTAAAGAGCATGCCCTCGCCCACAACGAGGGAGGAGAAGCGAGTTCTGCAGACAGCCTTTGCTTCACGAGTTCGGTCACGCCAACTTCTCCACGTGATGAGCCCATAAAGTGCTCGAGGGTACTTCGACAGGGAAGCCGAAGTATACCTGGTTGATTGATTGATTTTGTGGGGTTTAACGTCCCAAAACCACTGTTTGATTATCAGAGACGCCGCAGTGGAGAGCCCCGGAAATTTTGACCACCTTGGGTTCTTTAACGTGCACCCGAATCTGAGTACACGGGCCTACAACATTTCAGCCGAAGTATACCTGTGCTCCTTACGTGTTTGTATGCACGAGTCGAGAGGTTACGCAACCCCACAGCATGACGTACTGTCAGCTGAGACCACGTTGGTTTCTTCTTCGCGAAATTCTGAACTTGTTCCAGTAATATTGAAGCAGCCAGGTCTTTCTCTTTCGCTTTCTCCCCAACTTGCAGGAATGCAGACACATAGGATTCTTCCTTGAGCTTTTGCAGTTTCTGTTTGCACTTGTCGACGGTGTTCTTGAGCCGCTCGATTCGCCCGTTCAAGTCTCGCTCGTTACGTCTCCACTTTCGTTTGTCCATTGCTGAAACCGAGGATAATGACGACACCTGCACAGCTCTGTCCACCTGCATGGTCGCAGTAATCCAGCGCTCGCTTGCGCCGTTTTCCAGAGGTAGCAGGAGTTCGCTTGCGGTGCAATCCATCAGTGATAAATCTTGAGAGTCGATGTTGACGGATGGCAAGTCATGGCGAGGAAGTGAAGGAGTCTCCAGTTAGCTCTCAACTGCTCTTCGTTTCCGCGGTGGTGTGTTCACTGGCGCAGCTGCCTTGCGTTTTCTCACAGACGCGTCGCTTCTCTCTCTCTTTTTCGGAGGCTGCAGGTACGAATGATACTCTTCGAAAATTCTTGGAACAGCGTCTTTCTTGAGTTTGGGAATTTTGCAGCCCTCCTTGAAGTCGGAGGAACCGAAGTGTCGGCTGCATACAGTCGAGTAGCACGACGTCGTATTCGGTGTCCAGTCGACCCGAGAAATGACCTTTAGCCATTTCGCTTGAAGTTACGGATCGCGTGGTATCTCGTGGAACAACATGCCCGGCGTCCGTTGTTTGCTCGAAGACTTGCAGCGTGGTACGCAGCAGTACGGCATCTTGTCGGGTACAGAACACCCTTAATGATTGCACACTGCAGATAGAAAACCGAATTGATATGTGAAAAGTAGTGCAGCATGAATATGCACCGTAAATCACAGTTTTTAGAGTAGCAAACAATATAGATTGTGACGGCACTAGCAACTCACACATGGACCCGTAGAATAGTAAACAAACGGTCGCTTCATTCAGTGGCACTGAACCTTAAGGATCAAAACGCTGTTAGAACAATAAACGTTCATGTAAATAATTCAGTGTAAAATGCTCAAGGAACTAAAAGCGACAATTTAAAGCTATGTATTAAACGTACTTCCACTTGCAGCGTTCAGAATTTGTGCTACGATGGCGTAGGGCTGCCTCTTACACTTACACCAGAGACCACGTTAACATTAGCGGTCAGATTTGCAGCGATATAGCGTTCTTATCACGTTAAATTGCATATACCATTTGTTGTTTTTGAATCTTTACAGGCCTTACTGTACACCCACCCCTCATGTAATTCCCCCACTCGGGGCCTTCAAGAACATAAAGTGAAGTGAAAATGCCATCAAGTACAAGCTCACACCCTTTTCTCCGGCCACATGTTCCAAATACCCGTAAACATGGGCCGCAGTATGCGGATATACACCGCAGGTTTTTGCAGTCCATGAGAATTGGTGGGGGAACCGTTGCCTCGTAGTACTTGTAGTCTGCTAGCGTTGGCCAAAGGCAAGCGATGTCTTGGAGAGGGCTCCTGTGATAGGTTGAACTATGAGTGAGGCCTGGTAACGGACAACTGAAGACATGCAACGGATTTGGAATAAGTATGTCAGGCCTAGATGAGCGGCTCCTACGAGGAGTGTGATGCATGACACAGGGTAGCAATCCCACACGTCCCACTGTGCCGCAGTGCAACACGAATTGAATTAAGAGCAACTTGCTACTGAGGAAGAGTTGACGATGATGATTCCCGGAAGAATGGCACTACACACCACGAAAGATCGGCCATGAGGCGTGCGGCAGTATAATTTGTGAAACGAGATAAACTAAAATAAAAGTAATAAAAAAGTAAAAAAAGATAAAAAGACGGGGGAAGTAGGCGACATAGACATTCGAATAGGAACAAAATCTTCGTGTTAAATTTGGTGTCTTTCAATGCAATGATACCTTAAGTTTATTATATGAACTAATAATTGTCATAAAGGAGGTGAAAAAATAGAGTGCGTTTAGAATGAGCGGAATAGGAAAAGCCTTCGTCGTCTATCCAGACGAAAGTGTTTTATGCCGCAGTTCACTAAGGCTCCGCGGATGTATTTCCGTTACAGTTATGACACTGTAATTTATTCATGTGCGTATTGCAAGGAAAAAACTCCAGGCCTTCGAGGAAAGCGCAGCGTAGTCACAGGGAAAGCTGGAAACGCGGCATTTCAGAGCTTTTTCTAAACGTTGATCGGGTAACTGCTGCAAGTACACCTGCTAGGGACCCACCATGGCATTATTATTGACGATTTCTGGGTGGTAGACCGTAATTTGTTATGCTATCTCCTTCTTTTAAGAAAAGTGTAGTATCCTGCAAGTATGCAAAACCTGCAACACCTGCAAGTATGTGGCAATCGTTCATGCATTGGTTGACGAGGATAAAGAATTCTGCCTGAAGTGGGTATTTGCACCATTAATAGGGGATGAAGGAAGAGCTTTTGTAGTTAGTTGGAGCATTGGATGACCCTCTCGTTGAGGCTAATTGCCTTGTGTGGCGCCTAGTATCTCTTTTGCTTTTCTAGAATGCTCTATTACTCATAATAACGTGATTCCTGCCCCAATAACAAGCAAGAAGTCCTAGGCACAAGCGTAGGTCAGCGGTAGAATTCAGCGATGGCATGCAGCGGACCCGGCTTCGAGCCCGAATGGGTCCCTGGAACTACGTTTTTTAAATTTTTTTTCTGCGATGGTGTTTACAGACACCAGTAGTGGTGGCGGCGTAGATGGTAGTGACATCTACGGCCCCGCGCGCAAGCCACGTTTTGATTTTATAACAGGTTTCGCCATGAAAACAGACACAAAAAGTACTTCAGCGAGGCGTCAAACCAGCGACCGTACTTCTCAGCGCGCGACGTTACACGCCATACAGCGTACGTTGTCGAGAAGGCTTACAGCAAGCCATTTATACACACCATGTACCATTGCTCGTTCTCAGAGCTCAATATCCTCAATAATTTTTTGTCATCAGCAGCGATATGGCTCGAGAAGCGTGCGTTTGGCACGTGTGTATTGCGCCAGTCCGCGTGGTGCTCCGCATGGCGTGGTCAAAGGGCATATTGGAAGTTCTCTAGCGCTCTCGCTCACTCGCGTGCGCGCTTATTTCGGAATTCAGGCATTTTGTACCTCTTGTGCTTCAACGGCTAACTTTCCTGCAAGTTCCAGTGGTTAAAGAGAGCACGAAGGCAACTTCACTTGCTGCCGCGGCCGCACTATACGAAAGGAGTGCGCTGCTCACACACAAAAAACTGAGAATTCTTGCATTTGCTCACGCGTCTCCTGTGTATGCTCGTGTGTTGACTTCGTCTGTTTTTATTCTTGGAGCAGCATGCTTCAATTGACAAGCTGTAACAATTGTTAGTACACGACCAAATCAAGTCAAAATAAGATGTACAAAAAAAAAAAGAATATACAGAAGGAGGTCCCGTAGTGTACACTGAAATGGGACCTCCTATGAAATATAAACACAAGTATTTGGTTAGCAACAAGAGGGCGAAACTAAGAGAATACAAGGTTTAAAAATGAATTACAGATACATGTAAATAACGATGCTCTTATGAACTAAACGCAAGCGGAAATATAAATTATAAAATATGTTTATATTGTCACGAAAGAGTGACGCTTCGCGACAATATACTTCTATATAAATAGCATGACAAAAGAAAACGAGAGACTGAAAAGAGAATTACATAGTGAGAGAAGAACCGGTTAGGCAGAAGAGTGAATGTCACATAACAAAAAAATTTTTCAATTCATGGCAAAATTTATGTGGTTTTTTTTATTAGAAATGGCAACGTGTTTCATAATGATATGGCCGCAAAGTGAACTGTCTGTTTGCCATAAATAGCTCGTGCTTTGGGCAGAATGAAGTTATTATGATGTGCAAAACGAGTTTGATTAGTATTTAGTAAAGATGATGAATGAACTGATGATAACGACATTTGTTTATTAATTACTTTGAAAAGAAAAGCAGCGAGATTGAATTTTACAAGGCTGGCAACGTCGAGAATTTTATTTTCTTGTAGCAATTGTTTAGCATTGTGGGTGGGTGAGCTAAACGTGGTTAATCGACTTGCCTGGTTCTGAATGATTTGTAGTGGTTTCAGATGAGTGTCGTACGTGTTATCCCATGAGGTCATGCAGTAATTTATGTGTGAATGCACAAACGCGTAATAAAGTGAGAGCAAGACCGGACGTGCTCTGATAAGGATGCGTATTCCGTGAGATAACTTCTTTTTAAGTTGTGTGACATGGTTTTGAAATTTTAAATGATGGTCAATACTCACCCCTAAGTAAACACAATCTTCACTTGCCTGCAATGCGTTGTTAATAATGAATATGGGCGGAATGCACAGTGGCAATTTATTTTGCGGTTAAAAAAAGGAATTTAGTTTTAGAGGGATTAATAGTAAGTCTATTAGTCTTACACCAACCCAACAGGTTATTGAGGTCGCTGTTAAGCTCATTTACTACTACTGATATATCTACTACTGAAGATCGTCTTGTGTATGCTCATTGTGTGCATGCCTTCTGCTTGAGATGCGCGTTGCATGCTTCGAGCTGTTTGCCGTTCTTAGCGTCACATTGAAACTTCTTGCTGTAGCGTTCATTCCTTCGCGGCGAAACAATGTCCAATAAACGCTCACTTACTACTGCGATGGTGCATTTCGTTTTCATGTCAAACCATTTTCTAAAAAGAGCGATCAGCCAGGTTTCTTTCTCCGAAAACCACAGTCCCACTAGACGGAATGTGCCACACATGCTCATAATCAATGTCGTTTATATACACGCATGTCTATATATACCGAGGATCAGCGAGAACAGACATTGGCAATTTGAATGCAAGCACCGGCATTGGCAGCGTTGATCTGATAAATGCAGTGTAAATAACTAATGACTCCTTCAGAAATAACACTCGAGCATACTGTGTGGCAATAAAGTATTGTACGATAGAGATACGGCACGTCTCGAAACCGTTTTGAAATAATATACTTATGCAGGAGCAATGTTGGTTGAAATGCAGCTGCTGTAGTGTTGCCCTTCTATTTTTATAGGCATTACACACACAGGGAGCACAACTCGGGTTTTATAGAGGTTATGAAACCAAGTCTCCCAACTACGAGCCCGAGACGCACCACCCTATATGGTATAGCAAACGGGGAGGAAGTGAGGTATTGCTTCTATGTAAATAGCGGTGATTGACACGACGCTTGCTAGAAGAGAAATTAAAAACTGTAATATTTTATTAAAGCTGAAAAAAAACTTATATATACCGACTGTACAGAATATTAAACATAGTAATGAACATACAAGTTACAAAAAAAAAAAAAGAAAACACCTCGCAAATGACAAAGTCTGTGGGGCAACCCTCCGAGATTCGGCAGAGCCGACGGTGACAAACCCCTTAAGCCCAGTTCAGAATGCTTGCAGAAGCACAGGGATCACTCTTATTTCCTTGATGCTTCGCTCTTATACAACTCTTGGTGAATCGTCGGCTGTTTGTACCCTGATTGGACAGTACACTTGGTCAATTGAAAACCAACCACATGGACACCACCTTTGTGCATGTGTGAGGGCTCATGGCCTCGCCCCAAATAACAGAACAGCCAAAGTGTAAATGAAACAAAATCAACACGTGTCGTAGAGGCAAAGGTAAGCTCAGCGGGTGCAGAACTATATTAACTTAAACTTGCGCGTACTGGAATTTGCGGCCATACCAAGGACATTCCTGGTAACACGTTAACTTCTTGCCAACGGGCAGTAGCCTAGCTGTCCCTGGTGCAATGTAAATGGAACTGCTGGCTTTCTTCGCGTTGTTCTACTTGCGAGCTCGTTTAAAAGAATTAGTGCAGAAATAGCCGAAAGCATGCTAAGGCGACAGCATTCATCTGAGGTGCCACTTTCACGTGTCTCCAGCCCGCCCGCTTCTGAGAGCTACCTGAAGCAAGCAGGACTGTGCCGAAAGGTCACCGGTAATTCCATGGTTTGGCAACGCATGCCGTCATGACTGGGCGGCGAGTTTTAGGCGCGCAAACAGTAAACGTAAGCCTAAAGTGACATGAGGCAGTCGGGGGGGGGGGGGGGTCACCACAATAACACATTTTCACATGGTTTTTATCCCTACCGCTTTGTCGCCCACATGCCAACCATAAGCGCTCTTTAATCTCAGGCGCTCCAGACCTTCGGTGGGAGCCGGGTGGGCACACGACTTCTACGGTCAGCGCTGAACTGGTCGGACAATGTTGGAACACCGTTCACATAATGCTGCGTGCTGGCGCAAAAGCAGTGCAACAACTGACATGCCTCCGCTAGCTTACTGCATAAAGTAAATAAAAGTAAACCAAAAACTGCCACGCAACCACTTCTTACCGGGGTCCTACACAGGTTGTTTCAAGAAATGCGTCCAATTTTGTTTAGAATTTACGAAAAAGAGGCATCTGCGTACTACCAGTGGCGTTCTCTTTCCTCTGGGAGAAGACATCTTCAGATGCACTTGAACTGGTATAGCGCATTACGGAAAAGAAGAAATGGCCGAGCAGACCGACACAAGAGGACAGAGCGCTAACTTCCAACTGAGCTTTATTGTCAAATTGCATCAAATAAGTAGACCGGCGCAAGCATACAGAACCACCCTAAGGCAACGACAAGATAACACACAACATCACACCGTCACATATCACACATTTACGATCATTAAAAATTCATTGTATTTACGATCATTAAAAAGATACAAACGTCGACTTGATGTTGATACAAACGTCGACTTGATACATACAGAATAGTGGTGTCTGCATCGGGTCATGCCTCGCCCCGATCCTTAGTGACATTTACCTTGCTTATCATGACCGCTTGCTGATGAGCATGCTGGACCAAAACTTTGTCACCAAAATATGTCGTTACGTAGACGACTTTTTAATTTTCATTGACTGCAGCGACGCTGCTTGCCAGCACCTAACCGACGGTATTGTAATGACTTTTAAGGAATGTTTTAAACCGCTTTTATTGACTCATGAGTTGCCAGTTGACAATAGCTTACGCTTTTTAGATTTGAATTTAATTCTTTCACCTGACCATGTGTGCTGGCTATTTGAACCTAGAAATGGAAAACCCCTTTTACCCTATGACTGTTCCCATTCCAAGTTAGTTAAGCGCAGCATCACAAAATCTTTCTCTCATCAATCCTCTTAGGAAATCGTGTCATCATGTCATGCATCGCGGCTTTGCTGCTCAAGCTGAAAGGCTTTTGAGTGCTGGGTACCCAGCTATCCTACTGGCATCTATAGCTGAAAAGCTATTAAAACAGATAAAGAAAGGATGCAACTCCGAGGCCCAGCCGGAATCTAACGACCGAAAAAGACCCGTAGTTTTACCCTACGTGCATGACATTTCCGACCGGCTAAAAAAGATAGGGGAGAAATGCAGCGTCAAAGTGGTGTTTTCAGCGCCGGATAAGTTACAGCGGCTTTGTAAAGCTGTCAACCCTCTCAAATCACACACCACTGGTTGCGCAACTAAGCACAAAACTCGGTTTGTGCCGTGTGTAGTGGGGGTTGTTTACGTGATTCCATTCTCATGTGGTATGTGGTATTTCGGCCAAACGGGGCGATGCCTTAATGAAAGGCTAAAAGAGCACCATTATAATGCTCACAAAGCAATCCAGGGCCACATTGGAATTCACTGCCGCGATTGTGGATGTACCCCCATGTTTGACCAGTGTGAAGTGATAAAAAAGCACCCGTCACAATTAACTCGAGATATTATAGAAGCGCATTGTATAGCAAGCGCTGGCAGCACGTGTATCAGCGCCCCTTCTTTGGGTTTATCTGAACATGAAGTGGCCTTCCTTAATCAGGGTAACCGCCTATGAATGTGTGATATGTGACGGTGTGATGTTGTGTGTTATCTTGTCGTTGGGTTAGGGTGGTTTTGTATGCTTGCGCCGGTCTACTTATTTGATGCAATTTGACAATAAAGCTCAGTTGGAAGTTAGCGCTCTGTCCTCTTGTGTCGGTCTGCTCGGCCATTTCTTCTTCCCCGTAATGCGCTATACCAGTTCAAGTACGACGAACCAACTCGCCCAATCTTCAACACTCGTGGACTTCAGATGCACACAAGCAATATTACCACAGGAATTATAGAAATCAGATAATAAACTTTTTTAACTTGTGGAAATTGCTCATTGTGTCTATTGGGCGAATTCAAGTCCTTGCAGCGAATAATTTATAGAGACTTCAGGAGTTTATTTAAAGTGGCCTCTGGTAAGCACCGCGGAGCGATGATATCGCCCTAATAGGGCAGGCGAGGCGATATCGATGGACCAGCAGCGCATTCATCATTCTCTTGAAAAACACGCTCACTGAGGACTCTGTTTCCCTCGCATTCACTGAGGAGGATGTGCAAAAGTCGATAAGTGGCTACGAAGTGAAGTCTCTAGGCTGATGGTTGGCAAGGGTGAGGGAAGCAGTGTCGCTACTGAAGGCGTCTTTAAAGTGAAAGGCAGATGCACTGTTTGGTATGTTGGTTTCGGATTCACCTGCTGATTTAATCCTATATCATCACTCTACGGGGATCACAACGAGCACGACAAGGCGTCTACAGCGCCATCTTTGACCCACGAGTCAACGGGTCCTCAGGTGAGCCGGGCATCAAAAGTCACCTCTCAGGGCACACAAAATAGCTCTCATATTACAGAATCCCTTTTAACCGAACACTTCATAAGCACTATTCGGAAAAAAAAATGAATGCTAGCACTAGCATATCTGAGCAGACGGGCCAACAGCATGTACGCCTACACCGAAACTGCAGCCACTGAAACCGGGATTTGGTCCCGCGACCTGTGGGTCAGCACGCGAGTGCTTTAGCTACTAGGCCACTGCAATTTTGTATCGTGGACGTTATAACACAAAGAGAGGAGTATGCCATCAAACGTGCCTAAGATAATTAGTTCGCGAAGTGGAACAAACTCACGAATACATTGCATAATAAATCAGTGCGGCACTTATTCTGGTGTCCCATAGGCCTCAAACGATCACGTGTAGCTACCCATCGAGACCTTCAGTTGACTATCCATACCTGTCTATACCTAATGCATGGGACAGGCTCAACTGTATCGAGATTTGGAAGTCTAATACACCAATACCTTCTTGAGCGCTGATCACATCCCCGATTGCAACGGAATCGCTAACCCGGAAAGGAACCAAGATATATTGAGAGCGGATATTAGAGCAGCAGTCGATATGATGCGTCGTGGAACAGCTCCAGGTACTGTCCAAATTACTACCACTTTTATGGCTAACTAAATTGACGACTTCTTCAACAAATATACTAATCTGAATAAACAGTACAGGGTCGATGGCCTACTTTCTCCAGATTTAAAATCGGTCGAAATTACCTTCATTCCAAAACATGGAAAACCAATCAATATTGACAACCCTAATCCTGTTTCCTTAATCTGTTGTGCCTGTAAGGTAAAGAAGAAGGCACTGTAGATTCGGCTCATTGAATACATGGACGATGAGGACATTTTTAGCACATGATTTTGCATTTCGCTCAAAGCACGACCTAATCAATTGCCCCTCTGGAGCCAGTCAACAGGAGTGCACCATTCTGGGAATAGAACTTTAAAAAGCATGTGATAATATTTACCCAACTGACACTCGATTGTCCTGGCTAACCTAGCTAAAATAGGAAGCGGGTACCATGCATACAGCTACGTCCGCACCTTCCTGCACAACCGTCAACTTATCATGCCAGTAGGCGGCGCTGAATCAGCCCCCATCACAATGAATGACTTCGGAACACCACAAGAGGCCGTAATCTCATCACTATCATTCAATGTAGCATTACTGGGTCTTCCTACAGCACTGAGCGAGATACCCGGAATCAAGACGGAATACACGCAGGTGACGTTACCATATGAACGAACACAATGAGACAGTTGGAAGAAGTGCTCCGAAGGCCGCGGATGTAGTGGAACGCGTCGGTCGAACATGCGGGCTTCGCTGCACCCATTGCCCCTAAGTCAGATTTGCTGGTATAGGCAACGTGTCAGCTACATTCCTTTGCATATCAAACTTGATCAATCCCCAGTCAACAAAGCAAAAGCTATCCCCACCCTCGAAGCACACATTATGATACTTGCATGAACAAGGTAGTGATCGAAAAGCTCTATACTACCTGTACAAATATCTGTAGAATGATATCAAAATTTGCCAATTGAAACCATGGCATATGAAGGAAGTGGACATACGGCATTTTTTACAAGCCTTTGCGATCAGTCGCGTCACATATATCTTTCCGTACGTGCGAATCCTGAAAAGAAGATGAACTCAAAGTAGACCATCTACTATGACTTTCCATATGGTAAACCTCTCATATACACCATGAGCCATGAATGACAGATTGCTTGTGATCGGCATGTAAAATTGTGCGTCAGAGCTCTTCGATGCTTATAACATGAACCAAGTCATTCGGCTCGCGCTTACAGAAGCAGGTCGTGCCAGGCTAGACGCTCTCAGCATAAATCCACCAATGTGTGTTCCCTGCAAACTATCACTACCACAATGGCAAAAGAAAGTTATTCGGCCATTAAAGCGGCCATTAGAAATATACACCCTGTCCACCACAAAAACAAGCGAGCGGCTGGAGCCAAAGTGTGTAACAATTATTCGGATTGGGAAGACGCCCTCTTTAGGCATCTTCACAATCCGCCGGACGCCGTGGGAAACCTACACGACCGTGCCATGGCAGCAGTAATTAACAGGAGACAGGTCGTATACTGCATCTTAGCTACCGGAATAGACATCACAAGCGTGGAAGAGGTCAGTATCGCCTCAGTCATGCATAACCCAAAAGCCTTCTTTGTCCTCATGAGTTCCAAGGCGGCGTATAAAACTTTTGCCTTAGATCAAGTCAGCTGTTTAGCAGATTTCATTCTAAAACAGGTGGCAGCCACTCGCCAATAGGCTAAGTGAATACAACTGCTGTGGGTCCCAGGGCACAAAGGAGTTAGAGGCAATAAACTCGGTTATGCCTCCGCGCACAATCTCTTACACCAGGCATCCACTGCTTCATCAACAGCTCTACTTTTCGCTGACCAGGACGATCGGCAGCCTCCGTTTTTCTTAGGGACCCTCGTAACGCATCGGGATGAGTAGATGCACTCTACGCCCACCTGATCCTAAATTGGATAAGGCATCGCAGATCACGTGGAGACGACTACAATCATCATCATTTCAAAATCCTGATCTATTGTCTAAGATAGGCTCTTTGGTGTAGATTCCGTAGCGTTAATTTGTTAATTTGGCCTCAGACGGCCACTTTATTTCATACTATCTGGAAGCGCCAAACATTCCCAGTATATCGGCCATTCATTATCTGACAATAGGTGAATGGCAGGCTCCTTGTCCAGCTCTGATCCAGTTCAGCAACAGGCCCTGGTCGACCAAGCCCAGACGGCGTTGAGAGCCCATGGTCTGCCGGACTTGAAGGTCCGACCTCTATAGAGGTCTATTTATTAGCAATAAATGTTTTATCCTCTTTCTCACTGTGCCACTTCTGCTTCGGCTCAAGGCTCGTATGCTGCAGCGCAGCTACGAGACTACATCCGATAAAGAAAGCAACATGACGGAACTCGCTGTAGACAACGCGTATCTCAACTGCCTTTCAAAGCAGGAAAAAGATGAATCGCATCAAGGAGTAGTGCGAATATTTCATACCGAGTTTAAAATTCTACCTAAAAAGATGGTACTCATGCCGGAGAAACCTACAAGCTTACCTCAATAGCCAGTAGACTGGTAAACACAAAAGAGAGAACTGTATGAACGGAAGTAAAACAAATCAGTGTCTCATGGGCAGAGCCCTTTCCCAGGTTCCTCAGTAGCGCATCAGCCAAACGATTCCTGCCGTATTTATATATACAAGCGTCGGTGGGGCAGAAACGTTGAGATCTTTTGTGAAAATAGTGACGCACTTCTTTGAAGTCTCCTGCAAAACCATGTTGCTCTGTGCGTACGTAGCATCCTGGTAAAAAACCAATCCCATTTTAGAAGAGTTACGCTACATTTTCTAGCCACGTACTCAGACTATCTTAGAGCATTTGTAGAGCTAGACGTGACGCTGCAAACCTCCATTTTTAGAAGCAGATGCGACTTAGTATCTATTCTGATGGCTGGCTAACTGTTTTAGGCAAGAATTTGACTAGTGCTGAAAAAGGTAACATTTGCGGTAAGTGAAGTCCATTCAGTAATAAATAAAATCAGAAACATGTACACTTGTCAATGTTGCTACGTAGAGTAATATTATGTATTCGATGAAGCGAACAGTGCTGCTATATTTCATGGGTAGCGTATTGTCTGTGTAGGCTACTTTCTTAGCATGCCTCGGTCATATGTCAATACTGAACAATATACATGTCACGCAGAATGTACTCCAATAGAAAACATACAGTGATTACCATCGAGTAATTATTTTACTATCGTATTCCTCCTAATTTCATGCAATAAACTAATGTCGCACTTCATTTCAACATATCGGAGAAATGCAATGAGACATTTTACAATGGTACACGCCTTGGCGCTATGAATATTTCGTGCAGAGGTAAGGGCTGCATTGGGCTTTCGAGGAAAAAGAAACTTACATGAAGACATATTGTTGGCAGACTTTCTGAGAAGTATTATAAACGTTGCATGCAGGTTCAAACTTAGCCTAAATAGCTACGAAAATAGCTTTGGAGATTGTGGCCAATCAAACAATAGCGGTTGAGTGAGCCAAATCTATCACTGTGGTGGACAATGTGAAACCCCTGCTAAAGATGCGTCGATCTTGCCAGGCATTAAAGCTATATTCATTGGCAAGTAATGTTGGCTTTTTATATGTAAGCCCACAAAAAATAATAAACAAGAACGAAAATGCATTGGCGATGTCGAGTCCAAAAAAAAAAAACACAGCATATCCACGGAGTGAATGATTGTTGGGGCGAAACGTTCGTCAGTCCGTCCATGCTTTCGTCCACCCATTCGTTCTTGCTTCCATCTATCCATGTGTCCGTCAGTGTGTCCATTCATCCGTGTGACTGTCGGTGCATCCGTTCGTCCTTGTGTCCCTCCATGCGTCCGGCCGTAAGTCCGTTCTTCCGTCTATCCGTCAGTCTGTCCATGCATCTGTTCGTGCGTCCACCCCTCTGTGTTTGTGCATCTGTCAGAACGTCTGTTTATCTAGTGAACACTCCCTGCTACAGCCATGTGACATCATTTTATCATGTGTTATTCATATAAAAGTGCCACCATCTAGCATACATTCTAAGAGCCGCTTTTTTGGGTATGTGCCTCCGGTGGGTACGTACACCATCTGAGGATGTACAGACCCACACCTTAAGGAGCGTCACCCCTAAAAGCCCCTAAAATCTGCGCTGATCACATGCGTACATCTATAATCCGTTTTCTAATAACTTAAGGCTTCTAGACCATGGACCTATAGGTGATCAATCATTTATCACATAAGTTTATGGCTATTTACCGAGCATATTGAGGTGACTTTTTAATTAACGTTAAGTTTTATTGGCGCAAGGGCATCAAAGGCCAAAGAGCGCCAGTACAAGTGTTGTTTCGTTTAGGTTAATAGTTTAAAAATTAAAGCAAATGATTAAAACATGATTAAAAATTAAAACAAATATCTACGAACCAATTAAAATGCAGTACATTTAAAAAAAATGTCACTTTGTTAAAAAAAAAGAATGTCACTTTGCTAAAAACTTCATTTTGTTGGCTGAAGTCTCTGCTGATAAATTAGTCTGCAAGACCCAAGACCTTCGCAGCTGAAGTCCTTGCCTGAGCAAGAGCTGCGAAGGCTCAGACATACTTTTTATGCACCAGGGGGTACCTCACACTTGAGGCGCAGCCTGGTGCCTAGGATCGAATGATATCATTGTTAAATATTTCACTTTCCCAAGATAACGAAGAAGTCTCTTAAGGTCAACCACTGCATCAAGTGATAAAAACAGCGGTTGATGAAGTGGGATATGATATCAATAGAGCTCCCTGAAATGGGTCAGTCGTGCTTGGTGAAGCACAGGACATTGTATGAGGACATGCACAACGGTTAGACTCTCTCCACAGTGTATACATGTAGGTGGATCAGTGCCTGTCAAAAGGTGTTTATGTGTGGCATAAGTGTGGCCTATTCTGAGCCGTGTTAGAGTGACTTCGGCGAACCTGTCGACTTTTTGGGGGATAACTTTTCTCAGCTGGGGTTTTACAAGGTTTAGTTTGTTGTCGACTTCTCTATCCCATTCAGCTCTCCAGTGGTTGCGTAGACCTCTACGTACAACAGGTTTTAGATCTACACCCGGAACAGAGGTTATATCTATGGTTTGCCGACCAGCGGCTTCTCGTGCATTCTTGTCCACTATTTCATTGCCCGCAATTCCAGAATGACCTGGAACCCAGCAAATAACAATAGAAAGTTTCAAGTTGTAGGCTACATAGATTTCATTAAGGAGCTTGTTGAAAGTAGGGTTCTTGCTCTACTTGCCACAAGACAGGGTCCTGACAACACTTAAAGAGTTTGTGTACAGTATAGACTTTTGTATCTTGTGTTGTTTAATGTGTTGTATAATAAGCAGGATACCATAGGCTTCCGCTGTGAAAATGCTGGTATGTGTATGCATGGTTCTGGTGTCCGAGAACTTTTGTCCATAGGCTGCACAAGATACAGATGTTTGAGATTTTGAGCCATCAGAGAAGAACGCGGTTGAACGATATTTGTGTTCAAGGGCCAAAAAATGTTGCTCGATAAGTGCACTTGGACAATTTTCCTTTATGATGTTTTTGAAAGACCAGTCACAAGTGACTGGAAATTGCTGCCAGGGAGGGATGTGTTCGACATGGTCACTTTCCTCCAAGTCATTGAAGAAAATTGCAAGTTTTTCTACTGCAGGTCCTATTGCCAATGGAAACGGTGGGGCGATAGAAGGACGGTTTAGGTATAACTGGGTAGTAGACACATCGTTCATAAGTGTTTTACATGGGTGCTGCTTCAGAGACATGATCTTAACTGCATAGTTGACTCCTAGATACGTGCGCTGATAGTCTAGTGGCCACTGATCTGACTCTGCATAAAGGCTTTGAATAGGGCTGGTACGGAAGGCACCAAGTGCCAGCCGGATACCTAGGTGGTATACAGGGTGCAACATTTTCACTGCTGACCTTGAAGCTGACTGATAGACTATGCATCCATAGTCTATGCGTGACAAAACCAGGCTTCGAAACAGAGATATGGGACAGAGCCTGTCTGTCCCCCACGACTGATGCGATAAAATCTTTAAAAGGTTCATGGTCTTGAGACATTTTAACTTCAGCTGTTTTATGTGCTGGATGAAGGTGAGTTTGGAATCAAAAATTACACCGAGGAATTTTTGTTCTTTCGCGATGACTATGTTTGGTCCATTCATTAGTATGCAGGGGTCAGGATGCACACCTCGTCGTCTCGAGAACAGCACACTAGTAGTCTTGTCAGTGTTAAACCTAAAACCATTCTCGTCAGCCCATTTTGCAAGTCGGTTAACACCTAACTGTATCTGGAGTTCGCATACAGTCAAGTTACACGATTTGAAACCAATTTGAATGTCGTCAGCGTATAGAGAGTACGATATCGCAGGTGGAATAACAGAGCGAAGAGAGTTCATTTTAACTATAAATAGTGTGCAGCTTAATACTCCTCCCTGCGGCACTCCATTTTCTTGAAGAAATGTGCGCGATAACACAGTACCTATTCTTACACGGAACTTCCTTTCAGACAGGTAATCTTTTAAGATGGTAATCAACCTGCCACATATTCCGAAAGACATTAGGTCTTGCAAGATTCCATATCGCCAGGCAGTATCATATGCCTTCTCAAGATCGAAGAAAACAGACAGACAGTATTGATTGCGTACAAACGCGTCACGTATATACGACTCGAGAAGGACAAGATTGTCGGTTGTGGATCTAGCTGTACGGAAACCAGACTGGCACGGGTCCAATACGCCATTGTATTCCAAGTAATAGACCAAGCGGCGGTTAATCATTTTTTCAAACACTTTGAGTGGGCAGCTTGTGAGGGCAATAGGCCTGTAACTATTTACCGAAGAGGGATCTATGCCCTGTTTAAGGATTCGTAGTACTATTGCCTCTTTCCAAGCAGAGGGTATTTTGCCGGTACTGAAAATCTTGTTGTAAAGTGCTAAAAGGCAGTTCAGGGTTTCCTCAGGGAGATTTCTGATCATTTAATAAGTAATTGTATCAGAACCAGGAGCAGAACTTCCACAGGAACCAAGGGCGAGCTTCAGTTCATATAGTGTTAGTGGTTTATTGTATCCGTCTGATACAGACTTGTTCCGGCACAGAGGTACACTTTCAGCTATGCTTTTGTGGCGTAAGAACTTAGTGGCATAATTTTCTGAGCTTGACATTTTCTCGAAGTGTTCGCCAAAAGCGTTTGCCTGTTCTTTTATTGTATCACCGCAGTCATTCACCAAAGGGGAGGGATTTGGGCCTTGTCCTTTAAGTTTATGCACCCTATTATAAACCTTGCTGACGTCTGCGTAGGAGTTTATTGAGGATATATAGCGTGTCCAGCTTTCCCGTTTGGCTATACGGCGAACACGCCTGCCATTCGCTTTGCATCTTTTAAAGGTTATCAAGTTTTCTGCTGTTGGGTAGCGAGAAAAAACCCTCCATGCTTTGGTTTGCCGTTTTTTAGCAATTTCACACTCCCGATTCCACCATGGCTTTGTGTTAACCTTATCATTCCTGGACTGCGATATGCACTTTTTTGCATAAGTAAGAACATATTCCGAAATATAGTTGGCCATCTCTTCTACTTCCAAATGGTCTACCTCTTCAAGGTGTAGCATACATAGCTCTCTGAATTTCACCCAGTTTGCAACATGAAAGTTCCACTTTTTGGGATAAGATGGCCGGTCATTCCATTCTTTTGTTGCTAAAAAAGTTGGAAAATTATCATTTCCATATAGATTATTAATAACTTTCCAATCTAAGTAAGGTAGGAGTGACGGTGACTCAATGCCTAAATCTATGCATGAATATGTATTGTGTGTGGTACTGAAGTATTTTGGCTCTGCCTTATTGAGCAGGCAGGCTCCAGATAAGAGAAGAAAGTTTTATATTGCACGACCTCTCGCATCACATTTGGTATCACCCCATAGCAAACTGTGAGCATTAAAATATCCAATTAACACATATGGTTCTGGAAGCTGATCAATAAGCTTTCCGAACTCTGTTTTATTGAATGGTTCGTCAGGGGCTATGTAGATCGAGCAGATAGATATAAGACGGTTGAATAGAATAGCGCGAACAGCCACAACCTCAAGAGAGCTTTGTAGCACAATGTGCTGGCATGCTACGCTTCTTTGTGCAATGATGGCCACACCTCCAGAAGAGAAAGTGCCACCATTTCGATCTTTACGAAAAACCACATATTGATTTAAGAAATTCACGTGAGTCGACTTTAAATGAGTTTCTTGAACACAGAACACTTTTGGCTGATAGTCATTAAGCAAGTCTTTGATATCATCTAGGTTATTAAATAGGCCTCTGGCATTCCACTGTAGTATTTGTGTGTCCATTTTAGGTGTGTTTTGTGTTCTGTGCTCAAGGATGGAAAGTAGGCTCACGGACCCTTTCCAAGGGCCGAGACACGAGATTTTTCTTTTTTGGATCGGTCGACAGAGTCGCGCCGATCCTTAGGCGCTGGCTGCGCCCTCACGCTCGATGTTGTGTCCATTGCCTCTTGCGAGGCGCTGGACACGCGCTCTTGCGAGCGCTGCATTTGTTTTGAGGGCCTCGCCTCAAAGGACGAGACCTTCGCGGCCCCCAGCCCGGAGGTTGGTGGGTCTTTCTTGGATGGCGGAGCAGCACTTGCTGCAACCGCCGAGGGGGCGGATGGCGTCACCGCTGGCTCACTACGCGTGTGCCAGACAGGTGCCGGGGGGCCGTCGTGGCGCTGCCCCCTGACGCGCGACTTCGGCAAAGCTAGTTTCTGGAAGGCAGGACACCTGCCTTCGTGCCTCCCTAAATTAAATATTTTGTTTTACTTTAATTGTGATAATTTCCTTTTATTTTTTCTAGCATGGGCATGAGCGTGAGTATGCGGCATGCTCATTACAGTTCGCACAGTGAGGAGAGTTTTCACAGGCATTAGATGTGTGGTCTTCAGCACTGCATTTTGCGCAAGTTAGGCGACCTCAGCAGTTCTGTGAACTGTGGCCGAACCGCTGGCATTTGAAACATCGTAGAGGGTTTGGAATATAAGGCCTCACTCGAAGCTTGATGTACCCAGCCTCAACGGAGTCGGGCAGTACACTTGAATTAAACGTAAGTATTAGGTGCTTAGTCTGAACTTCTTTACCATCACGTCTCATCCTAATTCATTTCACGTTGATGGCATTCCGTTCGCTGAAACCCTCCAGGAGTTCAGCCTCAGTCAGCCCTAACAGGTCATCATCTGAAACAACACCACGGGTGGTGTTCATGGTTCGGTGTGGGGTTACAATTATTTTGGTATCTCTCAATTTCACTAGATTAGGCAGTTTCTCATACTGTTTCTGGTCGTGGAGCTCGAACAGGAGGTCACCACTTGCCATTCTCGATGCTTTATATCCTGGGCCAAAGATTTCTGTCAAGGACTTCGAAACAAGAAAAGGTGAAATTGTTCTCACTGATTTGCCGGGTGTGTCAGCGTGGATAACGTGGAATCGTGGAAAGGATACTCTCTGGTGACCAAAAAACTGGAATACTTCATCGGTGCGCCCTCTTTTCTAAGGGCGATCAGGGAGTGGGGGAAGGAACAAGCCATAAGAAAAGGTTTATTTTCGGCAGCGGCGCCAGCCACCCACCATGGAGTCCTACAAGGGGACGCTGCAGGGTCTGTAAGCACAGGACCTGCAGACGCCAGCTGTACACCAACACTATAACCGAATATGGTATATCCAAGGTAGGATAGCCACACAGGGTTAACCCTTGCCGCCAGGAAACACGGAAGTCAACGGAAAAGAGTAGAGGACAGGAAAGATTTGAAGTAAGAGAAAATACGAAGATGTGAGGGGGAGACAGGAAAAGGCGACTGCCGATTCCCCCGGGCGGGTCAATCCGGGGGTGCCGTCTACGTGAAGCCAGGGCCAAAGGGGTGTGTTGCCTCTGCCGGGGGGCCTTAAAGGTCCAATCACCCAGCGTCAGTTCAACCACCAGGATCCCTTTTCCCCGGACACGGCAAAGCCACGCACGGCTAGGCGTGGGAGGGAGTAGAAACTCCCCCGTTAGCTCGGGTCCGTGGTGTCGCTACACACCAAACGCCTGCTTTCACAGGCGCCCCTGCGGGGGACTTTTTAATTAACGTTGCCAGACTTTGTAGAAGGATGTATGTAGATGCCTGACCGTCGCTGTTGCGTGTTGCAAGTGACTTCTTGCGCTGCCATGAAAGTACAGACCAGTCCAATACGTCACTTGAAGAAAGTGCACTATGTAAGAAAGAAAGAAAGAAAGAAAGAAAGATAGAAAGAAACAAAGAAAGAAAGAAAGAAAGAAAGAAAGAAAGAAAGAAAGAAAGAAAAGTATGCTAAGCCCGCAACTGCCCGATAGCGCTAGCACTAATTTAGCACCACCACGGTGGTCTAGTGGCTAAGGTACTCAGCTACTGACCCGCAAGTCGCGGGACCGAATGTCGGCTGTGGCGGCTGCATTTCGGATGGATGCGGAAATGTTGTAGGCCCGTGTGCTCAGAATTGGGTGCACGTTAAAGAACCCCAGGTGGTCGAAATTTCCGGAGCCCTCCACTACGGCATCTCTCATAATCATATGGTGGTTTTGGTACAATAAACCCCACATATCAATCAATCAATCAATCAATCAATCAATGTAATTTTTTAGATACGAAGCAACTTTTAGGCTATGTAGCCTGTGCAACACTGTTCGTCCGTGTTTCCGTGCCAACGGATCGCACCGCGTTCCCCTGCCGCAGTTGTTGGAGTGCTGACAAGTAGGTCAAGTCGCATCTATGCATTGACGTCACTCTCTCCTTCAGCAGCAGCACCTGCCGGCTCCTCCCAACACACCTAGGTAGTGTTGCTCCTCCGCCCGCTCGCAACGCACTTTTGTCTCGCTTCACTCTCTCCACCACTCGCAATGCTCAACCGCATGTTGAGTAAACACACTCTTTGGGCTCGTTTATCGCGACGAAACTTACATGAAACCCAACCTACTTTCCATGTCGTTGCGTTTGAAAGCAACCTTTACTTGAGTAAAGGCGGCGTCGAGTTTCACTCCAATCTTTTCTTGCAGCACCCTCGACGACGTCCATTTCAGCCGGTTCAACGGCATGCACCCAGCTGCTGCCTCGCATGCCATCATGGTTCCCTTCGGAGAGAAGGTCCATAATTTTCTTTTTAGATCTCAGATCTTAGCGCCCGTTCTAGCGTTGAGCGCGTCGACATCGGCATCAGAGTACACTTTAAAAAAATAGAGCATTTAAAAAAAATAGAGCTTTTTGCTACACAATAATAATCGTCATCTATTGTGAGTACTCTCTTCGCGCTATCAACCCGGTTTGGGTAGTTTGCGGTCGCGAACGGTGCGCGCGTTATCAGTGTGACATAGCTTTCTCGTCAAGAAAGTGGAGAGCACCGGATTAATTTATATGTGGGGTTTAACGTCCCAAAGCTACCATATGAATATAAGAGACTCCGTAGAGGAGGCCTCCGGAAAGTTCGACCACCTGGGGTTCTTTAACGTGCACACAAATTTGAGCTAACCACCTACAACATTTCCGCTTCCATCGGAAATGCAGCCGTCGAAGCCGGGATTCGATCCTATGACCGGGTCAGCAGCCGAGTACCTTAGCCACTAGACCACCGCAGCGGGGCAAGCACCGGGTTACGAAGAGTAGAAATGCGAGCAAGCCAGATGAAAAATATTGTTGTGTAGCAGAACTACTCCTCGAATACTCGATTCATCGTAGAGTAAAAGTGGCAGAGTAAACAGGCTAAAAAAGAGGAATCTCGCAATATCACAAGCCACTGACCTTGAACCTCACCCTTATTCGCCACACACGCTCACCCCTCATTTGGAGCTTTTGCGCACGCAGCGCTGGCTCGCAGACTGAATGAATGCAGCAAAAGGGCATCTAAAATGCTGCGTGGGCAGAGCAAGAGATCCACGAAATTCTCTGCATTCGCTGTGAACTGTTATTCATTGGTTCTAAGCAGTTGAATCCTACCAGTAGGTAGCTGACCTCGTTAGATTAAACTACATGTGATGCAGGTTTACTGTTGAATGTTGCTCGGAGGGAAAGCGTCGGAGCTAAGAAATGACGAAGCCGTTTAAGGTGTGAAAAGAAAAGTAGAAACTTTAAGCCTAAATAACAAAAAAGAGATGAGGTTGCGATGTACAGACACTGAGTTTAAGCAGACAAACTGAAACTTGTCCTTAAAGTTGTTCAGCTAGAATGTTTATAAAAATCAACAGTCACCGGTGGCGTTGATGGTGGCGGTGGCTTGGTGGGTTGAGGCGACGGACGCTGGCAATGTCTCAGCAGCTGTAGTCACGCGCTGACCAGCACGGCGATGCTTGGCAGAAGACGAGGTAGCACTTGCCTTAGCAAGAACTGCGGCCGCTTGCCGATGCTGGCTCGTTTCGAGTAGCTGACCACGCGGAAGGTTCCACCCTCCACGGGTGCTTCGGGATTGGAGTCAAAGCCCGGACACCTGGGACGTGACCTTGAACAGTCACGGCGGGAACGAACACCTGGGACGTGACCTTGGACAGTCACGGCCGGAACTCTGGAAGGCCGCGTACCTCCGAGTACACCGTGGGCAGCTGGAGCGTCCTGGCCTTGCCTGACTTCACGCGGTCAGGTCCGGAGCCCAACACCGCAGTCGCGCGACACCCGGGATCTGCACTCCAGCCAGCTCGATCTCGTTCTTGCTTGCTTGCTTGTTCCTTTCTTTTGTGGCTCTCACCCACTAAGGGGGATTGGCCAAGAAGCCGGTGGTTAATGCAAGTAAATACCTATAGATTTTCTAGATTAGGGGAATATGATTACTGTGTTTTGACTGTGAAATTAATTTGGCGCAATGTATAAAAAAGAAAAAGAAAGGGGGGGGAGAAATAATAGAATTTGTTGAATATCTGTGGTGGAATCGTTATATGAAATTCTCCTGAAAGTTGAATCATTGCAGTGTATCAGCTAAATAATAAGTGGTAGTGTGACTAGTAAAATTGGAGAGCTGATGGCTGACTCAGCAAGGTAATCTTCTTGTGTTATATATGAATTCGCAGAGAGCCCCGCAGATGTTCCTGTCGCTATGTCCCAATGAAATGGCCCCAAAAGACAAAATATTGGGAGTATTAAGTGATATTCCTAATTTTCTGAATAAAATTTCGAAGCAGTTTTTTCTTAGAATTTTGAATCGGTGACATGTGATAAGAAAACGGTCGATGTGTTCAGGTTCGTTACAGCTTGAGCACAGAGGGGATGGCACCAGACCAGACCTGTTTAAATAGAAATTAAGAGGTGGTACACGGCAACGTAATTTTGTTACCAAGACTTCCAATTTACGCGTGGGACACCATTTATTATTCGATGTGAATTGCAGGTGCGAGAAATCTGGATTCGGTATCATGGTTTTTGATGAGTCTTGAAGAAGGGAAAGTTTTTTAAACCTCGCTGCTGTTACATAAGCTGTAGGAGGCATGATTGGTACAATCGTAAGATCAAGAGATGTTCGCGCAAGTTTGTCAGCCATCTCGTTTATAAATATACTACGATGGCCTGGCACCCATATCATTCGCACTAGACGAATGTTTGCTGGGATTAATGATTTAAAAGTCTCTAGTACTGCTGATGTCGACGACGATGATAAGAATGAACACACAGAATACGAGTCAGTCACTATCACAGCTGTCGAATGAGTCGCAGGAAGTTTACGAATAGCTAGAATAACGGCCGTTAATTCCGCTTCAAATATTGGTGTATAATCTGGGAGGCGTAATGAAAATGACCAGAATAATGAGAGAGAAAAAAACACCCACACCTGCCTTCTCGCCACTCATAGATGCATCCGTTGCAATTACTGTATTAGTACCTAATTGAGACAGGTGTTGTTGTAATAAACCAATCAAATATTTAGAGGGCAAGTGCTTAGCGTTCATGGGGAAGATATCGTCAAATTCTATTTGCACTTGGCCGATTGGTTTGACAGATGGTGTGATCTCGAATATATTAACATTTAAAGCGTCTAGAAGTGTTTGGACAAATAGCACTTGGGGTTTATATACACGGGACCAATGCTCATTGAAAAAGACACCAGGCTCGGCAAAGAATACAAATTGTCGCCTTCTTAAAGTGGATTCAGAAAATTTTAAATAGGTGTTAACTGTTAAAATACGAAATCTGCAAGCAAGGGTGGGTATCCGAGCTTCTTGATACAAAACATTGTTAGCTGTGAATTTTGGCACACCTAAACAACTACGTAGGGCTTCCCGATCTAAGAGAATGAGGGGGTTTATTTTGTATGCTGGTCCACCAGAGTATAGTACACATTCGAATTCAAGAGTCGGACGAACGTACCTGCGATAAATCATGATCAGCGTATCTCTGCGAAGACCAGAACGGAGGCGGCCAAGCCTCCTTTCTCGTTCTGCCCCCGACTGGTCTTCCTCTTCTTCCCTCTCGTGAAGTCGCCGCGCAACCTTTCGCGCCAACTTCCTCTTCCTTTTAGCGGGCCGTAGTCTTATGCGTGTCGTTTCGTGCCTACGTCATCACCGTCTTTCCGCCGCTCAAAAGAGAAGCACCGCTGCCTTCGCCTCTGAGCACGTTGTACATAACAACATGGTGCCACCACTTTTCACAAACACCACCACGTCACTATACTACACCACAATAGGCCCCTTTGGGGAGAGTTTTTCTGCACGAAAAACTGCTGCTCCGTTCTTACATAAAGTAGCTCAAAACACACACTACACAGTTCAATACATCGTCTAAAGGTCCACATTCACTAACCACTATATACACACGAAGCAAGAAAAATTATGAACTCTTTTAGCATATATTAAAAATCCCCAAATTAGCCTGATGAGTACAACACCCTTTTTCCATATATATCCTACTAGGTCAAAAAATAACTGCATGTCAAGTCAATGTTACATTGCATGTAACTTCTTTAACTGTTCACATGAAACACCCTTCCGTGGTCCGCAATCAAAATCCAAGAGAAACCACCAGAAAATCAAACCTGAAGATTTAGTTATAGCGTCCTAAACAAGACGTTTATTGGCCCTAACCAATTGGCAAGAGTGAGGAATTCGACGCTGGTGGAAGTATTGTCGACCGTAAGCTCGTCTGAACCTAAAGCTGTGTATCACCAGACGCCGAACCTCTAAATCACAAGCATATACGCTGGAATGGCTGTATGCCAGTCGGAAGCGTTGCCTCCAGGCGCGCCAATACAACCACGTCTCAATGACTTCATCCTTCCCACGAACGCCTTGCTTGAGCTCGTAAGCCGACAATCGTTCAGACACCTTTAGAGATGTGACCTCTTCAAACGAAGGTGCCAGAGAGCATTAGTCGGCATCCTTCCTCGTACAATGACTTGCTGGACCATCACTCCCTTCGTGTTCACCTTCCATCACTTCAGCTTTTTGTCTTGCTCTTTCATCAAAACTTTGAACCCCTCTGCCTGGGTCATCGTGCCTACCCTCATTACCACATAGAGCTGACTTACATTGCAACTCTAGTCTCTGTTCTTCAACAAGTTTTTCTGCATTTTACTCCGGTTTACTAATGGAAGGATATATGGCGGCGATGGCGTAGTGGTTAGAGCATCTGTCTCGCATGCAAGAGGTCCGTGGTTCAAATCCCGGTGCCGCGCAGTTCCCAACCGGATTTAAAAAAAAATCCGCGTGTTGATGGAACTGCATTAAGAGGCCTGGGGTGCGGCCTCACCGGTAACCACCGCCGGGAACGCACTCCCTCACCAGAGAAGGATTGGCCACCCTGGTGCAGTATCTGGCCACTACCTCCCACATGCATACGTCAAATAACTCACGGCCCTCAGTCCCCAGCAGCTGGAAAGCAACTGACCACGGCGGTGGTCAGATCTGCAACGCAGCAGAGGGTGCTAAGAATCTCTGGATCTGGACAGGCCGCCATTGGAACCTGAACTTGGCAACATTTAACGCTAGAACCTTATCTAGTGAGGGAAGTCTAGCTGTACTATTTGAGGAGCTAGAGGGTGTTAAATGGGATATATTAGGGCTCAGTGAGGTTAGGAGGACAGATGAGGCCTATACTGTGCTACAGAATGGGCACGTCCTTTGCTATTGGGGCTTGGCAGACAGAAGAGAACTGGGAGTGGGGCTCCTAACTCACAGAAACATAGCTGGCAACATAGAGGAATACTATAGCATTAATGAAAGGGTGTTAGGTATTGTAAATAAACTGAATAAAAGATACAAGATGAAGGTAGTACAGGCTTACGCGCCTACATCCAGCCATGATGACGCTTCAGTTGAAAGCTTCTATGAAGACGTGGAATCGGCAATGAGTAAGGTGAACACACAGTATACTACAGTGATGGGCGACTTTAATGCAAAGGTAGGGAAGAAACAGGCTGGAGACCGGGCAGTAGGAGATTATGGCATCGGCACTAGAAACGCCAGAGGAGAGCTACTAGTAGAATTCGCAGAATGCAATAATTTGCGGATTTTGAATACCTTCTACCGAAAACGAGAAAACCGCAAGTGGACATGGAGGAGCCCTAATGGCGAAAATAAGAACGAAATAGACTTTATAATGACTGCACACCCAGGAATCGTGAAGGATGTGGAAGTGGTTGGCAAGGTACGATGCAGTGACCATAGAATGGTACGGTCTCGAATTCGCCTAGACTTGAAGAACGAACGACAGAAACTGATACGCAAGAAGCCAATCAATGAGCTAGCACTGAGAGGGAAAGTACAGGAATTCAGAGTGTCGCTGCAGAACAGGTACTCGGCTCCTAGTGAGGAAACCAACATTAGCGTAGATACAATGAATGATAATCTGACGAGTATCATTACGGAGTGTGCAGTGGAACTTGGAGGCAGGGTAGTTAGACAGGACACTGGCAAGCTTTCCCCGGAAACGAAGAACCTAATTAAGAAGCGTCAAATCATGAAAGTCTCAAGTGCAACAGACAAAATAGAACTGGCAGAGCTTTCGAAGTTGATTAATAGGCGTAAGGTATGCGATGTAAGAAGGTATAACATGGAGAGAATTGAACACGCTCTGAAAAACGGAGGAAGCGTCAAAGCAGTGAAGAGGAAACTTGGGATAGGCAAAAGTCGGATGTATGCACTAAGGGACAAAGAAGGCAAAAGAACTACCAATATGGATAGGATAGTTAAAATAGCGGAGGAGTTTTACAGAGATCTGTACAGTAGCCGAGACAACCACGACCTTAATACTATAAGAACTAGCAGTAACCCAGATGACACCCCACCAGTAATGATAGAAGAAGTCAGAAATCTTTGGAGAGCATGCAAAGAGGCAAAGCTGCTGGTGAGGATCAGGTAACATCAGACCTGCTGAAAGATGGAGGACAGATTGTGTTAGAAAAACTAGCCACCCTGTTTACGAGGTGTGTCCTGACGGGAAGGGTACCAGAGTCTTGGAAGAACGCTAACATCATCTTAATACATAAGAAAGGAGATGACAAGGACTTGAAGAATTACAGGCCGATCAGCTTGCTCTCTGTAGTATACAAGCTATTTACAAAGGTAATTGCTACCAGAGTAAAGAAAACATTAGAATTCAATCAACCAAAGCAACAAGCGGGATTTAGAACAGGCTACTCAACAATTGACCACATTCATACTATCAATCAGGTAATAGAGAAATGCTCAGAGTATTACCAACCACTATACATAGCCTTCATAGATTACGAGAAGGCGTTTGATTTCGTAGAAATATCAGCCGTCATGCAGACACTGTGAAATCAGGGCGTAGATGAAGTATATATAAACATTCTGGAAGAAATCTACAGGGGATCAACTGCTACCATAGTGCTTCATAAAGCAAGCAACAGAATACCAATCAAGAAGGGTGTAAGGCAGGGGGACACAATCTCCCCAATGCTATTTACCGCGTGCTTACAGGAGGTTTTCAGAAGCCTAGAATGGGAACAGTTAGGGATAAGAGTTAATGGAGAATACCTTAGTAACTTGCGCTTCGCCGATGACATTGCATTGCTGAGTAACTCAGGGGACGAATTGCAACTCATGATTACGGAGTTAGACAAGGAGAGCAGAAAGGTGGGTCTTAAATAAATCTGCAGAAAACAAAAGTAATGTACAACAACCTCGAAAAGGAGCAGCGCTTCGAGATAGCTAATAGTACACTTGAAGTTGTAAAAGACTATGTCTACTTAGGGCAGGTAATAAGCGCAGAGCCTAACCACGAGATTGAAGTCACTAGAAGAATAAGAATGGGGTGGAGCACATTCGGCAAGCACTCTCAAATTATGACAGGTAGATTGCCACTATCCCTAAAGAGGAAGGTATATAACAGCTGTATCTTGCCGGAACTTAGCTACGGAGCAGAAACCTGGAGACTTACAAAGAGGGTTCAGCTTAAATTGAGGACGACGCAGCGAGCAATGGAAAGAAAAATGGTAGGTGTAACCTCAAGAGACAAGAAGAGAGCAGAGTGGATTAGGGGACAAACGGGGGTTAAGGATATCATAGTTGAAATTAAGAAGAGGAAATGGACACGGGCCGGGCATGTAGAGTGTAGACATGATAACCGCTGGTCATTAAGGGTAACTAACTGGATTCCCAGAGAAGGGAAGCGGGTTAGGGGGAGACAGAAGGTTAGGTGGGCAGATGATATTAAGAAGTTTGCGGGTATAAATTGGCAGCAGCAAGCACAGGACCGGGTTAACTGGCGGAACATGGGAGAGGCCTTTGTCCTGCAGTGGACATAGTCAGGCTGATGATGATGATGACTAATGGAAGGATCATCTACAATTTCTCGAGAACTCAAGCCCTCTCTCTGCATGGGCGAGTTATATTCATCGTGAAAAGCTGTGTACGTAGCGCCTGTTGCTTCATCCAGTGGCCCAAAACAATAGGCAGAAATTAGATCGGAGCTTTCACTATGGCATCTGCCGGTGTTAGCTAGAAGACCTTTTATTGCTCCTTCAGTGGAGCTCTTCAGAGACAATCCTACCTTTTCATGAAGTGTGCTTGACTTCTCGCAGATTTTAACACACCCTTTACTTTGAATGGAACGTTCTTGTTCCATGCTCACGAAGCATTCCTCTGCTTCAATAAGCTCCTCAAGTCTCCTAGTTTCTTGGCTACCTACCTCTCTGTCATCTTCCCTAGTTCGATTCTCAAGCAAAAGGTCATGACGTGGTACAGGGTAAGCCTGACATAAATTCAAATCACTCGTGACGTAACGGCTGTCAGACCACACCTCAGCCACTGGTTCACTCCTCTGTATCCCCAGCTGCCCCCTTTTTGCCATTGCAAGCTCGAGTCGCCGCTCGAGATCTAGCGTCTCTAATTCGAGATTTTCTTTCGCCGCTTTTCACTCTGCAGCCCGTTGCTCGCGCTCTGTCTCCATCCGCTGCTCATACCACACTCTGAACTCCGTTCACTTCAGACCCATGCGTTCAGCCAATTCTAATATCTCCCGCGTGCTGGTCATGGTTCGCACCGCCTCCGACAATCTAGATGAAAACAAACGACTTGGTCCTGTCGCGGCGGACGCCAATTTGTTATGCAGGTTTGCTGATTAATAAATTGTTGCTCGGAGGGAAACCCTCTAAGCTAAAAAATGACGAAGCCTTTCAAGGTGTGAAAAAAAGTAGAAACTTTAAGCGTAATTAACAAAAAAAAAGAGATGAAGTTGCGATGTACAGACACCAAGTTTAAGGAGACAAACTCAAACTTGTCCTAAAAGTTGTCCAGCTAGAATGTTTATAAAAATCAACAGTCACCGGTGGCGTTGATGGTGGCGGTGGCTTGGTGGGTTGAGGCGGCGGACGCTGGCGATATCTCAGCAGCGGAAGTCACGCGCTGACCAGCACGGCGATGCTTGGCAGAAGACGAGGTAGCACTTGCCTTAGCAAGAACTGCGGCCGCTTGCCGATGCTGGCTCGTTTCGAGTATCTGATCACCACGCGGAAGGTTCCACCCTCCACGGGTGGTTCGGGATTGGAGTCAAAGCCCGGACACCTGGGACGTGACCTTGAACAGTCACGGCGGGAAAGAACACCTGGGACGTGACCTTGGACAGTCACCGCCGGAACTCTGGAAGGCCGCGTACCTCCGAGTACACCGTGGGCAGCTGGAGCGTCCTGGCCTTGCCTGACTTCACGCGGTCAGGTCCGGAACCCGACACCGCAGTCGCGCGACACCCAGAATCTGCACTCCAGCCAGCTCGATCTCGTTCTGCCCCCGACTGGTCTTCCTCTTCTTCCCTCTCGTGCATTCGCAGCGCTACCTTTCGCGCCAACTTTCCCTTCCTTTTGGCGGGCCGCAGTCTTATGCGTTACATTTCTCGCCAACGTCATCATCGTCTTTCCGCCACTCAAAAGAGAATCACCGCTGCCGTCACCTCCGAACACGTTGTACATAACAACACGGTGCCCCCACACTTCACAAACACCACCTTGTCACTATACTACACCACACTACACAAACGAAAATCACGCTCCATTCGACCAAAATTGCGTTTCTTCAGCTTTTTCCTTCGTACTTTATGAAGTGTCCATGCATACCACTTCGAACTTTTTTAGACAAAATATTTAGTCAAAGGGCTGCATACTCGTGTGCTCAAGATGTAGTGCGACGGGTGTTAGCCCACTTTTTTCAAGGGACCTTCAAGTAAAAACGGGATAGCTGTATCAAATAAATCTGGTTGACTAACGCTGGCAGCTTTGTGAAAATAACATCAAACTATAACTAATACCTCTTCTATATTCGCAGACACTTTTTATTTCACTGCAAAACTACATGAACTCACAAAGGCTTAAATGGCGAAACGTTCTTAGTGTTACTAGTGAGAACGCCACGAAAAACGACCCTTTCTTTGTTTTCAAAAAAAAAGGCGCACAAAGAATGAATGCTCTCTGCACTTCTGTTCTACCAACCCCACCTGCCACAAGCATTTCTTGTTTTAAATCACTCTTAACAAGGCCGTACAAATGAGCTCATCCCCACGGTGGCGAACTTCGAAAGATTAAGAATATCTTTAATTTATTCCCGAAAACAAATATATGATTATGAGAGACGTCGTAGTAGAAGGTTTAGCAAGTTTACACTACTTGGTGTTCTTTAGGATGCACTAATATCCCACTGTACATGAGCCTCCACCATTTGACCTCCATCGAAATGTGAACTCCACAACTGGAATCGAACTTGCAATATATTGGTTGTCATCTGAGCACCATAACCACTACACCAAACCAACGGACTGAATGCCATCTATGATCTTGGAACCAACGATGCACAAAGTCAAGGCACTACAAAGAAGACGTGATAGAAAAAAACAGTACATCAGTGGTGCCACATCAAAGCCGCGAGTCACGAGCGCCCAACAGACAATGACTGGCATATAAAGAAAGGCAGCGTTAGACTGTCAACAAGCTGCTCACCACCATTGAAAGTTTCATCATTCGGCTCAATGACCACACACCTGCCAAAAAGGGCGTTGTACGTACCATTTCCTTGATGCGGCTAAAGCTTGCTGCCACTCTGCATGCTTTGAATTTTTCTATGCTTTTCCTCCGCCTCTAATGTGATGAGAAGCTGTTTGTATCACATAGAAAAAATGATGTGAATTAGGCGCAGTGTTGTAGCCAGGGAAAAAAACAGCACTAGACTTGCAGTCCAACTTATGGTACGTTACGGGGTAAATCTTGTGGCGAAAGGCAGGCGATTTTAAAGTGTGGGTAAGTAGTCTACGTCATAGAACTGCATGCTTTCAGGAGAACTGGCGCAGTAAAGGCGGTAAATTTTGGCGATTGAGGCGAAAGTGCCAGCAACTGTTGTTATATGCTGAGAAATCTTGGGCAAAGACCATTACATCATTTATGTAGTCCAAGGTAGATCGTCTATTGAATACCACGTTGTATGTAGTCCATCATTTATCTCTAAGTAGCATCCGGTTGGAAAATTCAAAAACATGACAATGAACTGATACAAGTCTGGCGCTACAAAAACGGTTTTTGGTGGCTGGTCTCCAACACCGGTACCTGCCAATAGCCAGACCGCTTTATGAGACAAAGAACTGGGCAGCCAGTGTACGCTGCATAGTTCTAGGCATCGCGAATGTGCAGAAGTTGGCAACCATCCTTAAAAGCATTCTAATCACTGGCCGTAAATAATGGAAACGACGATAACACCACCTTTTTCTTTGACAAGTGCGATCGCGGAAGCTCACGGGCTCGATAGAGATCAACAGACGCCTAGATGAAAGAACATAGTTCATATTTATAGGACAGTGCCGTAGAAATATAACGTCTATAAAAGCTTGAGCGCCACAGGGGCCTATATTAAGTCCAATTCTTTTCAATTCATACGTTAATGATATCGCCGCGGCTATATCTACTAGAAAATTTTGATATGCTGATAATATGGTCATTTCGTTTCCGCATTTCCGCTTTCCGAAAGAAGTTTTCAGATAGCAAGATGCTACGGTAAGTTTAATAAACTGGTTCGCCAATAAGGTCATTAATGTAAGTGAATCTAAACCACAGCTCATTTGTTTACATAACCCACTGAAACAAGTTAATCCAGGCGTTCCATTCCTGGCTCACTGTTCATTTTGTTCTCCGTACTCTTGCACACCTGTTCTCTATTTGTCCTCTGTTAAATGCCTTGCTAAACATTTCGACAGAGACTTCTCCTGGAATTATCTGCTGGCTTACGTTTGTTCCAGGTTCGGGCAGTCTCTCAAACATTGTGCGCTATTAGATACTATACGCCACCATTAGTTCGCATAACGATACTGCAAGAGTTAGGTTATAGTGTTCTTTGGTACGTCATTACGTCGTTCGGACACTGAAATTTGTGAGAAAAATAAAACAAACTGCATTCTTTGCTTTATATTGAAAATGGTTAGCTATGATTTACAACTGCCCTCAGGCACAGACCATTCTAAATAACTACGATGCTCCAATTTTGACGCTCTCCTTCTGAAACAGTTGTCCTGAGGCACTTTCGTTTCAACAACTATAAGAATCTATATGTCCCAACATGCTGTCCTCGACATAAAAAAAAAAAACGTTTTCGGGTCATTCTCTGCTCCACCAGCTATAGTCAGTGCACTCGGAGTCACTTCACACCATCTTGCTTTATTAAACTACCCGCGAGTGTTTTCCTTGCTAAATAGGAATTCAAACTGAGGCAAATTCTTCGGCACTATAACTTGCAACTCCTTGGCTATACTTGTTCTTTTCCTCGGTTAAATGCATCAGTGGTACCATAGCTTAGACTTAACCCTATTGCATCAGGCTGCATATACCAAATTTGGTATTATAGTACATGAATGGATGATGGAGGTATGTTGCTGGTGCAAACACGATAATTTTAAGATGCGTGTCCTGTAACAACATGCCTATATGCCAGCCCCGCCGCGGTGGTCTAGTGGCTAAAGTACTCGGCTGCTGACCCGGAGGTCGCGGGAGCAAATCCCGGCTGAGGCGGCTGCATTTCCGATGGAGGCGGAAATGTTGTAGGCCCGGTTGCTCAGATTTAGATGCACAATAAAGAACCCCAGGTGGTCGAAATTTTCGGAGCCCTCCACTACGGCGCCTCTTAAAATCATATGCTGGTTTTGGGACGTTAAACCTCACATATCAATCAAATCAATCAATCACTACATGCCATGCTCATGATGCGCTGGTGGCCATTTCACTAGCTTCACTTATACCAAGTTGGGTATTACGGGACCTGAATGGATGACGAAGGTAAGATACTGGTGCAAACATGATAAACATGAGATGCGTGTCATGTAACAACATGAATACATGCTACGCTCATGATGCGCTCGCGGCCATTTTGCTACCTTCACATGTAGCAAACTCGGTATTACGCGATGAGAACAGACAACATAGGTAAACTACACTTCCAAACATTACAATAACGACATGCATGTCATGTAACAACATGCCTACATGCCACACTGGTGATGCGCTCGCGGCCGTTTCGCTAGCTTCACATATGCCAAATTTGGTATTGCGTGACGCCAATGGATGACGAAGTTATGTGACTGGTGCAAACATGATAGTCATGAGATGCATGTCATGTGAGAACATGACTACATGCCACAGTCAAGGTGCCAATACATTTCGACGTGACGCGGTGCTCGTGCTCACCGGTGTTCATAAGCGTCGCGTCACACCGGTGTGGCCGCGCCAGGCGCCGGTCCTGCCTTATAACCGCAGACACGTGCGGTGCTGCGTTGCTTTGACGCATGCGCGTTGCAGCGCGTACATGGCGTCCCTCCGTCACGAAAAGAGGGAGACTCAGTGTTGTCTGGGTAACGCATCGGCGCGAAATGCAACATGTCGCGTTTAGCGCTTGTTGCCATCGGGCCGCGCCGATGGACGCTGGTCGCGCCTGGCGTCAGACTGTAGAGTGCTCGCGTTTTGCTAAACGTAGCCTTGCTGTGCCCAGCATGCGCGCGCGTCAACGCTACATTAGTTAATAATGAGCCCTTCATGATGCGCTCGTGGTCATTTTGCAAGCTCTTTATATACCGAATTTGGTGTTAAGTGACGTCAATGAATGGCGTGTGAGGAAGAAGAGGAACACATGCGGAAGCACGTTGCCATTCATAAAAATGTTACTCTTTACGTCTACGCCGATGATATTGCTTTTTCTCGTCATCCCGAGATATCAATAGTTTGTATGAAATCTTAGTCATATTTGAGTGAGCTTGAGGTATGGCTTGGCGGGCTGTCTTTTTCACTTAATGTTAGCAAATGTGCTCTGCTTGTATTCCCTCTATCCGTTCCCGTATTTCTTTCACTGCATTATCGAAATGATCTGATTCCACAAGTAACAGTACTAAAATATCTTGGTATTGTTTACGTGGACAATTTTAATTGGCAGCAACAAATAGAATCAAACACCCGTAAAGCAGAAAGCGCCGTAGGATTGCTCCGCCGGTTTTGCAATGAGAAGTCAGGGATGCGCAGGGCTACGTTACTTATGATATACAAACTTTACGTACGCCCAATTCTGGAGTTTGGCTGCGTTCTGTTTTTTGGAAGTGCTGAGTACAAATTAAGACCTCTTATAATGCTAGAAAGACAAGCTCTTCGTGTGTCTCGGGCTACCTAGGTGTGTCGCGAATAGCGTGCTTTATTTGGAAGCTTGAATCATTCCACTTGATGCTAGATTTCGACAGCTTACTGTGCAAACATTTTTAAAACTTTACAATGCACCCCTCTTCTGGTCACAGACAGTTTTCATCAAACATCCAGTTTCTTTCTTTCAGCGCCCGTGGTTTCGTTATCAAAGACCCCAAGTCATTTTCGTCGAGTCTCTGTTATCAAATCTTCACATTTCCCTCCGGCATTTAACCCCCCAAACCCAATGCTCGGTGCCAGTTGACTTAGTTTTCGATGATATTTTTCCGACAAATGCCAAGTTACTTCGAAAGCATGTTCTGGAGGGCCTCCTTCAAGACCATCTCAGTCATTTTCCTAAATAGGTAGTAATTTCGACGGACGCAACGCAAAATCTTCAGAAGGCTGGAGTAGGTACTTTTTCTCATCAGCTTAATTAGTCTTTTGCGCTCCGATTGCCTGACTTCACACCAATTTATCTCGCAGAATTCCTGGCCATTACATTGGCTCTTCAAAAACTAAATTGTCAGCAATCAAAAGCTATTATTATTTCGGATGCTTTGTCTGTATGTACACATCTCACGTCCGCAAAGAAGTCTCCTCTTCTCAGGATATTTTGGTGTCTCGTACCGCATAGCTTATCAGAAGTTCGGTTTATTTGGGTCCCCGGGCATGCTGGAATTGAACTAAATGAAATTGCTGATTCACTCGCTTCGGCATCTTTAAATTTCCCGGAGGTGCTAGTAGCTTCACAGTTTCTTTTTATTACTGCCGAACGATTCAAACGCCTGTTAATCTTAAAAATAAACGAAACGCCGCTTCTACAATCTGAAGAATTTCGGCACTTGCAATTCACATGGAACACCGCAAAATGCCTTTCCCGTCAATGTGAGGTGACCCTCACAAGGTTTTGCTGCAGAGTTCCTCTGTTAAATTTTTATCTCAACAATTCAGGATTTTCATTAACTAACCTATGTGTAGTTTGCAATGAACCGGAAACAATCGATCACTTTCTTCTCGCACGCCGCCGCTTCGCCTCACTGCGCCGAATAATTCTTGAAAGACCCATTGGTATGCTCGGATTGCCAGTCAATACATCCACCCTATTATCGTTTGGAGCCAGTCAGTTGGGTGTGGACCGCAGTGCTATTCTGTCAGCAGTACATAAATTCATTCAGGCAACCGGAAGGATACGCTGCTAGTGGTACTGCCAGATATATCCAATTCTTTCTCCCTTTTCCTCGGGTGCCAGAGCAGTGGAAGCTGGCAAGCACGATCCTTATTCATAAGCCAGGAAAGCCCCCTAACTTGGACAACATGAGGCCAATATCCTTGACATCATGTATCGGCAAGGTCGCAGAACATGCCATACTGCACAGGATAAACAAGTACTTGGAAGATAACAACATATATACACACAATATGGTTGGATTCAGGGCAGGGCTATCCACACAAGATGCATCGAAGCTTATCAAACACGAGGTCATTGACAATGAAACCAGAGACGTGAGAGCCATTCTGTGCCTAGATCTAGAAAAAGCGTTTGACAACTTCCTCCACTCATTCATACTCGAAGCAATTTCCAAGCTTGGTCTAGGGAAAGCCTTCTATGACTACGTATGGTCCTTTCTTACAGATCGGAAAGCCGTGATGAAGATTGCAGATATCGAGACCGCAGCAATCGAACTAGAAGCAAGGGGCACGCCACAAGGGGCAGTGATTTCACCAATGCTGTTCAACATTGCCATGATTGGACTGTCAAAGAAATTATCGAGCATTGAAGGATTGAAGCACAGCATCTACGCAGATGACATTACCATCTGGTGCACAGGTGGAAGCGAGGGGCAGATTGAGAGCGCTCTGCAAGAGGCGATTGACACCGTAGAAAACTACCTTCGCCCTTCCGGGCTCAAGTGCTCCTCGAGTAAGTCAGAACTTTTGCTTTATCGGACTGCACGCCGGGGACCGAAGCCCAGGGGATGGAAGCCGTTAAACCAGTTAGACATCCATCTCCGTTCAAATCAAGGGGATGCCATCCAGAGGGTCGACTCCATCAAAGTCTTGGGAATGCTGATAGAGTCTACCAGCGCCAACAGCAAATCTATAGCCAAGTTAACTCGGAAAACAGACAGTGCGGTGCACCTCATACGCAGAGTGGCCAACAAAAGAAATGGGATCAAGGAAGACAACCTCATCAGGTTGATGCATGCGTTTGTTGTAAGTCACTTCACATACGAGGCAGCAATGCACAACTGGTCAAGAGCAGAGTCCGAGACACTGAATGTGCTCCTCAGGAAAGTTATCAAGAAGGTCCTGGGCCTACCCATACATACCAGCACCGAGTGTCTGCTTGAGCTTGGCATACACAACACGCTCGAAGAAATAGCAGAAGCCCAAGAGAGAGCACAGTTTGCAAGGTTATCCACTACAAGGTCGGGGAGAATGATCCTGCAGGAGCTGGGCCAACACCCAATAGCAATCAGACGCAATTACAATGATATCCCTGACAACATCAGGGAGACTATCACGGTATCTCCTATACCGAGAAACATGCATCCAGAACACAACGTCGGAAGAAGAGTAGCGAGGACCAGGACTATACTTCGTCAAGTCTCAAACGAGGAACGAGGGGTCGTATTTGTTGACGCGGCTTCCTACGCCAATGGGAAAGCGTTTGTGGCAGTGGTAGTCGATGGGGCTGGCCATGTCGTCAACTCAGCGACGGTCAGGACGAAAGACCCAATCATTGCGGAACAAGTGGCCATCGCCTTAGCACTCAAGATGGATAACATTGAAGTCGTCTACAGTGATTCCATGGCAGCACTATGGGCGTTCGCCAAGGGGACGGTCTGTGAACAAACGACGAAAATACTGCAAGGCAAGAACATAACACATCATCTTCTGAGTTGGTTCCCAGCTCACCTTGGACAAATCAACGATTCCCCTCCCAATCTCAACAAAGCAGCACACGAGGCGGCGCGAGAACTCTCCAACCGCGCCTCCCCGGGAATGCGTTCTACCGGTAAAGGGGATAACCGGGAAATTCTTACAACATATAACGAGCTCACTAAACATTTCTACCTGTCTAGAAGGATTTTCCCTCCACCTCACAAAAATCTAACCCGGCCCCAAGCACTTACATTAAGGCTTTTGCAAACGTGGATGTACCCTACTTTGAAAATGTTACACATCATGTACCCTGACCTATACCCAAGTAATCTTTGTCCACATTGTGGGGAAATAGCTTCATTAGAACACATGCTCTGGCAGTGCACCAAATTCGCTCATTTATCACACATCACCTCTGCCAGATGGGAGGTGGCAATCCGCAGCTCGTCCTTGGCAGATCAGCTCTGGGCTGTCCACCAAGCCCGCGAGGCGGCTGAGGAGCTTGGCATCTCAGTCCCCACGTGGGAGCTGCCCGCAACACAGTGATCTGTGTTTTGGAGGACCAAATAAAAGTTTATCCAATCCAATCCAATTCTCCCTTTTCCTCATTCTTGTTAATTTGTTTTATATATTCTGGTTTATCGAATTCTTCTGCAATTTTTCAAGTTTTTCTAAAGGAACAATATTATTGTTCCTAATTTGTTTTTATTTTTTTAGCAAGCGTTGTAAAAAATGATCTATTATGAGGTACAGTGTGGCCAATCCCCCATGTGGGTATGAGCCAAGATCTCCTAGGAGACAAGACAAGACAAGACATTGCCATCGCCTGGCTCGGTTGTTCGCTCGCATGCTATGCTTTGCCTGCTACTGCTGCTGCTGCTGCTATATTCCTGGTCGCTGTGTACCTGAATAAACCCTCGTAACAAGTAGTGGAGCTGCTGGGTCGCACCAACCTGGAACTTTGCAGCCGGAAACTCAAGCCAGCCTCTGCAATTCTGCAATGCTGGATGAAGTACAAAATCAACCACAGCAACAACTTGCAGACCTGGTGCCCACATTGGACTGCCCTGGCCCATCGTGTCAACGCAACCCACCTGTCTTCAGCGGTACAGAAGAGGAGGATGTCGAAGATTGGCTCGCCGAATACGAACGGGTAAGCGTGATCAACCGCTGGGATGACGCTGCGAAGCTCATCTACGTGTCATTTATTTGAGTGGCGTCGCCAGCGTGTGGCATCGGAACCACCAACGCGACTTCTTGACCTGGGCGGCTTTTAAAACGCTCGTGACGGAAGTAGTCGGGCGCCCCGCCGTTCGCAAGCTTCGATCCGAGCAACGGTTGCGTGGCCGCGCGCAGCAGAATGGTGAAACATTCACAAGCTACATTGAAGACGTTGTCGACCTGTGCAACCGCATTGATGTCGCAATGGCCGATGCCGATAAGATCAGGCATATCTTGAAAGGGATTGAAGACGACGCCTTTCAGATGCTGCTGGCAAAGAACCCGTCCACAGTGTCTGAACTTGTGAGTCTTTTCCAAAGTTTTGATGAGCTGCGCAAACAACGCACAGCCACGCGCCGCTCTTATCCACAGGCGACTTCAATGTCGGGATTGGCTGTTGCTCCTGACAACTCATCTCTGCTGCAACAGATTAAGAATTTCGTTCGTGCAGAGGTCACTCGCCAGCTTTCGCTGATGCCGCTTGTTCACGACCAGTAGAATTCCCTGGTGGCACCTCCTCTCCAAAACATCATCAGGGACCAGGTAGCCGAAGAGGCCTCGCCTTTGCTCCATCAGGCTCCGACTGCTGCTCCCCTGACGGATGCCGCAGTCGCTTCCAGGCCTGTGATGCAAGGTTACAGCCCTCGTAGTCCGCCTATTCGCCCGCCAGTATCGTCGCCCGCCCGCCCAGTCGTACAGTACGCACGAGCAGACAACCCTTGGCGCACGCAAGACAACCGTCCCATTTGTTTTCATTGTGGCCTTGTTGGACATGTGGCCCGTTACTGTCGATTTCGTACACCACCTATCTCCAACAGTGTGCGTCCACCATGGGTCACGTATGCGCCACGTCCACCCCGCCGCAGTTATTCAGACGACTACGAATCTGACCCTACCTCTCGGACCCCACCCTCCTCTCGCTGCCCACGTTCTCCTCGCCGCCGCTCCCTTTCCCCCATGCACCAATGGCGGAGCCCTGTGCGCGAGGAAAACTAAGTAGTGCAGTTCAGGAGGTGAGAACTGCGGTTCCGGCGAAATTCATGAGACTTCAAATTTCTCTCCGAAACGTTACAGAAGGAACATGGACGCTAGCTCTTGTCGACACCGGCACTGCCCTTTCAGCAATTGATGCCCGCATTTGCCACCATATCGGAAAAATCACGACGCCTGTTTCTGGACTATCTCTTCGTACAGCCAACGCGCAGCACGCCAAGCCATCCGGTGCCTGCACAGCCCGTGTCGTCATCCAGGATGTTCTTTATGTGATCGAACTCATTGTGCGGCTATCTTGTTCTCACGACGTCATATTAGGGTGGGATTTCCTATCTACATATCGCGCCATCATCAATTGCGCCCGCGCTGAACTCGAGTTATTCCCATTTTCAACAGATGTCATCAGTGACAAGGACATATGTCGCAAAATCACAGTCTGTGACGACACCATTGTGCCTGCCCAGTCTACCGTTGTTGTCTCCATCTCTTGTGACTCTGAAGACACCGGCTCAGTGCTTTTCGCACCGTCTGCACTTCTAGTTCACCGCCGATCACTGCCGTTGCCATTTGCCGTTCTCGAGTTTCATTCAGGCGCCTCTGTCATGCACATCACCAATCCATCGCATCGCCAATCCAATCCAACTTTGCGACGCCGGGAAACCCTCGGCAAAGCCGAGCCGCTGGCGTCATCTTCGATGTTCGGCACTATGGATGACCCAACTGATATGGCCACTCTCGAGACATCAACTCCTCGGCCACTACCACGATCTTTCACACCAGCTATAGCCAGCGGCCTTACGACAACACAAACAGACCAACTTCTTCGCTTGCTCGACGATTTCTCTTCCTCTTTTGACGGCCAAGCAAGGGCACTCGGCCACACAACGACTGTTTCGCATACTATCGACACCGGAAGCCATGCGCCCATTCGACAGCGTCCTTACCGAGTATCGGCTAGTGAAAGGCGCCTTATCGATGACCAGGTGAATGACATGCTTAAACGCGGTGTCATTCAACCTTCCAACAGTTTTTGGGCATCACCCGTCGTCCTTGTTCGGAAGAAAGATGGCACAATACGATTTTGCGTTGATTATCGCCGGCTTGACAAGATTACCCGAAAGGATGTGTAACCGTTGCCACGAATTGATGACGCACTCGACTGCTTGCAAGGAACGGAGTTCTTTTCTTCCTTGGATCTCCGCTATGTCTACTTGCAAGTGCCCATGTCTGAGACTGACCGCTCGATAACCGTGATTGTAACACCAGATGGATTATACGAGTTCACTGTAATGCCATTCGCTCTCCGTAACGCGCCCGCCACCTTTGAACGCATTATGGATGGCACCTTACGCGGCTTTAAGTGGCACACTTGCCTCCGCTATTTGGATGATATTGTCGTCTTTGCGCCAGGTTTCCCGACCCATCTACAACGGTTGCATCAAGTTTTGATCTGTGTCCGAAGTGCCGGTCTCCAGCTTAGCTTAAAAAAGTGCCTATTTGCCGCTAGAAAACTAAGTATATTAGGCCACGTCGTCTCCAAAGGAGGCATTCTTCCCAATCCTGTTAAACTTCGAGCCGTATCTCAGTTCCCGAAACTTACTAATCTGAAAGCACTGCGGACCGTCATTGGCCTATGCTCCTATTTTCGGTGCTTCATTCGTAATTTTGCTACTGTCATCGCACCTCTCAATGCACTCCTACAAGGCGAAAAGGAACTAGCTACCTGGTCAGAAGCTTGTGACGATGCGTTTACGACACATCGACGCCTGCTTACGTCTCCACCAATTTTGCGTCACTTCGCTCCGAGCGCACGCACAGAAATTCACACTGATGCTAGAGGTGTCGGCCTTGGTGCTGTGCTCGCACAACGTGACGATGCCAACGCTGAATACGTGGTTGCATATGCCAGTCGTGCACTCACGAAACCCGAGACCAATTACACCGTAACTGAAAAAGAGTGCCTGGCCATCAAATGGGCTCTACAGAAATTTCACCCCTATCTTTACGGTCGTCCTTTTGACGTCGTAACAGACCACCACGCTCTGTGAAGGTTGTCAAACCTCAAGAACCCGTCAGGTCGCCTTGCTAGGTGGGCCCTCCGACTCCAGGAATACAACATCCGTGTCGTATATCGTTCTGGCCAACAACACTCTGATGCTGACGCCCTGTCACGCTTCCCACTCATTTCAGACGCCAGCGCATCTAGTCACAGTCACAATATTTCGCCACTCGACATCTTGGACATTCTCGGAGCAACGAAATGACTCTTGGATCGCCACAATTCTAAACTTTTTGTCAAGCCCCCTGACCCCCCCCCCCCCCCCGGTGCCACGATCGCTACGCCGCCAAGTGCAGCATTACGCTATCCGCGATGGCCTTTTATACCGCCGTAACTACCAAAACGATGGCCGCATATGGTTATTGGTCGTGCCCGGCCATCTTCGTCGCGATCTCTGCTGCGCTTTCCACAATGACCTTCAGTGTGGCCACGGTGGCGTGTTTAAGACGTACACGAGCTTTCGCCTACGCTGTTATTGACGCGGAATGTACAGCTTCGTCTGCAAATACCGTCCGCTCATGCCTCGCCTGTCAACGATGCAAACCAGTCCCGGACCTCTCCACAGCACCTCTCCAGCCGCTTCGCTGCACAGACCATCCTTTGATCGCGTCGGCATTGACTTGTACGGGCCTCTCTCATGCAGTGGCGCTGGCAACCGCTGGATTGTCGTGGCCGTGGATCACTTGACAAGATACGCTGAAAGCGCTGCATTACCTGCTGCAACAGCCAAGGACGTTTCCTTGTTTATTCTACGCAACTTTGTTTTCCGCCATGGTGCCCCTCGTGAACTGCTCAGTGATCGCGGCCGCCTATTTCTCTCAGACGTAGTGCAATCCCTCCTATCCGAATGCAGAATTATTCACCGCACCACTACTGCATATTACCCACAGAGAAACAGATCAACGGAACGATTTAACCGAACTCTGGATTACTTGTTGTCGATATACGTTGCGTCAGACCACTGCAATTGGGATCTTGTTCTTCCGTTTGTCACATTCGCCTACAACACCGCCTCCCAAGCCACCACCGGATTTTCACCATTCTTCTTGCTATACGGCCGTGAACCCACTAGCACTATTGATACGATTCCGCCATATCATCCAGAAGTTGAGGACTACCAGCCTGTGTCTGCGGTGGCTCACCACGCCGAAAAAATGCCGACAACTGGCCCGTTCTTTCACCCACGAGCAAGAGCATCGCCAAAAACAGCGTCACGACTCCGACACTCTCCTGACCCTTTCACTCTCTCGTGTGGCTTTGGGTCCCACCCCTGCTGCTCCCGGCCTTTCTTCTAAGCTTCTTCCGAAGTATCACAGACCCTACCGTGTGGTTGCGCCGACCTCTCCTGTTAATTATGTGGTACAACCCATTACGCGATCTTCCGACATTCGTCGTCGGGGGCGAGAAACAGTCCACCTTAACCGTCTCAAGCCGTATTATGGCCCTCTGACCTCCCTTTAGGTCGCCAGGATGGCTACCTCTCACAATAACCGGGGATAATTGTGAAGAAGAAGATGGACACGTGCGGAAGCGCATCGCCATCGCCTGGCGCGCTCGGCTGTTCGCTCGCTGGCTACGCTTTGCCTGCTACTGCTGCTATCTTCCTGGTCGCTGTGTACCTGAATAAACCACCGTAACTGGCAAAATATTTGACTAGTGCAAGCATGATAAATCTGACACGTGTGTAAGCAAGATAATGACAACATACAACGCTCATAGCATGCTCGTGGCCGTTTCGCTAGCTCCACATATACTAAATTTGGTATCACGTGACGCGAATAAATGACGAAGGTAAACCACACATCGAAACAGGATAACCATGACATGGAAGTCATGTATTGCATCATTTACCTCTACCTCGTATCCTTGTGCTGATTTTAAAGTGACATTTCAACATTTCTCATTCGTGCTTGGCATATCATCGATCTACACTGTACGTGGGATCTCCCAATTTTTCTCTCTACTTATTATGCGCGCATTAAAACGACGTTATAATGTTCTGTCAAGTGAAGTGTTGCATCTTCTTTTTTTCTTTTTTCTCTTCTTTGCGCGACCAAAAATTTAACGGTTTTTTATCCATGTCGAATGTCAGGCCAGACGTCGCTAGTTGTATTAGTATCAGTTTTATTTTGCCTTGCACTGCCGTAAAAGCACGTCTTTATTTGGTTTACATACGCAAAAAAAGAAAAGAAACATGACTCCGTCTATGTGCTCTTAGATATATTCAGTCTTGTGAACTGCTGTCTGTTGGCTCTGCCTTTCAAGCCCAATGAGACTTTGGTAGGCCAATTTGACATTTTTGTGCTGCTTTTTCGAAACGCTAATAAAGGATTATTATTATTATTATTATTATTATTATTATTATTATTATTATTATTATTATTATTATTATTATTATTATTATTATTATTATTATTATTATCATTATTATTAATATTATTATGATTATTATTATCATTATTATTAATATTATTATGATTATTATTATTATTATTATTATTATTATTATTATTATTATTATTATTATTATTATTATTATTATTATTATTTGGCGCCCATGGTCAGTATAGCCTGCTATGAACTTAGGTTCTGCAATGGTTACGCGATACTGGTGCATCCGCCGAGATAAGCGGCAGTCAGCGTTGATGTGGTGTTTGACATTTATTTCACGGCCTAGGAATGTTTCCGCAACGTCGAAGTAGGGCGGCCATGTTGACGGATGGTATGAAGTCGCGACAGCCAGTTTGCTTCAGCTTTGTAGTGCAAATTCTGAAGACTACATAGTATGCGTCACAACATACGAATAACAGTAATGAAAAAAAATTGACTAGCTTGCCTAGAAAGAAAAAAAAACACTTTTTATACACTCGTCTGCAACTTTCTCAAAGCAAAGTGCTCGCTTAGCTTCCTACATTACAAGTTCTACAGTAATCAATAATTTTGACTGCAGCGCTACAGACCCGAACGAAACATGTTGATGATCAAAGCCGTGCTGCGTCCTCCTCATTGTCCTTTAGCCGCGCACTAGCCGCAATAGTACATTATAAAAAAAAGTGAAAGATTTTTTTTGGTCTTTATCTGACAGGACGTGAAATTGAGAGAGTTGCTGTAATCTTTTTTGTGTGCATGTTTGTGCAGATGATACTGGTAATATAACAGCAATAAACAATAGAATGGAGCTCATGTACACTGACCCGAGTTGTAGCGTGTTTTTTACATTCCCTCTCGAAGAAGACTACTTGATGATACCAGGTATGAAGCTCCAACGTTTCATCCAAAGTTGCATGTTTTTCCCGAATGGTGTGAAATAGCATGTGCATTCATGTCTATTAAGATTTGTGTTTCTACTGAGAGTATTCGGTGTTCCTGATGATATTCTCTAACAAAGCTACATACCACGTTACTCAACCAAGCCAAATACCAATGAGTTTAGTCATATCATGGTGTCCTACTTAGTGGCCTTCCATCGATGCTTCATTTTCAATTTAAATAATGGTATATAGTGGTTGAAAGCAATACCGAGCGATATCAGAGTTCACATATAAAGGCGAACATTGAGTGGCTATAAATCAAACTTTGAGCAAAGCCACCAAGAGAGAACACTTTAGTTGGTCTGTTCTCTTTCATCAGAGCAATGCTCGTTTTGTGGTACATTTAGATAACCGTTAAGGTACGAATTTAGCTTGTTGACGTGCTAATAAAACTTTATTTTCCTTCAGCTACATTTTCTTTTCTTTTCGCATCATGAATGCAGAATAAAGTCACTAATGGGGCAGCCAAGCGCCTTATGTATCTACTTTGCCTCGTCCTCACATTAGCAGCAATCGGCGCATGCCTTTATGGAACTGCATTTCTCAGGCGCCACAAGCTTGTGCCTTAGAGGAAAGGGAATGCATGTATTTAATTTCAGCTTTGAAGCCTGTTAGTGGGGTCTCGGCATGTTGGCATCTGTTGTCTCGGTGTGTCAAGTAGTTGTATGTCCTAGGGGAACATGCGCCTGACATATTCGAAATACTCCATTGCATGCCACAGGTCCACCAAAAGTCAATAAGTCAACAGTTCGCCCATGGCTAGGGCAGTATTGAAGATGCAGGTATTTTATATACTAACGCATGTACTCTTTGCCTATCTTGTATCTGCATCGCGATTCTTTTCACAAGATGAATGTCTGTCTTTATGGTATATCAGTAAAGTATCGTGTATCTCAAGATACAAGATAGCACAGCCCCAACGTTGTACTATGCAAAACATTATTCAGTGACAGAACTCCTCTGCTTATGCTGATACTAGTTGACTAAGCCACCTGAATGAAACTACGGGCTGTGGCATCACTTTATATTTTCGTCCCAGTTCAACAGTCAGGGCAGGCGATGAGGCGTGCGCGTCCTTTTCGGTGAAGCGCAGCAACAGCCCGCAGTTCATGCACCCTGGGCAGAACCTGCATTCGCGTTCTTGCTTACCTGCCTTTTGTTTTCGAGGTTTCTTTCCTCTTTAGCGGTGTTTCCGAAGGAAGCAGCTTATCCCAAGCCATACTAAAAGTATGGCTTGGGACACCTAAAAAAGAGTGAAACTGGGTGGCTTTCCATCTTTCTGCTTATGCTTTTCTCTCTTTCTGTTTATTTTAAAAGCGAAGCATTTCTTATTAAACTTTGGTGATTTTTAGCGTATCCATCCATCCATCCATCCATCCATCCGTCCGTCCGTCCGTCCGTCCGTCCGTCCGTCCGTCCGTCCGTCCGTCCGTCCGTCCGTCCATCCATCCATCCATCCATCCATCCATCCATCCATCCATCCATCCATCCATCCATCCATCCATCCATCCATCCATCCATCCATCCATCCATCCATCCATCTATCTATCTATCTATCTATCTATCTATCTATCTATCTATCTATCTATCTATCTATCTATCTATCTATCTATCTATCTATCTATCTATCTATCTATCTATCTATCTATCTATCTATCTATCTATCTATCTGTCTGTCTGTCTGTCTGTCTGTCTGTCTGTCTGTCTGTCTGTCTGTCTGGCCGCCTACAACTTTTAGCTCTCGTGGCCGTTTCGATAATGGTATTGTTACGAAATTGGTATGGCGTAACATGACTGTATAAGGAACGTATTTCATTAGTCATAATAATAAAATCATGATATGTATGTATTGAATGTCATGATTTTCAGTTCTAATGATTTCAGTGCGTCTGGCATCCCTCCGTCACGAAAAAAGGAGACGCAGGGATGTCTGGGTAACGCATTGGCGCGAAATGCAACATGTCGCATTTCAAACATGATAATCCTGATACGCGTGTCATGCAAGAACATGACAACATACCACACTCATAGCAGGCTCAAGGCCGTTTCGCTAGCTCCACATATACTAAATTTGGTGTCACGTGATGTGAATAGATGACGCAGGTAAACGACACAGCAAAACATGATAATCATGACACGAAAGTCTTGTACAGCATCATTTACCTCCACTTTGTAACTTTGTGCTACTTTTAACGTAACATATCAATATTTCTCATTCATGCTTTGCATATCATCGATTCCCACTGTACATGAGGTCTGCCGATTTTTTGCATGAAAGAATGGTAGTCCTGTGTGAGCGCGGGTTTCTGAATTGTCACTTAAACGTACAATGTGATGACGTTTTTCTAAAGTGCCTGCCATACATGATCTTCAGTTATATTTTTCTTCCATGTATATCTTGAACACGTAGAGAAACTCCACACAAAAATGAACGTTACTGTGACAATTGAGGATACAAATGTTGTCTGACGCAGCCTGCCGAACAGTATTTAGCCAGCAACTGCGCTTTTTATTTATTTATTTAGTGTATGCTCGAATATTGGGCGCTTAAACTTCAGAAAATTTTCATTTTGCCTTGCACTCACAGAATCTTCAAAGACGACGTTACGTGACTATTGCAGACTGCTGTTTCAAAGCGCTGGTCCATCACTAAAAGTGCGCAACACATAGTGATTAGCGCTTTAATCAAGGCCATGAGCAAGAGCAAAGTATTTATACTATGCTCAGAAAATATCCTGCCTGATGGGCGTTTGCACCAGAACGTTACTTTTGTCGAGTCTTTCGCGCTTAGGGCGAAACATTTGGGTGATAGCTTGTTCACGCTGGCATTGGAGCCACAGACTTTATCAACAAACATGACTCTACGCTAGAGCATTGGCCATATAAAAATTCAACTATATATTCATGTCACTAGAATGCCTTTCATTGTCCCGCACGAGGCATCACAAAACTTATGTTATTGAATAGTTGCGGTATATCTTTCTTAAGTAGCAGAATTATGGAGGTGCGACTTCAGATCAGTATATAAACAACAAATAACTGCGGTAGCTCACCTAATTTGCACTGAAAATTTAGAAAGAGTAGAAAATCGGTAGCTTTGGACATGTAACGCAAGTAAAACTTGATTGATCGATATGTGTGGTTTAACGCCCAAAATTGACCATATGATTATAACAGATGCCGTAGAGGAGGACTCTGGAAATTTTGGCCACCTGAGATTCTGTAACGTGCATCTAAATGGCAATCAAACTTGAATATTTGATTTGGCGCTATAATAATTTAAGCACAACACTCCTTATAAAACAAATGACTATGAGCCTCACTTTACTGCAGTGTTAGAAAGCTATATATAAACACTAATCCTCTACCTGCCTGACTTGTTTTCTATTACGTAATGTGCCAAATGTATATAAAAGACGGTGCAGTTGACAGAGGCCCGACAACGAACTGCTCTGCATATTTCAACGATACCTGCGGACCATTGGCAGATATTTTCTTCGACCCACGGTGCCACTGAAAATTCATGGCGGTGCAAAGGCGAAAAGAAACGACGACCTTTTTTGTAATACGAATAAACATCATTCAAAAGAGTGTTTTGTTTCATCAATACACTTCCCACATGCATATAAGAGAAGTAGGATATATATAGCAGTTTTTTTTCGTTCTCTGCAACCTGTTTGGTAACAGTTCGTGAAACCATGGAAAGCATGGAGAACAAAATATTTCTAAACAAGTGCTATTTGTGAATTGAATAGAGGCCACACCCAGATTACGAAAGCGTTGCATGTATTTGCCTCCTTGAGTAATGAAATAGTCCCGTTTATGCGCTGCACAATGCTCAATAAAGGCAGGGACGCCGGTTAGCCTAGCTCGAAGAGTCAGTTCGGAGTGCGTGTCCATTGGTTCAGCCTTGAGTACATCCACATTGTAGGAGAAATTTCCGAGTAGTGGACCTCTTTCACTGGCGCCATCTGCGCATGCGCACCGGGAACGCTTCCACGGCACCACCCCATAAACATTTTAGGTGACTCGTAGCCTGCTAAACCTGTCGGCGCACCATCTTGGAGGCAATGGGTGCGAAGGAACGCGCAAGCTCTCGAGCTGTCGCGTTGACCGGAGAGCCACCAAATTTGCTTTTTGTTTTCTCCGCTAAGGGCGCTGTACCTGTCATAAAAATGGTCAGTTCTGAAGTTCTTTAGAGAAGCCCGTTGCTCACAAATCGTCGTGAGGACGCTTCCTTGAAACGCCAAATCTCTGTGCGGCCATAGCCTTTCATGGAGCTTCAAAGCAAGCATCATCCTAGGGAACTGAAACCTAACGTAAGCTATGCTGAAACGTAGCGCCAGCAAAATTATTCCCTCGCACCAGACGGCTCCGCTGTTTCAAGCATTGTGGGGCCTTCGAGAGACACGATAGTAGTCGAAGAGACGTCTACACCATGATGGTTTTTATTAGAGTCATGAAAACCTATACAAAAGGAGGCATGAACCCTGACCCACAATAAGTCTTGATTCTCTTCGTGGCTTTCAATGTCGAAAAACTTCCCACAAAGTAAGTTTGAAGCATCCAAGTGGTAGAGGTGCTGCGCAGCCCTTCGTATAACCTTGACGCCTTTTTTTTTTTTAAGACAAAGACGACCGCGGTGATCATAGCTTGAAATTGTATCTCCTATTGAGGAAAGATGTAAAAAATCGCCTTTTATTTGTCGTTTAGGATTAGCACAACGTCTCCTAACTTTTTGCTTGACTACAACAAGTGACATCGATGTTGTGTGCCGGTAGCAGCTGCATTATATGTTCCTGGCATATTCTTCTTCAGAACGCATCAAGGCATGCGCTTCTTCACATCGAAAGTTTTCGCAGTTGATGTTTGATTGAACTAGAATCTTTTTGATTGCTTCTCAGAAAAGGAGCCGGTGTACACGGGGCCTCCTCTAGCTTGCTCTATATTGTTGGCATTGACCGAGATTGTGCTACTGATTTAACTACTGCCAAAAAGTCTTCTTATTAAACACAGTTCAGGAAGGCTGTCTTCAAGGTCTTTTGTTGTGCGGACTTTACTGTACAAATGAGGAGTGTACAACCCCACGCTTAGATGGTTCGCGTTCGGTTATTAACATCTATGTTAATTCCAATGTCCCTGAAGTATGCGTTCGTGTCCGACTGACACAAAATCCCACCATATTATATTTAGTTCCTTGGATGCAGTGTACACTTTTTGCGTAGTCTTCATCTTCCTGCAACACGCCTTAGTGCATCTTACAAGAATGTGTTACTGAGGCTGCATACAAGCTCGTGGTGAATTGGACGTACGACAGCACATCTAAAGATAACAATCTACGCCCATGCTCAGCTTCAGCTAGTTGCGCTGTGGTACAAAGGCCCTGCGAAGACAATTCCAACAGCACAAAATGGTTCACATTCTACAACTTTGTTCCTAGATAGAGGTGCGAATGCTACTACTCATGGGCATCACTCTATATGTTCTGCACACCTAACAGTAACCAATAGTTTTGTTTACCATTTGTCGAACCGTCATGATCCAGTAGCTCTGTCTGAGTTGAGCGAGTATGTCCCATATGCCATAGGATAGCAGGTGGTGGTGTTCTCTTTCTATCACATGTTTGGCGAATTCTTGCTCTGGCTAGAGAGCTACAGAATTCTTCTCTTTGCTCGTGAACTGAGAGTTTATCCCCCTTTTTTGAAATTTGATGACGTTTGCTTTATATTTGTATGAGGCAAATTTCATAGGATTGGCTGTAGATTCATAAATCTTGTCTAAATGTAATTTTTGTACCCTATAAATTCTAAATGTTTCTCCTCTTTGCGTTTCACTCGTGAGCAGTGGTTACGTTAATCTTCCGCATTTCTTGTGTTCAAGCATTGATATTCAGGGTAAGGCTGTTATTGCGAGATAAATCAAATAAAACAGGCTTTTCCTCTGTTGTCATCTGCGAAATCTTTATACCTTCGACTGTTTTTTATGCTTGGAAGTTCTGCTGTTGAAAACCTTGGTTTATTACTCAGCCACTCATATAATTCCATCACAGGGCTCTTTCTTCCAAGATGCTCACCCCTCGAGCCACATGTTAAATTATCTGCTGGCTTTCGCTCTGAAGGACAGTATTGCTACGAAGTAGTTAACTAAAACGTTCTATGTCCTTTAGAATGTTTGATACGGAAGCTTTCTATTCACAAGGGTCACAGTTTATCCATCCATAAACAGCTTTCATACCAAACAAGAAGTGCTTTTCGTAATCGGTCGATTTTCCTTTCTGGAGTTAGCAGTGGTCTTGTGGCTGTCAGAGCTCGCAGCAGTTCTAATCTCGGAAGCGGTAATGTCTTGAGTGGTCCCATTCTTGATTTTGCGACAAAAAATCTTGTCTTTACTTTTCCATTCTTCGTCTCTCTTCGGCCGCAATTCACATCTCTCTATGTCAATGTGCTGGCATCTAAAAAAAATTGAATGTTTTCTGACAGGACGCTGTTGTAATAGGTATAGTACGCGGAACATGTGCCATATTCAAGAGTCGAAAAAATTCGCTATCATCCTTCTCAAGTGTCCCTGATGTTAAAAGGAAGATGGTCGTCCTATTTCAACAGTTTCTTTTACGGCTGCTACGAAACTAACTTGGCTTTCACTGTGAACGGTGACGGAAATCCGCATGGGTCGTATATTTGTGCTGAAGCCTTGCAGACATTGCTCTGCTTTCTTCTTTAATGCTAGAAGCTGCATAATATCGGAGGTGTCAGTACAGTACAAGTCGTCCCCAAGATGGCGAACACCTCTGAGTAACTTTTTTGTCTTTGAAACTGTATCAACAATCCCCCTGAATTATTTCTTGATCAATCGCTCAGATGTTGAATACATGTTGAATTAAGCGTGCATTTTCGAAGATGCATTCCTGCTTCATTACCAATATTGGTGGCGTTATAGGAGAGTAGCGGAGCCGCTTCCGCTGTGTCTACTCTAACCGCAAACTTGAGAACATAAAACTGACGTGTCAATACGGTGATCATCCGTTCACTTCGTTCTTTTGTTTTCACAAGTTGATGATCGAGAATGAAACTCATAAGAATCACGTGTTTTTCAACGGGCGACTATCTTGTGGTCTTTAGAGTGCACTCACACCACACAGATTATGGGCCTCTACCCTATTGCATCGATGAATATACGACTGCCGGGGCCAAGATCAAAGCCGCAACTTTTGGGTCAGCTGCCGAGCACTGTAGCCGCTGTTCTACCAAGGCGGACCATGTATAGCGACTTAGTGGTATCGCTAATGATGGTAGGTATGACACTTTTTAATGGCAGCGAAAGGTGCGGCGGTGGCTCACACTCCCTGGGAACTTTGTTCGCACTGATTCTTGTTGATATGGTGACCCACTTCTAGTCGACGGCCGTGCGATGAAATCCCGGCCCTGCTGGCTCAATTTATATGGAAGTGTATTTATTGAGAGCCGTGTACATTGATATTAGTGCATGATAAACCGCCCATAACGTCAAGGTTTCTAGATATCTTCACAACTACGTCTATTATAGTTCTTTTGCAGCGCAATACCTCAACAATTAATACTCAAGCTGTCAATTCATAGTGAACGATTATTAGGCCCATTTGCGAAAGGGTGGAGAGTGAATCGATATCCATATCAGTCTTAAAAAATCATCTCTATGATAGCCTAGGCAAGGCTGCTTCTAATGTCTTGCTTTTTATTTTGTTATTGCCGCAGGGGGCGCTCTCGCACTCCCGCCAATATACTTGTGGCAATCCGGCTTTAGAAAATGAGAACTCGAGCCAGCGACGGAAGACGTACACAACACGCTAATGCGACCCCACAACTGTTGATATGTAAAGTTTAACATCCCGATACCACCATATAATTATGAGAAACGCCGTAGTGGAGGACTCCGGTAAATAGACCACCTGGGGTTCACTAACGTGCGGCTAAATCAGAGCACACGAGCCTACAGAATTTTCACCTTCATTGAAAATGCAGCTGCTGAAGCCGTGATTGGATCCCGCAATGTACGGGTCAGCAGCCGATCACGTTGGCCACTATACCACCTTGGCGGGTCAACTAACAACTGTTTCATACGTATAAAACACGTCTATGTAATAAACAATTCTGAGTTTCCGCTGCTGTGTTTTGTGCATCTTTAGTCGCTGTCTATAGTTTTATATGGCATCATATGTCATTCACTCGTTCAATTCTTCAGACTGTGACGTAAAATATAGACGTCAGCGTAGAAGCCAAAATACCAGCAAATACACTTTGTTCAAATAGCATCAACACTTTCAGTTCTTCTTGCTGCGATGTCACCGTACAGGTTAAGAGCACCATCAAAGCTATTTCATAGGTTTTTAGCTGAAGCAGAGCCGTAGATAACATTGCTTAAGTAATCACTCGGGGATAGCTTGGACCACATGTTCTTTAATGATTGAGCTGTAATTAGTGACTGAGGTGGCCTTATGATGAGATTTTCATTTGTTCAAACTTCACAAAACTATTTAGTTCTGATGTCATTTCAGCGTGTTCCTATCGTTGTTTACAGAATGAATTCATTGTTTAGTGGCGTGTTAACTGTGCAACGCAGCCGCGTCTACACTTCGAAAACGCGAAATTGAGTAACTTAGGAGCTATTCAGAAAATTAGGAATGCTCACATGGCGATAGAAATCTGCCAAGTGATTCATTGGATGAAACGCAATACGGCTACTTGCGTCGAGGTACTTTATAGTCAAGGCCACGCTACTAACCTACAAAATACTACTGCTGGCCAGCAGGCACTCTGCCCTCTAAATAAAAACCTTCCACATACTCCCCTTCCACCTAAGCGCCTAAACTCACTCTGTGCCCTCAAAAATGTTCGGCAGAATACCCATGCGCTTATTCTAACTTGGGTCTGCTTGCTCCCTAAACACGTTAGTATGACAGAGGTAGTGCTGCTAAAGAAGCTTTGAGGAGGCTTGGTCGTTGCACCGGCAATTCATCGTGAAACTTTATCATCGTGAAACTGCTCGCATTTACTAGTTCTCAATACGTGTCCACATTCTACCACTGCATTGACAGATGAAAGTGTATACCACTCTATGTGGACATGGCAATGGTTACAACCTGAACGCTCCCATCACCTCCTGCAAGCTGGTCTTCACTACATCGACGCAACCATGCAGTTACGACTATTGGACAAGCGGCAACATATTCTACAAAGCACTACTTCACTTGATACACAACACCGGCCTCACGGCGCCCACGTATTATACATACACGCTCAAAATGGTATCTATAGAAGTAGCTCAATGTCGCCACAGACACACAAAAACAGTAGTCTAACAAGGTGTTCATTTATTACACAAAAATTGCTTGACTGGTACAACCAGTGAAGCTATTTTTTCAATGTTGGAGATTGAAGTGACACTTTTTCAATGTTGGAGATTTCATTTTGTCTTATCGATGGTTTCATTTCAGTTATGTGTTATTGGTTTCGTTAAAGCAGACAGTAGAGATGCTGTTCCGTTTATGCTTCCGAATCTTTCTACGTAAATGTCTGGTTTACACTGTAGTTCCGTGCTGTGTGATGACGCTACAAATTGAGGGGTATCATATTTATTTATGTTACCTCAAAGGCACCACGTTTCAGAAGGACCAGAGAGACCGCAGAACCCATACGTCTTCGGTTTATTGTTGACAGAACAAGAATTAAAAAAAGATGCAGAGCATGCCCCTGGCTACTTCTTCCTCGCCTCCGAGCTCCATCTTCAATCTGTTTTCTACATCTTCCAGCCGGCCAGATTCAACTGAAGCAACCTTCGAGTGAATACAACAGTTGAATTATCCTCTTTAATTGTTTCCCTTAAGCATGTTCTCAGTAGTCGATCCTTGTCTGGGAAATCTTTTTGACCTTGCAGAGTTTCCACTGTGTCCTTTTTCGCGCTTCTCTAAGCAGAAGTACATCTCCTTTTTGTATATTTGTGTGACCCTATATTTTTCTGGTGGCACACTTAAGCTCCCTCAGGTACACCTTTTTCCATCTGTTCCACCATGTTATCATTGCCTGTTTTCTTGCACTCCAGTAATTCAGCAAACTGTATTCTCCGAGTCTGTTTTCCTCCTGCTTGTTCATTACTTGCCTGCCTCCTATAATGTCCGCTGGTGAGATGGGCTGTGGCTCGTTAGGATCGTCATACACATAGTTAAGAGGCCGGTTGTTAATTGCTCCTTCTGCTTAAAAAACCACAGTTCGTAGTTCTTCATCCAAAACTCGAGCACCTATAGTTTTTGCCATGGACGTCCTAACGCTTCTGATCAGTCTTCCATAAAATCCTCCAAATCATGGAGCTAACTCTACAAAAAGCTTCCGTTTTAGTTTCAGGTTACTGGTATACTGTTGCACCCTTCATTCTTCCATCTTTATATCTTGTTCATATCTTTCTCAGATTTCGTGAACGCTCTTGCATTATCACTGTAAACTGTTGTACACAATCCTCTTCTAGCTACAAATCTTCGGAATGCTTGTATAAACGCTTCTGATGACTTCCTCTTGACCAACTTCAGTTGTACGGCTCTTGTTACTGCACACCTAAATATCACAAGGTAGAACTTCGTGATTTTGTCGCCTTTTTCCTTTCGAGCATTTAGCGGTCCAGGAATGTCTATACCAACATTGTCGAATGGCCTTGCCTGTGTTATCCTGTCAGCTGGTAGTGGTGAAATTTCTTGTGCCATTGGTCTATATATAAACCTCCTACTTGTGATGCAATTCTTCATTACATATATCACCATCTGTCGGCTACGCACAATCCAAAACTGCGTTCGTAGATGTGTCAATGTTGCCACGACGCCACCGTGCATTGTCACTTGACGCACGTTCAGAACTAGGAGTTTTGAAAAGTGACTTTCTCCTGGTAAAACCATTGGATGCTTCTCATCAAAGCTCACAACACTCCACTGAAGCCTTCCTTTTATTCTTAGGACACCTTCATCATCTTACAAGATGTTCGTGCCGTACAGATTCATGTTGTCATATATTTGTGTCACTGCATTTTGTAACGTTTTTGCTCCTGCTTTGTCAGCACAAACTCTACCTTGTCCAATTCTTCTCCTGTTAGCGAAACTGTTTTCTTTTCTTTTCGTCGGTTTCTTATATAACGCATCACCCACGCGGTAACTCGTAGCGCTTTCTTGTATGATCTAAACCTGTTCACATCAATCATCTTTTCTTGCCTAGTGGTGGTAGTTAAGCTTGCCACGGTCTTTCCATCATCTTTGGTGTCATCACTGTCTTCTGCTTGTTGCGTGATGTCATAATCAGGCCTTTCTTTTTCATTCTTGATCCACGTGGGGCCTTTCTACCATAATTCACTCTTCAGCAAACGTTTCATCTTCATCCCCCTAGTCATCAAATCCGCATGATTTTCATCACTTTCAACATAGCCCCATTGACTCTCGTTCTATTTGCTCTTGATTTCTGCTGCGTGGTTGCAAACAAAGAGATCTTCGTCTTGTTTGACTTTATCCAGCATACTACAATTTGAGAGTCAGACCATAATTTCACACTCGTTGGTTTCCTGATGAAATTCTCAGTTATGTGGCTTGCCAATCTGACTGATAATGTGGCAACCAACAACTCTAACCTCGCTAGTGTAATCTTTTCGATTGGAGCGACTCTACCTTTTGCATTGTATAAATTGGCTTCATTGCTTTTACCGTAGTATTCTGTTACAAAGTATCCTGGTGCTCCATATGCCATTGGACTTGCATCAGAGAACATGTGTAGAGTCGATGCTTTCACTTCAGCTTGCCTGTTGTCATAGCATATGTTAACGGTGAAGTCATCCAAATGGTGAAGCTCCTCCGAGCAGTCCTTCCAAGCTGATCGATGCTGGCTTGGTAACGGGTCGTCCCATTTCAGTTTTTCCGTCCAAATGTTTTGCAGCCATATTTTTGCTCTAACTGAAGATGGTATCAAATACCTAGAGGGTTGCATAGCCTTGCCGTGGCTTGCAAAACCTGCTTTTTTTAGAGTTGTCTCATGTCCTTGTCATTTCGCCATGTAGTGTCGGGAAAGGTCAACACGTCATCTACGAAATTCCATTTCAGTCCCAAAATCTTGATTTCTCCCTCTTTTTTTATTTCTCAATTCAGATCATCTCCTTCATCAAATTGTTTTCTTAATTCAGCGTAATTTGAAGTCCAGTTTCCTAAATTCATTCCCGCATTACGAAAAATGTCTCTTGCTTCTTTGTATGTTTTTGTCGATGTCGAGTATTCGTTGGCTCCTAGTAAGACGTCATCGACGTAGATTCCTTTCCTGAGTTGTGCCACAACTGCAGGGCATTTCTCTTCGAATTTATCCAAATGTCGATGAATTGTGGCCGCTAGAAGAAAGTTACATGGTGTAGTTCCGAAAGTAACCTTCGCCATCCTCCACGTTTTTATCTTCGGTCTTGGTATATATTCGCTAGGTATCTTCCCCACTACATAAATCGCAGTGCGTCTCGGTCATTTCCGTGTATTTTGATCTGTAAAAGTGCTTTTTTCCACGTCGGATGACATGGAATTCTTGTGGGGTTGAAAGTTCATCGACAAACTTGTGATGTCGGGGTTTAGGTTTGGTTGTTAAGTTGTCATTCAAGGATTCCCCTTGCTTCTGGCTTGACGATGCGTCAAACACAATTCGTATCTCTGTTATTGTTAGGTCCTTCTTAACTACCACTTGATGCGGCATGTAGTATACAAATTTGTTCTGTATATCTGATCCGGCATCTTCTTCGACGTTTTCTGCTATTCCTTGCTCGAAGTACTCTCGGATAGATTTGTCGTAGGCTAGGAGGTCCTCTTTATCCTTGTATAATTTCTTTGTCACCTGAATAAGCCTCTTCTCTACAATGGTGTTGTTGTCGCCCAATGTTACGTTTTCATACCATTGTAGCCGCACATGGTATCTTCCTGCTTTGAACTCCATTGTTTGTCGGACGTACTCTAGCACATGGTCATCACTAATCTTTGTTGCTGGTTTCTCTTTGAATTCCATGTTTTCCAAGTGCCAGAATCGCTGCAGTTTGTCGACAGTCGTGTCCGACTTGGCACTGACCTTGAGTACTATAACAGTCGATGATTTAATTGGCACACATTGAAGTCTTACAGGACCTTGGACCATCCATCCCAACATCGTTTCTATTGCAATTACTTTTGGATGAATCTCGCGAATGTTACTAGTAACTATGCTCCAGTAATAATCTGCTCCAATTAACATCGAAGATTTCATATTTTTTCTTTCTTTGTCTTCTCTCTGCCATCAGCCGAAAATTTCCCTCAATGTTGCTCTTTCGTGTATTGTCAATGGTGGCGATGGTAGCACGTCACAGGATATAACTTCTATCTCCAGCGCCTTAATCGTGACTGCCTCCGATGTGGGGTCCTTCCTCCCGCTTACCTCGACGACTTTCACGTCTAGTTCCAGCTCTCCTCCTCCAAATGATCCTACGGTAATCCTTTCGGATCTTTTTACCTAGCACGCAAGTTTTTTTGACAGTCTTTTGAGAATGAATGTCCTCTGGCTCCCATTGTCCAGCAGAATCTGTGCGTAACACCCACTGCCTTCTCCCTCCATCTACGGAAAAGCTGTGTTCAGTAGTATGCACTTGTCTTCACCAGACTACTGTGCGTGCATGTTGCAGGACTTGCCGGTGTCTAATTGGTCAGGTTGCGCGCTTATGTGTACTTGCTCAACATCAGCACCACTTTGCTGCTGTGTTGGCTTTCCTGCAGGCGTACGTGGTCGGCACATGGATGCACATGCCTTCTCTTGCATGTTTTGCAGCGTACTTTAGTGCGGCATATGTTCACCGCGTGGTGAGGTCTGGTGCATCTGAAGCATCTTCACTCCCGTTGCAATGCTTCTTTCTTCTGTTGCACAGTAATGCTTCTTCTGCAATCTTCCGTGTAATGTCCAGTCATCTCACAGAAGGTGCATTTTTTCATCGAGGTACATTGAAGCGTAGATGTTCTAGGTATGCTCAATCTGCGATGCACCGATGTCTCGAACTGATGCCAAAAGCTTTACCATGCTGTTTTTTCCCCATCAAACTTTATTGTCTCAAGGCATGGCAATTTAACAAGCTCTTGCGTTTCCGAGATTTGATTAGTACCCTGTACAGAGCTCGCCTGTTCTGTGACTATTCTGGTTGTCAGTTGCATCGCTTGTTCTAACTCGCGCAATCGCTCCTCTATTTTTGTCATTGCGGCGACGATCTTCATCTCGTACAGTAAACCTCTTTCAAATTCTGGCTCCACGTCTTCTTCGATGAGTGGTTCAATCTGTTCGTTAACTTATCTTAGCGTCTGTGACACACTCTTCATCAGGTTTAGAAGCGTCCTAAGTTGCACTCGATCGGCGCCTTCTTTTATCTTTTCATCAATTTCACTCGTAAGCATTGTCACATTTGCTCGAAGCGTCTTGCGCTTCTTCGATAGGACCTCTTCATTCATGCTTAAAACGTATTGGAAGAGCTCTTCCCTATGTATGTGCGTCGCCAACAGTCGTTGGTCGTGGTCCTTCCCTCGACGGTTCGTCGTTGAGCCAGACGCCACTGCTTCGTTCTTGAACCCGTTGTTGCGAATGAGGTTGAAGTTTTTGCGTCTGTCTTCAGATTTCCTGGTCACGGCACCATGTTTCAGAATGACCAGAGAGACCACAGAACCAATACGTCTTCAGTTTATTGTTGACAGAACGACTATTAAAAAATATGGAGAGCGTGCCCCTGGCCACTTCTTCCTCGCCTCCGAGCTTCATCATCAATCTGTTTTCTATACCCTGGTTTAGAGGTTTTACTTGAGGGGTGGTAAAAAGTTACCATAACACACGTTTGGCAAGTTTTTTGAAGAGTACCGAGCTGGAGTGGTGCACGGTACCGGCAGAGAGAACGTTCCGTTTTTGGGCGTTAGCGCGAAAAAGGACGATGAGTGAGCTACCGTCTGAGCATGAGGCGATGAATGAGTTTTGTGTAGTTGAGTCTGCTAGAATGGCGATGAGCTAGAATAATCAAAGATGTACGAGGCGTAGCATGATAGAATTTATGAAAAAGACAAAGGCGGGCGATTTTGCAACAAAGAGCAAGATTGTGGAGGTTAATACGAGATTTTAGCTCTTGTTATGCCTGAGAGTCCACAGCGAACGGCCATGCCTCTGAAAAAGGCAATCTGTGTCAAGGCCAGCCCGCGAGCCCGCCTGACGCGAACAACTCAATGGCGTAAACACGCGGTAGTGCCTCTCTGCCGCGCACGCACAGTGAGTCACCTCAGCCAGCTAGCCCGTCGAGCAAGCAACCGGCGCCTTCCTGTCTGGCGGGTATGACGCAATGCTTGGCGACGTCACTCGTCCTTGGGTGCAGCCACCTGCAGCGCAGCCTCTCCAGATTCGATGAGAATGACGCAGCCCAGCGGCAACCCCATTGGAGGAGTCTGACCTCACCACCAGCGGCGCTTCTGGTTGGACATTTGGTTACTCAAAGATTCCACCCGGTGCATATAAAAGAAGCCCTGCGGCGCGTCGCGAGCAGCAGACCTATTTGAGAGCAGACCTGTTTGAGAGCAGACATGTGTGTCGCAGTTGAGCTGTGTGTCAGAGTTGAGCTATGTTTTAGCAGACCCATTTGAGAGCAGATCAATGTGTTAGAGAGGAGGGCTTGGCTCTTCGGGTCTCTAAGCTGTTGGCCACAGTGCCGAATTTGTAACGCCTCTGTATATATGCTGTACATAAAGCTTGCCTAACTCACCGTCGTCTCGTCTGCACAGAAGCAGTCGCGAGCTGAGAAACCTACGCTACCAAATGGCTGGTGACCTTCCCGGCAGAGTTCGAAGCAGTGGCGCCTTCGGGACCGTGTTGGCGTCGCCGTCTTTCGAAACAGTGGTTGCAGTGGTGAGATTCGTGGCGCCCTTCGTAACGTCATCGGAGGCGCGCTTCGAAACACTCTGTAATGCTACTGCTATATGAGTAATCGGAAAGAATAAACCTGGTCGCACGATTCTGAAAATATTCTAGTGTTTTATTCATGTTAAATTGATGGGAATCCCATATGGCACATGCGTATTCTAACTTTGGTCGCAGTAGCGTGTTATATGCTAATAGTTTTACGGAAGATGGGGCTAGGCGTAAGTTCTGGTGCAGGTAGCCAAGTACACGGTTAGCTCTGTTAGTTATATTGGTGACGTGGGGCATCCAAGAGAAATCAGCGGTGAGTTCAATGCTGAGGTATGTATAGGAAGTAACAGATTAGACTGGGGAGTTACGAAGAAGGTATTGAGGTACATGATAGTCTTTCCTGCGGTAAAAAGAGAGAAGTTTTATTGACGTTTAGTGACATAAGCTAGTTTGAGCACCAGTTAATTACGGGGTTTACGTCAGATTAAAGCGTTAGAATGTCGTTATTATTGCGAATTGGCCTATAGATGACGCAGTCGTGCGCGAATAATTTGATGTTAGATGAAATGTTAGTAGGTAGGTGGTTGATATATATTAGAAAGGGTAGAGGGCCAAGAACAGACCCCTGAGGAACCCCTTACTTAACGTGAGATGACGGAGAAGAATGAGTGTTAACAAAGACAAATTTTATTCTGTTGGTCGAAAACTCTTGAATCCAATTTAGTACAAGTGGATGAAGGTTCAGGCGCGATAGCTTAAGAAAAAGTTTTTATGCGGAACCTTGTCAAAAGCTTTCTCGAAATCCAGGAATAAAGTATCTACTGGTACGTTGATATCTATGGCGGTTGACATTAATATAATACAGTGGGCTATAGTGAAGCCTTCTTTTATGCCACGGATTGGTTCCCCTGGGGAGTCGTGTGCCTTGATCGCGATATGCTATTTTGCTACCCTTGTTTTTTGAACGTCATATATTTCTCTGCATAAGGCGAAGTTTTACAACTTGACTGTGACAACTTGAATGTTTTTAAATTCACCAACTTCTCTTTGCCGGGGACGTTCACTATGGATGACGGTTTGTTTTCCTTAGTTCCAAGTGGAGCCTGAATGATATCCGGGCATGTGTTACTTCAGAGGACGATGTGAGTCACATCAACGACCTTTATAAATATGACAAGCAACAATGAACTGCACCAAGTGCTAATGCCCCTGATGACTCAAGAGAAGACGGAGAGGTAGATTACTTTTGCGGTGGCTCCACTGTAGTATCGTCTTCTTGATGCTTTGTGAAAAGACTAGAAGAGAATTGTCCGCTAGTCTCCCATATTCTTTCTCAAAGAAAAAGAAAGTGGTGCTTAAACAGCCCCGTAATGATGTCAGAACAAATAGTGTTGCCCGCTTTCCGGTAATCTCAACGAAGAGGCTGCGATGCAAACACTGTTCTCCAAATTAAAACACGTTAATTTCTGGTATTTGATCAAAATGCTTAGCTACACTTCGTCTGAACAAAGAAAGAATCTGCTTTTTAGTATTTTACAAGCAATAAGCTCCCGGTTCCTCCACAGGCTCAAGTAGCAAATACGCCCACTGTATCAAGTATGATACGGACTATACGGTGGTGCAATACTGGCATATTTCTGCCCTATGTTTGTATAGGTTTGTTAATACTAATCTCAGAACTCAATAAACAAGTTATTTGCTTTTTCTTTCATGTGCTTCAGTGCCCGGGCTTAGCGGATTTAACAAAGAGTATGCTGCAAACACTTGAATTCCTCATTCATTGTCTCTGTCGCTAGTTTACGAAGTGCGTACAATTACTCATACTTGTTGAAAAAAGCGACCACGTATATCTTGAGTCTCAGAAGGTAGCCGATACGAATTACGCGGTTCATACCATCACTTTCTTGTGAAAGACTTCCCGATGCAGTTTTGATATCGTGTTTCCTATTCTGTTCATTCTGCGAAAGAAAAAAGCTGGCGTAATAACGGCGCTTTTAATGACACTGTTAGAACAAAGAGGCGCAAGACTAGTGCAATCACGTTGGGCTGAGTATTCAAATATTGAAGGTCAAACCTTCAATATCTGGTGGGCTTTGTGTCCAAGATATCCTATCGGACTGCCTTTGAAGCCTTCCGTGGGGAGCAACTTACAGGGTTATGTTGGGTTATTTGGTCTGCTCACGTTGCTCAAGTTCAAAGTCTTACAATGCTTCGCAATTGCACAAAAGTTGCTTTCAAATCAAGTCAACTTTATTCAGGTTCTTCGCATACAATGTAAAAGCATTAGTAATAAGTACTGCATTCGGAGGTCCCATAGTCACATGAACTGACAGGGAGGCCTCCTAATACTAGAACAAATGTATGTTAAATGTTGTGGGCTGCGCAAGAAAAAAAATGCATGCGAAAATACTAACTACACGGGCAGCCTAGGATTGATTTATGAACATCTGAAAATATTGTTAATAGAAAATATTATATATGACAAGCAGTCTGAGGTAGTGTATAACGGACATTTTAATACAGCAGCAAAATACGGAAGAAGTCTTTCATGGCGGCACGAGAAGAGGCATACCCGACGAAAAGGTCATTCGCCCACATATCATAAAGTGATTTAGATAAGACTTTGGAGCGTACACGTGGTTTTTATCAGGAGACCACGCTTACAGAATTTCCCGCCGCATTAGGATTGACGAAATACCAAAGGCGTACCTAAATCAAGCCCTAGCAGAGCTACAGACACACCGAATTCCCAGCGTCGGCAGAGATGTAAGTTGCTCGTTCGTAAAATAGAAGTGCAGCTAATGCGTGACCTTGGCTCTTCAATCAAGCTATAGCTTTGGCGATATTGCATACACGAACCTAGAAAACTGCGAGGAATACACGCATACAGGAACCAATAATGAAGTCTATAATTGCATTGGGTCGTCTTTAACGTTTCGAGCCGAAGTGTAAGTAGTGTGTGTAGCTGAATTTACAACGGCTTCGTTGTCTAACGCAGAAGAATAGGACCAATTAGTACAGTGAAAATTAGGGTTACTCACATAAATATATAGGAATAAAATCAACTCTCCGGCCAGTTTTTGTCGAACGCTTCTCATGTTAAAATTAAAAACTGGAAACTGACCCCCCGTTTCGGGCCAGACAGATCTCGGTCGAATATTCTCACCTTCATGTATGCTAAATATGTGTCGTCTTTTGCGTTCACACCTACTACAGTTGTATCGAAGCAATGTTTTGCAGCAGAATGACGGAGCCGCTAACAAAAAGAAGCGTGGGTATGAATCAAGGCTATTGAGTTTACCTGAATATTTAAATTCCTAATTGTAATTCTAATTGTAATTCTATTTATTCTGAATATTTAAAATTATTTAGATCATCCAACAAGAAAAAAATCAAAACTAAAGAAAAAAATACCAGGACAGCCTTCCGTAAACAGATGACTAACCAGCAAAGTTGAAATGTGTCGTCTCGAGGTTTATTAGGGGGTTAATGCCAAGCGTAGAAAGATTGCTTATGTGTGGGGAGAAATCTGTTAGTGTTTGGAATCTGTGTTTCTCTCTCATTCTTTAGTAAACAATTTTTAAGCAGGGCGGCTTACCCGATTCATCTTGGACATGCATGCTAGGAGTTTTTGCGTTCGTTAGAAAGACGAGCTTTCGTTTTGCCTGGCCACGTACAACTTCTATGTCAAAATAGAAAATAAGGCAATAAATAATTCTGTGATGGTATGTGCCATCCACGGCTCACGCCTTGGTTATATATATTTACCTTTCGTAAAATACCTGCCAGGCACATATTTCTAATGTCGAAGATGCCTAAACTACGCAGTTAGTTGTAGAGGATGGTCGTATGCACGCAGCTGAAGAAACTGTGCTCACAAAAGCCCGCGGCACGCTAGTTGCAATTCTCAGGACCACAAATGAAGTTTCTCCATCTATATGCCCAGTTATTTAGCGGGTTACCATCATGTCAACTTTTTCTTTTATCTTGTTTCCTCTCTGAAGGCACCTCTCGATCAGGGCGGCACTGTCATGCAGTAGTGATCTTTGTGCGTGACGAGTGGGTCATTCAATGTGTGATGATTACGCTTATAATTCGAAAAGAGGCATTGACCTAAGCGATAAAAAGGTTGAAGCCATGGGTAATTAAACGCGGGTATTCAAATAAACCCTACTGAAATATTCCATACGTCATTCCTGTAGGTGCACGGGTTTCAATACAGATCACCTTGAAAATGTCTACACTTCTCCATATTTACAGTGTACTTCCTCAATATTCTCTCGAAAACACATGTAATCATCGGAAGCGCATAAAAAAAGCTTCAATACTGAAGTCTTTCGCGGCGGAGCCGTTCCTATGCAGCGTGTACTACCGCACCATATCGTTCTAGCGGCGTAAAAAACATGGCGAGATAACAACAAAAGACACGTGGTGGCACCTGTCCGCAGTTTTTCTTCGCCCCGTGGGCTAAATGATATTGCAAGTACAGTATCTCATGTCAATTACTCTGAACACAGCCAGGTGGGCACAATGCGCTTTCCACGAGCTAATTAGCGTGTTTCTCCGAATGAAATATGTGTATTTCGTCACAATTATTGTCATAAAAACCTGAAAACCTGTCGTATTCTGTTGAAAGGTAAAAGTGAGCTTTTTTTCTTTTTTTTAGAGGTGATCGCATTTGAGGAGTGATGCAGGGCTGCCCCCACTCAATGTTTTGAGCATTGACGCTAATATAAGTTCCAGGAACAAGTCAGTATGGACGTCACGCATGTAATTGGAGATTACGGCAAGTTTCAGAGGAACGTATATCTGTTCACGCTGCTTCGAGAAGCGCCGAGTGCCATTCACCTCGTCATATACAGCTTCTTCTTTCCGACGGTGGAGTACTGGTGTGCCATGCCAGAAACACTGGTAGGAAACATAACTTCGGTGCAATGGGAACTACTTGCCTTGCCCAATTCATCCTCTTATCCCCGTCACCAATGCGAATTCCTTGAGTTCGATGTTACGGTAGAAAGAGTTGTGGTACTGGGAAACACGTCAATGCCTTGTGAAACGTGGGAGTATGGACGAAGCTACTACAAAGGATCCATGGTACAAGAAGTGAGTTGGCTACATGTGCTTCTTTTTTTGGTGCTGGGGTAAGGTAGAGTGGAGATGCTGTATTCGCATGTTAAAGCTTTAGTATGAAAATTCGTTACCAGCATGAAACCACTCGAAAAGTGATGGTGGTTGCTTACACTTCCCGATATAAAACATAAGTAGGGTCAAAGTCAGTGGTGATTCAGTCTTAAGTAAGCGATAATTGTAACATGCAGTTACTTGAGAGACAACACTAGCTTACACGAACTAACCGTCACACTAAGTATAGCTGTGACCAGCTGCAGTTACCAAACTTTATTATGGGCAAGATAGGGTATATTATCACAAAGAAACACACTTTTACACGTAGTTAACCGAGTAAATCTTGCAGGAAACACTGGGCAAAAACGCGCCGACCAGAGAAATACGATGTCTTGTTAGTACGCGCCCTTGTGGCCAGCGTAAGTATTTTTGAAAGGTTAGAAGTATTCCTGTAGCACCTTTGCAATATTCGCCTTGTATGTGAAAAGCAATTCGAGTTCATTGCGTACAACCAGGCAGTTGACGAAGCCGCCAACGACCAACAACCTTTGGCCGAAACCTAACGAGGCCTAGGACCACTATACCAATCCGCAGAACATTTTATAAGGTTCATTGAAGCCATTTAAAGATGTTGAAGTATCCGCATTTTGAAGCGGGTTTTTTTGTGGCTCCTTATTTATTGAATTCCATGCGCCGCAATAATTAAAAAAAAAACGGGGTCGCGTTCGATTTTGCGTTTCAGCTGAATCGTGCTTTCTGGTCAGCACTTTGTGTTGAAACCAGTATTTACTCATAATAGACTAAAATATTCGTTAACTTTGATGATCTTTTGCGCATTTCCCGTTTTAGACAGTCTATATGATTTCATCTTGGCCACATTACCTCTGTGTGTAAATTTATGGCCTCGCATTTTTGAACACTGTTATTAGGCGACTGCTATTAAGGTGCCCGAAACATAAGACAGGGGTAAGAGTCACATCCCATTTTTATAGGGAAGGGGGATAAAAAAGCACCCATTGCATGCATTTGAATTTAGACGCAGAGATATCCGCGAAGTACAAGCGTACTCGTATTACACAGAACACATTGTACCGAATGAAGCAAGTATTTCTATGCTCAACACAGTGGGACCTCGTTTGCGACCGAGCTTGGATGCGAAGTCTCGCACAGACTGCGACAATGGTCGGAATGCTCGTGGGCACACTGATGTCCTCTCTCGGAGACAAGTATGTGAATTCGTGTGTTTGGAAAGTGTCCGTTCAGCGACAAATAAAGACGAGAAATAGGAAGCTGATTGTCCCCGATACTGAAACAGACTTGTCTTTGTCGAGCCACTGTTCGTAACGTAAACGTTAGGCCAGTCGTGTGACCATGTTATGGAGTTGGTTACAGGGCACTAATGCCTTAAGGCACATATGATCAAAAATTCTGGGCATTTACACTGCAGTTTACTTATTTTCATTTATTGTTGATTAGTGAGTACATCAACTAACAACCACGATTATTGTGTTCATAATTCACGTAAACACAGTGAACTATTTCGCATAGAATTGATGGAGCGCACGCTTTCTTATTATGTGAAAACAGTACGTAGCGCTTATACAAGGTATACGAAGGTTTTATTGCTGCAGTCCTTCATCTATGTAGCCCATTCACCTATTCTGATTAAGATTATAGTTACTGATTCTGCAAAAAGTCTATGCAGATCCTATATAAGACGCATAAATGTTAACAGACTCCATTTTATAGCCTAGTCGCCAGTCTCTGCCATGCTGTTTTTTTTGCCTTACTTCAGTTTCAGTGTCCACGTTGCTTCATCATCTTTTAAGGCAACATTACACACTGAGCTCAATTAATGACAACTTGTGTTTAAGTCATCAGTTTTTTTTGTAGTGCTAATTTAACCACTCGCATGTACTGACATTGTGTCAAAGGTACCTTAATGAATCATTTATTGATCAGTCTAAGATCAAGAGTCAATTCGCATTAGTAATTAGTATCCTCTGATAAGTGTGGCTAGATGAACAGGTTTGTAAGGATGCACAACATCGAGCTTGGAAAATGCACATGTACTTGTCATCTTTTGTACCCATGTGTTATGCCTTGTTCAATCGAGGTATGTATACTTTTACCTGATTATTGATTTTCTTTCGAACTTGTCAGGATAGGCCGGAGACCCATCGTAATAGCCGGTTACGTCATCTGCTTGTTCGGAAGTGTTTGCGTCGCAGTGTCTCCGTCATTTTCCATCCTTGTGGCATCAAGAGCGCTGCTCGGCTCTGGCTTAGGAATGGGGCAGTCCTCGTCTTTTTGTTTGCGTAAGTTTGCTGCTTTAATTACTCTATACGTATATAATCTTGCTGCTTGCCGAACACGCATATAGTAATGCACACAGGACGTGGACGTGATTTGCCACAAGTGCTATCGTATGATAGAGGAATTAATTGAGAAAATTGTGGGGGGGGGGCACATGCTTTGACAGTCCTCATTGAAAGACGACTGAGCTTATCTGTATATCGGCCTGCCTCCAAATGATTGGGCGCATGAATTCTTGGCCTTGCGTTGATTGTGTTTCTGAAAATTTCTTGCAATAGATGTTAAGGAGTTAGTAATCAAGAGATTGAAAAGGGTGGAAGTAATGCAAAGTAGTGTCATTATTTTGCGATTGATTGATATGTGGGGTTTAACGTCCCAAATCCACCACATGATTATGAGAGACGCCGTAGTGGAGGGCTCGGGAAATTTCGACCACCTGGGGTTTTTTAACGTGCACCCAGATCAGAGAACACGGGCCTACAACATTCCCGCCTCCATCGGAAATGCAGCCACCGCCGCCGGAATTCAATCCCACGAGCGGGAGTTAGCAGCCGAGTACCTCAGCCAATAGACCACCACAGCTGGGCCGTCATTGTGCAAGACCTTGCTTTGGAAAAAAAAAAAACATGCTACACATTCACGGTATAGCTCGAGTCTCTTGAAGAATTTCCTAGTGTTCATAGAAAACAACAAAGCACACACTGGCTGAATATGTTATTGTAGGAAGCGAGTGGTTTCCATTAGAAAAATCCCGCCTTGTAGCATTACCAGAGGGCCTTTCTAGCGCTGATTATTTCTCAAAGTTGACATACCAGTGGTAAGGGCCAGGCGAAGACCTGCTATTGCATTTGGCTGTCTAAAACAGGGTTGCCAAATGCTACATCAAAGTTTAGGCTGGTGGCTGTTGTCCGTGTGACAGGCCTCATTAAATAATTGAAAATGACGCTCGTAAACATTTACTGCGTGTTTCGAAATTTCTTGAGGTGACCGACCAAACCCACCGTTGCTGCTTAACAGCGAAGTTGCTAGCTCTGTCCGGCTTCTGAAAGTTGTTTCGGTTTGAACAGACGGCAGCCGCATTTGGTAGTCCCAAATACAATCGGGCAGCGTAATAATTTCATCGCATTTATAGAACTCCAGGACCTGAAAAATTATCGGCAGGGGGTCCCTATGGTTTGTGTCTATGATATATTGGGCTTGGTACGTGAAACTGCAGGATTTGTTATGGCCTACGGTCAACGACTGGCTTAAAAGTTTTCCTCGGCATACTTGATGTGCGCTGTTTCTGGAACACTAGGTCGGAGGGACCTTTGAATTTCTGAGCAAATAATAGGTCTACTCTGCGGAACTGCAGAGTATATGTCGGCGTGTTTTCGAACAACGTGGTAATTTAAACCAAAGTTACCTGCAAAACTAGCGGGTATGTTCAGCTTTATATTGTGTGTCGTGGTATCTCAACCTTTCACGCTGGTCGAAATTGTCCTGCGCCACGCGATTGCAGTTATGGAGGTGATCGGCCTTAAGGAGAGGACCGCCGCCGCTCTGGCGCTCGGCGTTGGCTTCTCACTTGGCATCATCATGCTTCCTGGCTTGGCGTGGTTCATACAAGACTGGAGGATGCTGCAATGGGCTATCACCACTCCTTTTCTGGCCTTCATCATTTGGTCTTGGTGAGAAGCAAGAACGTGTGTCTTTGTTTTATTTCACAAGGTGAATTATCACCATAGTAATTAGCCTTTGGAAAATATCTTCGCGCAAAATGTCCGAATGACTCATGTGTCTGTTGGAGTCAGTCAGACCAAGTCCTAATTATTTGGCGTTATGTTGATGCTTCATTGTGATATAGAAAATTCTTGGTGTGTTCAGCATAACCCGAGAACTTGTGAAGTATACGTATGACTTCAATTTGGTACCCGGCATACTTCAGCTGCAGAAGAGTTGGTATATAAGCCGATTGGCATTACAATATTGTAGAAAGCAGAGCAAAATGTGCAAACAGGGAAAATGCTACAAGCACACAGGACCAAACGTTAGCGCTGTGGACGTGTGGTATTTGCCTTGTACCCAGTTTTCTGGGCTCATTAAGGCAAGGATTCTTGAATTACAGTCTCGGGGTACTGTGTCAAACTAGCACGCGGCAAGGAAAAAATATCTCTTTCAATCGTAATTTACGTGCCTACCTTATCGAAATTGTTTCAAAACGATAAACCAGCTTTATTAATTTATTACAACTTTGCAAAATTGATGAAGCTGTAGTGAATTGTACAGGATGAAATTGGTACGGCGAGCAAAATTTACTGATCTGACGACCGAAAAATATCGATATAGTTCACTCACAGCGCTTTTTAAAAAGCTTCCGTAAGCAATCACAATACTTAACAGAAGACGCACATCACCACAGGTTTAAAAGCACCCAACCCAACGATTGCAACGATTGATGTTGGCCCTGTTTTTTTCAGGCACATCCTATTGTATGCCCACGAGCTTCCCGTAGTTTCGCGCAAATTAATTCTCCCACGTCCTAGGCTCCACTTACTTCGCCTTCGTTAGTGTACGAAGAAAAATGTACATTGCCCTCATTCATTAGAAGGCCTTGGAAGCTTCACATTTTTGCTTTCCAGTAATCGACTTCGGCCCGTTATTAACAAGCCTTTCCCGTAATAACAAAAATCTTGAGGTACTTCAAAGGCGTGTAACATTCTGGTGCCATGGCGGCATTTTGTCAACATTTCCTTGAAGATCGCTTTGATACAGCTTTACTGGCATTGTAGTGCGTGGTACTTCTTTCAAACAGGGAACTTTACGGAACACATCTTTCTGGTACTACCGTTTTCTCAGAAAGCGTGGTTGTAATTGTTGTAATTATTATTGTAGTTAACTGTGTACAACCCTGAAGTATAGTGATCATGGTGCTCAGCCACTTACCCGAAGGTCGTGTGTTCGATCCAGGGCCTGGCGGTAGCATTTCGACATACGTGAAATGATAGATTCCCCTGTAATGTGTAATGGTAATGGACGCTAAAGAACGGCAGATGACCTTGGGTTTTGGAGCTCTCCACTACGGTGTACTTCATGACCATATCTTGGTTTGTCGTTACCGCTGTTTACTGCTTTCCTCTCTGTCGGCAGGTTCCTTCCAGAGTCCCCGCGTTGGCTTATAGCGAAAGGCAAGATGTCCGCAGCTCGTAAAGTAATCCTCAAAGCATGCACAGATAACAGACTGCACGTCGACGACATTGACATTGTTCTGGCGCAGTTGAGAAAGAAAATTTTGCAGGTAAGTGCAACATCCCCCGCGATATCCTAGTTGTTGCCTCAGCACATGCGTTATTGTTCACCGGCCATGCTCTATGTGACAAAAATTAGGTTGTTCTTGCGTGGGCTTCTCTATGATTCCAACCGCTATGTTTTCCTCTTTCACATGTCAAGAGTGCTTAGGCGACATTGCCATATGACCACCAATATTCACTGGATACAGGAGTACTGATGGCTTCGAAGATTACATTCATAAATTCATCATCAATTCATCATCATCAATTCAACAATCATCAATTCATCATCATCAACTTACAATGTGTGAAATTGACAAACGTAGCGTTAGGGTACATTCTATCTTGCACACAGTCGCTGAGGCATGCGGGTCGACACTCAGAATACATTACCAGCTTTCCATAAAATCAATATATCACAGTCTCTCTGTTTGTATCGATATAAAAGAGAGCACAAAGCGTTTATTTAAAAAGGTGGCGTATGCTTTCCAATTCATTATTGATATTTGTGTTATGTTGTGTTGTCCCAATATGACTAGGAAGAAGAATCCGCAAAGAAAAAAGCCAGCTTCGTCGATCTCCTAAGAAGCCGGAGAATGCTCCTGTACACCATCGTACTGGTTTACGCCTCGTAAGTGATGCCAATATAAAATCTCGACCACTAAAAGAACGAATACCTTACGGGCTCGAGCCAAATTGTAGACATCAAACTCTGCCTATGCAGCGATGCAAACACTACCCCCAGCACACTCATCACCACCCTGGATAGTGCACAGAGAGCAATCCACAAGGGCATACGCAAGGCCACGATAATGTTAGCGTCACGTCGAAATGAAAAGAAGTGGGCGGGCATCTTTTTTTGCAAGCAACAACAACAACAACAGAAAAGAACCGCCCTATTGTAAGAAACCAGCGAATTCTATCGGCCGCTTCACTTGTGCCATCGTGGCAATGTATCTTATCAAACATCTTCCTTTGCCTCTTTTTTTTAATATGCTCTTCTTATGGTGCACGAAAAGTTTTGGAAGGAGCACGCACCTTCCACTTTGTGTGTGATAATGAAAGGAGCTGTGAAACTGCTGCGCACTGCTTGTTTCATCGCTAGGAATTCCCGGCGATCCCACTCTTGGTTGCGTTGTTCCTCGGGCGTCTCCTAAATTTATCGTAGGCAGCGGGACGGGAGGAGTACAATTCTCCGCCGAGAGGTTTCCCCGTAGTCGACCCAGTACGACCTCGGCTCGTCAACGCTTCGTCTAATGACCCCATCTTTTTGTAGGTTTAGCCACACATACCTCTGTTCCTTTGAATAGCTGTGGCAGATCACGCATGTCATGACATCGGTCGTAGTAGCTCTATGGGCGCTGACACTGCGACGTCTTGAAAGATGCCATTTTTGAAAGCCTGATGGTTGAGGCTGATAGTTTTTCATGGACAGGGGCAGTAGCATGCGCTATGTTATCCCCGTGAACAACTTGGCGGGGCTGTATTTGTTGTTCAATAGACTTGCCTTATAGGGGAGAATAATTTTGTAAGGGTCAACAGTTCTTTAAGGACCCTTCGGTATTTTTTATGATGAATTCTGCCATTCGGTTGTGTTGATAGGGAGACTGAAGGTCACGTGTTGAAAGTTGTACTCGACTGCTAATTTTGTAAATTCAGCAACCAGGGCTCTTGAGAATTGTGACCTATCAACGGACACTGCTACTTCCTCAACCTCATGTTTCGCGAAAATGTATTTGCAGTTGTTTATTACTGCTGAGGAGGACAGGTTATTCAGCGGTACCAGCTGCGCGCATCGTGTAAACTAGTCCATTACTACTAGCTACTGCTCTCTTCCCTGCAAAAAAAATTATTTTGCCCTTCGTTTCCAGGACCTATCTGGAAGGTTCGTGTGTTGCAGAGGTACATTTCGCTTGGTGTTCTGCTTAAAACAGCTGTGGAAAGTCTTAGCGATTCACTAAATTTTCGCGTCAATACTTGACCGCCAAACTGAGTTCTTTGAATGTGCCCGGCACTTCTCGATTCCACAGTGTCTCGTGAATTATTTCAAGGAGTTTCGTAGTGTCGAAGGGATGACTATCCCAGAGCCGTATAAGAGCCCGTTTTCACGTGGTCAATGCTTTGGCTTTCATTTCAGTAAGGCTTCAAGCTAAACTCAACATCTAGGGGGCTTGGCTCCCCAAATGAAAGTCCTGGGTAGGTGTATGCTGGAATCGGTGGATATGGCAGAAAGAACAGTGATTGTGGAGTAAATAACAGTGGGTATGCTGGAAGCTTTACTGTTCATATTGGCTGATGATGACGAGAGTGGAAAAATGGTGGCAGGGGGTAGTGGTGAGGAGCCAATGATAGTGACAGTGGAAAATGATGGCTGAGAGTGGCCAGGGAGAACTTGTTTGGAGGAAGACTTGATGAACAAGTTTAATGACGGTCGCGTGATGCAAGCTTGGAGGATGATGCTGGCATGATGAAGAACAACGTGGCAGTATGTGAAATCACTTGTTATTTCCCGTGTTTCCTTTCGGAATATGCAGTAAAATATATTTATGGTCGAGAAAAGCCAAAGGCCACCATCACGCTTTCTAAAACGTTTTATTTTTATTCTGCGGCGTGGAGACCATCTGAATTTTCGGGGAGCGCAGAGCTTGACCATGCATGTTCACATTTTGTGCACGTACTTACATAGCTTCAAAACTGCGATGTGCTTCTTTGTTGTGATTTTTAGAAGACTGAAGGTGCCGCTGTGAAGAGCGACTGTAAACGTGTTACATCGCCACGCAGTTTACCAGAAAAGTGTGATCACTGGTTTGCAATTGCCCCTTTCAACGGTAAATTAGAATACAGCCGCCACTTGTCGCCATGCTAGAAACGCAACCCTGGCATTTCTTGCATACAAAATTACATGAACCGTGCTTTAGGTTAACAGCGAAATTGCGTGCGCTGCTAAAATACACAAGCTTTTATTTTAGATATGCGTCGAGACGAGCCCCAGAAAGTATGGATTTCACCATTCTATTGTGCAACCATGGTTTCCAACAAATATTAATCCTACTGACCGAGCCCATCCAAGTGTCATCGGCGCTTCTGTGCTTTAGAATAGATGATTTCGACATATGCGAATAACAACACAGCATGGTAGTGGCATCATTTAACCTAAATGAAGCTTGTTTCTTTGTGTGCAATGTATGTCTCCTACCAAGAAGTGAAGACATCGAGGCGACGTGCGTTTGCGGTCACTGAAAGCAACCGGTAGCGCTCAGCGGCGCTTTTCTGCCTCTTATTCGAGAACACAGACTTGTCGATTCGCATGCTTTACTGAACCAATATCATGGCATTTTTTGTTCACAGTCTTCATTAGTTTCTTGCCAAGCTGTTATGTAATTTTTGCTAACAATGCAGCTATAGATCAGTGCGCTGGCACAACTGAGCCGTACGTACGTTGCGGGAGAAAAAAAATCAGAATATGGAATCAAATGAACGTGCGTTTTCATCGAATGAGCTTAGAGGCTTCATGAATCTGCTGCATATGTCGCACTTTCCTACGAGTGATAAACGGATAATAAACTCGGCAGCAACCACCGGTAACTTACATCTGCTCATCCACCAACTTTATTTGTTTTATTGACTTAAGAATGGTAACAAAAATTTAGCGCTGATGCCATTATCGCAGTGACAGTCACTACCGGCAGCTATTGTTTGTGTTTATTAAATACGCAATATTTAACAGCACGAGCATATTCCTTCTATATTGAGTATGCGATATGCAAAACTGAATTTAAACGGTGAATTGGTATGTTCAGTAAACATTCCACCGAGACGAAAGCATATGTCGGCATGTTTACAGTTTCACACAAGTCACTATATAAAGATTTACTGTCTATGTACCTCTCCACCCATTATACTTTGATCCTCAAGGCCTTGATGTATGGGAGCGAGTCTGCAAAACGTATACACCCTGAAAATCGAGTATTTGGGGAGTGTTTCCGCCACACAACAATATACGTCACCTATTTGGAGTATACTTTCCTCGCGTTGTACCCAGCGTTCCGCTGGTTAACGGTCCCGAACGGCGCGCGTTATTAGTGTGACATAGCATTATTTGTATGAAATTGACCAAGACCGGGTTTTCAAAAAAAAAAAAAACGTAAGCAAGTCAGTTGATTATTGTTGTGTAGCAGAACTAACTATTCCCCAAGCACTCCTTATTTCTTAAAGTGTATATCTCCAAATCAAAAACATTCTTTTATAAGCTTGACTCTAGAACACTACCCGCTATAACTTGATAAGAATAGAAAGGTATTTTTGTCTCCTCGGTCATTTGTCTCTGATGTACCTGAAACAATAGAGCAATGCTTTGTGAGCTACAAAGACGCCATTCTATTCTAGGGGTCCTTCAATGAAGTCGGCAGAATTAAAAAAAGGGAAACTTTTGTCCACAGTTCGCTATTTTAATCTTTGATGAAGTGCCGTACGATACGTTTTTTTTTTGTTATTGGTATTGACAGTCTGTAGAAGACGCGCATGTAGCATCGCAGTGCAGAGCCGATTACTTCTTCCCGCATACATTTCATCCAAATTACTACTCTCCTAAAGAGTGTTGATGAACTTGATTTTAGGCCGCACTGGTACCACATCTTGGTGAGGTACCCTATCTTGTTACCCCAATTTGGTACCCATCTCGGTACCCTGTCTTGGTGACGTGCTTAGCCTCGCCACTTGTGCAGCACGTTATGAAGAACCCTCCCGAGACTATGGTATTGACTTGGAGTTTTTAAGCGACGCTTGTACGTTCACTGTCGCTATATAAAACTGCAACAGCACAACCCTGTATGATCCATAATTGTCAAGAGATCGACGAAAATTCACCTGGTGAGGTAATATGATAAGGATGTAGATGCGGTCACCGACAAAATCAAGGCGAAGAAAACCCAGAGACTTTTCAGGACCAATATGGGTTCCTTGTTCACACTAACAAACAAGAGCCGTATGCCGTCTTTTAGCATGAAAAGGCAGGCCATTCAATAGGTGTTGGGAATCTGAAGGTCTTGGGTGAAGCGATTCAAAACGAAGTCATCTCACTTGGTATTTTCTTGCTTGATACCTGGTGGCTTGCACGTCGTCCGCTCATCTGGCACTCTTCAGCGGGCAAGCAGCGGCGGCGGCGTTCTCGTTTCCAGGCTGTAGTATCACATCCGACAGCCATAGCGTCTACGATCGGTGGGCGCCACTTCTGACACCATGTTTGCGTCACGCCGAGGCGGGAAGAAGTGGGCGTGATTTCTCATTGCACGCAGCAACCAAAAAGAACCTCTATATTATCAGAAAGCAGCGGCTTTCGTCGACCAAATCACTAGCGCCATTGCGGCGTTACAGCTACCGACACTGACGCTTCCATAGCTGGCGAGCTATCTTATCGCACAAATATTATAACACCCCCTTTTGTCGTTGTCGAGCCGAAGTTTTCTGAATATCGAGGTCTTGGAAAGTTTCTTCCGTCTATCAACGCTTCCGAAATGCCGGAAGCTAATCTGAGTGAATTGCTTCGGCATAAGTTTCATTTATTGAAATCGAAAGTACTCGATGTCATGCGAGTATCGCACGACATCGAGCTCAAGGCAAACCTTCGGCGTTCATTCTGTTGCACCTAAGTGCATTATTATTGGATATACGAAGTGTGAAATCCAAGAAGCACAAACACGATTAATTTAGTTACCTACCTTTCCTATGATCTGTGGGACGAAAGGCAAGGACAATTTTCACCTGTTCAGTTGCCGTATCTCTTTCATGTATCACTTCTTTTACGTTGAACCCGCTGTACCATTTCGCACACAGGAATGTTCTGTTAACAATTCTCTTTTTTAGATAAACAATACAAATGTCGATACGTGTGTCTCTTCCTCAAGCGTCTTTAGTCTCTTCAGTCTGCCTCTAGCTGTACACACCATGTTAGCCAGCACGAACCGCTTTCAGAGGCTTTGCTCAGCTTCATGATGAAGGCTACTGCGGTTCTCGTGAATGCTGCACAAAACGATAACAATAGAGAATCATCCCACTTTCTCGTGCGAACGGCTGTATACAAGACGCGTGTAGTTCACTTAGGGCCGTTCCACGCGCTTCCCGCACAGCCGCAACGCACGTGCTGGGACCCCTACCGCACTCAAGTGGGGGACAAATAAGCCAATTGGTGACGTTGGGGAGGGTGAAAGAGCGTCGCCTATGGGCTTATTTGTCCCCCGTTTGCGTGCGGCAGGGGTCCCAGCACGTGCGTTGCGGCTGTGCGGGAAGCGCGCGGAACGGCCCTTACGCAAAACGTTCCACAGCCCCCCAGTCAGTGCTCTAGCCACCGTGCTTCGTACGAAAGCTATAGAAATCGGTAAATATAAACGTTGTTATTCCGCCTCTTACATCTGTGGCAGTTCACTACGTAACAGTAGCGTTCATTTTGGTCTTCCATCGTAGTGCGCGGAACTGTCACGTCTGCTATACTGTTTTTGTCCTCTTCGAGATGAGTGATCCAAAAAGCGCTTCGTGGTGGTTCAGTGGTGTCCCTAGAAGCAGAGTGAAATTCAAAGCTTTTTGTCAGATATTTGAAGGCGCAGACATTGGCAGTATCTGAAGCGGCCACTGTTTCGCACTAGCTAGTTGCACAGTTTTTACTTGGGCACCACAGCAAAAGTTTTCAAGATAGTGAAAATTTGCGCCACGCACTACTGCTCCGATATGTAGTGCTACGCGTTCTGCGAAGCTCCAGGGCCTGACGAGTATTCCTGCTCCTACTAACTCCTTCATGTTTCTGGATAATTAAATAAACAATTCATAGATGTTAATCCTACATATCAACGAGTTTGTTGTGCTGATCTATATGCCCACTGCAAGCGGATTTATTGCACTGTCGTTTGTAATATAAAAGAGTGCGTGAAATCTCACAAAACATTGTGTCTGTACATTTGCTATAACTAAGGCACGTCAATACATTCACGCCTTTCCGCTGTAGCACTTTGCATACCCGAAATATGCAGGCAATGTTGTCTAGAACACCGTAATTGTGAACTCTTGATACCGTTTGTGCCATCTTCCCGAAGTAGCCGAAACCTCAATTCATTAAGCCGACTCAAAATTATCGCTGCGCCAAGTAACACAGTCAACACATTGTCCGAGCCGTTTTTCACGTATCGAATAGAGGTAATGCTCCTTTACCACTTGCGGTTGAGCCTGGTGTTCAGCAATACGTACTCCTTTCAGATGAGCAAGGACAACTACCCTGGATGCTATGATTGCAGTTTTTAAGAAGTGGCCGCCTTCTTTGTTACTGTCCTCATCTCATGTGGCGGCAAACAGATTTCACATGCCTTCAACAGACCAGACCACGCAACATAAAATTGCATCCTAGGAAAATTGTGCTTAGTTACCGCAACACTGAACACGTAAAAGGCGCAATCTGTGTGCTTCTGAATTAGGGTAAATCATGGAGGCTCAGATAAATAAGTGTAAACGCAACGGTTCCAAATTAGATTGATCTTTATTTACAGTTGAATAAGAATATAAACAAAGCAGCAACGCAGTCTTCGTATTGCTAAGAAGGTCATCAATATATGGCAACTTGCTAGTCCTCAAGCAGTGTTGAATAGGAGAGTAATTATGTCGACACATTGTTAAGCTGAGACAGTAAATGTTACCGTGGAGACTTCCCACGGATAATATTCCCAATATTCCCAATATTTATTCCCAATATAGCTCATGAAGTATTTATTTTTGGTATCTAACATTTATACCTTGACCATTGGTAACCTTTATTTAGTTTTTCTTTCTCATAACAAACTTCATATATGAATAGATTTAAATAAACCAATAAAAATGAGGCGTATTTATGCATACCTCATACTTTCATGGCTACTCTCCGTTGAGAACTTGATAGGTGAAGCGACCACTGCAACCTAAGCATTATGTATGTGTGGTGGGCAAATACACTGACTTTTGTTTTAAGGATTGATGTCTTAGTCGTGGTACTTGTAAAATTAATCTACCTCAACTAGTTGGAAATGCGTGATCATGTTTTAGAAGTGGCTTATTTCTTGTCCTTACATCGTGCCCATTTACCAATTGCTCTGGAAACAAGATACAGAAACACACACACACAAAATGCGGCCCTCTGCAACTGGTTACGTACTCTTGTCCCGTGCTTTTGTCAAGCAGGGTAACCGGTGGGATCACATTCTACGGCCTTCAGCTCTCGGTCACGAGCCTGGGCGGGGATCCGTACCTGACGTTTGTTCTGGCTGCCCTCGTGGAGATACCAGCGGTGCTCGTGTGCTACACAGCCGTGCGCTGGTTTCCGAGGCGTCCGACAATGTTAGCCGTGTACGCTGGCACCGCACTGTGCACTTTTGCAGTGTGCTTGCTTTCCCTGGGTGAGTCACGTCTTTTTCGGACGATTCGCTGTTGCTTCTACATCAGACGTGAGCGTCCTAAGCAAGGTGCGATAACTTACTTTTTTTCATTAGACACTCAAGCACGAGTGCTCATCGAAACAAGAGAGGGCTGCGTAAAAATAGAGACACAAAATAACAAAATCACAATATATATCTAATGATCTTTAGATACCTATAAGGCTGCAGTTTTCAAGGCCCCTACAAGTAAACTTTCAAGAATAACTCAGATGCAAGATGCAGCGTATGCAAATGAGGTACGCAGAAAACCGACCCAGTTGACGTCACATCAATTTAAACAACTGTTTATCAAAAGAGAAAAAAAAAACTACGTTAAGTGGAAGTAAAGCCGCAAGGGTGATGATTTAGCACCTCGACAGTGCGGAAAGAATTAATCAGCTAAAGTAGTAGTCCGGCATGCATTGACATCTACGTGTGACGTTGATTATGACGTGGCACCTTGGCGCACATACAATAAGACGGCCTTTTAAATAACCGAACATTCAACACTCAATTTGTTACGATGTCAGTTAATCCCCACAGGGCATATATAGGCTTATGTTGGCAAGAAGGCGCCTCTAGTTACTCTGCAGCTAATAATAAATTCACACTTTGGAGATGTTTAGAGCGGCGTTTATTTAGGGTGAGCGTAGAAATTTTCTAGCGCATGAGCACGTGTATGTTTCGGCGAAAACGTTCGCATTTATAAAGGACAATTTGCTGGGCATTGCAGGAAAAAAAAAGCTGACCACAATATATATATATATATATATATATATATATATATATATATATATATATATATATATATATATATATATATATATATATATATATATATTTATATATATATATATATATATATATATATATATATATATATATATATGCCGAAGTTTCATGTATACACAACCAGAAATTTTTATAAATACATATTTGTAGAGGAGCTAGTCTTAATGCATAAATCTTTGACTAATTTCTGTCAAAATAAAAGAACGTTTAGGTGGATATGTTGTATTGTGCCAAGCTACTGCATCTCTATACGTTGATGTCATTCTTGAGCACTAAAAAAACTTGGTGGCTGGAAATAACATCTGAATGCCGCGGTTCACTGAAATGGTGAATAGAATCGCGGTATGAACGTGAGCTCAGTGTAATGGGGTGATAAATTAGGTTTAGCACTTTTTGCTTCCCTGGGTGGCAGTTCATTGATTGATTGATATGTGGGGCTCAACGTTCCAAAAGTACCGTATGATTATGAGAGACGCCGTGGTGGAGGCCTCCGGAAATTTCGACCACCTGGTGTTCTTTAACGTGCACCCAAATCTGATCACACAGGCTTACAACATTCTCGCCTCCCTGGTTGACAATTCTGATCTGAAAATAATTGTCAAAACAACATCATCTAATGTTCTGTAATATCCAGTGTGGTACTTCCATGAAGAAAGAAAAAGATAGAAGCATGGATATCTTACAAACACATGTGTACAAACATACCAATTGATACCACTTATCGGCTTAGAGCCGACACACCGCAGGGACAGAGATATTGTACTTTTCTCAACCCCACATATTTAACGCTCACGACATGGCCCATAGGTATTGTACCTTGAGTAGCACATCTTAGTGGCAAATCGTTGAGAGGTGTTTCATTCGCAATAATAAAGTTCACAAAAGTTTATTAGGCGTCTCCACTATATCCTAAAGCGAACTTAACACTAATTCACGTAAGTGACTATATGGAGTCGCTGCCTCACGCAATTTTCTGTTGGCGTTTCCTAACGCATCGCTTCCAATCTCATCTAGATTGGGTTGTACTACGCCAGATGTGCGGCATCGCGGGCAAGATGCTGGCGTCCGTGTCTCTTGCGCTGCTCTGGATTTTCGCTGCCGAAATATTCCCGACAGTGTTCCGGACATTCGGTGTGAGCGCCTGCTTGGTCGGCACACGCATTGGGTCCTCGACCGCACCATTGCTTCTCGAACTGGTAAGTAACCTCCACCGTGCCAAAGCAGTTGCCCCACGTTACGCACCACGAAAACGCCACTGACTTTCTTGCGGCCCACAAGCCTGAATAAAACTCTGCAAACAGTCTAGTATACGTGCGTGTGTGGCTACATGTGTTATGTGTATATAAGTGTATATTTCTTGATCATCACCCAGAACGGAAAGTAGCATGTGAGCCGAAACGCCAGACAAACATCTCCAGCTCTTCGATTAAGTATTTTTCTCTTAACGTTTTCTCTTATCGTTTAAAGAAAGAAGTTTCAATAACAAATATGCACCCTAAAGTTGAAAATCTCTGTACACAAATGTGTCCTATAACAGCATGATAGATGATAGCTCTTAATTACACTCCCGTGAAACAAGTATTAAAGTGATAATGTTCGTCACAAAAGTGCTAGGTAAGTTATACATCCACACCTAGGTTCATAACTACTGCGCCTTGTCTATGAACTTTTGATGGCACTTTATTAGCGTGCAGTTTTTAAGGTGGTGATGACAATGGAGGTCGGAATACAAGCTTTCCACATCCAAATGTGGGATACAAATGCGACTATATTTGGGTTTTTTAACACTTCCACGCAACATTACAAGTTGACTTGTCATATGTATTCGTATTGAGTATGACATGCAAGAAATGTTGAGGTTCTTTTCGTTCCTAATTCTTTCTTCCTTATGAAAGCTCCAAGTAAGCTACCATCACGCTGTGCATGGGAAACGTTGTTTAATTTTTGTAATCCAGAAGGCCCTGTTATTGTTATTACGTTTTTGTTTTGGATATCTCCTACTCAGTTGCGCTATCTCAAGCCGATAATTCAGATGTCTTCAGAAGTGTGACACGCTCGTACGTCGATTCTACGCAGAGAACGCACGGCAGTTACTCTCTGCCAATGGCTATCCTCGTTGGCTTCGCGACACTTGCTTCAATGCTGATGCTGCTGCTACCAGAGACGTTCAGGGTGGCACTTCCCGACACGATACATGAATCCGTACACCTGGGAAATTCGAAGTAAGTAACAGAGTAATGAGTAGCGTCTTTTTTGCTTGTTACCCGCAGTATCATTATGACATTAGGATGTGGCAGCGTTTTATGTTTTCTAATCAAGTGTTCTGTGCCACACTGGATTTAGCGGCGACGTTTCGCTGGGAGAACCAACGATGGAGAAGTTTTTAAAAAGAACATTGTTAGACATTTGAATGAATACATATGATAGGTAAGTATACTAAAGCATAAGTGGCTATTCTGAAACAATCAGTTCAAGTTTTTCATAATTACCACAGGCTGCTTTTTCAACACTTCAGAGCACAGTCGGCTCTATGAAGGGAGGGGTTCAATTTTCCCATATAACACGAGCGACCTGCACCTCTAAATAGAATTTAACTTAGTTGATATGATTGGTGTCATATTATTTGTATGTGATAATGTTGGTGAGCTACTGCTACATGTTAAGTAATTAGGAAGGGGGTGAGTAAATATTAAATTTCTCCTACAATGAAAAATTTTGGGGCGCATTTATTGAAACGCCTCCTGGTGTATGTGTGTATATATATGAACTGCTGACATAGAACACGTGCGGTACAAAATAAGGCATTGTTGAAAAATCTGTCACCTTAACCAGCCGGGAAATCATAAGACATGTCTGAGAGAGCGGTCAGCGTTGACTTGTTCATTAAGGTGATGAGTCATCACACATTGATCTCATGTCATACAACTGCTAAAGGATATAGTGATATATGCACGTAATCATTGCCCATTCTTTTGTAGACAACATCAGGCCAATCATAAAATATTTTAGTTTTGTTCAAGCAGATGCACAACTTTTAAAAGCTTTTTGTGCGCAATTAATGAATAACGTGAAAAAAATGGCTCAAGAAGTTTGTAGGTAATTAGCCCTATAAGCCTCTCACATGTTTGTTTGGGGGAGGGGGAAACGTTGTTGTCTACAATGTTTGTAATATTTCTTTCAGGAGATCGAAGAACAACCAGTGCGTTGACCGCTTCAACACAGAGCCTCTACGCGAGAACTTATAGTGTAGTGAAGTTTAAGCGCGTGCCTAACATTCTTGAATGTCACGAATGTTACAACGGTGGGCGACAGACTTAAATCAAGTGGAAACGCCGCAAGATTCAATTGCATCTTACTGCATTATTGAAATCAACTTCTGACGTGGTAATCATAATGATTCAGGGAAGTACAGTCCTGGTTCCCAGCTATGCTGCCATAGAAATTGGTAAGATAGTCGTTTGGAAACTTTTGAACTCCCTTGTACTTGTTGCTATGAAATTGACTATGGGATCTTTGTTGCAAAGCGTCATTTTGCCTTGGCGAAACCAAAAGGCTTTGCAAACTATAAAAATTTTATGGTGGGTGTAGTTTTTCGGCAACATTGTTCCCTATCATAATTCTATTTCATAAGGCATTCAAATTAACTTCATGAAGACTATGTCGTCTCTTTGAATTATGAATAAGACTACAAAATCAAGGCAAAATTTTTATACAACTTTCGATATTACACTTAACTTTTACCTCTGCGGCCACAGCGATCAGTATTCACAAGAGGGACCGATCACCGCTCAGGGTTTATATAACAGATACGCTTTCATTTCTTGCACCATTCGGTGATTTCTTTGTCTGTTTGTTTGTTATTTTATTTTTGTGTAGAGTTTATTGGTCCTCTAACAAGGGTTGTTTATCGCAATATTTGTTTTCACTGTGTACTCGTCTCGTACAAATGTTCACTACTCTGGAACCTCCAGATCACTGCCGCCTGAAGCTACAGCTGCTCCAGCTTGGACGAAGTGTGGCGTGGAATAAACACTGAAGTATGTGTAACCATGGTGCACCGATTGTATCATCATGTTCCCAACACTTTGCCGCTGTTGACATGTGGCACCGGAAACGTAGATTCAGTTTCATGGTGATCTAAACAATCATATCCTTTTTTTATTTATACAGCTGCTTGCGCGATGTGACAGCTAATACAGTTATAGCATTTCCTTACGAAAATTTATGAGTTGTTGCTAGCGTTGTGAATGGGAGACAACGTTGTTGGGCTGGCAAAATGGTAGCCTGCTCCACAGCAGTATGCGTTGACGTGGTAGAGCAAGCTGGTCATGCACATGAAATGCCTCGAAAAACTGTTCATTAGGATGATAATGTGCCTTAACCATGCACAAACTATCTAACCGTAAGCTCAAGCGGCTCTCCGGTTAAAACAGTAATCGCTAAAATGACCGAAAACCAAATTTTCTTGGAACCTATTTTTCTAAGGCACAAAAGAAAGTTCACCAGTAAGAGCCTCTTATCACAGAATGCTAACTTGGAAAACGCCGCGAAAGTATTGTATTCAGAATTTTCGCTCTTGCGGCAAATACAAAGTCTTACACACATATCTCAACGCATGCTGAAAACAGGGAGCCTGACATCGGTGCGTGTTCAAGTATGATGGCTTCCGGCGCATGCGCCGAGGCTTCAGATGGTCCACTGGCTACCGCGAAGACAGTAACAGTTCTCATTGTGTGGATTATTTACCTTTTAACGAGCATAGATAGAGGAGGTATGAATATTATTATACATACTCTAACTTTGAGCCCTAAATAAGACGTGCGTGACAGCTTCAGACTACGAAACTGCGAACAGTGAATTGATAGAATCTATAATCCAGATCCACGGCTGTTCCACTTGGCTTGCGCGACTTACCAATTCTTTTGTTATTTTCAAACTCGGTAGAAAACATATTCATACGCAGAAGACAATGAAGTTCAACTCCACCCCAATATTTCATTGTCTTTCTGCTAGGATCTAATCGAACGTTCTCGCCAGTACTTAGTCTCTTTATTAAAAGGGCTTGAATCGACCAAGTATACCATTAGTTCAAAGACCAGCGTCAATACCAGAACAATGAAGACGAATCTCGTTCAGCTTACCTGTGTACTCGAGTAATCAGAATAAAACACAATCCTTGGAACTTTGATGAACATCATTTTATTATATCGTACATTCCAAAACTACTTGGCGTCAAGGTTAATAAATAGGAGTTAATAAATGCATGTATATAATATATATTTATATATTTCCAGTCATCTCACTTTTCATCCTGAGAGAAGAGCCAGGAAATAAAATACTCCAGGTACTGCTTGCATCTTCAATTATGCCGCTTTACTGCCGAAAGTGAAATGACAGACAGGCGTGATGCTTTTGTGTACAGCCGGTAGAAAAATAAACGCGCGAATAGGGCAAATACTGTAATAAAAAAACGTTGATCAGGCGAGGTTTCTCGTATCTTTTTAACCCACTCTTTTTTCTAATACCCTCTTGGGTACATTAAACTTCATAATAATAAGAGCAGACTTACGAAAAAAAAAGACAAAATAGCCATGGGGAAAACACATCAAAAACCGGCAATGGGTAGTGAACGCTTTGCTCATCAAAATTTTACGATTCAATTCCGCCATCTGTAAGGCTTATATACCATGTAAAATAATATATCTAGCGGTAGGCAGGGTTGATCAAAAAAGACAAACTTTCCTGTTTTTAATTCAAACTTGAAATAACTAAATTTGAAATTATTTCTGATTTACGCAAACAATTTTGGTAGCTCTGTTAGTCAACTTTCAACCATACCAAGCACGGAAGAAATAACGAAAGCTACAGCGCCTGGATGAGGCACTGCATTGAAAAGAGGAGCTGTGAACTTATAGTACTATGTACTATTCTTACTTCTTAAGGGGACATGAAGATGCAGTTCCTTAATAATAATAAATGACTTACTTGCCTTTTCTAATTAAATATTATTTTAAAACTTGCATTGGGTCAAAGAGTTCGCATAAGAAATTAGATTTTTATGCTCTAGATATTGCTTTTTTAAGATAAGAAAAATCATGAGTAAATTCTGTATTTTTATCGCTATGGTTGGTTTTCAGCCGAATGCCCACGACATAATAAAAAAAAAAAACCACACGCAAATATTACCGAGAGGCAGGGCATATTTCTTTTGGTTGCCTTGATTTTAGTGTAGGTTCAGAATATGCAAGGTTGCACAGTCAAATAAAAATATTGAAGATACAATTCTCTCATTTGGAATGAATCTAACACCGCAGACAAAGCTCTTACGGGCATCCTTCCTTGGAAAACTCGTCCTGAAAAAGCCAAAGGTTAAAAATCGAAACTACACTTCCGCGGCCCTTTATGAAGTATGGAACGATAACTAAAGAACCCAAATTTCCATCTTCTTTCGAGGTATGACAAATAGTTCTTTGTTGCTGTCGCATCTTCTAGTAAAACCATATTGCACATGAACTTTGATGCCCTTTGTAAGTTTGGAACATGACCTTGATTCTTAGTGCCAAGGCTTGTAGGCAATAACATACCTGCGAAAATACCAGCTGATCTATTATGAGGTCTAATAATCTACGACATTGCTGTCGATTGCTATGTACCAAATTCTGTAGGAAATATTGCGCAGCGCAGTGGCGTTCGCTCAATGTGTGGGGAGGTGTTACGTAGAGGGAGGGTTGGTGGTGATAACAAACAATAGAGACTGGGGCTCAATGTACCTGTAATTGTAAAAACTCTAGAAACAATAACTTCACCGCTGAATACGTTCCACCCCGACATGTGCCTGAAGGTACCAGAGCAGTGCACCTTGATCACTGCATGGGGAAATAAGATCCAGAGACAAAGGTTACAGAACAAAACTGGCCATTGGAGAACACCAAATACATCCATAGGGTACAACGACGCCGAAGAACAGTCAACATGCAATACTCTGAAAGAAGTCCTGACGAATGGTAAGTACACTATGTAGATAGGATCATACAACATACAGGCGCTCACATAGCATACGTGGCAACATGTTACAGTGCTATAGAAGTAAAATAGGAGAACACACAAGATGTGACGATATGCCTTCGAGATTGCTTCTTGACAAAGAAAGCTGTAGCTCTCATTCTTGTCCCGGACGTTAAATTTGAAAAAGCATTTATAAAACTAAGATAAAATATTGTGGGACGATTAAAGTAAGCTGGGATACATTCTGATACAAAAGCAGTGAATTTGCAATTTTCTCTTTGCTTCGGAAAAAAAGAAGTGCGCTAACTGAAACTGTATAAGGCACCCTTTCGAAAAATCTCTTATGAACTTTGATTGCTTTGATTGCTGGAAACAAGTTCAAGTAAGCTTGAGGTACTTTCAACAGATAGTGCGCACCGTTGGAAGATATACCACGCATTCGTGTGGCCCAATCATTCGTTATGTGTTAACCAGAATGAAAGATAGCTTCGAAAAGTTAGCGCTGTAGGCTTACAGCTTATATGTGGATACTTGACTCGGGAGGAATTACTACGATTATTTAACATCTTTTACTAAATAAAATACAGGTACTATTGTCTCATATTGACTATTCTGAGACAGTTGAAAATGTACGGACAGTTATCCATATGCCAGCATCTCCATGAGAATGTCGGCTCACGTTTATTTCAAGGCATGTCGTCACATTAGGTTGAGGACACTACATGTACAGTACGTTCAAAAAGAGGCATTTGAACAAAGTTCCGAAAGCAAGGATATATTTCCGAAATGCACATATTACTAACAACGAGTACATACACCAGAGATATGTGGAAAGAGTGATTATGTAGATATGAAGGACGGCACTTAGCCTTCAAGAAAGACGCTTCAAGCTATCATTCTTTCAGGAAACGCCAGGCTTCACTTAAGCTGGATATGCAATGCAAACAACCGCAACTGTGCTTGCGGACATCAGGCCCTCTGGTAACATAAAGTGCACAATAAAAGGATCCTTAGAGAGGTTAAAAGATGGGCAAGTGATGAAGTGCTTGAAAAAAAAATAAGCTTTAGAGATACACAATCTCCAGTAAAACGCTGCGTGGGAAACGCACAAATGGACTTTTCCGAGTCCCAATCTTGAAATCTACATCACTGCGGGCCAAAGGCTACGTGTGTTTGTCACTCGCAATAAATATGGCATCTACGCTCTCTATAAAAAACTAACAATCTCACTTTCGCTCTACCGCGAATCAAATGCACATTTTTGTCTTATCACAGTCACATGAAAATCGGTACGAACACGCACTTCATTTTAAATATGTGTGTCCTGGACCTCTAGCGAACACACTAGTGGACTTCCTTATCGCATTAGCAATATACATCTGTATCTAAAGGAGATAAGTGTCAGAAACTTTGATGTTAGCACAATTTTTCACATCTGAAGTCAATGGCCATGTACGTCATCCTAATAATCTAGCAGCTGTGGTCTTAATCATTCTGTGCTCTCTACGAATGCACTTTTATCCTGTTTACCTAAACGTTTTGTCTTGCTTGTGAATTGGGCTCCTAGTGGTTGGGCCTTCTTTTTTTACCTGGTGTCTACCGACGCAAGATCAATGAAAACATTTTTAGCAAGTTATAATTCACGCGTCACAGGGTGCAAGGAATATTTCTCAAAATGAAACAAACAACCGAGCGTTAGAGTTTCAAACAGCTTGAATTACTAAAACACATTAGTCACCAGATCGTTATTTTAAATAGTTCCTGAGTAGTCTTAAATTGCATAAAACAGCCTGGAATAATTAGCTCAGCGCAAGCATGACACTGAAATGCACCTTTGCATTACAACATCCTTGACATATGAGTTAAATCATTGGCAACAAAGTTTTTTTCTGTCGTAATAAATTAGTTCAGCATGTGTCACTCAATGTGTTAGTGTTATGTTTCACGAGGATTTGTTAGATCGTTCATGGCGCTTACTGAATTTGCGCCAGCAATAAAATTACACAGCAGCTTGAGCACACAGAAACCGTCTTTAAGACGTGTGGTATGCTAGAACAGGCTTCTACAGAGAATAATAAAATCAACCTAAGTGAAGGGGCGCGACGAATCGCTATCAGCCTGTCCTTGTCTTATAAATTTCATTCTCCAATATGTGAAGTTCTCGTTACAGGGAAAAAAATATGTATCTATTTGCTGCTTTACAAGTCATACTTATATTATTACAATTATTGGCTATGTGGCATTTCAGACTTTTGTATAAAAAAACAGTGCATCTTTGCTGCTTTAAGCACTGTCCGCTTTGTGCATATTCGTTAATATTTTCTTACCATAAACTACCGATGGGCTCCAACTTACCGTTTGATTATTGAGACACCGATCGCTCAGCCAATACAAGTTACGCCAGTTTACTTGGTAGTCTGAAATTGCCTGTGATTTCAAATATCTTCTAAGCCAAGAGCAAAAATATTGTGCTATTGCAATGCCTCTATTTGAACTAAATTTCTGTGTAGGAGTTTCCATCGCACGGAAAGCCATTTACTGTTTTCATTTATGGAATGTAGTTCGTGGGCATTGGTATAAAAATAGCACTGACCAGAGATATCGCTAATACTTCAAAATTCACGGACGTTCTAATATTCTAGATAAAAATACGCTGTCTGTTGCAGCTCACCCCTTTGAAGTGTAGATGTAATGTATTTCCTTAATATTTTACAATAATTTGATATATACAAGGTGCCCAACTTAGAAAAAACCTAAAAGAACCAATATTTTTATGGATACAATTAGTGATCCCCGATGTACACTGAGTGACCGAGCAGTGATATTGAGTGTCGCTTGATTGTAATAAACTATATGTTATTTTATTTCAAAACGTCGCCCAGCATTTCGAAACACCACCATGACCAGACAAACCTCAATTGCCAATTTGTATTGGAAAAGTGAAAGATGTGTGTGCCGTTAGAAACTTTGTATACTATGAAAGAAAACTACTACATTTCTTATGTTAACTATTAGTTTAGGTTTACTACTCCGGTTGCTTGCATTATCCAGCGCTGGGTTTAATGAGTGATAAGCGTTCCCTTCAGTTGGAATTGCTCTGTGGTTCTTCACCCCTGTTACAGCGTGAAATAGGCGCTCTGTTCTCATTAGCAAGTAGTCCTTTATTGAAAGCAAAAAAAACTATTACACAAAAACTTTATACGTGATATCCATTATTTACATTATGGGCACCCAGAATAGGCATTATTTCTATTTTAAGGGCCATTATGAATTGCAAATATTTATAAATACATGTTTTGTGCTGGAAGCTGCTGCTATAAATAATTAAGAAAAATAATAAGTGGGGCTTCATATCACAGTAATTGTACTGCCAGAAATAAATGCAATAAAAAAATTAATTTAAATGTAATTATTTCAGATACTTAATAAATAACACACACACTTTATTGTTTGAATAGGTTCGAGACAAATACCGAATCATAACTTACTACTACAGTTTTTTATTGTTATCTCCAGCAAAATTTGAAAGCATATTTATTTTAAAATTATATATTCTTTTTTTGCTGGTCCACTGGACGCGTCGTTGCCATCCTTCAGCCGTCATCTACCTTGTCATAAAGATATGCCTTCGGAAATACTTTTTCTTGCTACACTAGCAAAGCGCCCTGAACACTTCGTGGATTGATAGCACCTTTTCAAATAGATATCTCGTGAGATGACCTCACTGTACAAAAAATGTCATAAATAGCTAACAAGTTTTGTCCGTGAGTGGGAAACATTCATGTATAATGTGAAATGCGGGTAAGGTTGTGTGATTCAGTATCGCTCAGTTTAGAAAGTGGTTTACAAATTAATATGATAAACAACATTTAAAATACAACTATATGCATTGTAATTACCTGAAACCACATTGTTACCCTTCTCAGTAAAATGGGTAGCTCGCTGAAAACGCATCTCAAGTAATTGTAATGTCTAGAAGTCCTAACAGAGAATGATACAGCTAGGTAATCTAATATGTTTGGGGGAAAGTAAAGGATATTGCAGAATAGTGAAATATCAGTATTATTTGCCTGTTTATATCTATGCTAGCAAACCAGCCAGTAGTTAGTTTTTTCAAAAATAATTTTTTCTACAACTTAACAGGCGGCCCATTTTATGGAAAATTCGAATCACAATACTTTCGACAAAAGATATCACTCTTTTAAAATATGTTTGATTTAAGCACTAAAATTGACCGGTCCAAACTACTTTGTTACTAGGGAAAGCATCACAAAAACTTTGTGAATTCTGCAGTGGACAAAGGTATGCCATAAGAGCAGAAATGCGAAATATAAGCATGTACCTTCCCCTAAAAACTTGTGTGTCTGGATCGTGGCACTTGCAGTGCTATTAATAAAGAGATAAGAAGCCCAGACACCATATTTATTTTAACTAAATAACTTTTGTACGAAATGGGAAACATCTCTAACGAGTACATCCTGTTTATCTGACTTTTGACAGATCCATGGTCGCAGGTCCTACCGACTATGCGAGAAAAGCCTCTTAAGTTTACAGGAGTCCGTCTTGAAATATATGCTAGCCAACATCCAACACTGGCATTTACAAAACAGAATTACAATTCTCACTGTGTGAGACATCATTTTTCCATCTCCTTTCAACAACAGTGCAAATGTTAACAAGTGAAAGAAAAGCTGGAAGAAATAAATCCTGACCATGGCAAGCAACTTATTCGCGCCAGAAATACTGGTGGCACAACAAGCTGCAAAACACTCATAAAGGTCCTTTTAAAAATGTAACTGCAGATTACAATTGAAATAGGCACCTTGTGACAGAACTAGAGAACCCCCACTGAAACCCAGTCTTGCGCATAAAGCTGGTGAGTTCAGGTGCCTTAGTGGTAAGCAACAAAAAAAGTAAACGTTTCTGCAGTTTGATCTGAAAATCGCGAGGAAGTGTCCAATTGAACTTTTGTTTTCCGCAAATTAACATTAAAATAGTATTATATTGTAGATGTCACAGAAGTTCAGATATTATTAATTGTGAGAGAAAAAATGTTCTAATATTTTCAGTGTTTTCCACTTGTTTTTTCGCAGGCAATTGTTACTAATTTATTTCTGTATTCAGCTGTTTATATACTTCTTGCAATACCATAAACTTGCTTGCTTAGATGCACTTGCCCCATGCAAAAAAAGAAGTGTACAAGTATACACATGCGAGAAACTTCATTAGCAGAATATGAAAAGTTTGTCAACTTATGTCGACTTGGATGTTTCACAGCGAGAATACATCCCTGTCATGCGAGCACAGTGTATGGGGAAGGTAGCTATACATCAAACATATTCTTCTTCCGCAACGAAACGGGAGTGTTATTGTTTGAAGAAAAAGGACATCAAAAGGACAAAAAACATGTGTTAAGGCAGCACAGATATTTCAATGATATTTCAAAACGTCACTAGTTAGCATTTTCAGCATCAGCAATTAGTACCGAAGCTCACGATGACTGTGTCGTAAACCTTGGGTCTTCAATAAAGGGTTTCACAAAATATTTCACCATGCCTGTAGCCCCAATTAACCATGCAGAATGTTACCAACTATGTCCTAAATTTTTTGTGGTATGAGTTAGGAAGGAGAAGGAGGAAACAATTACTTCATGGGAGGTACTTTTATGAGGCATACATGTAGACAAAGAAACTATAACATCTCCAAAGCATCGTGCTGTAGTGTTGGAACGTCAAGCCTGGATTTTCACTCTTGAACAATAAATATGCCGTAAAACAACAACTCATTGTTCCTTTGCCTGTTATTTGAGTAGTGCATATGAAGAGGAGCACAAGCAAAAAATTCAAGCGTGCCTTTGCCGATCAACTGTGTCGCGTTTTTACGACAACTTCATCAGTTCCCCTCCCAACGGAACCGAGGTACTTCTAGACAGTAAAAAGTGATAAGTCTTCGAGATTGAAAAACAGTCAGTATAGTATCACAAATCAAGTATTTTATCCAAATTTGAACTTCTAAGAGGTGCATCTCTGTATATACATAACAGATGCCACGTCCATGTTGACTAAATTTTACCACATTGCATGCACTTTTTTTTCAAAAATCGATCCTAGCATAAAACATACATAGCCAATAAAAATGCCATAGTTTATGTAGATATAGTGCCGCTTATGGTTGTTTCTCCAAAATTGGTTTTTCATGGCCATGAGTTTGAGCACTCGCTTAGAATACCACTTTAGTGTACTAGTGCAGAGTTGGCCTATAGTCTTGCACACAGGATGGGGAATGCTTCGCTGGTTGCGATTTCTTCAAAACTTTTCAAAGAATATGATTTGTACACTACAAGTTTCCTGCCCGAATTTTACCTATCAATGAAACTGTTCGCGAGAGCTGATAAGCATTGAGACAGATAGCAGCCAACCTGCTTGTCTAAATTTCACAGTTCCCTAACTTTCTAAGTACGGTTAATGATAGTTTTTTTTCTCAGGTTTTGCGTAGAAAAATAAATACATTATTAGGAGTCATGCTACAACAGAGGACTCAAAATTGATTGAGGACCACTTTAAAGTGCACTGACATAAATGTTCAAGGTAGTTTTTTTTTTCATTTTGTGTTTAGTTCAAATGGTACAGCAGTCACGACGGCTGGGAATCGAACACGCCTTCTTGAGCATAGTAGCCCAACTTTGTGACTACAGTATTTAAAATGAACGAAAGTACAGTTACTTCATGTCAACATACGCCAAAAAACGTGGACGGTGACAAAATAATACACGACAATTATTTCGTGTGAATTATGAAGCAACGTCGTGAGATGAAACTGCCACTATTCCTCCAATTTGTGGTTTATGTAAATCCAGAGTGATGTGTTCTGCGTATAGAGGAATAAGTTTATATTAGAATGGAGACTTGAGTTGAAGTTCGTAACAATTTCCGTCTTATGATGGTCATTTCATAGCGAGAACGCTCTTGCCCCGAAGAAAGGATTCCACAGAAAATCGATGTACCTTCGTACTTGGTATCGTCCGTTACTACTGCTCTCTGACTGTCTCCACCACCACGCCACTCCAAAGTGAACAAATCGAGTGCATTTTATGCCGAAGATATAGCTGTGCACTCGGAAGTTGTCTAATAACCTGGGGATTTTTTTCTCCAAACGAAACGGTCGTGCTGGCATGCAAGTCTGACAATATACACTGAATTTTGAAAGGAAATGAACCGCAATAAACCAGGATGGCAACAAACGGCATGCTGTGACTGGTTAACGAATGTAGGAAGTTTGTCTCTGGCATTGGGTGAGTGAATTCCCAGCTGTTCAATGAAGACGGCATCCTAAGGTCGGAAACAATCAATGCCACATTGTCATCGTTTATGAGACTTGTAAACTACAGTTGATAGCCTCCATAAATGCTCTCAGTCAGTTTTCAACAGGAATAGGGACATGAGTAATCGTACAAGACTACAGGAGTGGGTGGGTATAGGAAGGAAATCGCAGTACCAGTTTCATTTTCACAATACCATCAATTGCCATTCCTGTGTATATTCAGATCCATCGGAGGGTTTGCTTTCCACCTATTCATATGTGCTATTAAAACACCACTGACATGTCGCGCTCACAAAGTGCTCGTGCACCTCTGATCGCCACTCCTCCAAATTGTGCACGTCAATTGCCTTGGTTTAACAATTTCGAAGCACATGCGAGGAGTGCGATTGCCCCAAGGTGACTCTGGTGTTTGCACGTAAGCAAATATCGCTTCAGATATTTCAACGTGCTCGCTGCCTTTTTCACCTCCTGTAATGTCCGCACAAGTTAGTCCATACCAGGCTGCACTTGCCGCGTGAAACGTGTCCATTCACCGGAGCGTGTGCCATTGGGTGACCTGCTTGCGCGGGCTCTGTTTCATGGCATTCCAGTGGTGGAGTACGCTGCCGCGGCCGCAGGCTCCGACGACCACTTTCCCGACGTGCTGCTGCGGGGCTCCGGCCACGGGAGTCGTGGGTGACTCCGGTGAGGAGACGGTCTGGGAAGGGTCCCGGTGGCTGACCACCACCAGAAAGACGACGTTGTCCAGCTCGGTCTGCGGTACGTCGAACGTCAGCGACTCATTGTAGACAGGACAAAGCGTAGCATGTTGGGCGGCTGTCTTCTTTTTCTTGCGAAGCTTCCCACTATGGAACAGGAGCACGCGAACACACGGATCTGCGACATAGAATACAAGCAAGGACACGTTAAGACGAGAATAAAAGGAGAAGACATTTTGCGAATACTGGTAGATTGCTCCTCCCGCAAGAAGCATTCTAGCAAGCCAGAAGACAGATAAAAGAATAAAAAAGGAGACAAAGTGATAAATTTCAGTAAGCTACCATAAAGAGAAAGAAAGTTAAAAGTACCACAAGAATCACACAAACAAGTGTCGGCCATGGATATATGTTTTCTCTTTGATTAGCAGCGACAATGTGCGTTTCAAATATGCTTGTAAGAGCCTTCATAATCAATGGGAGATAATTGTTAATTGTATAGCTTGCTTGTTTTCAGACCTGAGGACTTAACATGACAAAACCAATGAGGTTATTGTCCTTTTGGCGAAACTACAAAAAAACCTTTCAAGTTCATGACATCTCAGGATGACATTCAGGTGGGAAAGCTATGAGGGGGAATGCTCCAATAAAAAAATTGGGACTTAAATTTTATTTCTTCATGCGCCTCTGACCAGGTGCAATGGTGACCCAATTTCCAGAGGAGGATAAAAAAATTCTATTTACTACGCGATTTCTTTATAATTCTGTGTTTCAATGCCCCATTTATGTGTGGTATTATCAGGCCAAATTTCGTTGTGTAAAAAGCAGCACCATGTTGGCAATAAATGTTGATGTGGGTGTCAAACACATTCATTTTCCCAAATTATTGAAAAAACTTAGTGAAATATTGACCCTTATGTTCGAAAAACTTTGCACTTACTTCACTGCCAATGCTGCACGCAAGCTTCTCTGTTCTTCTCGTTGTCTCCTTTTATATGCATATATTTGTTTTCATTGTTGCAGTTTTAAAATAAAATTTAGCCTTGTGGCTTTCTCTAGCAATTTGTACTCGATAAGCCAAAGGCTTTGCTTAAGCTTCTCGCTAAATGTATTACTATTTGATCAAAAAGTAGTAAAACTGATATATACAGGCCCTTATGGCATTCAATGCGAAATTTTTTATGTCAAAGATTTAAATTAAAAAACACACCCAAGATGTATAATCAACATCATTTATTTCCTTGAAGTACAAAAAAGTTCACCAAACTGAATTCCGGCCAACTTAACGCTGAATTTTCGCTCGTTTGTATCATCCATACGAGCAAGTGTAAAGAAACTAGCTTGTATTTTCACACACTTCCATGTGGAAATAGAAGCTAAAAAGGCTTCTTTGCTTCTTCTTTAGACTTAGAAAACACTTAAAAAGTCTTTTTGCAGTAGCCTTATAAGACTTCTGCAAAGCTCTCTGTATGCGTGTATTGGCCGCAGCAAAAGTAGTCGGCCATTTTAGAAGTAATGATTATTGTAACGTGTTTGTATTGAAAGACTGCGTTATTTTTTAATTCATAAAAGAGAGTGCATGCATAAATAAATCTGTGGCCCTTTCTTGAATATTGCAAATATTGTTGTTTTGTTGTATACAAAAAATTTCTAAAATTGTTAATCTGTGTTTCATTCACACAGATCGTTACTTGACATTCCTAATGCAACTAAGCCCTCGATATATTATTCCCAATTGTATGAAAATGTAATTCAAAACTAGGAGCAAAGCGGAGCAGCTAAGCAGTGCCTCGCAAAACATAGGTGCCATGTATAAAAAATTGAGCTGCCTTTCTGCTCTAGATCTAGCCATTTCTAATATAGCATGCTTTATGCTATCAAACATCAAGCTGAAAATCTGGTGAAATAACTAGACAAGTCGTTCTTAAACACTGGAGCACAACTAGCACTTCACAAAAAATTGCTGTGTTCAGTTAGGCAGATTCCGTGTGTTGCGTTTTCTAGTTAGGCATTTATTAAGATGCCAGAGTAACTTCATAGGTAAAAAGAAGTGCTCTTTGTTCAGTAGTGTTCAACCAAGGCAAAGACTTGATATAGCCCAAGAAAGTGATGGCTTCAATTTTTGTGAATAGCACATAAGTATTGATGGTCCAGGGCATCTTCGGTGAAATCGTTCCTCACATAGCATGTACTATTTCACATAAGGGCAATATTCCTAATTAATTTACATGTTCAACCCTCTATTCAGATCATTTTTTTCATACAAACGTATAAGCGAGTATAACAGCAAGGCTCGGAAATATAAAGATGGAGTAAGCAGAGATACGTGCATCTAAAGTGCAAGCTAAAAATATCCTCCGTATATCAGGTAAAAAAGAGTGCTTGAACTTACAGAAAGACTCCAGGTTGTTCATGGGCGATGTCAAATTGCTGGCCTTCATTATGGTAAAAGTGAGCCTCTCGGCTGTAGGCAGGTAGCTCAGCCCGAACAGAATCTCTCCCTTGTACTGTGTGCAGAGCAGAAAATGGGATTTGCAATTTCAGTTCTGGAATGTCGCAGCAATATTCATGACTACATGGGCATGTTTTTTCATGCGATGTGATTATACCATTTTTATTTATGCTGTTTGAGAGAACTCTACTTCCAACATTATTTTCTGTAATTTGTGAATACACAAGAAATAGACAACTGCTGGCCTCTCCTCGTAAGTATTATGGATAGCGTTATCATCGTAGTTAACAAGTGCGAATATTATAGTTGTGTTTTGATAGCTCGAACTTATTGTATGCCATACGGCAGCTGCCGTATGACATACAAAAATTTCACAATTTGAGCCACGGAGATAGCTGCTTTAATGAGATCCTGTCTTTACCATGCCAATGTTTTTGAAATTTGCATCCTCGATCCAGTGAGTGAATAGAATAATCAATGATACAGCTCATTAAGCATCTTGTTTAGCACACAAGTGAGGCATGTACGCAGCACAGACCTATTACATTTTTTATAAAAAAAAAGAGAGGCGCAATTTTTAGACAATATTGCTTGAAGTTAATTTATTAGTTAGCTCTAATCTTGACGAGGTGTCTCAAACATTGCGATGAGAAACATGGCCAGTGTGTCTAACGACACATTAGTAGAAGGACAACATCGTTGCGACTTTTGATAGAAGCATTGACGATAGAAGACTCGTGAATTGACAGAGCCAATCAATGTTGCCATTAGTCAAAACAAATAAATTTCGCACAGCTTCTACGGCCAATTAGGAGCAACTGATCTTTCGTGAGCATGCTGCGCACAGTGAATAGATGAACACTCCAATAATGCTGACTTCTTTCTTTCCTTTGTGCACCCACAGCACGAACAAAAGAATAATTGTTGTTCTTTCAAAATCAGTGTACCCTATATCAACCAGCCCAATTCGAGACGCTAATATTCACTATGTATGTACCCCCCACTCACCCTATCAGGTTCCTACTGCAGCGAAGTATTCTTTGTAAACATTCTTGCTTGCCTACTGCATTTAGGAAAAACACTCCAGACATGTTTCTTCGAGATCGCATGGCAAAACCAGCACAAGCATATTTTTGAAGGAAAGACAATGCGATGGTGCATGCACCAAGAGATTTGGCAGCCGAAGACGCGCCATAGATACCATATTATAAACATAACTCAAACTAGTATGCTGTGAAAATATTTCACCTGCTTAGGTTCCTTCAGCTCCAATTCTAGCATGTGATCTGTGGGATCTTCCACCAACTTGTCGACTTCTTTCAGGGGAACGATCGCCTCCCCCACTTCGGTGTCATTGGAACACTGCATGAAATGTTTAGTTGAAATGTTCAAGACGTCATTTTATGATCAAATGTGGACAGTGTTAAGCAACCATGGTAGGACAGGAATCGGATTATCTTATGTGCACAAGTATATATTTTAATCATGTATTTTTGAAGAATTTAATCGATGAGCACCAACACCAATTGTTGGCCTACCATCACATGCCTGTCCAGCTTACGAGCGTCAGCACCATGTAGGTCGCCATCGAAAGAGAGTCCAGCCAATGAAAAAAAAAATTGTTAAGCTGGCATCAAGCGAAAGGGCTGTCACTGGGCAAAAGTGGAATTGATACAGCTGTCAATGTAAAATAGTGTAGGTGAGGAGCAGTATTGGTAATTTTTAGGCCTTTCCCATAGGACTGGAGAGCAATAAATCAAGGAGGTAAATACATCAGCTAAGATTATAAGACAGTGAAACCAATGAAATGACATAAAAACTTGGCCCTTGGAACGTGTTTTGGCAGTATAACTTTAAGTAGTGTGACTCAACAATCATAGAAGCAAGAAATGACCACAATGTAGTAGGCGCTGGCTGCAGGTTGAAGCCACTGGTCTTTCTCTGCTGTGGTTCGTTCCAGCTGCCCACCTCATCTTCTCACACTTCTTCAATTTATATTAGAGATGAGCCAAGGCGCCCAAATCTACTTGTTTTTAAAGTTCACAAGACGACGGCCGCTATACAATACATTTCTTCAAAAAAGGAACAACATAATTGCTCTGTCAGCTACTTTCTTGATGCACTACATATAAACTGCTTTGTCTTAGAAAATTCATAGCTTAGTGTGTAATTAGGTTCACCAGATGGCAAAACAAAATATACTTGCAGAAATATTTCGTTTTATTAGCCGTTACTTTAATTTGTTGACTGTCTCATTTGTGCTTGTACTCAACTGATAAACACTATTTCCTGTATTAACGCATATTCTAGCAATGCAGTGTACTAATTAGTGTGACCTATGTGAAAGTCTGTTTCTGAATTCTTGTTGTGCTAAAATGAAACATTACATCATAAATACGTTTGACTGAAGCATAAAAGTTATGGTTCTTGATTCCTACAAAAGAGTGCAAGATATCAATTTTAAGTATTGTGCTCTTTTTAGTGTGCTATTTGTAATAATTAAACTTAAATAGATAATCAATTGCTAAAGAACATATTAGCAGCAAATCATGCACAACTACAAGGAAATGAATGTATTAAAACAATGGAGCAAGATTTTCAGCAGAGCGAAGTCTCAGAAGTATCACTACATGCAACAATAGTTCCCATGATGAAGTTAGTCATGTTTTTTGCATTTTTATCAGCAAAATATCACTGAAAAACCCAAGCTTAAGTGCCAGCGTGGCAGGTTCCTCACCTAGCATGTTTATCATTAAAATTACGCGTTTAGGGAAAAACCGCCATCATATCTTTTTCATCTTTGACCTGCAAATTCATGAATTTGCTCATTCGCGGGAACTGACAGCTGGAATGAAACCATGAGGCATTTATTTTCATGACGTAGTGGCGGCAAAATTGAAAGCCTCTTTACGTACCCCTGTTATTTATGCACCATTAAGATAAACCGAACAGCTATGTCAGGTAGGTATTACTGAGATGAACGTCTTACTTTGTCCATGTCGTAAAGGGCCAGGTAAAGGGACGAGTCCTTCAACTCTCCCCTGGCCAGGTCCAGCGAAAAGGTCTCATTGTAGAGGGGGCTCTGCGTCTTGCGCTTGGTCTGCGTTTGGTACTGGCCCAGGCAGTGACCCGAGCTGCCGAGGCTGATGCAGCTGGGCCGCCGAAGGCCGGCGCTGCCACGTCGCGGCTTCTTGATGCGGCCTTTTATCACCTTACAGGTAATGTACGGGTCACACACGACACCGTGGGGCTTAGGTGGAAGGTTCTGCGCCTCCTGTGATACAGTATTAAAAACTATTACTTCCCGAAGAAAGCTCCGAAATGGCAGGCATATAAGTCGTGTTTTTATGCGGCGTGAAATTTTTCTATTTTGTTCAGAAAAAACTGAAGGAAACCAGTCATTACCTGAGCATAATTTATGAGCCATTACTTTTGCATTGCTCATAGCACGCATTGTATGAGTTGAAATGGTTCACAGATTTTTTACATTGACTCGTAAGAGTGCTCTTTCACTGATTCCTGCTTGAATGTTTAAACAAAAGCTATCAAAGATAGTCTTGTTCTTTGTCGGACATTTTTCTGTTACTTTTCAGCTTTATTAGTGCACGATAACTACGTATTTTACGGAACCCTCATAATAACCCAAAAGAGTGAGTATCCAAGGGCCTTTTGAGAGTACCTAGATTTCTTGTTCCCTATGTACGCTGATGTTTATCCTCATGCAAAAGTCAGACGCACGCACATTATCGCATTTACGAGACATTTTGATTGCGTTTTCGTACGTTTTAAAAATTATTAACTGCCATACCACTCAGCCTGCCATTATGCGAGAAATTGAAGTTGGTCAGGACCGTTCTGCTTCTAATACTGCCAAGAAAATTGTCAATCAATATTTCAAACCACATCTTTTCTATTGTGAACTGTACTAGAACCAGGAAAAGTGCTCCGTATAAGCTTCAAAATATAAAGCAAAGCAAGCTCAAGCTGCTTGAGTCCATCTAATCGTTAGTCTGCGTGATGCGTCCATTTATAAGCCGCGGAAAGCAGCTCGTAGGTGGCTCAGAGTCAGAATGCCTGCTTTCTAGTGAGAACAACTTGATTCAGGTTTAATTATCGATGGTGTTCTTGCATAGCTTGTTACGCGTGCATTATTTCTTTCTTTTAGATTCCGTAAAGCACGATCTAATGACTGTGCGATGCCGCCAAACCGTAACCCGATGAATAAAAAATAAATTTTAGAGTGAACGTAATTATTGGCCCCACGAACGATTCAAGAAAACCACAAACTAGAGTATTGCATCTGAAAAGTTCCGCGGACGCGACACTCGAACGCGTATCCACTCGCAGACGAAGCGTTATTGTCCCTTACTGCGTCCTTGCTCTGATGGAACGGCGCACAAATAGCTTTTTTTTTCATAGAGAAGAGATCATAAGAAACTGGAGAGAAGCGATACATACAGGGAAGAGTATCCCAGCTTCATTAACGTGAACCCCTGGGAGGAGTGGCACACGCAGCATTCACCTGTATTTTGCGCAGCAATATCGCTGCTGATGGGCAATGAGAAATTAGAAAGTGCCTGACCAAGATGGTTCGCCAGTGTATTTTGTTAGATTTCTTTGATGAGGCACTGGAGTGGCCTGAAATCGGGCATGCAGGGAGGGGTGTTAAAGTTTCCCTAACATTGTCGGAAAACTGCGCTGGATTGCTGCTTCCCGTAACGTGCCGCTCCTCGTCTTCGACCTCCTTACCCTCCTCTTCCTATTATTGTTCTCATGTCTCTCATGACCCATTAGCAGTAGCTTCGCCATAAGTTGCTTTCGTGTTACACATCGCAACGTGCTACGAAGTGCATCCTAAAGCAGAAAACTAGCCGTTCGAAACCAATTCTGAGATAGAATTTAACAAAGTTCTATTAATTCATGCAATTCAATTCTAATACATCGTCTGCTATAACGTAGGCTAACTGCGGCCTCTTTTATTTGTACATAAACCAGTAGCGATCAGTTGAACTTACCTAATTTTTGTCGGGCATGCCCGTTTGTAATAGACCGGGACGACGACGAGACAAGCCGAAAAGCCGAGACCCTATTATGCTAGCTTTCAATAAGGTCCCATGTAAAAAAAAGTGGACTATCAATGTGTTTACTTGTTAGGCATGAGTTCTCGAGTTTCGCATAAAAAAAATTGAGACTCCTGTATGCGCGAAAAGTCAGGAAACTCACATTTTTGTGACTTCTTTGATTTAGCTGAATTCCATAGTGTGGCGCTAGAAATAGTTACATTCAATCTAATATGTGCTTTTTGTGGATGCTGCAGACAATTCACGAACATTTTTGTCGCAATGAGCAGCAAGGAAAACCGGCCTTTAGGAACAATAAAATTAAATAGTCAATAATAGTGGAGCTAACTTATACTAAACAAAAGAGTACTATTTATATCTGCAACTAAGACCCCGTGCTTCTGAGTTGGAAGAGAGAGTTATACGTATGTAGAATTTGGGTTCAGTCGCGAGCACCAATTAAAGTATGACACACTGCAGGCTATTATCGATTGTGGCTTCAGAAGTGGATTTTCTCTCGTATGGCCTCGGTCTCGATGCATTGGCGATGCTGCCATTCCGAGCAATCTTCCCGGTTCAGGTACGCTCTATCCACATGAGACCAGATTCTTATCTAAACTTCAGGTTATGGACCAACTTGAAGTGCTACATAAATTTGTCCTTTTTACGACTAATAACCTATGCGACTACCAAAACTACTTTTGCGTAAAAAAAGGAATGAAGTGTGGAAAATTTCATTTCCAGTGGTTTCACAAGAACTGAAAAAAAGAAATAAAAACATGGTTGATCTCTCCGTCATGTGAATTGGTGAAACACGAAAGTAAAATGTGTCCTTGTAAACAAAGTATATTGTTTACTGTACATTGATAAAAAAAAGAGCTTTCTCAACGTCTGCTGGTGTTTGACAGCTATAGCATGGATGCATTCATGCTATAGCTGTCCTATAATTCACAATAAATTATCAAAGTCAGCTAAAAATGCTTACTCTTCTCTTGACAGGGGACAGACGACGCTCAAAAATCACTCCTAGAATGGCCACCTATCAGCCATTGGCTGATTTGAAAATAATGCGCTCGGTCGTTACAAATATCACCGCGGGAGGACGCGACTGATTCACGCGTGCGCGCGTTTCCAGTGATCCCACTCGATCAAACCGAAAAAGCCGCGCATTCTATCGAAGAAAAAAAAAAGAAGAAAAAGTGCTCAAGGCCTCGAGGCGCGCATGAAGTATTCTCTTTGCGCCAGCCATCTGTCCCTGCCTAGCTTTCTGCGCTTACGTCAGGACGAAAGAAGAGAGAATGCAACTGCAGCATGCGACAAATCTTTGTAACTCCATTCGCACTGGATGGATTCCTAAAGTTTTTGTGGCCTTGGATTCGCGAGGCAATGACCTTTTCCACTGAATTCGTTCCATGGTTACTTGAAAAAGTGTTAAAGAGCCCCTTTTGATAATAAGAGAGCCTTGTGGCTGTAGATGCCTCTGTGGGAGCAAAACCAGAGAAAACTATCCTACAGCCAGAAGACTTTGACTGATTGCGCACCACACTTGGGCTAAGGTAGCCTATTCATGGCATGCTAGAGAATGCCACTGCTCGATGAGAGAGAAATGCCACGCATGACTTGTCCTCTCTGTGTCCGGCTGCGATTAATCGCGGGTCTAGCGCACGGGTAGAACCTGAGGGCCAGATGAAAGCGAGAGCTGCTTGGTATGGATGGATGCTATGAGTGACGCCGACGCCTGGGGTAAGGTCACCACCTGTGAGTGTGTTAAGGTGTTGATAAAGTTGCACGTAACGAATGGAATGGACACTTAGAAACAAAGCATTGAAGGAGCTAATCTCGGTTACCAGGGTGACGATGCATTACTGCACTTTACCAAGAACGCAATGACAAGACAGTGGAAGATTCAAAAAGCGTATTTGCACAGTGAATAGCGTGCCCAGCACCTGTTGTCGCGGACCGATATCTTAATTTAAATTCAATTGATGGAGGTTTTTTCTTTGTCTTCTGACCTTTCGTATTTTAGACGTCATTTCCGTGATGGAAATACGTCGCTGCAATATTGGAGGACTCCGGCATAAAACAATTTTGTGTTAAGAACTTTGCGCCAATCATTTTATTTTCAAATAGTAAAAATGGTCCTTCATTACCGGTAGGTAATTTTAATATTTGCTGGTGTTTAACAACCCAAAAGCACCATAGGATAATGAGAGACTCCATAGTGGAGGGCACCGCGAACTTCGACCACCCGGAGTTGTTTAGCGTGCACCGAAATCTAAGCATACGGGCGTCAAAGATTTCTCACCTCCATCGAAACCATCACCACCGCGGCCGTTATTTGATCCCGCGACCTGTGCGTGTGCAGCCGAGTGACGTAGCCACTAGACTAGCGTGGCGGGTCACAAACGGTGGGTGTAGTGGCAAACAGGGCACAGGTACCACTGGTAAATGTGTATTCTATGTCTATTGCTTTCAATATAAGAATAAGACTTCCAAAAACCAATTTCCTAACTTTTGTCGACACTATACTGTACAAATAAAAATAATAATGGCGGATCTGTAAGTAGTGAGGTCTCAGCAGCCTTGTGCAGCGCGAGCTGCTCACTGTCGATTTCTTTTTGTGTACAGTAGTCGCTAAATTTAATTTCCTGTCCTTACTCTAGGGGTACAGGTAAATGATGATGTTTCAAGTGCCGACGCAAGTTCTCATTTACATTGAAGAATTTGCTATAGTTTAGGCGGCTCAGGAACTAATGTTGCCCGGACGTAAACACGGGCAGTGAGGACGATACAAATCAAATTGAAAGAATCAAGAATCTAGATTCGAAAATATGTGCGCTATGCTGGATCTCGCATTTTGTTATCGTCAGCCCTCCCCTCAACATGCACCGCACAATCGATCGGCATTCAGTACGCTTACATATTCACAAGTGCACCAGAGTGAAAGCACTCAGAGTAGTAGCGGCTTGGCAAGTTGATAGGTCATGGCGGTGGCTGTAAACGCAAAACGAGGACAAAGAAGAGCTCATCCTTCCCATTTCGGTCTTCTTCGTCCTCAGCTGGGGCCATAGTCATCATCCCTACAAGTGCTTTTCACGACAAAATAACACAGAAGGACGAGCCTCCTTTTTGGAACAGGGCATACCCTTATTGTGATGAAGAGTTTTCCAGCTGGAAAGCCCTGCGATGACGACACTGTGGGCGAGGACGGCTGGAACTTGAGCAGTATTGTCACCTTTCCCAGCATTGGCGGCGCCTCCTCCAGGCCTTCCGCACTGCCAACCACGTCACCTGAATTGTCACTCTGCGAACAGCCGTTGCAAGCAGGAAAAGGCTGTTGCTGCTGTTATAGATTGCCGATACAATATACACGTTTTTCAACACTATCAAACATATAATGACAACTGAAAAAACTTCGCTCGTAGAGAAGTGGCTACTCGTTATATACACAGAGAGAAAGGCGTGAAATGTTACACATTAGGTGCATATTGCATATGCGGTATATTCCGGAAATACTTACACGTGGCAAATGATGAAAGCAACAGCTCGGATGTATCTATTATGCGTTGGTTCTAAGTTTTCATTGACATACGAGAATAGAAAGTGATTTCTGGGGGGTGCAAGATGAATTCACAAAGAATATATGTAGGAATATGGCAAAATTTATACACTGTGGATGAAGTAAGTAACTCATACTGTTACTAAGTGTTATCGATGGCGCAAAAATAGAGCCATCATTCTACAAAAAACTTCAGGGCACACTCGCATTATTTTAATAATATTTAGTGACTATCACGTCATACATGGTCACCACGTGGTCACGAGCCTTGTACATGGCATAAGCCACCAGAACCATACAAGTGCACACGTACGCATTTGAGAGCCTCCCCTTATCAAAACTTCATGACAAACTCGAACCCCTTTCCAAACAAACATTTCTCTTTTAATGACGATAGTCTTCCTTGGGGACCTTAGACGCAAAAATTTCGGTCTGTCTGTCTGTCTGTCTGTGTGTCTGTCTGTCTGTCTGTCTGTCTGTTTGTCTGTCTGTCCATCCGTCCGTCCGTCCGTCCGTCTTTCTCTCGGTCTCTCTGTCTGTATATTTGTCTGTTTGTCCACTCCTAACGGCAGTGGGTACTTGAAACGGCCGACTGCATCCGCAGCACCCACCAATGTTGCTCAAGATTTAGCGTTCATACTTGTGCAATCGTCAATTAATAAGCAAATATTGCGCAGGTCTGGGGCACCATAACAACACGTATATATTCTGTATGTGCATAATTCACTAAAAAGACATAAATAAGTAATTTCAAGGACCGTAGCGCTTATCACGTGGCGCAGATCATGCTACGCTTGTACGAAAAGAGTGTTTCCAACGCTTCGCTAAGAAGAGACGGTAGTGGCACATACCCGTCGCCTTGCGTTCTAAACTTTATCACCTCTGATACGGGCGCGCACACCTGTCTCAAAGCCACGCGCTTCGTTTTCCAAGAAAACTGCTAGATGGCGCTCGTGTCTCACGTGTGACGTGACTTAAAGCGTTCGTTCGCCTTCGCTGCACGCTAGAGGAACTCTAACGCAGCGCCTCCGGAATACCAATCACCAATTTTTTTGCGCAGAACATCAATTAAATTGTTCACTTTCTCCACAAGCAAGACTATCGTCTTTCGACGACATTTGCAGATTAACATGCAGATACGGGGCCAATCTTTTTACTGCTACACTCATCCTGTGGCGGAGTTATTGTATCACAAGTGATTGTGCTGACCCACAACTTTATAACACCTGAATGCAACCATCTTGCAGTACACTTCAATGAATATAATTCCATACTGACATACCCTAGCCCTTTGATGCTGAATATCGCAAAATGAACGTGTTTCAGTGGTTATCCCCGAATTTATACACGGCTATTGTTTCTACTAAGAAACAATACGCGTTAAGCGATCATTTAGATGTCTAAAGCTTTGCAGGAACTTCACGTAACAAGTGTAATCTGACCGTCTAACCCAAAGAAGCAAAGCAATTACAGTACGACATACCCAAAAATAAAGTAGTACATCCTGTGCCTGCCGTCGCTTAGGACGTCAAGATTTCTGAAGTTTGACTGCAAACATTACTAATAATACAGAGGATGGGATGCTTCCTTCATAGAAATCTAGTTTGGTTACAGAAAGATTGGCACCGCAGTGCAGACCGGTGTGAAAACATACTATTCAACAAGTTTTTTAAATGCTCTTCTGAAGCGTGCTGAAGTGTAAGGCATCACTGAATCTTCAAATAGAGTAACGTTGCTATAAATACCATTTTCGATCATGCCACTCTTATAAGTACGGTGAGCCATCAAAGGATTAACGTCAGCCGAGCAATGGCATGGCTCAAGGCCACATAAACATTCAGCCTCGATAATATAACGTGTGCTACTTTATAAGGCTGTTACTGACGTATTCAGCCGACCCCTGCGAACTGTCCATATCTGTTCAAAGATCACTCAGCTACACACACAAGAATAGCTACATGGCTAGTAAACACGGGAGATTGAACGATAACGTAAGTAGCTGTTATTGAGCAGTTTAGAGGGGCCGTGAACATTAGTAGAACGAACAGTTGAGATAGTTCAACTAAGTAATTAAATAAATCAGTTCTCTGGTGCTGCACAGTAAACCATCGCGCAGGTGGGTCACATTAATCCGGCGCTAATGTTTTAAATGATACTCACGTAGACCGAAGCCTCTCCGCGACTGCTGGCTGTAGACATGCTGCTGTAAGTGGAGTCCCTGGCTGCCCTGCTGCGCACGAAAGGCAGCAGGACGATGGCGCCGCCCACACCACCGGTGGCACCCACAAGTCCGCCGCCGTCGGCGCCCTTTCCGTCTCCGGTGGCCGGCACGGACTTGGTGGATACGGGACATGCCGGCAAGGGGATCACGTCAGTGCCGTAGTAGAGCTTCTTGCGTTTCTCTGCAGAGTGAAATACGCGATTGATTGATTGATATGTGGGGTTTAACGTCCCGAAAACCACCATATGAATATGAGAGACGCCGTAGTGGAGGGCTCCGGAAATTTTGACCACCTGAGTTCTTTAACGTGTACGCAAATCTGAACACACGGGCCTACAACATTTCCGCCTCCATCAGAAATGCAGCCGCTAAGCCGGTATTCGATCCCGCGACCTGCGGGTCAGCAGCCGAGTACCTTAGCCACTAGACCACCGCGGCGGGGCAGTGAAATACGAGAAGGAAAAACGTGAACACGCATGCTCACAATGGTGGTGAACGAAAGCGCCCTTCATTCATTTTTCTACAAGTGGTATAGACACATTGATTTCGATTTGATTTATTGATGTACTTGTAGATATACCGTAGCGAAAGACAAGGGGCAAAAAAGCAGGTCAATCAGATTGAGGGTGTCCTGATCACCATACAGCTATGTCAGCATAAACGATCATTCCAAAGAAGAAAAAAATGCACAAGTAGAAAAAATGCATATGCATTATGTGTGTACAAGAAAGAAGGTACTTGCAGAGACAATGTAAACAAACATTCAAAAATTTTGCCTTGGCCAACAACAAAACGAAAGGAAATAGACAATGCTATGAAGGCAAAAAATTAGTAAAGGTAGTGCGATAACTAGTCTCCTTACTTCAATTATTTAGATTTTTTATAGGTTAGAAAGCTGTTCTTTTGTAATTTGATTGAAAAATGATGATAGCGTGAATCTAAGCCTGCGTTTACGGTGATTAGTGCGAAATTTTTTAATTTGACATTTTTGTGGTTTGCGTACACTCTACTCTTTGCGTTTCTCTGCACGGTAGAATAGGAGAAGAAAAGACGGAAACACGTATGCTTAGCTAGCATTAACAGGCAGATTCAGTCCAGGTCCACCAACATGAAGTGCTAGGAAGGACGCTGACAACAGGGCTCGTGCTGTCTTTGCATCTCTTGCTGTCTTACTTTCAGACACTTTACACTGTCATTTAGTTCACCGTTCGTAGCAAGCTACGTTTACCTGCGCTAGCCTCCTACGTGGTCCACCGTATCCCTCTTGTGCTCAACGATTTCGCCCAATTACAGATGCCACTCGAACTCGCGCAGCCTCTTTTCTTTGTGTACAACTTTTTGTTGGGGCCGTTGGTGCATGCTACTGGAAAATCAGACGTTGCGAACCACCAAAGACAGACAAAAAGAAACAGCGTCACGTGCAGTTAACATATAAAGGCGATAGTTTTTCTTGGGATACTTCAACGCAAAAATTTTGGTCTCTCTGTTTCTGTATGTCTGTCACACAGTTGCCCCACCCAGCTAAAGTTGAAGCATTTGCTGAACGCCGACCCATCTTGAACTGGTGGCTTCGTTCATACTTGTGAGTATTGTTGATCAAAAAGCAAACATCGCCTATATCTGATGCTTAATATCAATACCAAGTAATAGGTGGTATGTCCCTTTATACTATGAAACACATAGATACGTAATTCAAAAGATTCTACTGTTGGTTAGAGAGCGCTGAAAATGCGAAGCTATGTGCCCGGCAGAAGACCATCGTATTTCCATGATACTTTCATTGAAACATGCTGATACGCAGCCAAGTTTATTCATGAAGAATCGTCGAACTATGAACGCCATACCCCATGCCTAAAACACACTACGTGTTGCACCACAACAATCGGTCCCTATCATTGCAAGTACTAAATAAAGAAAACTTTAAAAAAGTTCAAACTCAGGTACCGGACGTATTGCTAATAGATATATCTTTTTTCTTCTCCCTCACGAACCTTTTTCTGTCTACAAAGATGGGTAATATTGGCAAATCTTATCCTTCATCTACACGCACTGTGGTGCAAATGCTTATTCTTATAAGCATGTGTCGCGTGCTCTAAGAGGTACTTTTCATAACTTTCGTTTTAAGTGTCCTCTAACAGGAGCGCTCACGAAAGCGCGAGAACCTACCATAGGATCAAAAGGAAACAAAACCACATGAAAGCAAAACTTGGTGCATTGAAAAAAAAATTATTTCGCTAAATCGAAAACCAACTCCAAGACGTGGGTACTAAATTTCCACGTTGAAGGAGAAGCCATCTCACAGTTTGAAGTCCAAGAGTTCTTAAACACTTTGTTCATTTTTAATAAATCCACGAAACCTTTCTGTTGTTTCCCCAACCACAAAAAAGATCATGAGACCACATGGTATAATCCTACATACTGCAGAATAATTTCTGTCCTGATCTCTCGTGAATTGCCTACGCCGAAGTATTTTTATTTTTAGTATTTTTATTCACCTGACAGTGCGTCGCTGAGGAGTAGCTTTCCATTCCAAGCCAGCAATCTGGCGGCTTCCGTCGTTGCGTAGAGAGAAGTATCTCCTACATACAAAATTAAACTCTGCCCTCAAGAGCTCGGGGCAATCACGTCCATTTCGGGCGTCTAGTGACCGTGCAATGCAGCGGTTAGGCTTGTTAGTGCCCTACGGTGGAAGGGCTGCGAGCTCTAACGATACTTTAAAGTTCTTCAAACCATATAGAAAATGTCATACTTGTACCTTAAAATGCACTGGATTTATCCTATAAATAAAGTTAAAAGTTTCTGAAACAGGAAATGGGCTTAACATCCTGTTAAGCATATTCCAAGTTCTGAACTATGAATAATCAGGGTGAACAGTGGAAGTGCCTCTGAGAGGTTAACCGATGTTTTGATAAAAGGACTTATCTTTGTGAAATGCCTTTGACAAAGATAGGTCCCTCTTTCGAAACGTCGGCCATCCGGTCCGAGGTATTTCCACTGTTCACCCTGATTATCCCACTACGTGTTTCCATATGTCGGCTCCCATCTAGATTATGCAGTTCAGAGCTCGTGTTCTTGCGATCATTTGTCTCTTTGTCTGCTTTGTTGCGGTGTTCTAAATCGAAGCATCAGTGCGAACTCGCCTAATTGTCGGTGTTATTTTGTTGCTGTGCAGCAACAAACTATTTCGCGACCATATCTAAATCCTCTTACTTACACACAAGTATCACAGAAAAACACAACCACCTAACGTTATCGGCAAAACCAACACTTCAAAATTTTCTGTGGTGGCAGGCCACACAAACGTGAAAAGAAAAAAAGAGGAAAAATATTCTGGAGTAATGGCTTTCACGACTACACGTGGAGTTCATACTTTAAATAACTTTATAGACAAGGAGAGGACGCACATGAAAAGTCTCCGTGAGAGAAAATATTTATGCCTACGTACCGAAAGAGATGGAAGGTAGCCTAAACACACGCGTGTTCCAAGTTTTTCTCTATCTATCTGCCTATGGCGTCAAGATTCATAACGATAATATACTTCTGATCACGTCTTGGTATCTCTGATAAATTGAAAATCAACAAAGTGACTTGTAATCATCAGCAATAAAGAACACACTAGTACTTCGAATGTAGAAAAAGCTTAACTCCACAAAAATGGGAAGAGGATCGTAGTGAACTGGAGGAGTACGCACAGAGGATAAATTTTGTAAAAGCATGAGCCAAGAGCTCCTCTGAAAAAAAAATTAGGGAGCAAATGAAAGGGTTACACTTGAGAATGGTGGCACGGCAACACGTGGGCGCTGACCTGCTCCCTCCGCCAACCATCTAGCTGCCACCGGGGTCACGAGAGAGCGCCTCCGGTTTCGGGTCACCGAAGCGCGCCCCAGTTTCTCGTAAAAAATGCAATCAATCGCAAACTCGCACTCCTCTATTGCTCCTTCCTTCACCGCGCGCGCACGTGTTTGAGGATTCACGCTCCCCCATGGGGATGGCCGCGCCACCGGGTTCGTTGCTCACCCTAGCGACGACAAATGGAGATGGAGAACGTCGACCCATGAGCTCCGAGACTCGCGTGCGGCGAATGTGCGTCGTTGCGCAATCTTGGAGGCTAAGACCTGCCGCAAGTGGAGTGTGCCTCGGATGAGACGGGGCGCGATATCGGCAGCGCTGGAAACTAGGTCAGTGCGAAGAAACGCTAGAAGGCGCTGCGGTTTTTTTTGCAAAGAAACGGTAAAGATTGGCGAGGCAGATCGATTGCAGGTTTGCCGGTGACAGCGTGTTCGATATCAAGAATAAGCGATGCTCATGATAGAGTGGCGTACCAGATATGTGTGTTGCGAAACCACGATTCGGCCGAGTCGGAACATATTCATCTTGAAGTTGTTACGCAAGCACACTAAGACTGAGGTGAAAACCAAAACGGACGCAAAAACTTCTTTGCATCCGTCTGTGTTTGCTATCTTTGTCCCCGCGTTCTTGCGCAATAACTTAAATATAAATATGTCATTAGGTTGTCAGTCGTTGTCAAAGATATAAGGGTAGTGTTATCGTACGCCTACTAATTGTAATATATTTGATGTCAATATCTGATATCTGAACTGGCTGTCTTGTCTCTGGCGACGCTGAAGGAAAGAGTGTGAACGATGGCGGCACTGTTTACGCGGGATTACAGGAATGCGTTCTCATGGCTTTTTAATTTTTTATTATTTTTTTTATATCACCTGTTAAGAAGTGCTTGCTCAACATCGCAAAACAAAACTCGAATTTCATCCTTCACACGACTGAGCTGAGCCCTGCGCCGCTGCTCGACTGAAATAGACGCTGCGCTTCTGAAGAATCGCTGCAGAATATTGCATATATGCCGTGACTTGGTCCGCCAAGAGAGGGCGCTCCCATCGACTTTTTCGGGTCGAGGAGAGCTCTTGAGTGAAGGAGCGTTTGTGAATGTGGGGGTAAGCCATAATTTTTATAGTTAGGATAGCTGCTTGCGCAGTGGCTGGCTTTCGGTCTAGCGCTGAGCATTCTGGGTAGGAAAGCACGTGTGCCATTAAAACGATAGCGAGGATAGAGTTGCGCTATTAGCAGTGTCAGATTTTGTGGAGTGTCCTGCATAGATCACAGTTTAAAAAAAGTTGGTCGAAGAAATTGCGTGCGCTATTACAGATGATAATCACAATCAAGTTATGCTGCAAATAGTATCCGCTCCTACACTTGATTTCTAAGGGCCAGTGTTTAAAGAAGAAAACAACATTCAATTAGTAACTATGCGGTGACATACTGCACAAAGCAATTGAGAAATGAAATTCTTCAATCTGATTAGCGAAAACACTCGGACCTGTCGTTCCCTGGAAGTTATTAAAATTATAACAATTTAGCCTGCACGGAATATATTATCTTTGTTCTTAGTGGTGTAGGAAAGTTCTCATGACTGCCACTTTTATTCCTGATTTTAACACAATGGTTGCAGGTGACCAGCTCTCACTTAGGTAACGGAGACTTGTAGAGCCATTGTTAATTTTGTGTGATCAGCCTACGTGGCAGCATCAGTTGGTATGCAGTAAAACGTGCTGATGTGTTTGCAACGAGGAACCAGGACAGCTGTAATTAAAGCGCCGATATTGGTCTAGTTCTGAAGGTCGCACAATTTATGTGGTCCACTTCATGCTATGCTGGCCATCATGATTTACACTCCTAACAAAGTTCCGTTAACTTTATTATAATGCAATGATAGCCTTCAGGTTTCGCTGATGGCGAGGTAATTTAACACCCTCCTATGCCCATTTGTATTTTCATTTATTTTGCCCGAGTGATGGTTTCATTGCAGACAATATTAGGTTTTACAAGTGAGCCGATGATTACGACATTACATGATCGCACATAAGACAACTCATGGCTGTTATACAAGCGCACACTGTGAACCGAAGAAAAGAGAAGTCATGTCTATGTATTTAGTATTGAAGCTTGGTTTGTGTATTACCGCTACATAGGATTTATGACGGATGCTCCTCGTAAGCCAACTCAGCCCCTTTTAAGACGCCTTCGTGCATGACAATGCACATGGGAAAACAATTTATTCATTAGGCTTCGCATCCAAAATATAAGGGCAGCAGCGTTTTTATGAAGAGAGACATGACCGATTACTTGCGGGCAAGCACTCTTCCCAAATGCCATGAGGATAGAGAACATTCCTTTCACCCGCTAAAAATTGAGTGGCAAGCCTACAGTTGCTGGTTGTTCCCTTCACCTTTGACTTTCATCTCTCAAAAAGATTGCGAAAATTTCATACTTTTATTAGAAGACCATTTTCCTGCCCTTCAATGCAAATTACAAATGAGTAGTGAAAACGAACAGGAGTAAGTTATCGCCTATAAAAAAAAATCGATGAACGTTACTCGACGGTGAGCTGTAGGGCTACAATAGTAGGCGCCGCGGCAGCAGCAAGTTTTAATTATTGAGAGCGTCCCCTACAGACAATGAAGTTAGGCCACGCCAAGCTCAACCTTTCAAAGGAACTTGAACGTCATTAAACATTGATCGAAAATATGTTTCTGCACGACTGGCACCATTGTTTTCGAAGGTTAGCGGGCCCGGTCATTTGTTACGGACTACGTGACGTGCCACCGAAGTTGCGTGAACAAAAAAAAAAGAAAAAGAAAACGTAGTAAAATTCTTAGGTGCCAACAGGGCCCCACGAGAATGCTTTAGTCCACATTACAACGTCGCGAACTTATGAAGAATTCATCAGCTTGTGGTTTAGATAAAGCTTTCAGTGGAAGCCATGTATCATGCGATATATATTACCTTGATCTGATATATGTCTGCCACCACTTTGAGCCGTTAAACTTATGTTTGGCAATTTTCGTATAGCGTGACAAGGAAGTGAAGAAAGGACGCACACACCAACCCAACTGTTATTGTATAATACGTTCACCGTGGCACAGTTTGTTTAGTTCTTGAACAAGCTAAACTTCAAGGATAACAGTCTAATCTGCCATAGCAGAAATGGATACGCAAGGTAGCCTGCCGTAAATAGGTTGTCGTAAACAGCCTACCACACTGCATTGTGAGGGCGACAAAACACTGGTCGAGTTATCTCACGAAGTGGCCAACTTCACTCGCCATAATAAATGCTGTCAGGTTTCTATAGATGTTTTGATCCATAATATATATACATCTTCTAGTAAGAAAACAGAAAAAATTGGTGTCGGTGACTCAACAGCTTACAGTCTCCCTTCCATCGTGAACGAAAAAATAAATATGCAATATGAAAGATACTGAAATATACTGTGGCAGATCAAACACGCTAATGTTCATGGCTGTTTTGCGCCTCCTCTTTTGAGCCAAGACATACTTGTATTCACGAAAAACCGAAAAATAATGCACGAAACCTATCCGCAGCTCGCTGCGAGACGATCCTTTGTGCAATGTACTTTGCGTATAACGCTATGTTTTACGCAGGAGAGCATTAATGTGTACATAGTACTCTTGATTGTTTATAGATGTTTTTATTCCTGCTATATTTGCTGTTTTTCTGCTTTTGAGTTTTTTCAATACTAATATTATCATAAAACACCGAAACCTCACGCAAAAAGATGTTCACTCTACCTTCTAATTGGGGCCCAAGAATGTGACGTCACAAAATTTATGGTTGAAGACCCACGCAGAGTAGTCTATACGCACTCTTAGAGGAGTTAAATTTAGCTGACTACTGCCACGCAAAGTTCTAATTAGCCCAAACTTTCCACCCACGTTTCAGCACTGGCGAGCCCTCTCAGCAGTAGAAATTTAGAATGGTGATTTATTTATTTTTTAACTCTTTGAAACCGATATTAACCTTACACGTCCCGCGATGAAGCAAGGCTTACTTCGATAAGATGAAGCGCAACAGTAGCTCTTCTTCTCTCTTACTCTCCCTCATTCTTCAAGCTAGCTAATCCGTTGCTCCTTAATATAAGCTTCACTGTCAGCCGTTCATTGTTTTTAGGCAACACAAATCTAACAGTAGCAAATGGCAGCATACGTACACACATTGTCAGACGATACACGGAACATTGACTTTAAAGAAAGTTAGGTGAAGATTGAAGTCGACCCGGTAGAAGGCAAGAGGAACGGTTTTTTTTAAATCTGAGGAAGTTACTCACCATCAATACGCTCAATAAGGAACCCTCCTGAGCCTCACAGGCGTGGATAAATGTACGGCCTTTGAATTTCATTCCGAAACACAAGCATGGATGTTCTTCTATCGCGGGAAGTACTTTGTTTGTTCATAAGGTTCAATTTATCGAAAGATACAAGATGCGTGGAGGAGACAGGGTAAAAATAACTCAGAGTGAGGTTCGCGCAGCAGTAAGCCTCAAGCAGTGTTGTACAGTGTCCCATCATTCTGGCAAGAATGAAATCTCCAAGCAGTGCCTGCAGTGAATTTCGCGATAGATGGTACAAAAATAGCGAGACATTTGTTGCATGCAAAAGGGGGGATGGAGCGCGCTTGCAATAAATCTACGAGCAGAACAACGCCTGCCAACCGTTTGCGTCGTAGTTATTCATTGATGTCTTTTTTGTACATATGCAGTGAATCCCTGTTGCTCTGCATGCTTTTCCCCTTCTTGAAAAGGTTTCTTGTTCGTAAGTGCGTAAATGTAGATTGATCGAACAAAGAGAAGCCTACAAAGGTAAAGATTGAAACAAAAACAAAATTGTTTAATTTAACCCTAGCACGACATTTTACACGCTCTTCTTGCAAATAGAGCATGAAAAGGGTGGATTGGGTTAAACTATAGGTGGACAGTTTCAAATACGTGTATAGAAAAAACGAGGTCAATTTCACGGGACGCTAGAGGCCAGCGGAAGACCCTAAGGTCATTCGGATTTCTATACAACTGATATTAGCTGTCTGGATTGACACAACGCGTTAAATTTGCAACTTCGGGAAACGCAGTAAGCTGGATGTGAAAGAAGCCCCACAGGTGCTAAGCCGCATTTCATTAAACGTTCCCGGAAGTACATAGTTTGTGGAGATATGAGACAGTTTGAGTGAGTTCGGGTTTGCGAAAACTTGGGAAAGCCTGTAAACTTTTACAAGATTATTACTGTATGGGTGCCAGTCCAACACACACACAAAAAAAAAACATCCATACACGCAGTTGCCGGAGCGGCATATGCAGGCATAGGCCTACTGCGTCGTCAGCGCCGATATGGCTGAGCCATAGAGTTTGCTAAATTTAACCAGACGGTACTAGGGCACTGCCGTGGTTCAGCGACCATGGGAATGATGGGTAGTATACGGATTTACCTAGTCTTCGTACTTGCGGGCCTCGAATGGCACGTGTGGCTTCGTTCATTGCTGTGTTTCTGCTTCATTTCGAAGGAAAGAACGAACCCTTTTGAACTTTGTGAGCCGATTTGAAATGGTTAGCCTAAAAAATCAAGGTGGTGAAGGGCAACTGCTGAACATTTGCTGGCTTTTGTTTCGTTGCAACACAGCTTCAAGTCATGTGAACCCAAACGGAGCCAGAAGTAGAAAGATTAGACAAATTCGTGTGCTACACATAAATCCTAAACTCGCTAAAGAGTCCTGCGTTGCAGCTCCCATAGACACTAGCGCCAGAGTTCCCTGTAGTGTATTTATAGCAAACTCTTAGGGGTGAGCTACATGAGTTACGACCTGCAGTCCGGGTATCTGAAAAAGAGTACACACCGTCTGGGTTTGCTTTGCTTTAAAAATAATATTATTACTCTCTTCAACTTAACGTGCCAAAACCACGGTGTGATAATGAAAAATGCTGCGAAAATTTCAACCACCTGGCGTTATTCAACGTGGACAGACACCACATAGTACGGTGGCCACTACCGATTCACCCTTGATTCTACCACCACGGCCTGAATTAAAAACACGACCTTGTGATTTTTCTGTGTTACTGGAATAGTCATGAAGGCAAAAGTCACTTTATGGCATAAATATTTCGCAACGTTCCTTCTTACTTAACTAGGGCTACATTGGTAGTCCACCCTGAGTAGTCACACAATTCTTTTTCGTAGCTGACTCAACACAACCCATGAATATAGCCGCCGGGAGAGATTAGCGTCTCATGCCTCACACTGCTCACACAATTCACACCAGGGCACGTGTTCCATTGAGACGTACCGCGCTTGCATTCTGAGCGGGCGTATATAGTGGCAAAACAGCGTCACTCATAATCATAAGGTGGTTTTCGGACGTTAAACCCCACATATCACTCAATCAATCATCATAGTGGGAAAACATTCGTGTTCATCGAGTTGAGCAAATGTTGAGGAAAAGCTGGAACACGTGCCTCAAGTATGGCATCCCAGTGTTAAAATAACATCATAATGGTACCATTAGTTAGGGACGTAAAATTTCAACGTTAACGTGATATACCACTGGATTTTCAGACGCATCTAACGCGATTAGAAGTAGCCATCGAGACACACATTCATACCACCGTTTCAGTGATGCTCCTGCATCCTATGTTATATACGATACGTGAACGGCATAAAAAAAAGGAAAAAGCGCGCCACCTGGCCCAATGTGCAATGAAGCACTGAAGTGAAAGTACTATTTCTTTTGAAGACGCACACTGTAAAAATCTTGACTCTCGTTTTATATGTGTGAAAGCCAAATGCGTAGAGCTCCCTTCAGAGAAGCACGTTGTCTCTCTTCAGGCGAGTCATGCAAAACATGACTCTTCGTAAAGAGAGTTAGTTCACGACTCAACTAATTGATTGACATCAGGTGTTTAACGTCCCAAAACCACCATATGATTATGAAAGACACCGTAGTGGAGGGCTCCGGAAATTTCGACCACTTGGGGTCCTTTGACGTGCACCCAAATCTGAGCACGCGGGCCTACAACATTTCCGCCTCCTTCGGAAACGCAGCCGCCACAGACGGGCCACGACTCAACTTAAAAGAGCCAACTTGACTCACTAAATGGAGTGCTGCATATGTGACTGCCAAACGCGTAAAAATGGTTAGAAGACACAATTCTTGTTAGAGTGCACCTATCGTTGAATAGAGGTATTGATGTCGCTTTTCCCATTCTTTATTCTGCAAAACAAACGTTTCTTGTCGCAGCAAAGTGGGCGCAATCAATTTGATATAAAGCACTTTGCCTGTACATCATGCTGTGTGAGAATGTATTGTGCTCTGCATACCTCAGTAGCATCAATTGTTGGGGTTTTATGTCCCGACACCACGATAAGCATATGAGAGACACCACAGTGGAGAGTTATGGACGTTGTGACCATCTGCTGTTCTTTAACATGCACCTCGATTCGTGTAAACGGGCTTCAAGCGTTTCAATACTGACTGTTGGCCTAGTTGATACTTGCTTAATGACATGCTGTGCCCGCAAATAACACAAACACAAGTAAAAGAACACACAAGGACAAGTACAAGCGGCACTTGCAGTGGAAGTGCCGCTTGTGCTTGTCCTTGTGTGTTCCTTTACTTGTGTTTGTGTTATTTGTGGCCAAAGCATGCCATTCTTCAAGCGTTTCTATGGACCCTATTGACAAAGCGGCCGCAATCGCTACCGAGACTTTCGAGTCACCGATTGAGCCCCGTTATTGCTAGACCAGCGTGGCAAGTGCTATTTGCACCAGCTGGTTCCGCTTTGTCATTCGGGCTTAACATGTCATATGAGTCTGCACTAATATCCCCACTGACAGGAATTAGGAAACAAATGCTTTGTTTTTTTCAGCGTGTACTTTTTCTTGTAAAAACCTGGGAACCTCATGGCTAGAATACACAGTGTGCCATGGAGTAGAAAAAAAAATTGCCGCACACGTATCTTTTCCTTCTCGGAGTTACTCTCTTTCAAGCCCTAAAAGTACAAAAAGTTTGTATCGAATGGCTCCGAGTGAAACTACACCTAAAGTAATGTGCACGTAAAAATAAGAGAAGTCCAATGTCAGCCGTTCAACATGTAATAAAGCAAACATAACATTCGTTTGGGCAAACGCGAATCGTAACATGATGACAACAAAGCATCAATAAATACAACATTTAGCCCTGGGGTAGTGCGGATTTACTTATCTTGATGTACTTCACATAAAGAGTGTTTTATTCCTGCCTTTTTTTCACAAAGTACGCCCAGTCTGAATCAATGTTCACAATACAAATTGTACATTACAAAGTTCAAAGCACGTTGTCTCAAATGTTTCGAAACACCAACACACATAACAATGGCACATGGAAAATGAGGCGGAATATAAGCTCCCTTCAAATCTTTTGAATTTCGCGT